>NC_080704.1:44816158-45547192 GCF_030445035.2 Dasypus novemcinctus
CTTAGTTTGCCAGACTGCTATGACACACAATGTGTTGGCTAAAAACAAGAACTTTTTGACTCACATTTCCAGAGGCCCAAAGTCTAAATTAAGGCTTTGACTAGAAGGCTTGCTTCCACCTAGGGTCAGTAGCATTCTGGTTGGCTGACAATTCTTGGGTTCCTTGGATTTCCCATCACATGGTGATGTTCTCTCCTTTCTCTTCTGGGTTCCTGCTGACATTTGGCTTCTTCTTGTGGCTTTCTCTGACTCTGGCTTTGTGTTTCTTTCTCTTTATAAGGCCTTCAGTAATCTGGACTAAGCCCCAACATCATCCAGTTGAACCACACCTTAACTTAACATAACATCTTCATGAGATTCTATTTGCAATGGGTTCACCCCCACAGGAATGTGGATTAAGATTAGAACATATCCAAAGTGGGGTACATATATCAATCTACCACAGTACCCATCTCACTCAGAGTCAAAACCCAAGTCTTTCCAGGGTCTGCAGGGACCTACACGATCTTGAACTTACTTCCTCCCAGTTTCTTCTCATTGTTCTAGTCCCTCTTGCTTAGTTGGTTCTAGCCACATTGGACTGTTTGTTGTTCTTTGAACACTCCAGCATGTTCCAGTCTTATGGGCTTTGTACTGACTAGTCTCATTCCCTGGAAATGTTTTCCCAGATACTTATAAGTCTAACTTCCTAATCTCTGCCAAATCTTTGTTCAACTTTCTTCTTTTCAGTAAGGCTTTCTATAAGCACCCCATCCAAAACTGCAACTCTTCCTTTGCTTTTCCCTGCTGTGTTTTTTTTCTCCTACTATATCATTATCTAACATAATATATGATTCACTTATTCATTAATCCTCTAGAACAGGGGTTCTTAACCTTTTATGTTCCGTGGACCCCTTTGCCAGTTAGGTGAAAACCATGGACCCCTTACTAAGTCCACAGTCTACTTGTATTATTTAATAAATATATCACACCTGCATAACACATCCCCACAAGAATAATGTTTTGGTTTTTAAAAAATTTCAGTTCAAGCTCACGGCCCCCTGGTTAAAAAAACCCTGCTCTAGAATGTGAGCTCCAAGTAGGCAGTGATTTTTTTTTCTATTTTGTTTCCCGATATATGCCCAGGGCTGACACATAGTAGAAGCTCAATAAAGATATGTCGAGGGAAGCGGATTTGGCCCAATGGATAGGGCTTCCACCTACCACATGGGAGGTCCAAGGTTCAAACCCAGGGCCTCCTGACCCATGTGATGAGCTGACCCACGCGCAGTGCTGATGTGTTCAAGGAGTGCCGTGTCAGGCAGGGGTGTACCCCTTGTAGGGGAGTCCCACGCGCAAGGAGTGTGCCCCATAAGGAAAGCTGTCCAGCATGAAAAAAGCATAGTCTGCCCAGGAGTGGCACCGCACACATGGAGAGCTGACACAGCAAGATGATGCAACAAAAAGAAACACAGATTCTGGGTGCCGCTGACAAGAATACAAGTGACACAGAAGAAAACACAGCGAATGGACACAGAGAGCAGACAACTGGGGTGGGGGAGGGGGAAGGGAAGGGGAGAGAAATAAATAAAAAATAAATCTTTAAAAGAAATAAAGATATGTTGAAAGAATGAATAAAAATATCCCCTGGGTATGCCTTAACTGTTGCCTGTAAAAGACAGAAATCTTAGCTATTTATTTTTTCTTGTAGACATTGAAAAGTTCCTCGGTATTTGCAAGAGGAGACCTGGTGTCATTGATGGCATAGGATCTTTTAAAAGAAATGAATGGTTTTAAATACCTGCCGGTACTGCATCCTCTTAGAACTGAGTATCAGAAATGCCAAGAGCGTGAGGTTCTGCACAGATTGACTCTTTGCAAGGTGTTGGAAACAGGTACCAAATTAGAAACCTAAAGCTTTGTACTTGGATTGATTCACAGGTTTCAGCTCTTCAACTTCCCTAGTGCTGCTGCGGCTGCTAGTTTCTGAAATATCTGGCAAACGGCCACTGCAGCTCTTGCTGGGGTGTGCACGTGCATCCACGGGCACCCTCACGTGTTTCCCTACATCAGGTGCTGCTCCCGACATGGCCCATTCCTGTCCCAGCTTAGATCTGGAGTGCTGAGATGATTGTTCAAGGAAGCTCTTGCCAGCACAGAATTTCCCAAACTCCCCAGTACCCGAGGGACTGAAATGTCTGATGGTGTCCACAGTTCCCTCCCACATCTGTCAGCACAGTAGTATATGCTACATAATAGGATTTCACTGTGTTGTAGTGATTTACACATGCATTACAAGATTGTGATTTCAACTTGTGTAAGTTTTACACACTTGAGTGATTGCGACTTCTCCATCTTACAGACAGACAAAATCAAAGACCCTGGTGATTCTTCAATCTTAGAACTGGTCCTTGATGCTTCCTTCCCATTCATTGTGCAAGGATGGACTTTCAGGACCTTCCTCCTTTCTCATTATGACCTGATGTCCCCAGGAATCCAGCTCCCAAGGGCTCCAGATTTCTGTGACGGAAACTGTCTGCTGGATTTGTAACACAGGCTGGTTATTTGAGATGCTGTTTCTTGTGTGTTTGTTAGGTGAGTTGTGGACACTCTTGTAGAAATCCATCCTGAGGAATAGTTGAACCCTTTTTCTCTAAAATGCACTCAGGTTAAGAATATTAGATCTCTTCAATCATTATTAGAGCATTTTTATTATTTCAATAATAATAAAAAGACAAAAAAGAAAATTCTTCACTCCTGAAAATTCTCTAATGATGAATGAGGTGATGAATGCACAACTATGTGATTACACTAAATACCATTGATTGTTCACTTTGGATGAATTGTATGCTTTATTAATGTGTATCAATAAAACTGATTTATTAAAAAAAGAAAAAAAAGAATATCAGATCTATTGTGTCAGGGACTTTTAAAAATCATCTTTATTGGAGTAGAATTAGCATACAACAAAGTATACCCATTTTAAGTGTCCAGTTTGATGATTTTGACAAATGTATACACCTGTGCAGCTACCACCTCTATCAAGATGATATAGAACATTCCTGTGGCAGTTTTGTATTTAGGAATTCAAAAAAGATATTTGATTATGCTTGTAAACTGGTCTGTTCATCTGGGCGTCATACCCTTTGATTGTATTAGATTCAGCTGAGATGCCTTTGATTAAATTATCAAGATTAGGGCTTTGATTCTACTATGTCATTAAGGTGTGCAGGGTTGAGTTCCCACCCCCTTGGTGGGCTATATAAATAGAAGCTCAATCAAGAAACAATAGTAGACACAGAAGTAGATACACAGAGAAGTAGATATATAGGAGGAGAACACAGAGGAAGAGAAGCTCCATAAACACAGCAGAGGCCCTGGGAAGAGAAATAAACCATTCACCTGACAGGTTACAGCTGATCTTGTGAAGATAACAGAGCAGCTGAGTCAGGAAAGAAATGAACTCTGGGAAGAGAGGTGAGCCTTATGCCAGCCTACAGCTGAGATCAGAAGAAGCTAGGCCCACTAAAAGTACTGGGGGAGAGTGTAAACTACAGTGTAAACTATAATCCATGCAGTGCAGCAGTGCTCCAAAATGTGTTCACCAAATGCAGTGAATGTGCTACAATGATGAAAGAAATTGTTGATGTGGGGGGAGTGGGGTAGTGGGGTGTGAGGTATATGGGAACCTCTTTATATTTTTTAATGTAACATTTTTTGTGATCTATGTATCTTCAAAAAAATTTTTTTAATTAAAAAAAAGAGGGAAGAGGACCCTGGCAGGCATCACCCTCCATCTTGCTTCACCATATGACAACAAAGTTTGATAAGGAAGTAGCCTTGAATTGGACTCTTTAGAGCCTTGTAACTGTAAGCTTTTACCCCAAATAAATACCCTTTATAAAAGCCAACAGATTTCTGGTACTTTGCATTAGCACCCCTTTGGCTGACTAATACAATTCCCATCTTAGAAAGTGCCCTTGTACTCCTTTCTAGTCCAAACCTCACCCACTCAAGGGAAACACTATTCTGACCTCTATCACCATAGATTAGTTTTGCCTGTTCTTGAACTTCACATAATAGAATCACACAGCATGTATCTTTTGTTCCTGGCTCATTTCAACCTGTTTTTGAGATTCATCCACATTGTTGCATGTATTAATAGTTCATTTTTACAGCAAAAAGTATGATATGCCACAATTGGTTTATCCATTCACCTACTGATGGGCACGTGGGTTATTTTTAGTATCGCAAATAAAGCTGATATGAACATTCATGTACAAATCTTTATGTGGATGTATGATTTCTTTTCTCTTGGGTCAATACCTAGAAGTGGAATGGTAGATGTATATTTAGTTCCTTAAGAAACTGCCAAACTGTTTATCAAAGTGGTTTTTACCATTTTTCATTAACACTGGTAGCATAGAAGAGTTCCAGCTGCTTCTTTTTGCATGTCAAAAGAAGATTTTTAGCTGTCAAAACTAACTGTAATGGTGGAATTTTAGTTGTTAGTAGTGGTAACAATGAGGTATATAGAGCTTAGCATTCTTCCCAGAGCCTCACAAATTATACCACAAGAGTCATCTTCTAAGTTGATGTCTCTGCTTCCCCCAGTAAAGAACTTCCTGGTGTACATGTACATACAGGAAGGGAGTCAGGGAAAGGATATGTTTGCAAGGAGATCAAGTAGGATAAGGCAGGGTGGAAAGAGAGTTCATTACTGGACTACATGCAAGTCCCAGCTCTGCCACGTACCAGCCAGCGATCTTGACCTGTACCTTGTGCCTCAGTGTTTTCATCTGTGAAATAGGGATAATAAAGCCCATTCTGCCTGATTCACAGGCTACAGTGAGACTTTAACCTTGAAAGAGGGGCCACATGTGCAAGGGCTATACCAAGGGCAAGAATTGTGATGGCATTCATGTTACTAGTACAGCTGCCCCTTCTCAGATCTTAGAAAACCCAGATTCTCTGAATTTTAGAGCCTTGGAGTTCTCTCAGGCAGAGCAAATTGCCAGGTGCCATTATTTTCTGGGTAGGATCAAAATCTTATAGACTTCTCGGAAGATGGTGAACTAGAAAGACACATGATTCTCTTCTCTCCCAGAAAAATAGCTGGAGGACAGGCAGAAGTGGCCTGAAAATAAAATCTAGGCTTCAGGACACCTGGGGAGGGCCAGACACTACCCAGGAGAGAGAGAGGGACAAAGGAAAAGAATGGCGATGGCAAAACTGTGAGTTAAAAGTGGCAGCTGCTACTGCTGGCACCCTCCCCCACACTATAGACACTTCTGAATTCTCAGGCCTTGGGGCTGGCGGCTACAGACAAAGGGGTCCCCAGGGATCTACCTTTCCAGGAAAGGGGAGAAAGAAGGACACAGCCTAAGGCTGACTCAGCTTTTGACTCACAAATTTGGTCTGCTGTGTCTCAGGAGCCCTTCCAGGCCAGGTGGAGTTGCACCATTGTTTGCCTTGGGAGTCAGCACAGGGACTGAAGAGATCCAAGACTAAAGAGATCTACCCTGTCAATCTCCCCTCTACCGACTGGGACTGATTGTTGAGCATGCATAGGAGAATAGAATCATTTCCTACCTGGGAAAAGGGAAGCGGCTGCCAGCAAATGTTGGTAAACTGCATCTGAGAAAGCTTGAAATATGGGGCTTTCAGCCTCCAGGAAGGAGCCTCTATCACATTGATCTGGATCTATATGGCAGCAAACACGCTTGGACCAGGTATTTCGTTGAGAAGGCTGCCAAAGAGTGTCACCTGCTGGCAAACCCAGGAAGTGCATGTGAGGAAATTAAAAGTAAATAAGTGATCTTTTTCGGCCCTTTATGGCCTCCCTCCTCAAGGCCCTAGAAAGTGGGTCTGCAACCCATTACTGGGTCCAGAGCAACTAACAGGGTCAATCCTAAACACCCACAACATGTTGAACCAAGAATCAAAGAACAGCAGTGACACATAGCCTCCCACCACTAAATCCCTACAAAAGAGGGAGAAATTGAGCATCTGAGTAAACTCACCATCCTAATCAGATGCTTAGACAGCAGCAAAAAATTACAAGCCATTCTAAGAAAATGGAAGACATGGCCCAAGAAAAGGAATATATCAAAGCCCCAGAAGAGATGCAGGATTTAAGACAACTAATCAATGGAATGCACACAAATTCCAAAATCAAATTAATGAGTTGAAAGACAGTATTGCTAAAGAGATAAATGACATCAAGAAGACATTGAGCACGCACAAAGAAGAACTTGAAAACCTAAATAAAAAAGTAACAGAGCTCGTGGGAATGAAAGACACAATAGATGAGATAAAAAAAAACACATTAGAGGGATTCTACTGCAAACTTGAAATGACAGAAGAAAGAATAAGTGATACCAAAGACATAACAACTGAAATTGAAAAAGAATAGAATGGGAAAAATTGCGCAGGGGCTCAGGAAGTTGAATGACAGCATGAAACACAGCAACGTAGGTGTCATGGGAGTACAGAAGGAGAAGAGAAGGGAAAGGGGTAGAAAGAGTATTTTAGGAAATAATAGCTGAAAATTTCCCAACTCGGACAAAAGAAATGAACTTACATGTCCAAGAAGCACACCATACCCCAGTTGGAATAAATCCAAATAGATCTACTCCAAGACACATACTACTCAGAAGGTCAAAGATAAAGAGAAAATTCTGAGAAAGGTAGAAGCAAACCATCTTATACAAGGGACACCCAATAAGACTTACTGTGGATTTCTCATTAGAAAACATGGAGGCAAGAAGATAGTGGTATGATACAATTAAGATACTGAAAGAGAAAAACTGCCAGCTGAGAATTCTTTATCCAGCAAAATTTCCTTTCAAATATGAAGGTGAGTTTAAAATATTCACAAGCAAACAGAAACCAAGAGAGTTTGTGAAAAAGAATCCACCTTTGCAGGAAATATTAAAGGAAGCCCTAGAGCCTAAAAGAAAAAGACAGGAGAGAAAGGCCTAGAGGAGAGTATAGATGAAAGAATAGAGGAAAGGATAACCAAGAGAGTAAAAAAACAGACAAAAATAAGATACGACATACGAAAAAAAGAATCAAATGGTCAAAGCAAATAATGCATTTACAGTAATATCATTGAATGTGAATGGATTAAATTCCCCAATCAAAAGATATAGACTGACAGAATAGATTAAAAAAACATGAACCATCCATATGCAGCTTACAAAAGACTCACCTTAGACCCAGAGATACAAACCAGGTGAAAGCAAAAGGTTAGAAAGAGGTACTCCACATAAATAGTAACCAAAAAAGATCAGGAGTAGCTATACTAATATCAGACAAAACAGACTTTAAATGCAAAAAAATTATAAGAGATACAGAAAGTCATTATATATTAATAAAAGGGACAATCCACCAGGAAGAAATAACAGCCATAAATATCTAAGCATCTAACCAAGGTGCCCCAAAATAAATTAGGCAAACTCTGACAAGACCGAAGGGAGAAATAGACATCTCTACAATAATAGTTGGAAACTTCAACACACTACTCACATCATTAGATAGAACAATTGCAGAAGATCGACAAGGAAACAGAGAACTTGAACAATAAGATAAACGAGTCAGACCTAACAGACATAAGCAGAATGTTGCACCCAAACTCAGCGGGTTATACATTTTGCTCAAGTGTCCATGGATCTTTCTCTAGGATAGACCACATGTTAGGTCACAATGCAGCTGTCAATAAATAGAAAAAGACTGAAATTATATAAAGCTTCTTCTCAGATTATAATGGAATGAAACTGGAAATCAATAATAGACAGGAAAGAGGTAAATTCGCAAATGTGTGGAGGCTGAACATTCCTAAATAATCCTAAATAATCAGCGGGTCAAAGAAGAAATTGTAAGTGAAATTAGTAAATATATTGAGACAACTGCAAATGAAAATACAACTTACCAAAACTTATGGGGTACGGTGAAGGCAGTTCTGAGAGGGAAATTTATAGCCCTAAAGGCCTATATTAAAAAAGAAGTGAGAGCTAAAATCAAATATCTAACTAACTGAACAACTGGAGAAACTAGAAAAAGAACAGCAAACCCCTATGCAAGCAGAAGGAAAGATGTAATAAAGATTAGAGCAGAAATAAATAAAATTGAGAGCAAAGAAGAATAGAGAAAATCAACAAAACCAAAAGCTGTTTCTTTGAGAAGATCAATAAAATTGATCTTGTTAGCTAGACTAACAAAAAAGAGAAAAAATGCAAATAAAATCAGAAATGAAAGGGGATAAAGTTATGACTGACCCCACAGAAATAAAATGGATCATAAGAGGATATTATGAGGGAAGCAGACTTGGTCCAGTGGTTAGGGCATCCGTCTACCACATGGGAGGTCCGTGGTTCAAACCCTGGACCTCCTTGACCCGTGTGCAGCTGGCCCATGCGCAGTGCTGATGCGCGCAAGGAGTGCCATGCCACACAGGGGTATCCCCCCGTGTAGGGGAGCCCCACGAACAAGGAGTGCACCCCATAAGGAGAGCCGCCCAGCGCGAAAGGAAGTGCAGCCTGCCCAGGAATGGCGCTGCCCACACGGAGAGCTAACACAACAAGATGATGCAACAAAAAGAAACACAGATTTCCATGCCGCTGACAACAACAGAAGCAGACAAAGAAGATGCAGCAAATAGACACAGAGAACAGACAACCGGGGTGGGGGGCAGGAAGGGAAGAGAAATAAATAAATAAATCTTAAAAAAAAAAGAGGAAGAGGATATTATGAGAAACGGTATGCCAACAAACTATACAGCCTAGATGAAATGGACAAATTCCTAGAAACACAAACATCTTACACTAATGCCAGAAGAAATACAAGAACTTAACAAACCAATCACATTTAAAGAGAAGGAATCAGTCATTAAAAAATCTCCCAATGAAGAAAAGTCCAGGACCAGATTGCTTCACAGGTTAATTCCACCAAGCATTTCAAGAAGTGTTAACACTAATCTTGTTTAAACTTCCAAAAAATTTAAAAGGAGGGAAAATTACCCAACACATTTTAAAAAAAATTTTTTTAAAGATTTATTTATTTATATATGTGGTAGACAGACGCCCTAACCACTGGACCAAGTCTGCCGCCAACCCAACACATTTTATGAAGCAACATCAGCCTAATACCAAAGTCAGATAAAGACACTACAAGAAAATATTATGGGCCCATCTCTCTAATGAACATAGATGCAAAAATTCTGAACAAAATACTGGCAAATAGAATTCAACAGCATATCAAAAGACTTATATACCATGACCAAGTGGGATTTATTCCTGGTATGCAAAGCTGGTTTAATATAACAAAATCAATTAACATAATGCACCACATTAACAAATTGAAGGATAAAAAAACACATGATCATCTCTGTCGAGGCAGAAAAGGCATTTGACAAAATCCAGCATTTTTTCTTGATAAAAACACTTCAAAGGATAGGAATAGCAGGAAAATTCCTCAATATGGTAAAAAGTATATATGAAAAAACCCGTGGACAACATTGTGCTCAATGGGGAAAGGTTGAAAGATTTCCCACTAAGATTGGGAATAAGATAAGGATGCCCACTGTCACTATTGTTATTCAACATTTTGCTAGAAGTTCTAGCTGGAGCAATTATACAAGAAAAATGAAAAGGTATCCAAATAGGAAAAGGAGAAGTAAAACTCTCACTATTTATGGATGACATGATCCTATATTTAGAAAATTCTGAAATGTCTATGACAAAGCTACTTGAGCTAATAAATGAGTTCAGCAAAGTGGCAAGATACAAGATCAACATGCAAAAATCAATAATGTTTCTGTACACTAGTATTGAACAATCTGAGGAGGAAATCAGGGGAAAAAATTCCATTTACAATAGCAACAAAAAACTCAAATACCTGGGAATCAATTTAACCAAAGAAGTACAGAACCTATATACAGGAAACTACAAAACAGTGCTAAAAGAAATCAGTGAAGACCTAAACAAATGCAAAGACATTCCGTGTTCATGGATTGGAAGACTAAATATCATTAGGATGTCAATCATACCCAAACTGATTTATAGATTCAATGCAATACCAATCAAAATCCAATAACTTACTTTACAGAAATAGAAAAGGCAATTACCAAGTTCATTAGGAAGGGAAAGTGCACCTGAATAGCCAAAGGCATTTTAAAAAAGAAGAGCGAGGAGGGAGGAATTTCACTGCCTAACTTTAAAATGAATTACAAAGCCACAGTGGTCAAAACAGCATAGTACTAGCATAAAGACAGACACATCAATCAGTGGAATAGAATTGAGAATACAGAAATAATCCCTCACCTCTATGGCTAGTTGGTTTTTGATAAACCTACCAAAGTCATGTTAATGGGACAGAACAGTCTCTTCAACAAATGGTGCTGGGAGAACTGAATATCCATAACCAAAAGAATGAAGGAGGATCCCTATCTCACTCAGCAGTTTAATATTGTTTATGAATTCCAAAAATAGATATCAGATTACATTTGTGAAGTGGTCTGTCCCTCTGGGCACATTAGATTACATTGGATTCAGAGGTTTCACTTTTACTTAATTAAATAATGATTAGGGCTTTGATGGGGCCACATCAGTAGGACGTTAAGTCCCCGTCACCTTGGTGGGAGGGAACTCATAGAGAAGGGAGATGAGAATTTTGATCCTGGAGCCCAGGAAGTAAACACACAGAGAAGCAGATACATGAGGAAGGAGAGAAGGCTCCATTAGACACAGTAGAGGCTCCAGGAAGAGAGATGAGTCATTCACCTGATAGTCTACAGCTGGTCTTTGGAGGGAGTAGAGAAGCTGAGCCTGGAGAGAAACAAGCTTGGGGAGGAGAGGAACACAGGAGGCCTGAACCCTTGCCAACATTGGCAGCTATCTTGGTCCAACATGTGGCAAAAGACTTTGGTGAGAGACTTTGCCAACAAGTGGCAAAAGTCTTTTATGCTTTATGGCCTGGAAACTGTAAGTTTCTACTCCAAATAAATGCCCTTTATAAAAGCCAACAGATCTCTGGTATTTTGCATCAACATGCCTTTGACTGACTAATACACTCCCTATATAAAAATCAACTCAAAATGGATCAAACACATAAATGTAAAGCCAGGGCCATAGAACTACGAGAAGAAAATGTAGGGAAACAGCTCAAAGACCTAGTGGTACGTGGTGGTTTCTCGGACCTTATACCTAAAGCATGAGCAACAAAAGAAAAAACAGATAAATGGGATCTCCTCAAAATTAAACACTTTTGCACCTCAAAGGACTTTGCCAAAAGGGTGAAAAGGCAGCTAACTCAGTGGGAGAAAATATGTGGAAATCACATATCCAATAAGAGGTTTCATATCAATGATATATAGGGAGATGCTGCAACTTAACAATAAAGACAAACAACCTGATTAAAAAATGGGCAAAAAGGTTTGAATAGACATTTGCCCAAAGAAGAAATACAAATGGTGAAAAAACACATGAAAAAATGTTCAGCCTTACTAGCGATTAGGGAAATGCAAATCAAAACTACAAGAAATTATTTCACACCTATTAGAATGGTCACTATTAAAAAGACAGAGAACTACAAGTGCTGGGAAGAATGCGGAGTGATAGGAACTCCTAGTCAAAGTTGGTGTGAATGTAGAATGGTACAGCCACTGTGGAGGACCATTTGGCAGTTCCTAAGAAATTGAATATATAGACTTGCCATGTGACCTGGCAATACTACTACTGGTATATACCCAGAGGAACTGAGAGCAGTGACATGAACAGACATCTGCACAGTGATGTTCATGGTGACATTACTCATGGTTGCAAAAAAATGGAAACAACCCAGGTGTCCATCAACTAAAGAATGGATAAACAAATTATGGTGTATACACACAATGGAATATTATGCAGCTGTAAGAAGAAATGAAGTCACAATGCATATGACAACATGGATGAACCTGGAGGACATTATGTTAAGTGAAGCAAGCCAGACTCAAAAGGACAACTACTGAATGATTGTGCTATTATGAACTAAATATATTGTGTAATCCCAAGGAGTTAATAATTAGAATATATTTCATCAGAATGTCCTACCGTGGCCCACTGGGTAGACTGGGGAGAGTGTGGACTACAATGTGGACCACTGTCCATGTGGTGCAGTGGTGCTCCAGAATGTATTTGCCAGGTGCAGTGGATGTGCCGCGATGATGGAAGAGGTTGCTGATGTGGGAGGGGTGGGGTGGGGAGTATTTGGGGACCTCATATTTTTTGAATGTAACATTTAAAAGAAAATAAAGAAGAAGAAAAAAAGAATGAGATTAGAGAATTGAAAGCTGAGGGTTAATTTGTGCAGAATTGGTAAAAAGGATGTTTGTTAATCTTTGGAAATGAGTAGAAAAGGTGATAGCCCAACAAAATGTCTGTAACTAGCAGTATTTTTATGTGGGTATGAAAGGGGTTTAAATGGAAAGTCTAAGGCCATGCATATTACTAAAAGGAAAGATAAAAAAATGTAACATGGAACTGTATAGCATAGTAAAACCACATGCGAAATATGAATATAGGTAAAATTGCATATATAAGACTGTTTTTTCTTTGATATTGAACAAATACATGTTAACACTACTAGATGTTAATATCAGACCAAAAAAAATACATTATACTAATTGAAAGAAACCAGACACAAAGTACTACATATTGTATGATTCTATTTATAAAAAATGTAAATATAGATCAATTTATAAAGATAAAATTAGATTCTTGGTTATGTAGGATTGGGAAAGGACTACTAAGGGGTGTGGAGTTTCTTTACTTGGAGTAATAAAATTGTTCCAAATTTTTTTGTCGTGATGAATGCGCAACATTTTGATTATACTAAAAGCTATTGATTTTACACTTTGAATAGATCATCTGGCATATGAATAAAACTGCTTAATAAATAAATAAGTAATTGTGCAAGAATAGCCAGAAATAGTAGCTGTGTACAGCAGGGGAAGCATAGAGAGATTGAAGAGTGAAGAATTTTCTTGTTAGTTGGTTTGTTTTTTGTTTATTATTAGTAGTAGTATTGAATTAGTGAAAATGTTCTAATGATGATTGAGGTGACGAATGCACAACTATGTGATTATATGGAATACCATTGGTTGTATACTTTGGATGAATTGTATGCTTTGTTAATATGTATCAATGAAATTGATTTGTCAAAAAAAAAAGTTGGGACACTACAAGTGTGGAAAGGATGTGGAGAGATAGGAACACTTATTCACTGCTGGTGGGAGTGTAGAATGGTACAGCCACTGTGGAGGACTGTTGGAAGTTCCTAAGGAGGTTGAATATAGACTTGCCATGTGACCTGGCAATACCACTACCTGTATATACCCAGAAGAACTGAGACCAGTGACATCAACACACATCTGCACACTGATGTTCACAGCAGCATTCTTCACAATTGCCAAAAGATGGAAACAACCCAGGTGTCCATCAACCAATGAATAGATAAAAAATTGTGGTGCATATGCATGATGAAATATTACGCAGTGGTAAAAAAGAAATGAAGTCGTGAAACATGACAATATGGATGAACCTGGAGGACATAATGTTGAGTGAAGCAAGCTGGACACAAAGGACAACTACTGTATGATTGTGCTATTATGAACTAAATATATTGTGCAATCCCAAGGAGTTAATAATTAGAATATAAGTCATCAGAAAATAGAATGAGGGTTGAGAATAGAAAGCTGAGGGTTAATCTGTTCAGAACTGGTAAAAGGTTGTTTGTAAATCTTTGGAAATGAATCGAAACAATGAAAGTACATCATAGTGTTTAAAATTATCAGGGCTATTATATGGTTATGACAGTGGTTGAAAGGTTAAGTCTAAGGACATGTATATTAATAAAAGGAAAGCTTAAAAATGTAACATGGGACTGTATAACACAGTGAAACCTCATGTGAAATACAAATATGGGTAGTATTGCATATATGAGACTGTTTTTACAAAATATATTATAAATACAAATAAACTACAGAGATGGAAGCAGAATGGCATCTATGTATGACAAAAGCACAGAGAGATTGATAGGTGATGAGTTTTTATTTGTTTTTTGTTTTTTACTATTATTACTATTATAATTGGAATAATGAAAATGCTCTAATAATGACTGAAGTGATGAATGCACAACTACGTGATTATACCAGATACCATTGACTGTACACTTTGGATGGATTTATACTTTATTAATATGTATCATTAAAATTGATTTGTTAAAATTTTTTAAAAAATCTTACAGCAAAGAGCTTCCTTCCCTGATCCCAACCCAAAGACTTAGATGGGGGGAAATTGGAGTGGAAAATTTCAGGGCATTAGACTCAGAAATTGAAGACCTGGGTCTGAGTTTCTGCTCTGTTAGCAACAAACAAGATTGAATTTTCTCATTGGTGATGGAATATCATGAATTGGAGTCATTATATAGAGGTCATACCTTAAGCAAATAACCTTACAGATCTGGGGGAAAAATTTTCCTCACTGGTAAAATGGAGATAATAATACCTTCCTTTCCATAACTCTCCAGGACTTGAAAGAACTCCATGAAGTAGGATCATCTTTGCAACCTGACACACTCTCACATGGATGGTTTGGAGTAGAGAGACAGCTGAGGCTGGGCTGAAACTGCCAGAGAGCCCCGGCTGTTTTGTCAGAGAGATACACACTCAAATTTCAAGCCTCATGTTTCTACTATGTAATAGGGTGGTAGTTTTTCCTTCAGTGTTGAAGGAGTAATTAAGTAAAAAAATGTGGATGAAAAGCCAAGGCTAGGTTTGGGCAGAGAGAAGTTGCTCAATAAACGAGGTAGTGGCAACTAAGTGGGGAGGTTAAAATTACCTCCATCTCTCTCTAACCCTGTGATCTTGGCAAGGCTTCCATTCCTTAACCTCCTACTTCAGGTGGGAGTGCAGGGAAACACTCTCTGAGACAGAGATGTAAATGCCAGAAGCTTCTAGAGGGATGCTCACATGCTCAACACCAGTTAGAAAGTAAAGGATGCAGGATTAGGTGGTGGGAGAAGTTGAAGCATGGCGTGGTCGTGAAGGAGACCTCAACCTAGCACCTTGGTGCTCTAGGGCTGTGGTGGCCGTGTCGAGTTCTCCCAAATTGAGGGAAGGGGATGGGCTGGCCCCTGCATGGCCCCATTTTTTAAAAAAGATTTATTTATTTACTTTGTTTATTTTTAAAATTTATCCCCCCCCCCCCCCAGATGGTTCTCTTGTCTGCTTGTTGTTTGCTCGCCTTCTCCAGGAAGAACCAGAAACCGAACTGGGAACCTACCACATGGGAGGCAAGTGCCCAATGGCCTGAGCCACATCTACTTCCCGTGGGATATGGAATATGCTGGCCTGTGGCATCTGCTCACTTAAGCATCTACTTGTTGAGGCAGGGTGCAGTGTCCAGCTCATTGTGGCAGGTGTGGATGTCTAGCTCATTGCAGCAGGGTAGCTTGTTGCAATGGGGTACGGTATCTATCTCGTTGCAGCAGGGTGTGGCATCTAGCTCATTGCAGCGGGTGTGGGTGTCCAGCTTGTTGCAGTAGGTGCATCAAGGTATCTCCTTGTCTTCTTTGGGAGGCACTGGAACCTGAACCCAGGACCTCCCGTGTGGTAGATGGGTGCCCAACTGGTTGAGCCACATCTACTTCCCATGGCCCCATTTTTGAAAGTGGGGCTATCCCCTGGAAGGAGGCATGACCTTGAACAAGGCAGTTCCCTTTCCTGGAGGACAATTTCCAGAAGGTTTTTCAGCGGGAACTGTCAGCTGCCCAAACACCTAGCAGCTGGGGGAATGCTGCCTTAGTCCTGAGGGCCATCTGGGTAGCATACCACAGCCTCCACTATACCTCTGGTCCCTCTGGTTCCTCATCTGTAAGATGGGGTAATAGTAGTGCCTTATTCATAGGGTTAAAATGGGGGCTAAGACAGTTAATAGATTTCAAATCCATAAAACAGTGGTTTGTGCATATTATTGCTACTAGTACTAGCATTTTAGAAAACATTCAATAAATGCTTCTTTATCAAATGAATGAATAGATGAATGAGCTCTTTCATCACTGCCCAGAATAAAAAACACTAGCCAGGTGACAAAGCATTTGGCTGGAAATATAGATTTTAAACCCTGGGACTCATGCTTGGAGGAAACTTAAATCTCCCCTTTAAAACATTTGCTGCACCTGAGGGTCTGGTGTCCCCCATGTGGCCATTGCCAAAGTCCTTTACCCTCAATGTGTGGAGCTGCAGTATGGGGATTTGACAGCCGAAGACAGCTCAGCAGGATTTGGGAAAGCAGACATTTAATATGCTTTGACAATACAAAGGGTTATATAAACGACCCAGTTTCTGTAATTTTGCTGTAACTGTCATGAGAATTGCTATAGACAGATACGGAGAAGGCCCTGTTTATGCACTTGAACTTTAAAAGGTTTAACCACTAAACACACAGTCCCTTTCTCTTTCCCTCCCCTCTTCACAATCCTGCACTTCAATTGCACTGGGGAGGGGCTGGCAGTGGAAATAAAGGGTGGCCTTTATCTGCCATCGTCATGGACCGGAGCCCCACTATCTGACTGCCTGGCTAACTGCCTGCCCCTGCCCAGCGTCCTCTGGGAGATTTCCCTACCTGCTCCCAGCAACAAGATGCCCAGAGGGGGAGGGACGGCAGGAAATTAAATGCACTAGCTCTGAGCTCATAGCTTTTGTCCAATTTAAATCTGGTTTCCGTCCCAGTGTTCAAAGCACGTGTCGCTGTTTGATTCTTGCCACCTCCAAAGACTTTCCCTAAGGTGGGGGTGGGGAGAATTCTAAAGCCAGAAAGGCAGGAGGTGGGAGGGTTTACCCAGGCAGATACCACAGGCTTCCAAGTGAAGTGCCTTAGTGGGGAGAGCTCCTGGTGGCTGCTGGCTGCTGACATTTCTCCAGACAGCAGATCAATAAGTGGGCAGAGCTTGAAAAGCAAATCAAGCTTCCACCTGCCCTGGGGAATCCTCAGCAACTGTCACGGCAGAGGAGGTATCCCAGAGGAGGCTGGGAAAGACAGGGGGACGTAGATATCCTTGATACAGCTGAGTGGGACCAGGAAAACCAGGACTGCCCAAGGAGGATGAAAGGGGCAGATGCTACGATCCCCTCACCCATTCCTTTGCATTTCCTGCTGAGTGTGTTAAAAGCCCTGGCCTCCCAGGTAAAGCCAGACACTTAGAGGTGAAGTTGCAGGTGCTGTGGCATTTACAGCCCAAATCAGCCTGGCCTGAGTATGGAAAGCTGCCCTAGCTGGGAGACCTTGTATCTGTGGCTGGGCCTCTCCTAGAGATGGAGACCTTAGTCTCTGCCCCAGCAGCCCTCATGGGTGCTCAGCACACAGAATCCTCGAATGTACACCACTCCCCACTCAGGTTTGAAAAAGAATTTTCTGTAGCAGACCTGCACTGTCTCATGAGCTCTACATGCCTCTTGCAAATGCATGTATGTGTACAACATGCGCACACACATACAAGGAAATGGGGCCCAGAATGAAGCACTAAACTGATCTGTTTAGGCTGGTCTACTTCAATAATTTAAACAATCTCTTTGGAAACTATTTTAGTTTGCTGGGCTACCAAGATGCAATCTATCAGAAATAGGTTGGCTTTTACAATGGGATTTACTAACTTGCAAGCTTACAGTTCTGAGACCATGAAAGTGTTCAAATGAGCGGGAGGAGTGCATCCAGTACCCATATGGAATCTAAGCCCTCACTTGACATAGATGTGCAATGGACACAACCAATCCAATGTCCACAGAGAAAATGTGGAATGGGTGTGGGAACGGTAGCCATGGTGGCTGCTGGGTGTGGGGAACGGGAGGAAGAGATGAGATGTGGAGGCGTTTTCGGGACGTGGAGTTGTCCTGGATAGTGCTTCACGGACAATTACGGGACATTATAGATCCCCCCAGGGCCCACTGGATGGAACGTGAGAGAGTCTAGGCTATGATGTGGACCATTGACTATGGGGTGCAGTGATGCTCAGAGATGAACTTACCAGGTGCAATGGATGTGTCATGATGATGGGAGAGAGTGTTGCTGTGGGGGGAGTGGGGGGCGGGGGCGGTGGGGTTGAATGGGACCTCATATTTTTCATAATGTAATTTAAAAAAATAAATAAATAAATAATTAAAAAAAAAAAAAAGAAAGTGTTCAAATGAAGGCATCATCAGGAGATGCTTTCTCCCCAAAGACTCCTCTGTCACATGGTGAGGCACATGGTGGCATCTGCTGGTCTCTCCCTTCTCTCCAGGTTTTGTTATTTCAACTTCTTGCTTCCAGCTTTCTGCCTCTTTCTTCCTTCCAAATTCATTCTGTTTGTAAAGGACACCAGTAAGAGGATTAAGACACACCCTAGGCCATATAAACTCATTTGTCTTTACCATTTCCCCCTTTTATTCAAGATCTTTTTATAGTTGCATCACCAGCTGGTGATTGGTAGTAATCCCTCGGCTCCAGGGAGGCTCATCCCCAGAAGTCATGTCCCACCCTGGGAGGAAGGTAATGCATTTACATGCTGAGTTTGGCTTAGAGAGCAACATGGAGCAACATTTGAGCAACATGGAGGCTCTCAGGAGGTAACACTTAGGCACCCTGCAGCTTTAGGCCTAGTTGAAATTTCAAGCACACAGGCTCATAAGCATAGTCATCAGTATCAAGGGCTTATCATTGGACCATCCTTCTTTACTGGTCTTTGCCCTTGTACTTAGGGGATTGTTGCTGTTCCATTGGGGAATGTGACAGAGCTCCCCTGCCAAGGAACTCAGTACTCCCTCAGTTGTCATTTGTAACTCTACCTACTATGACAATACCCAACAAATATCCAAACATTTTTATATACCCTATATATATATGCCCTGGAGAACTCCCTCCCAACCATGTGTCCCCCATCAATAATACCCCACACCAGTATTCCTCTCCTGTCATAGTTGAACCCCTCTGTGATCCAAAACTTCTTAAAAAATGAAGCCTAATATATTGCCAAATTCAATTAGTAGGAAAATGAAATAGTAATAATAGGATTAAAGATTAGAAATAGAATGCATACTAATTTAGAAAAACTAAAATAAGTAAAAAATAAATTGGGGTATTAAAAAATGAAAAATATCACAAAACTTTGCTTTTGACGTTTTCATCACTGTAATAGGTATTGCCCTATATGTATAATAAGAGACTTCAAAATGAGTCGGAAGATCATCAGAGCGGTCACGCTTATGCAGGTCTCAGCAGGATCCCAGAGACATCCAAAGTAGATACAACCCCAGGTACTGGTGCTCCTGAGGGCTACGGAGACACACAGGTTCTACAGTCATGGCAGATGGCTCTGGAGTTCAGGCCTTGTCAATGGGCCCTACTTTGGAATTTGCTGTCCTGAGTGTGATGGAACTGGACTCAGATGTGACCTCTCTACACATCACTCTTCTGTCACTTTTACTGAACCTGTGGTTGGTGTATACTCAAAAGACTTGAATCTCTGGACTGGCCATGTGCCAGCTGGGTCCTGAGTCTCCACAGAGTTGCAACACCTACTCTCCGGTTCATTGGATTTACCCAGGTCACCTAACGGGGAGGTGAAGATGGTCAACCACCACAGCAGGGAACCAAGAGTGCCTACAATTGCAAGCAGGAGAACTCCATTCATCAGCCATGTGGGATCTAAACTCCCTCTCGATTTAGAGGTGGAGTGTACATCACCATCTCAGGGTCCACAGGATGGAGGAATAAAATATGGATTAGAATGGACTTACTGGTATTCTACTATAGAACTATTGTGACTCTAGCAATGGAATAAATTGTATCATTGATGTGGAGACAGTGGCCACCGTAGTTACTGAGGACAAGGAGAGGGAGGAAGAGATGTGATGTGGGAGCATTTTTGGGACTTGGAGTCATCCTAAAGGATATTGCAGGGATAGATGCTGGACATTATATATCCTGCCATAACCCACTGAATGGACTGGGGGAGAGTATAAACCACAATGTAAACTATAATCCATGCAGTGCAGCCCTGCTCCAAAATGTATTCACCAAATGCAATGAATGTGCCACAATGATGAAAGAGGTTGTTGATGTGGGAGGAGTGGGGGTGGGGTGGGGTGTGAGGTATATGGGAAACTCTTGTATTTTTTAATGTAACATTTTTTGTGATCTATGTATTAATTTTTATTTTTCAAAAATGAAAGTAGGGAAACGGACTTTGGCCCAGTGGTTAGGGCGTCCGTCTACCATATGGGAGGTCCGCGGTTCAAACCCCGGGCCTCCTTGACCGGTGTGGAGCTGGCCATGCGCAGTGCTGATGCGCGCAACGAGTGCCGTGCCATGCAAGGGTGTCCCCCGCGTGGGGGAGCCCCACGCACAAGGAGTGCGCCGGTGAGGAAAGTCGCCCACCGGGAAAAGAAAGTGCAGCCTGCCCAGGAATGGCGCCGCCCACACTTCCCGTGCCGCTGACGACAACAGAAGCGGACAAAGAAACAAGACGCAGCAAATAGACACCAAGAACAGACAACCAGGGGAGGGGGGGAAATTAAATAAATAAATAAATCTTTAAAAAAAAAAAAAAAAAAAAATGAAAGTATAGACTATTAAAAAGAAAAAAAATAAAGAAACTTGAACAAGAACAACAATAAAGACACATCCTAGGTAATGCCTTACAGAAGTAACCTAATCAAAAGGCCCTTAACTGTAGTAACCTTATCAAAAGATCCCACCAATAATAGATTCACACCCATGGGAATGGATTAACTTTAAGAACATAATTTTCTCCAGCCCATCCAGCTTCAAACCATGACAGAAACAGCCTCTTTTGCTTCAAATAGTCACTCTTTCCTTTTTGCTCTCCCTCTCTTGATATTCTCTAAGATGGCACCTGGGTATGGGTTGGGCTTCCTGCATGTCTCCCTGGCAATAGAAGTCCATAATGCTGACAAGTGCTGAAGGCTACTGTTAATGAACTTGTGCTGTTCTTTCCCAGGGCCTTGAGGTCCTCCCTGCTAGCTTGGCCCCTCCTTAGCCCAGGCTGCTCTTGAAGATCCCCTGAGATATGGTCATGACCTCTCTTTAGTCTGTTTTCCAGGGATTCCAATCATTTCCCTTGGCTCTAGGATCCTTTTCACTTTATGGTAGTAAATCCCACTGGCAAGTTCTCCAGTCAGTGTCCTGTCAGCATATGTGGTCTCCCAGGGACCTGTAGACATTTTGGGGATCTCGTGTATACCAAATAGGAGCTCCAGGATTGCTTTCTGCTTAACTGGCAGCTGCCTTAGAATATTGCAGGCACTTCATGTCAGGCAAATACCTCCTGGAGAGTGGGGTGAATGTACTTTTGCCCATTGGGTGTTTCTCTTCACCCCTGTCGAACAACTCCCCATCCTGAAACTTTGGCCCAGAAAGGACCAAAAAGAGCAGGCTTTTACTGCCTAGTTGTGACATGCCCTGTGTCACAGTCTGTCTTCCTGACCCAAGTCTCCTCGTGTTTTATTCTTTTTTTTTATTAGAGAAGTTGGGTGCATACAGAACAATCATGTATAAAATACAGAATTCCCATGAAATACCCCATGGTCTAGTCTTAATGACAAAACAATGGGCAAGGGAAGAAATGCCTTCCCATCTTAGTTTGGGTTCTCCTGAAAGCAGAGCATGCAGGTAGGTTATTTGGGAGGAGATTCCAAGAATCAAGACTGCAGTATGGTGTCACAGGGAAGGAGGAATCACCAATCAAATGGAGGGAAACAGGCTGATTTCACAGGGCTATGTAGAGTATGCCTTGCCGAGTTGGCCACCAAAAGGACAGGAGGCTAGGACATTATTCACCAGCTGCCATCTGCCATTGGTTGAGATGGCCCCTGGGGATGTGGATTCCTCCATGCTTCTGAGCCCTACCTCCACACAGACTGTGTAAACTCCCACAGTGGTGGAGGAGGTCCTGGGGCAAAAAACAGATAGAATCTCTCAGCTTGAAAGGAGTCCGCCCAGTGCAGCAGTGGCTGAAAAGGTGGAATGATGAGGGTCCTCAGAGGTGCCTGATCTACTTTCCCAAAAGGAATTTAAAGAAGGGATTCTTCTAGAGCACATTACTCATTTACAGTAGCATTAAGTATCCTCTAGTCCAATCTCCTTGTTTTAAAGGAAGAAAATTGAGGCCAAAGGAAGTAATGGTTTGCCCAAAGCCTGAATGGTTGACCACTGAGCTAAAACAAGAACTTGGGTACCAGAGACACATATTGGAGCTCTTTCCACTGTATCACACAGATCTCTTCAGTCAATGATTTATGTTTTTCTTGACTACCTGTGGCATTCATTGCATTGTGAAGTCCATGGCACAGTTCCTTTCCTTAAGGAATTTTCTCTCTAGATGTTGAGAGAAGATTGGTCTTTAATCACGCTATATATTTGCTTGCAAGATTTTAAAGTACTAGAAAATACCAAGTGCTAGAAAGGCTTAAGTACCTTATTCAATCAGATGGTGCTCCAGAAATGTAAGGAAGAAATGAAAGCGCAAACTTGAAGTACTAATCTGAACTAAGAAGGTGTGGTAGGAAGCCTGTAAAATGCCTCCCAAGGACCCTAGCCTCTTGGTGTTCATGTCCTTGTGAAATCCTCTCCCCCTTGAGTGTGGGCTGGACTTAGTGACTCACATCTAATGGGTAGACTATGGCAGAAACGATGAGATGTCACTTCCAAGATTAAGTTCTAAAAAAGACTATAGCTTCTATCCTGAGGGTTGTCTTTCACGTGCTCTGTGCTGTTCTCTCTGGAGGAATCCAGCTGCCAAATCATGAGGCAACCTTGTGGAAAAGGCTCATGCAAGTGAGCCTGGAAGCAGATCTTCCCCAGTCAAGCCTTGATATGAGTGAACCTGCAGGTCCAGCCAGTACACTGCCTGCTGCCTTGTGAGAGATGCTGATTTGAGAGAACCCGGCTAAGCTGTACCCAGATTCCTGGCCCTCAGAGGCTGTAAGATAATAAATGGTTTATGTATTTACCTGCTAAGTTTTGGAGTAAATTTTTTTCCACACCCATAGATAGCTGATCCAGAAGTCATTGCATTAGATATTGGCAATGAAAGTTAGGAGTAATATTTGGACTTAGGAGCAAGTTACAGAAATCTGCTCAAACTCTCTTAGGCAGCAAAGAGAATATATTGGAAGGATATGTGGTCATCTCCCAGAACTCAAGGGTAGGAAGTGAAGACTGGAAGCAGAAGCTGGTAGTGAGTCATTTTCTTCCTGACTCCATCTGTGAGGCCATAAAGTCTCCTAGGATGGCCCCTTCCCTCTGTATCAGTGACTGGCATTTTCTATTTCTCTATGTGCATGGGAAAAATCTTGCACCCAGGATACCTTACGTGCTCTCTCCATCTAGGCACAGCAGACACTTGAGAGGTTGTGATTGAATTACAGATTCCTGAAAGAGAATGTGTCAACTGGCACATTGGTCCACTGTCTTTTTGGTCCCCCCACAGAGGCTAGCAAATGGAATTATAAGGAGCCGACTCAAAAGGGACTTTGAGAAACAGCATGGGGAGTGCAGGCAAAGTAACTCAGTAAGTTGCTTCATGAAGCTGCCCTTAAGGAACTTGCAATTTATTTGGCTGGTTAGAGAAGAAAGCAATCAAGACCATGGAGCATTTTATTAGCAATATCCTTAACTGGAAGGCTGGGAGTCTAATAAAGAAAACCTAGGAGGGACGTCTAGCTGGGTGCCTTCTTGAGAGCTACCATTCTATATGTGGTTTCTGTTTCTTCATCTACATGATAAGCCAGGTGACCTTAGGTGAACTCTAGCAGCCCTTCCAGCTTCGAGATTCTGGGCTCTAATGGAAAAAGAAAGCAGAGGTGTCCTCTCCAGATGTCCTCATGGAATTGTTATACCTGGCATTGCAAGGCCTGATCACCTAGGTCTCCACCATGTGCTGGAGACCCTCAGCACAAGGGAAAGGGCAGGACCTGAGGGCACCTGGACAACACTGGGATAGCCTTGAGAGCCATCAAATCCCCAGGCCCCAGTATTTAGACCAAAAACATGTGTTTAGGGGTAAAGATGCAGATATACAGAACTGTAGAAGCAATTCAGTGGCCTCGAGCCCTTGTAAAGTCAATGGCTTCCTGTAGAATTGAAAAAGCGCTGCATTTTCAAAATAGAAAACCAATTTTATCCCCAAGGCTATGCCATATTTTTGCAGAAGGCTGTTGGGATGACTGGGGGTTGCTTTTCAAATGATGGCTAGGGCACACTCACTTAGTGTTGGACTTGTGCACTGGTCCTCCCACTTCCCCTTCCTTCTCTCTCTCTGTCTCTCTCTCATGCACACACATTCTCCTGAGTTTTGATCTCAAAGCTCCCCTTCAAGGCTTTATCCCAGCCACTGCCACTCTGAGCTCAGCCTGCTACTGAGGTCTACCTATCTGGAAAGCAACACCCATCAGCCCTGCCTTATGCAATTTGCATATCATGGTCTTATTCCAGTGTTGCGGGAGAGTTGGGTTTTTTGTTTGCTTCATCTCAGTGGAGAAACGCCCTCCTACCCTTGGCATTCCATTAGCTCGAAGGAGAAATGGGTAAAAATAATTACTTCTCTTCAGTTCAAACCTGAAACAGAAGAAAGTGTGACTGAGGTCTGGAATCTGATAAGGAGGTGCCTTTCTAGGAAACAGGACTTGCACGAGGAATGCCAATTTAATGTGGCAAACACATTTTTCCTCCCCTCCCCTCCCCTCTCCTCTCTTTGCCTTTCCTTTCTGTTTTTCCCTCCTCTCACAGAGCATGGCCCTGTGCATGCTAAGGGGCTGAGAACTGGCTACATCTTTGTGATAGAGGAGGCCACCTCCCTCACTGTTAAATGCTTTGAAATGAAATGTCTCCTGTGCTCAAACACACTCTCATTATAGCCCTAGGTCTGATATCACAGGAGGAACATGTAGTTCCCAGCTGACATCACCCTGTGTGGGTGCTGTGACTGCTGCATCTTCCTAATCATGGGAGAGGGGAAACGACCCTGGGGCTTTGCATGTTGGAGTGGGATGGGACAGGAGGAGGGCAGAAAGAGAGACAAGAGGAGAAGATCCTCAGAGGAAGGAGGTGGGGGTGGGTGAGAAAGAATTCCATTATATCAGAGAGTTGTGGCCTACTCACATTTTCACGAAACCTGCTGAAAACAAATGTAGTTTGGGAAAGCACGAGGTTAACACTAAAGAAAGAGCTGCTTTTCAAAGTTAAGGTATCAGGGATTGTTTTAATTGGCTTGGCTTGATTGGTTTGCTTATTTGTTTAGTGAGTTGCTGGGTTGGCTGCATTTTGGTATTTCAGTTTAAAATCCAACAAAATATGACTCTTTTTTTTGTGTGTGTGTGCGTTTTTTGCCAAGATGGCCTTTTCTTTTTGCCTTTAATTTTTCCTCACTGCCTGCCCCTGTTGTGGGAAGACACAGGTCTTCCCTCATGTGACACAACAGGTCCTCCTTGCCTGGACCCTCTTGAAGTCTGTTTCTGTCTCCATCCACCTTGGACAGAGCCCAGGAGGTCATTCCAGTGGCCTTCTGGATGTGAGCTGCTGAAGCTTGCTCTTACCCGACGGTCATGCTGAGCCTGTGAGTTGGATTCCCTTCTTTATCTATGGGGAAGAGGACACAAGGCAACTCAGAGATAGAAAAGATAATGAGAACTGACAAGAGAGGGTTGTTGTCAGGGAAAATCTGACAGAGAGAAGGTGTGAGTACTGCTGAGTCTGGGAGTTCTCCACCCTGGAGACTGTCAATGCCCAAGCCAGCGGACGCTCACCCAGAATGAGCCACAGAATGCTGAGAGCTGTCCCTTTTCCTTCCTTCCTTCCTTCCTTCCTTCCTTCCTTCCTTCCTTCCTTCCTTCCTTCCTTCCTTCCTTCCTTCCTTCCTTCCTTCCTTCCTTCCTTCCTTCCTCCCTCCCTTCCTTTCTTCCTTCTTTTCTCTCTCTCTTTTTTGCTCTCTTTTGTGCCTTCTCTTTCTTCATTCTCCTTTATTATATACTTTATCCATTCACTCTGCATTCATCAATCATAATATTTATTCATCCTGAATTTGTTATATATCTAGTCTTCTAACAAACATGTATTGAGTAACTTGTATGTGTCAGGTACAATTCTAGATTCTGGGTTTGCAAAAAAATAATAAGAAGACAAGGATTCTGACTTAAAGGAATCAAATACATACTCAACCATATTTTAGATGAAACATAGCATTTGTCCTAACTCCCACCAAGGAAGCTCTTTGGGTGCTCAGAGGAGAAGGGTCAGGTCAAGTGGGAGTGTCCTCAAACTTTTGTAGAGAAGGTGGAACTTGAGTTGAGCCTGGTGAGTTGGAAGGGGTTTTCCAGCGGGGAAATAGGGGACTGGCAAGAATTAATAACTGGCAGCAGGCCTAGCTCAAGGAAAGACATGGAGGCAAGAAGTTGGATAAATTGCAGAACCAGTAAACCATGCAAGAGGACTGGAGCACAGGACAGAGCAAGCAGGGGCAGGAGATGAGTCTGAAAGTGGGAGACCCCTAGGAGTCTGCATCATTTACCTCCCCAGTGTGACCCACAACATCCAGTGTTAAGGGCCACTTTCCAGGATAGGCAGAAGTGTTTCCAAAAGCCACAGTTAAAACATGGTCACTTGAGAGCAGCAAGAGGAAAGGCTGACTAAATGGTGGGTGGGCGTCCTGGAGTCTTTTCCCATTGGCATCACTTTTGCTAATTTTCATTGAAGTATCATTTATCCAATCTAAACTCGTAAAGCAAAATAGTTAAGAGCAGTGGGTCTGCATTTTGGAATTTCACAGACCAGTATGATTTTTCAAAAAATCAGAGGGAATAATACACCAAATGTACACTCTGGACCATGGTTGGTGGTAATAGTCTAATGATATTAG
This sequence comes from Dasypus novemcinctus, assembly GCF_030445035.2. Taxonomy (NCBI): domain Eukaryota; kingdom Metazoa; phylum Chordata; class Mammalia; order Cingulata; family Dasypodidae; genus Dasypus; species Dasypus novemcinctus. The sequence goes on from NC_080704.1 coordinate 44,843,084, forward strand.
TTCATAATCTGTTACAAACATTCCACAACGGTGTGGTGTGTTGGTGAAGGGGCATTGTATGGGAATTCTACGCACGTGCATGTTGTGTTGTAAGTTCGCAACCTCTGTAATAAAAATATATTTTTTAAAAAATCAGAAGGACTGCCATAATGATGTCAACTTTCCATTTTGGCAAGAAAATTATACTCAAAATTTGCCCATTTACCATCACTATCTTTGGCAAAGACTGCTAATTGCTTACCAAATATCCCTTCTTCCTGACAAATAGTCCTATTTTATTTGGGGTGGCAATATAGCCAAATCAAAACCACATTTTCAGGAAGCGGATGTGGCTAAAGCAATTGGGATCCCATCTACTATATGGAAGGTCCAGGGTTTGATTCCTGGGGCCTTCTGGTGAAGGCAAGCTGGCCTGCGAGGTGATCTGGTACAAGATGACACAACAGGGAAACAGACTTGGCCCAATGGATAGGGTGTCCGCCTACCACATGGGAGGTCCACAGTTCAAACCCTGGGCTTCCTTGACCCGTGTGGAGCTGGCCCACGCACAGTGCTGATGTGCGCAAGGAGTGCCGTGCCACGCAGGAGTGTCGCCTGTGTAGGGGAACCCTACACACAAGGAGTGCGCACTGTAAGGAGAGCCGCCCAGCATGAAAGAAAGTGCAGCCTGTCCAAAAATGGCACTGCACACACGGAGAGCTGACACAAAAGATGACGCAACAAAAAGAAACACAGATTTCTGGTGCCACTGATAAGGATAGAAGCGGTCACAGAAGAACACACAGCAAATGGACATAGAGAGCAGACAACTGGGGGTGGGGGTGGGAAGGGGAGAGAAATAAATAAAATCTTTAAAAAAAAGATGATGCAACAAAAAAAGAGACACAGAGGAGACAATAAGAGACACAGCAGACCAGGGAGCTGAGGTGGCACAGGAGACTGAGTGCCTCTCTCCTACTCTGGAAAGTCCCAGAATTGGTACCTGGTGCCTCCTAAAGAGAAGACAAGCAGACATGGAAGAAGACACAGAAAATGGATACAAAAAGCAGACAGCAAGTGCAAAACAATGAGGGGGGGGAGAAATAAAACAACAACAACACATTTTTCAGCCTCTGTCAGTCACTGGGCAAAGCATCTGGGGACTAAAAGGGGACCAATTTGGTGGGCGTGTGTCTTTTCCTCCTCCCCTCTTGTTCCTTCTTCCAATCCAAGACTACCACCTTCTTAGAACCATAATGCACCAGTAACATATTGACTATGATTTGCCTTACTTCTCCCAGCTGATTCTGTGGGGCTTGCAACTTCTTCTAGGAAGCAAAGATCACCATGCCTCCTCTATGTCCAGAGTCCCCCAAAGCTCTTGTGTTGTTTCCATCCCCCTCCATTGCTGCCCTCCCTGAATTTGGCCCTCATGTGTATGTAAGCTGAGTGAGAATGTGAACATCTGACCTCTGGCCCTTCTCTCTCTGAGACTCTACGTTCCATCACCATGCACATTTGCTCCTCCTATCTGGTACTAACTGACCTTGAATTGTGCCCTTCTCATTTCATGATGGCACTATGCCCTTTGCCCTTTGTATCAGTTAACATTCAGCCAGGAAAGCATAAGCTACTTGAGATATTTCAAAACAGAGAGAATTTAATACATGGAATTGGTTATGAAAGTGTTGAATGGGCAGGGGGATCTGAAAGGGGAAGGTGAGACGTGGTGGGTGCCGTGACATGCCACTCAGATCCCCCTTTCAAGGAAGGACTTGTCCCAGCTGCTGGGAAAGCTGCCTGCAAACAGCTTTCAGCTGCCAGCCCCTTCAGTGTTTGTCTCAGCTGCAGAGAGTGCCCAAGGCCACACTTTCCTGGGGCAGCCCACATCCAATGAGTGATGGCAGCTAGGGTAAAAAGCCTGGCCATTTTGACCTACTACAGGAGGACTCTGATGGGTGCTATATATTCCAGATCTCCCTGTGGGGTTGGCCGAAGCAAAATCAGACCTGCATCGCAATTAGACTTCTTTCTCCACTCAGCCCTGTTTCCTCCTGTTTTCTTGCTCTCGGCATCTGCTTGCAGAGAACCCATCCTACGACAAGAGGTAACCCAGAGATTATAAACTAACTGCAGGACGTCACAGTCTCCCCTAGGTTGGAGGAATGGAAGACAAGAGACATGTCATGAGAGCCCAGGGGCCTGCTCACCACTGACATGGCTGGAGCATTTGCTGGAGCAGAGCCCTTGCTGAAAATGTAGAGGCCCCTTTGGAATGCCTAAAGTCACAGGAGCCTGGAGCTGCCCACTGTTGATAAAGATGCCACCAGAAATAAAAAAAGAAAAATGTCTTCTATCTTCTTCTCATCTTCCCAGTCACCCACCATTTCTTCCCATTAGAAGGACCTGCCCGGAAGCAGCTGGCAAAGGAGTCTGGGAAACTTTTTTTTTTTTTCTGTTACAGGGTTACAACCCTGAGTGAAACAGAACAGAACACAGAAGGGCAAGAGTGGAGCTGAGAGAAGTAAGGCAAATGATAGACAATAATCTCCAGCCTCAAGTCCTCATCTATGACAGAAGGGCTGAAGGAGGAGGGATGAGCTTTCAAATGAGAACCCAGGCCTGGCTGACACCTTGATTGCAGCGTCATGAAAGACTCTGAAGCAGAGGACCCAGCTAAGCTGTGTGGGGATTCCTGACACACAGACACTGAGAAAACATATGTTGCTTTAAGCTACTAAGTTTGTGGTAATTTGTTACGCAGCAATCGATGGCTAATATAGTAGGTGATTGACAATGTGAGGTGGGGGAAACCCAGGAAAGCATCTTAGAGAAGGTTTGAGAGGAAGAATAATGCTTTTAAAGGGAGAAATAAAATTGCAGGTAGAGAGTACTACAAATACAAGTGCTTGGAGGTATGAGAAAGCACAATTTGTTCCTGGTTCTATAAATAGTTTCATATTGTTAGATTGCAAATTGTTGGGGGATGTGGCAAGAGATGAGGCCAAGAAGGTAGGAATACTAGATCAGTGGTTCTCAAACATGTGCATTATTATCAACTGGGGAACTTTAGCAATACTGATGCCTGGGTTTCAACTCCAGAGATTCAGTTGTGAAAGATGAGGGCTGTGCACTGACATGGGGTTTTCTTAAAACTCTCCAGGTGGCAAGGGAGGAAATAGGGTGAAGTGAGTGAGGTACTTGGCTTGGGCACAAAAATGTAAGGGGATGCCAAGAAGCTCAGTAATCAAGTGTAGATATTTTCAAAAAAATGCAATTTACAAAAATGATGGGGTGGGGGGTGGGGATGGGGTATATGGGAACCTCTTATGTTTTTTATGTCTTTTAATGTTTTTTAATGTGACATTCTTTGGGATCTATTAACTTGAATTTAAAAAGTGTAAAAAAATAATGTAAAATGAAATAAAACGATTAATGCTTTAAAAATAAAAAGGCATGCAAAAATTCCAGGATGAACAAAATATCCAAATTTTAAATAAAGATAAGATCCATAGGTGATTCTAATGTGCAGCCAAGGTTAGGAACCACTGCTCTGAACCTTGAAGGAATTTGCATGCTTTCTATAAATCTTGGGTTTTGTCATGGATGAAGGAACTGGGTTTAGGCCTCAAGCAGCAGGGAAACATGGTCAGATTTATGTGTTTTGGTAAGTTCCTTTGACTACTGACTGGTAAGAGGTGGGGAATGGGGGATAGGTATGGTGGTGGTGGTGGTGGTAGGTTTCCAAGGTAAGAGACAGACAAGCTGGGAAGATAACACATAAATCCTACTGAGAAGTGATATAGCGGGAACTAAAATCAATAGTAGCAAGGAATAAGAGGAGAGGAATGATGGGCCACTGGTGCGCTGGGGCAGGCTGAACCTGCTTGCAAGAGCAGATTTTGTGCATCCCTTCCCAAATCCACTTTCAACATCATCATGTTGGTAGTCTGAAATTGGTTGTGGTGGAGGTATTTACCTCACAAAAATTGGCAAACACTACAAATCAGGGCTTTCGGGTTGTGCTGTTGTTAGAGACAGTTGCTAAACATTTACTAGTACACCCTTGACTGAGAGGCATGTTTAGTAAGATTAGAGCCAGTTAGAGACTCAGGGTGAGGGGTAGTGAGAGGGAAGGACTGAGAATGGTCCACAGGGCCAGCAACCAAATCATGAACTCTAAGTGGAGGAAACTGGCCCCATGTTAATTGTTAGTTGCAAAGAGCAGTCTGTCGGGAGGCATCTGAGGTCATCCTTAGTCTTATATGCTCAGCAGCTGAAAGGAGTTTTTCTACAGTGCCTTTTACTTTCGTTCAAAGCAGCTCTGAAGAGCCACAAGCCCTAAAAGATTTAGGGTGAGCATAGAGGACACTGAGAGGCAAGCTGACTGGGAAAGAAGGTTGAAAGAACTCAAGCCCCCTCTTTTAGATCCTTTGGTCTGTGGTCTTTAGGAATCTGTGTCTCAGAGGGAACCAGAACGTCATTAGTATGGGGCCAGTGTTTACCCAGGCACCATAGAAGAAATTGCAGGGTTCATGTTCTCTGGTTATCTGGGAATTAGACTGAGAGAGTTGATTCTAGGGTTCTGATCTGCCATTAACTTGTTGGCTAACCTAGGACAATTAGTTAAACCTCTGAGGGCCTCAGCTTCTTTATCTTTATTTTTAAGATGATCTTATTTGCCCTTCCCACTTTACTGTATGTTTATGAAGAGAAAATGAAATAATTGCTATTTTTAAGATTCCTCTAAAAAATTTAAAGGAACTCTTCAAATGCATACCACAGTGAAGAAAATCATCATTATGCCAAAAACCTTATGATACTCAGCTGATAATGGTCAAAGACCTGGAGGGACCACTGTAAAGTTATTGAATCTACACTCCTGCCTCTAGGAGGATTTGGAAAGCTGGTCAAGTTTAAATTCAATGGATGGTGTCTTAGATGGCTTGCACTGTAGTAACAAAAGTACCACAAACTGGATGGCTTAAAACAACAGCAATTTATTGTCTCATAGTTTGGGAGGCGAGAAGTCTAAAATCAAGGTGTCAGCAGGACCAGCTTCCTCTGAAGTCTGTAAGGTCCTAGTGGTAGCCTACCAGCAATTCGTGCTATACCTCAACCTCTGCCTCCATCAGATGACTTTCTTTTCTTGTCTGTCTCCTGCTGACTGTGTCCAAATTTTCTCTCCTTATAAGGACACTTGTAGTGGATTAGGACCCACCTCTTAACTAATAACATCTTCAAATATCCTGTTGTCAAACAGGGCCACATTCAAGGCACTGGGGGTTTAGGACTTGAAGCTATCTTTTGGGGGGATACAATTCAGTCCATATCAGATGGCAAATCGCTAAAACTTTGGTTTATTTTTCATGCCCTACTTCCTCTCCTTTGGAATTTGAGAAACTATGGCTCTGGCTCAAAGAGAGAACTTTTATTTGGTTTCATGATAAGAAATTTCGCCTTAGCTTGCTTACTTGCATTTAGGTTCAAAGTTTCTCTAGATATATTATCATTTAAACTAGAGGGAAACAATCTCCCTTAACTAGAGCATGGGGCCATGACCTTGCCTACATGATGGGCAGCTAATCCACTTAGAACCATTGACTTGCTTTGTATAATTTATAAGACCCCATGAAAAGACAGACCTCCATAGATTAATATTTCAGCTGCCTTCCCTTCCATTTCATCCCCTGGATGTGGCAGCAACTATCACATGAATCATTCCTGAATTGAGTCTATATCAAACATACAGAGCCTCATCTGCATTCGATGAAGACCCAGCACATTCAAGAGAAGTTCCTATAGGGATTTCAAATACATAGATGATTTGTCTTTCACACCTCTTATCCCAATCTGGCTGTGATCATTTAAAAGAAAAGAGCTTCAAGTTCTTTGCATTCCCCTTATTGAGAGGTGGGACTCTGGGTCTCCTCCCTTTGAATTTGGGCAGGCTTGTGGATGTTTGGACCAACAGAGTATGGCAGAAGTATGCTGTGTATGTGACTGCTGAATCTAGTTCATAAAAGACCATACAGCTTTTTCTATGTCACTTTAAATACAGACTCTCTGGACACTCTCTTTCAGAACCTAGCTGAGATGCAAGGAGAAGCCCAAAGCCATAAGGAGAGGCCACAGGTAGGTGCTCTGGACAACCATCCCAATGGTGCTCAGCCTTTGAATCATCTTAGCCCAGGCACCGGGCATATAAGTGAAGAAGCCTCCAGATGATTCCAGACCCCAGCCATTCAAGTCTTCCCACCTGAGTCACACTGTGGAGCACATCACTGCTGTGCCCTGTCAATGTTCCTCATCTGCAGACTTTATGAGCATAATAAAATGATTGTAATTTATTCCACCATATTTGGGCTTGATACACAGCAATAGAGAACTGGAACACTGGTTGAAGAGACTAATGTGCCTTTTCCTTTCCCAGGTCCATGAGAAATTATTGGCTTGATTTGAAGAAGAGGACTTTCACCAAAACAAGCAGGCTGTTCTGTACCTCTGGCTAAAGTACTAAACAAGCTTCTCTGTGAGAGCTTCAGATTGTTCTTCCCTATGTGTGGACTTCTTGGTAGAAAGACACATTCTTGGTGTTGAATTTCCTTTCTGTGCCTGTCTAAACAGGTTTTTATGATTCATTCACAAATTCATTTATTTATCCAATAAATATTTAATGAGCCCCGACTCTGTAGCAAATACTCTTCTAGATTCTCAGGAGGTGAGGATAAACAACACACTCAGGAGTGCCATCTTTGTGGAGACAGAGTCTAGTGCAGAGACCTTCACCTTTTTCATACCATGGGTCTTGACATCTGGGAAAGCCTGAGACTCTTTTTATAGAAGAACATTTTTTTTTTTTCCTTTGGAGAGCGTTTGGGAGACTCCAGCTCCTGCCTGGGCTTTTTTTTTTTTTCTAAATTATTTATTTATTTATTTTTTTAAATTACATTATGAAAAATATGAGGTCCCATTCAACCCCACCGCCCCCGCCCCCCACTCCCCCCACAGCAACACTCTCTCCCATCATCATGACACATCCATTGCACCTGGTAAGTTCATCTCTGAGCATCACTGCACCCCATAGTCAATGGTCCACATCATAGCCCAGACTCTCTCACGTTCCATCCAGTGGGCCCTGGGGGGATCTATAATGTCCCGTAATTGTCCGTGAAGCACTATCCAGGGCAACTCCACGTCCCGAAAATGTCTCCACATCTCATCTCTTCCTCCCGTTCCCCACACCCAGCAGCCACCATGGCTACCGTTCCCACACCCATTCCACATTTTCTCTGTGGACATTGGATTGGTTGTGTCCATTGCACATCTATGTCAAGTGAGGGCTTAGATTCCATATGGGTACTGGATGCACTCCTCCTGCTTCCAGTTGTAGACACTCTAGGCTCCATGTTGTGGTGGTTGACCTTCTTCAACTCCATGTTAGCTGAGTGGAGTAAGTCCAATAAATCAAAGTGTAGGAGCTGAAGTCTGTTGAGGCTCTGGGCCTGGGTGTCATATTATCAGTCCAGAGATTCAAATCCCCTACATATATAGAAGAACATTTTAAAATGCATAAAAAATAAAATACATACACTCACAAAGGAAAGTAATTACATCGGAGTTACCAGGAGATTTTAAAAACACACTTGTGATATAATAACATATGTGTTTCTGAATGTGTTAAGCAACAAGGTCTAGTGGTGAGTCTAATATATTTTGAGGTAGTAATGAGTGGAGCTAATATATTGAGATATTTGTGACCACTGTCTTATGAAAATATCTGTGATTTCTATTGGTGACAGTCACAGATACAGTCATTTCTCCTGTGGTTTGCTACCTCCACACCTAATAGGAGGCAAAGCTAAATTTTACAGATTTAGTGAAAATAAATATGATTTTCAAAAATGTTATCTGAATTCACGGGTCTTCTAAATTTTGGGATCCAAAGTTAAACACCCTTGGAAAGGTGGCAGAGATAAACATCAACCAATGTTTGATAGCAAACTGTGATGCCAGCTGTGTGACTATATTATTTCCTGTGGCTGCTGTAATAAATTAACCCAAACTGGGTGGCTTCAAGCAACAAAAATTTCTTTTCTCACAGTTCTGGAGGCCAGAAGTCTGAAATAAGTACCACTGGGTCATGCTCCCTCTGGAGGCTTTAAGGGAGACTCCGTTCCTGGCCTCCTCCAGCTTCTGGTGGCTGCCAGCATTCCTTGCCTTGTGGATGCACCACTCCAAGCTTCAAGGCTAGCATCATCAAATCTCTCTCTGCTCCATCTTCACATGGCCTTCTCTGTGTTTCTACCTCAAATCTTCCTCTGCCTCTTCCCTATAAAGACACCTGTGGTGGCATTTAGGGCTCAATCAGATAATCCCAGATAATCTTCCTATCTCAAGATCCTGAACTTCATCCCATCTGCAAAAGTCTTTACCATAGAAGATAAATGTTTATAGATTCCAGGAATTAGGACATGGGTATATTTTGGGAAATCACAGTGACCAAGGGTTGTGATGCAACCAGGAATGGGGTGGAGGGGTGGCGCTGAGGAAGAGAACTCCGGACTGATAGCGGGTGGGCAAGGCAAGTGATTGTTCAGTTACTACTGAGAATTTTATGACTCTCCCTCTCCAAGGGTATGTGAAAGACTTGAGCATTTGATACAGTCTAGATAATTGTGGAAGGTCCCTGGGGGTGTTTAGTTCTCAGCAATCATCGCTGTAAAATATATGTTCCTTGTTGAGGGCCACATGGGCTCTTGAAGGCTGTTGTAATATTTTAGGGACAGGCTGAGCTAGGGTCTTTTGTCTGGGCTCTCAAAGACACCACTTTTGATGTTCTGTAATCTGCAGTTGCAAAGCAGTCCATGCCACTATGCCTGGCTCTGAGGTTCTGTTTGGTGGGTGGTTGTAGCTACTGAAAACTTTGAGATTGGGAAGCATTAACTGCTCTCCTACAACCTTGCCAACAAAATGCAAGAGTTAGAACAAATTCTGCCACTTACATAAAGTCTATTAACTTTTTTCTTTTGGAAAGCACAAGAACAGTTCATATTGATGTGGGCTATGGGTGGGAGGCTCTTTGTCTCTTCGGAGATAACCTTAACTTAGGCTGTCTGTCCTGACTTGTGGGTGTGGAACAGTAAGAGGCTGCAGTCCTGCCCTTGGTGACCATGGCAACGACTCCAGTCCCAGGAAACAGTTTATCAATGCAAAGTCTATAGACTTTGAATATGCAGGGGAATGCAAACCAAATGTGCTAAAAGCTTATCTAGAATGTATGAAGTCCATGCTAAAAGCTTACCTAGGATGTGGAAGATATATGCTAATTCAAGCCTATTGAGCACTGAAACAAAAGGACCATTTGGCCTTTCCTCTCTGTATGAAAGGGACTCAAAAATCTTGTTCGGGGCTCGGGATTGAAACAGAAAGCTCCCAAGTCCAGCTGGCCGTCAATAAACCATTTTTCCTTCTCAAAGTCATTCCTGAGTCCTGGCCTCTCTATACGCAAATACTTGAACTGCTCTCAGACTCTACAACAATATGACCTGTGGGCTCAAGGAAGTCCAAGCTCTCTGTCCTTTCATGCACTCCAACCACCACCTTGATTGAAAGATTCATTTGAAGCAAATCTTAAATTTCAGAGAACAAAATCCTCAAATGGGGCAATCAGTTCTCACCTTGCTCATGGCTGGAAACAAGAGGGTTTAAAAGTGGTGCCTAGAACTTCTGTGGATCAGGGCTACAGGCCTTGCTAGCTTGGTATGGCCTGCCCATGCCTCAATTTTGGTTCTCCCAGAGCAAGGGTTTAAGTGCAGGTAGGTTTATTAGGAGGCAAAGGGCCCACCAGTGGGAGAGTGGATAAGTGAGCCTAAGGAAGAGAGGCCAGCTAGGAAAAGGTGTATTATGAAGCCAGTTAGCACTGTGGGCAACTGGAGCTTAAATGCTCAGAAAAAGTGCTAGAAGCCAGTAGAAAACATACCTGAGAATTATTCTATCTGAGGGGCAAGGCAGCTGGGATCTTCATGCACCGATTCAGTTCATTATTGATTGAGGGCTACTAGAGGAGGGTTAATTTCCTGACACTTTCGGCTTGCCTATAGTTAGCAAAGTGGCCTCCAGGGACAAGAGCAAGCTCCCAGACTAGGAAGTGCAGCTGCTGGCAGTTGACAGTGGGGTTGATCTGCCCCAAGTATCAGGGCAACATCCACCCTGCCATCTAAGAAGTCACTGATTTCACCCATGAAAGCCCATTTCTGATATTCACTATATACTAATTAGGAAAGCTTGGGCATTGATTGAGACATGGTGGGTGGGGTGCTTGGAGTCATTTCCCTGGGAAAGTGACCTTTCTGATCTAGTGGCAGCTGAGCACTCCTGGAGTGGGGAGTCTCCAGGAGGCAACTGATGACTCCTTGAGTTGCAGCTCAAAGTATGGCGTGCGGGAAATCACATGGGCTCTGCTGAAATAATCAAGTGAATTGCAGATATCATCAGAACTGCCAACTCAGAGCCCCTTAATGGAAGGCTCTCACCCTACTGAGCCACTGTGCATGGGAACAGGGCACAGATCCCTACCTCTCGCAGGACCGGCAAGAACTGGGTTCCCTTCCTCAGTCTCAGTCTCTACCTCTCCTCCATTTCTTCCCTCTTCAAGTCCTTGGGATTCAAAATATTCTCCTCCATTTCCCCCAGCCCACCCACCCTCCTGCATTCACAGAAGCTCACTTGGCCAGGATAATAGCTCCCAATGGCCTTAGGGCTCTGTAGAACAGCCTGGAGTTGCATATCTCCTAGCCTGTGTCCTGGCGCCCTGGAAGGTGGTTTTCAACCATTTCATGCAAAGCCCCTGAAGCAAAGGAGCATGAAGCTTGTCTTCCCAGGAGGGGATGAGGGGAAGGAAAAATACCTACGGCAGCAAGATCGAACGGCAAATTAATATTTTAATAAATTATCCTGCCACATTTGTGGAAAACTTGCGCTCTGTGCTTTCATTTAAAAAAAAAAAACAAGGTAATTTAAAAATGCATAACGTAGATTGATGCGACCGTGGCATAATTACCATCCATTGAATGTCCCCCATGCTTCAGGCTCTATGGCAAAACCGGTCTAAACATTATGTCTTTGAATTCTCACAAATCTTATGTTGGGCATGATTATCCTCCTTTTCACAGGTAAAGAAACTGATTTTCAGAGGGATTCTTTTTTTTTAAAGACAGTATTTTTATAATCGTTGGTAAAGCATTTGGAAAATAAAAATGCCCAAAGATGAGATGACTATAAAAATCCTTATGATCCCTCTACTCATAGATTACAATTTATAATATTCTGGTGATAGTATTCCCATCTTTTTGCAAGATGTCTATTTGCACAAATATATTTTTTAAAAAGCTGGGCTCTTTGAGTAGCAATCTTTTTAATTTACCCTCTGAGATTGCTGAAGGACTATTTTCGGACATGGATTTTCATGAGCTGGAAACTAAATCTTCACCAGGGCAATCTAAAACATGCAGACTTCAAATCATTCATGGTGTGAAGAGATGTGTGCTGAAAAGGGAGGGGGAGGGTAGCTTAATTGTGCATTTTTGTGTGTGTGAGTTCTTTATAAAACTCTTGGCCTGCAGCTTACAAAACCTTTGCTTGGTTTGCTAAATAGCCCTTCTCTCTTGGCCCTGGAGCTTCCATGTGATTGAGCATCTGCAATTTGGATTGTGTTACTTTAAAATTTGAAGGCATTCTCTTTAGTCGTGGGGGACCATAACAGAAATCCATGTATTTAATTCTTCCCCTTTTCTACTTTGTCAAATACTGAGTAGTTTGAGAACTCTAATTAAGTAGAAAACAATGTTTTTAGAGTGGCTCTCAATGGCTAAAAGGAAAGAAAAGAGAAATCCTTCTTGAGTCTTCTTACCAAGCTCCCCACAAGCCTGCAATTGTCTTGAGTTTTTGAGTCCCAACAGAGTGAGCACATTCCCTGACTGGGCCAAAGAGGAGGCTTGGCTTCTTCCCAGCCCTCCTCATTGTGAGGGAGGCTGAGATGCACCATTGTTGGAGTGGGAGGACTGGGGATGACTGGGAACCCCACGCAATGGGGAGTGGGTGGCCTCACCCCTGGCAACCAGGCTCTCTGTGGTCGCAGCTCCTTGCAGAGGGACTTGCAACCACCCTCCCCTGCTTTCTTCCTTGCTACAGACCATAATCCAGCCTGTGAATTCTTTTAGGACAAGGACTGTGTCTGACCTATTTTTGAATCCCCAGCACCTGGCAATGTTCAAAGAATGTTTATTGAATGAATGAATGAATGAATGAATGATGATCTAATTTCCATAACACCAAGGCATTTCGCAGAGGTGACAGGCACCTTGACCATCAAATGAGTCAAATGCAAAGAATATATTTCCCAATTCCTGTCTCTATCAGTGGTCCTAATGCCATATTTAAACAAACACCTTCCCCCAAAGCCACACCTAACTAACGAGAGCCAAAAACTTCCATCATGCTTGACTTCTCTCTTTCATTTTTCCATATCCAGTGTGCCACCAGGCAGGCTCAGGAGAGCGGTTCAGATTAGGCTCTGCTTTCTGGTCAACCTTACTAGCAATCTCATCAAACCTCACTAGCTAAGACCCTCACCCCATCTCTCCCATCACTATGAGCTCTTATGAATCTTAGCAGCAAACTATTGTCATCAAATGAAATTTTATACAAAAACCCAAAGTATAAAACTGATGAAAGCAGGTTCTCTGGATAAAGGTGCTCCCAGCCCCCTCCCACCCTAAACACAGTCACATGGAACCTTAGGCTTTAGCCCAGGGCTTCTTAACCAGGGGTCCGTGAGCTTGAATTGAAATTCAAAACAACATTATTCTTGTGGGAACGTGTTGATGCAGGTGTGATATATTTATTAAATAATACACAATATAGTGTGGATTCAGTAAGGGGTCTGTGGTTTTCACCTGACTGGCAAAGGAATCCGTGGAACAAAAAAGGTTAAGAGGAAGTGGACTTGGCCCAATGGATAGGGCGTCTGCCTACCACATGGGAGGTATGCGATTCAAACCCCGGACCTCCTTGACCCGTGCGGAGCTGACCCATGCACAGTGCTGATGCGCACAAGGAGTGCTGTGCCATGCAGGGGTGTCCCCTGCGTAGGGGAGCCCCACACGCAAGGAGTGCACCCTGTAAGGAGAGCCGCCCAGTGCGAAAGAAAAGTGCGGCCTGCCCAGGAATGGCACCACACACACGGAGAGCTGACACAGCAAGATGACGCAACAAAAAGAAACACAGATTCCCGGTGCCGCTGATAAGGATAGAAGTGGTCACAGAAGAAGACACAGCAAATGGACAACTGCGGGGGAGGGGGTGGAGGAGGGGAGAGAAATAAATTAAAAAAATTAATCTTTTTAAAAAAGTAAAGGTTAAGAACCCCTGCTCTAGGGGCACACTTTGAAATTAAGTGACCAAGACTTCTACAAGCTGCCTCAGCTTACTAAAATAAGTATCTAATCATGTCACTTAATGCTTAAAAGCTTGTATTGCTTTCTGCTATGGATAGGAAAAGAGCAGAAGTCCTTAGCTTGCATACAAAGTCCTTAACTGGGACCCAGCCTGCATTTCAGACCTATCTCCCATTAGGCTGCCCAACGCTCCTGTTACAACTTCTTTAAACTTCTCATTCTTTCCCGTACCCCAAAACTTTTTACAACATATACCTTTGCATGACATTTCTTCACCCAGGGATTTTCTCCACTTCTATTTTTTTTGGTGGCTGTAGAGCAAGTTTATTGAGCTAAAGTGGCATTAATGCAGGAGGAGCACCAAAAGACGTTTCTGTTCCTCCACTTTTATTTTTGAGTTTCCAGTTTGACCTCTTCTTCAAGGTCTACTTCAGGTGTTGTTTCCTACCTTCAGCTTTCTCTGAGAAATATTTATATTGTATTTATTTTCTTCCCTATTAAATTGTGGGTTTCCAGAGGACAGGGATGGTATGTCATACAATTCTATACTCAACAGCACCTAGCATAATGCTTGGTGCCAAAGTTAATGATTAGTAAATGTTGGTTGAATAAATAAATGGATCAATAAATGAAAGAATAGATGAGTTGGAAGGAGCCATCAAGATGCATTCCCAGACAAGGTGGGACTCAAGCTGAATTTGGAAACGCAGGAAGGATTTGTCTAAGTGGAAACTAGATGGAGGATTATAAACCATGGCTGACTTTGGCCGAAGAAAGTCAGGGACTTGCCCTGGCTGGCCTTCATCAAGGAAACTGATCTAGGAGTCTAGGAGTCCCTATGACATTTACTTGGGTCGACCATGGGTTGAGATTTCCAGATTGAATCTCATCCAAAATAAGCCATATCACTATGCTAGTTATACTTCATCTCCACCCCACCCCACCCAACACTCATCCCTTTTCCACACTTCTCACTCTTGGAACTGCACCCCTGGATCCCTTGCAAGCTGATTTCTGATTAGATTCTGACAATCGAAAGCACTTGCCAGGAGATATGGAGGGTGGAAGGAGAGAAAGGTCAAGGTGTTTTTTTCCCCCTCTCTCCCTATATCCATGTCTTTGGCAGGAGCTGTGTCACATTCAACTTACTGCTCTGTGGTGGGCTGACAAATGATCTCCTAATGAGGGCTACAACTTAATCCCCAGAACCTGTGAGCATGTTACATGGTAAAAGGAACTTTGCTGATGTGACTAAATGAAAGATCTTGAGTCAGGGAGATTATCCTGGCCAATCTAATCACCAGAGCCCTAATAAATGGAAGAGGAGGCAGGAGGCTCAGTGTCAGAGAAGGCCATGCGATGACAGAAGCAGAATCAAGGAAGGAGATGTGATGATGAATGCAGAGGTGGGAGTGATGTATTTTGAAGATGGAATAAGGGGCCAAGAGCCAGGGAATGCAGGTGGCCTCTAGAAGCAGCAAATGGCCAGAAAATGAACACCTGGAAATCCTGCTGAGACCTGGATTTCAGCCCCATGAGACTCATTTTGGACCTCTGACTTCCAGAACTGTAAGATAGTGGTTTTGGGTTGTTTTAAGCCGCTAAGTTTGTGGTCATATGTTATAACAGCAATAGGAAACTAACACTAGCTCCTGCTGGTGCACCCCTCTTCCATAGCCCTTTGATGGCTCCAGTTTCTGCTAGATTCCAACACCCTCTGATTCTTCCCCTTGTTCTTGTTTCCTGCTTCCTGCTGTTATTGGTCCTGTGACCCTTCCCATAGCTCTGTGAGTTTTCCCTTCATTTTACAGACTTTTGAAAGACCTGATCCAGATTCTGCTTCCTGCTAAGACTGTCCTTGACATGACTCCCGGGTATGAGCCTCCCTGGCACTGAGGGATTACAACCAAGTACTAAATGATGATGTAACTAGAAAATGACCTTGAATAAAAGGGCCAACTCGGACCAGCAGAATATCTCAGTCTACCTATAATGCCAGGAGTTAAAAATGCTTTTTGACCTGAATAAAATGGGGAAATGGAAAGGACAAATGAGTTCATATGGCTGTGAGTCTCCAAAAAGAGCTGGGAGGTTATCAGAGGGGTTGCCCTTATGCACACCTCAGCAGAGTCCCAGAGATAGATAAAGTAGATACAACCCCAGGTACTGATTCTTCTGAGGGCTACAGAGACCCACAGGTTCTATGGTCATGGTAGATGGAGTTCTGTGCCATCTCATTTGGCCCTACTTTGGAGTTTGTGTTTCTATGTGATGGAGCTGGACTTAGATGTGATCTTTGTCCACAAGTCTCTCCTGTTACTTTTATCGGAACTGTAGTTGGTGCTGGGGTTTAATGTATACCCAGGGGACCTGAATCTCTGGACTGACCATGTGATAGCCAGGCCCTGAGCCTCAACAGACTTGCAACTCTTTTACACTCTGGTTTATTGGACTTACCCCACTCAGCTAACATGGAGGTGAAGAAGGTCAACCACTACACCAGGGAGCCAAGAGTGCCTACAACAGAAAGCAGGAGAATTGCATCCAGCATCCATGGGGAATCTAAGCCCCCTCTTGATATAGATGTGGAGTAGACACAACCATTCTAAGGTCCACAGGATGGAGGAATAGAGTATGGATTAGAGTGGACTTACTGATATTCTATTCATGAACTATTGTGATTAGTAATAGAAGAAAATGTGGCATTGGTGTGGAAAAAGTGGTCATGGTGGCTGCTGGGGGTAGGGAATGGGAGGAAGAGATGTGATGTGGGGGCATTTTCGAGACTTGGAGTTGGTGGTGCCACAGGGACATTTACTGGACATTATATGTCTTCCCATGGCCCACTGGGTGGACTGTGGGAGAGTGTGGGCTATGATGTGGACCATTGACCATGAGATGCAGCAGTGCTCAGAGATGTATTCACCAAATGCAATGAATGTTTCATGATGATGGAGGAGGTTGTTGTTATGGGGGGAGGGGGGTGGGAGGTATATGGGGACCTCATATTTTTTGAATGTAACATTAAAAAAATAAATAAAGGCAAAAAAAATTTTTTAAAAATTAAAAAAAGACTGTCCTTGAATTCACTATCTCTGAGAAACATGGCAAAATGATTCCTCTGGCCACCATCAGAGTTCTATCTGGGCTGAAGGGGCCATGCACTGAGGCCAGAGTGCCTTCTTGGTGGGGTCTGACTTTCCCAGAGGCAAAACACCTGCCAGCCTCCACAGAGCAGTCTGTCTGACTTGAAGGCATCAAGACAGTCCCTCTGGCAGTGAAATTTGGGAATAAACCCCTCACTTCTTCTGGAGTAGTGATTTTGAACCTTGAGGGTCTTTGAATAGGCTTGGGGATGGGCTCTGTGAAACACCTGAAATTGTGCATTTTGTGTGCATATGGACACAGAGAAGAGAGGGCGGGGTCCCTAGGGCCCAAGGGAGCTCTGCTCAGCTGCCTGGATTTCCCTGGCTGTTGCAGATGGAGCAGGTCAGGCGTAACAGAGGCTATCTGTGCCCCATGTCACATCCCCTTGATCCATCCCTGATCAGTGCAGCTGTGGAGGATAGTTTCTGTGAATTCTCTCTCCCTCCCACTTGATGTGGCTCTCCACTTTTCTACCTCACAGTTTTCTGCAGAAATATGTTCAGCCTTCCTGCGGAAATAGCCTGGAAGTGCGGTTGAGAAGTCAGTGGATCAAAGCCCCGGTCACACCTCTCTCCACTGGACTCTTGCAGGAGACATTCTAAAGGCTTCACAGAAGTGCCTACAAATTTGAACTCCTATAATGGATGCAACCTACTCTTCAATGTTTAGAAAATACAAAGATAGATATATAGACAGAGAGATGGATGGATGGATAGATACATAGATAGATATAAGCAAATGTGGCAGTGTTAAAATCTGCTGGATCTGGATATCAGGAAAGGGATATGTTGGAGCTCTCTGTACGGGATTTGTATTATTTTTGCAACTGCCCTGTTAGTTTGAAGTTACATCAAAATAAATTTTAAAAATTGAGCTCCTGACCATAATAGCACACCTCAATAATTTACCCTTGGAGTGATTTTATCTCCTTACCTGTCTGACTTTCCCCATCCCTTCATGACTACTTCCTGGTATCACCTCTCAAACATATTATCTGCACCCAAGTCCCTCTCTCAGGCACTGCTTTCTGGAACAAACAGACCAAGACACCAGGACAGTCTGGCAGAGAGCCAGAGCTGGGCTAAGATAACAAGCATGACATCACCCACACAATGATAGCCAGACTTTCAGGCCTGCTGATGATTAATCAAATGTCTCCTCAACCCCTTCCCCTTCCACCTTGTGTTCCTCAGAGTTCACAGCTAAAAATTATTTCCTTTGGGGGAATAAACCATTTCTTTCCTTCACCTTCTGGTCCCAAGGATGGCCAAGCCAACCTCTTCTTTCTCTTATAATCTTTGACTCCCAAAGTCATATATAAACACTTGCAAACAAAAGCCAGAGTGATGGAAAAGTCCATCTTCATCCTAGAGGAAAGGAATTCCACCAGCGCCTTACTACACCACCACTGGCACCTGATTGTGTCTTGAGCCAAATATCCCAGTGTCTGCTATTATTATTACTGTAACACCTAAAACAGATCTAGCACATTTCATGGGGGGGAATAATGTGACAAAGAGAAGATAGGAAGAGCTGAATCCATTTCTAAATCTGGCTGAGGGAAGTCAGGATCACTACTGTATTCGTTATCTATTACTGTATAACAAGTTACCACAGATTTAGAGGCAAACAAAACCCATTTATTACTGTCTCGGTTTCCTATTTGCTAAAACAAATACCATACAATGGGTTGGCCTAAAAAATGGGTATTTATTGGCTCATGGTTTTGAGGCTAGAAATCCAAAACCAGGGCATCACCAAGATGATGCTTTCTCCTTGAAGACTGTGGCATTCTGGGGCTGGCTGCTGGCCACCCTTGGTCCTTGGCTTTTCCATCACATGGCAATACACATGGCAGAGTCTTCTTTCTCTTCTGGGTTCCACTGACTTCCAGCTTCTGGCTGTTCCCCTTGGCTACCCTCTGCATCCAATTTCTTTTGCTTATAAGGACTTAAATCATATTGGATAAAGGCTCACCCTCACTCAGGTTGGGCACACCTTTACACATAACATCTTCAAAGATCCTTTTGACACATGGGTTCACACTGCAGGATCAGGGATTGGGACCTGAACATGCTTTTGTGGGGGGCATAATTGGATCCCCCAAAATTACCTCACAGTTTCCATGGGTCAGGTCTGGGAGCATCTTGGCTGGGTCCTCTGCCCAGGGTCTCACAAGCTTGCAATTAAGGTGTTGGTTGGGGTAACAATCTCATCTGAGACTCAGAGTGCTCTTCTAAACCCACATGGTTGTTGGCAGAATTCATTTTCTTACAGGTGTATTGCTCACAGTGCCCTGCTTGCTCCAGGCCAGTCGGAGATTCTCTCTGACTTCTTCCATCTCTGGCCTTTACATTCTATTTTTTAAAATATATTTTTATTAGAGGCATTGTGAACTTAGAAAACAATCATGTGCATATGTGGAATTTCCACCAACACAACACCAAACCAACACAACACCAACACATCACACAGTTGTGGAACATTTGTTACAGATTATGAGATGATATCATTAGACTGTTAACACTAACTATGGTCCATAGTGTACATTTGGCATATTTTTCCAT
Source organism: Dasypus novemcinctus (assembly GCF_030445035.2). Classification (NCBI taxonomy): domain Eukaryota; kingdom Metazoa; phylum Chordata; class Mammalia; order Cingulata; family Dasypodidae; genus Dasypus; species Dasypus novemcinctus. The sequence continues at coordinate 44,862,234 of NC_080704.1, forward strand.
ACCCCCTATTATTAACTCAGTACATCTTTGGCATTAATACAAGAATATTACAGTATTGCTGTTAACTATACTCCATAGGTTACATTAATTGTATTTTCCCCATGCTTCTCTACATTCTTACCACCTTACAATAGTGATGTACATTTGTTCTAGTTCATAGAAGGACATTCTTGTATTTGTACTATTAACCACAATTCTCATTCACCTCTGGGCTCACTATGTAATTCAGGCCCTAGATTTTTCTCTAGCTTTCTTTCAATTGACATTTATATCCCTAGACTACCCTGTTCAGCCAGAATCCCATTTATAAACCAGCTGCCTTAATTATACTCACTATAATGTGCTACCATCAACTCTATCCATTTCTACTCTTTTACAGCAATTTAATTAAAGCTTCTACATATGTTAAGCATCAGTATACCTTCTCAGCCCTCCTCTTATCTCCTAATAATCTATACTGTAGGTTTTAACTCCATGAGTTTATTCTTTGTATTTAGTTCATATTAGTAAGACTGACCATACAATATTTGTCCTCTTATGTCTGGCTTATTTCACTTAATATAATGTCTTCAAGGTTCATCATGTTATCATATGGGTCTCAATTTCATTTCTTCTTACAGCAACATAATATTCCATCATAGGCATATACCACATTCTGTCTATCCATTCATTGGTTGATGGAGACTTGGAATGTTTCCATCTTTTGGCAATTGTAAATAATGCTATGAATATTAGTGTGCAAATGCCTGTTCACATTACAGTTCTTCTGGATATATTCCTAGTAGACAAATTCTTAGATCATATGGCAGTTCTATATTTAGTTTCCTGAGGAATTGCCAAATTGTCTTCCACAGAGGCTGCACCATTTTACATTCCCACCAACAGAGGAGTGTTCCTATTTCTCCACATCCTCTCTAGCACTTACTGTTTTCTGTTTTTCTTTTAATAATGGCCATTCTATGCAGTCTGAGGTAATATATCATTGTCGTTTTGATTTGCATTTCCCTAATAGCTAGTGATATTGAACATTTTTTTCATGTGCTTTTTGGCCATTTGTATTTCCTCTTTGGAGAAATGTCTACTTAAGTCATTTGCCCATTTTTAAATTGGATTGCTTGCTCTCTTATTTTTGAGTTGTATGATCTCTTTATAGAGAATGGAAATCAAATCCTTATCAGATATGTGGTTTCCAAATATTTTCTTCCATTGAGTGGGCTGCCTTTTCACCTTTTTAACCAAGTCCTTTGAATCACAGAAGTTTGAGGAGGTCCCATTTATCTATCTTTTCCTTTGCTGCTCATGCTTTTGGTATACGGTTTAAGAATTCATCACCTACCACCAGGTCTTGAAAATGTTTCTCTATATTTTCTTCTAGGAGCTTTATGGTTCTATCTTTTATATTTAGGTTTTTGATCCATTTTGAGTTATTTTTTGTATAAGATGTGAGATAAGGGTCTTCTCTCTTTCCTTTGGTTATGGCTATCCAGTTCTCACAGCACCATTTTTTTTTTCCCAAATTCTACTCAATTTATTCATTAAAAAAAATATTACATTCAAAAAATATGAGGTACCCATTCACCCCCACCGCCCCCACCCCACCACTCCCCCCACAGTAACACTCTCCCCCATCATCATGACCATCCATTGCATCTGGTGAGTACATCTCTGGGCATCGCTGCACCCCATGGCCTGTGGTCCACACCATAGCCCACACTCTCCCACGTTCCATCCAGTGGGCCATGGGAGGACATACAATGTCCAGCAATTGTCCCTGCAGCACCACCCAGGACAACTCCAAGTCCCGAAAATGTCTCCACATCTCATCTCTTCCTCCCATTCCCCATACCCAGCAGCCACCATAGCCACTTTTTCCACACCAATGCCACATTTTCTCGATTATTAACCATAATAGTTCATGAATAGGATATCATTAAGTCCACTCTAATCCTTATTGTATTCCTCCTTCCTGTGGACCTTGGCTTGGTTGTATTCATTCCACATCTACGTCCAGAGGGGGTTTAGAGTCCACATGGATACTGGATGCAATCCTCCTGCTTTCAGTTGTAGGCACTCTAGGCTCCATGGTGTGGTGGTTGACATTCTTCAACTCCATGTTAGCTGAGTGGGTAAGTCCAATAAACCAGAGTGTAGGAGCTGAAGTCTGTTGAGGCTCAGGGCCTGGCTATCATATTGTCAGTCCAGAGATTCAAATCCCCTAGATATATCTTAAACCCCAGCACCAACTACAATTCTTGTAAAGTAGCATGAAAGGCTTGCAGCACCATTTATTGAATAGACTGTTCTACCCCAGCTGGGTGGGTTTGAAAGGCTTGTCAAAAAAAATCACTTGACCATAGAAGAAAAGGTCTGTTTCTGAACCATCAGTTTGGGACCTTTCGTCTACGCCAGTACGATGCTATTTTTACCACTGTAATTAAATAATATGATGCAAAGTCCTCCAAATTTTCTCTTCCTTTTTAAAATGTTTCTGGCTTTGTGGGGTCCCATACCTTCTAAATAAACTTGATAATTTTGTTTTCCATTTGTTTAAAAATTGATGGTGGAATTTTTATCGGGATTGCATTGAATCTGTATATCAGTTTGGGTAGAATTGAAATCTTAACAATATTTAGTCTTCCCATCCATGAGCACAGAATATTTTCCCATTCATTTAGGCCTTTTTAGTTTCTTTTAGCAATGCAGTGCAGTTTTCATAGTACAAATGATTTATGTCCTTGGTTTAGTTTATTCCTAAATATTTTATTGTTTTAGTTGCTATTGTAAATGGAATTTTTTTCCTGACTTCCTCCTCAAATTGTGCATTACTAATGTATAAAATCACTACTTATTTTTTGCATATTAATCTTGTATCCTGCCACTCTGCTGAAATTGTTTATTAGCTCTAGCAGCTTTGTTGTAGATTTTTCTGGAATTTTAAGTATAGAATCATATCATTGGTGAATAGCAAAAGTTTTACTTCTTCTTTTCTGATTTGGATGTCTTGTATTTCTTTTCTTGCCTGATTGCTCTCGCTAGAACTTCTAGCACTATATTGAAAACCAGTGGTGACAGTAGGCGTTCTTCTCTTGTTACTGATCTCAATGGGAAAGCTTTTAGTCTTTCACCACTGAGTACAATGTTAGATGTGCATTTTTCATATATGATCTTTATGATGTTGAGAAAGTTTCCTTCGATTCCTATCTATTGTAGTATTTTATCAAGAAAGGATGCTGTATTTTGTCAATGTCTTTTCTGCATCAATTGATAGGACCATGTGATTTTTCTTCTTTGATTTATTAACATGGTGTATTATGTTGATTGATTTTCTTGTGTTGAACCATCCTTGCATGCCTAGTATAAAACACACTTGATCATGATGAATAATTTTTTTAATTTGTTGTTAGATTTGATTGTAAGTATTTTGTTGAGGATTTTTGCATCCTTATTCATTAGGGAAATGGTTTGTAATTTTCTTTTTTCATAATATCTTTATCTGGCTTTGGTATTAGGGTGATACTGGCTTCATAGAATGAGTTTGGTAGTGTTCCTTCTTGTTCAATTTTTTGGAAGAGTTTGAATAAGATTGGTTTGAAATCTTCTTTGAATGCTTACTAGAACTCACCTGTGAAACCATCTGGTCCTGGGCTTTTTCATTGTGGGGAGTTGTTTGATAACTGTTTCAATCTCTATATGGGATTGGTTTGTTGAGGTCTTCCTTTTCTTCTAGAATCAGTGTACATTGTTCATTCATGCCTAAGTATTGTTTCATTTCATCTATATTGTCTAGTTTGTTGGTATACAGTTTATAGATTCTCTTATGATCTCTTTTAGTAGTAATGTCCAGATTTTCATTTTTTATTTTATTTATTTGCATCTTCCCTCATCTTTCTTTGCCAGTCTAGCTAAGGGTTTGTTAATTTTTTGAAGGACCAAGTTTTCTTTTTGTTAATACTCTATTGGGTTTTCTATTCTCAATTTTATTTATTTCTGCTCTGATCTTTTTATTTCATTTCTTCTGCTTGCTTTGGGAAGAGTTTGCTGTTCTTTCTCTAGTTTCTGCAGCAGTGTGTAGTTAGATCATTGATTTTTAGCTCATTCTTCTTTTTTAATGTAAGAATTAAGGGCTATAAATTTCCCTCTCAGCACTGCCTTTGATGCATCCCATAGGCACTGATACATTGTTTTTGTTTTCATTCATCTCAATATATTTATTGATTTCTCTTGCAATTTCTTCTTTGACCCACTAGTTATTTAAGATGTGTTGCTTAATCTCCATGTATTTCTTAATTTTCCCTTTTTCTGCCTGTTCATTTCCAGCTTTATTACATTATGATAAGAGAAAGCACTTTTTATAATTTCAATCTTGTTGAATCTATTGAAATCTGCTTTGTGACCCAACATATGGTCTATCTTTTAGAAAGATCAATTAGCACTCGAGAATAATGTATATCTTGCTGTTTTCGGGTGCAATACTCTTTGTATGTCTACTAAGTTTAGTCTGTTTATCACATTATTCAAGCTCTCTGTTTCTTTATCTATCCTCTACCCAGATGTTCTATCCAATGATGAGAGTGATGTATTGAGGTCTCCAACTATTATCGTAGAGACATCTATTTCTTCCTTCAGTTTTGCCAGTGTTTGCCTCATGTAATTTGGGGCATCTTGGATAGGAGCATATATATTTTTGGTAGTTATTTCTTCCTGGTGAATTGCCTCTTTTATTAATATATAATGCCCTTCCTTGTCTTTAATAACAGTTTTGTTCTTAACATCTATTTCATCTGATTAAATAAAGCTACTCCAGTTTTTTTTTGTTTTGTTTTGTTTTTTTTTGGTTACTGCATACATGGAATAACTTTTTCCAACCTTTCATTTTAAATCTATTGGTATCCTTGGGTCTAAGGTGAGTCTACTGCAGACAGCATATAGATGACTCATATTTTCTTATCTAGTCAGCCAATCTGTGTCTTTTGATTGGGAAGTTTAATCCATTAACATTCAATTTTATTACTGTAAGGCAGTTCTTACTTCACCCATTTTGACCTTTGGGTTTTATTTGTCATATTTTACTTTTACCATTCTTTTGACATTTTTAGTTACTTTACCTGATATAATCTTCATTTCTAGTTTCTCTTTGAAGTCTGTCTCTCCTGTGTTTTCTTTGCAGACTGTATCACTCCCTTTAGTAGATCCTGTGGAGTCAGTCTCTTGGTCACAAACTCTCTCAGTTTCTGTTTATCTGTGAATATTCTAAACTTGTCCTCATTTTTTTTTGGCTTGAATAACAACTATTTATTTTCTCACTGCCTCTGAAGGTTTGGGGGTCCAGGCACAGCTTAAACTTGTCTGGAACCTAAGTCATCCAGAAGATAACCTGGGCATAATGAAATCAGAAACCCCACAAGACTGTCCTTTGTCACTCTTTCAAAAAAAATTTTCATATACTTTGTAATTTTTTAAAAAGTAATTGAAGAAAATGTGGCATTGGTGTGGAGAAAGTGGCCATGGTGGCTGCTGGGTGTGGGGAATGGGAGGAAGAGATGAGATGTGGAGGCGTTTTCGGGACTTGGAGTTGTCCTGGGCGATGCTGCAGGGACAGTTACTGGACATTGTATGTCCTCCCATGGCCCACTGGATGAAACGTGGAAGAGTGTGGGCTATGATGTGGACCACAGGCCATGGGGTGCAGCAGTGCTCAGAGATGTATTCACCAAATGCAATGAATGTCTCATGATGATGGAGGAGATTGTTGCTATGGGGGGAGGAGTGGGGGGAGGAGGGTGGGAGGTATATGGGGACCTCATATTTTTTTAATGTAATATTAAAAAATAAATAAAGACAAAAAATAAGGTGGTAAATAAGGCAGAAAAGAAAGTAGAGTGCATGCATTGATTATAGCTAGGAAAAATAAATGTACAGTTATATGTTTATAAAGATCAGGAAAGATTTTAGAGTGATGAAAAGTTAATTCTTTTTTCCCCCACAAAATTGTTTTAGTATGCTTTATACTACAATTGAATAAATATATGTTATATTCAAAAAAATATATATTTAGATTATACATATGTTACATAAGAAAATATGAGGAATTCCCATATGTCCCACTCCCTACACCTCCCACATTTTCCTGCATTAACAGCATCCTTCATTAGTGTGGTACATTTGTTACAATTGATGAGTACATTTTGGAGCATTGCCATTAAGTGTGGATTATAGTTTGCATTGTAGTTTACACTCTCTCCCACACATTTTTGTAAGTTATGACAAGATATATAATGGCCTGTATCTATCATTGCAGTGTCATTCAGGACAATTCCCAAGTCCCAAAAATGCCCCCAAATTACATCTATTTTTCCCTCTCCCTCCCCTCAGAACCTCCAGTGGCCACTTAGTCCACATCAATGATAAAAGTTCTTGCATCCTAGAATCACAGTAAGTCTATAGTAGAATAATTGTAAGTCAACTGTAGTCCATCATTCATTCCCTAACCCTAAGGACTCTGGAATGGTGATAGCCATTCTGCTTCTAATTGAGAGGGGGCTTAGATTCCATGGATCAGATGGATGGGACTGTCTTGCTTGTAGTTGAAGACTCTCTCTGTTCCTTGAGATGATCATTGTCCATCATCATCTTGTTAGTTGTCCTGGGTGAGTCCAATGAACTGGAGAGTAGGTGTTGCAACTCAGTTGAGATTTAGGGCCTAACCGGTACATAGATAGCCCAAAGATTTAAGTCTCTTGAGCATACACTTATCAACTCTAGTGCTAACTATAGGTTCAAATAAAAGGGGCAGAAGAGCCATATGTAGGTACACCACAACTGAGTCCAACTCTGTCACACTGGGGAGCATAAATCCCAAAGTAGAGCCCTCTGGCAGGGCACTAAACTCCTGAGCTGTTTGCCCTGCCTATAGTGTCTGGGTGTCTCCAGAGTCTTCAGGGGCCCTGCTATTTGAGTCAATATTTACTTTGGCAGTCAATGAGATCCTGCTGATACTTGTATAACTGTAACCTCTGGAATGACCTCCCAACTCACTTTGAAGTCTCTTAGCCATATAAAATCATCTATCTTAACATTTTTCCCCTTTTCATTGCTGGTTGGTGCTTGATAATCCCTCAGTGCCAGGGAGGCTTATCCCTGGGAGTCATGTCCCATGCTGGGGGAATGTAATTCATTCATACGCAGATTTTGGCTTAAAGAGATCACCCTTATTTTTGAAAGACAATCTTGCTGGATATAAGATTCTTGGCTGGCAATTTGTATCTTGCAATATCTTAAATATATCGTACTACTGCCTTCTTGCATCCATGGCTTCTGATGAGAATTCACCAATTAATCTTATTGGGTGTCCTTCGTATTGATGCATCACTTTTCTCTTGCTGCTGTGAGAATTCTCTTTGTCTTTAGCATTTGAAATATTGATTAGTAAGTGTCTCAGTTTGGGTTTATTTGGATTTATTTCAGATGGGAGTATATTGTACTTCTTGGACATGGATATCTTTGTCCTTCAATAGGATTGGAAAATTTTCTACCATTATTTCCTCAAATATTCCTTCTGCCCTTTTTCTTTTGTATGCTTGCTTTCAGAAACCCTGTCTTCTAGCTCACTGTTCCTTTCTTCTGCCTCCTCAAATCTTCTGTTATATGCAACCAGTATTTTTAATTCCATTTATTGTGTCTTTCATTCCCATAAGATCTGCTATTTTTCTGTGTATGCTTTCAAATTCTTCTTTTTGCTCACCCAGTGTCTTCTTAATATCCTTAATATCTTCTGCATCTCATTGTATTTATTAAGGAGATTTGTTTGAACATCTGTAATTAGTTGTCTCAATTCTTTTATGTCATCTAAAGGTTTATCTTTTCCTTTGGGCTATATCTTCTTGTTTCTTGGTATGGATTGTAATTTTCTGTTGGTGTCTTAGCATCTGGCTTACTAGATGTTTTTATTCTGGGTACAGTTTCTCTCTTTAGTTGAGGGTTTTCTTGCCATTTCTACCTTGCTATTTGTGTAGTAGGAGCTAAGGATGTAGTTGGTACTATAAGCTCTGGAGTCTGATGCTGCCTGCATTCCCCCAGGAGCCAATGAATCTATTCCCACCTTTCTCCTATGGCAGCGGTATGGATGGAGCTGCAGTTGTGTGTAGTAATCCAAGCCATGCAGATCAAGACAGTTTGTAGTTGTGAAAAGAGTCTGATGAAGCTTCATACCCCTTCCTTCCTTGTCTGGGGCAGGGATGGATATGCTGGTGTGGGCAGCAAACTAAGCCATGTGGGTCAAAACTGACTGAAGTTACCTAGGTAGGCTGACATAGAACCGGCCCCCTTCCTCCCCTGCCAGGTGTGGGGATGGATCCTTCATACCCAGCAATCTAATACATGTGGGTCAAAAGCATCTGCTGTTGTCCTGAGAGGCTGAGGCAGTATTGTCCCTTCTGCCTTTCAAGGGGTGGGGGTGGAGCCATTGGGACCCAACAGTCCAGTCCATGCAGGCTAAAGTGCCTGCTGTTGCCAAGAGAGGCTGAGGAAACACAGCTCCCCTCCTATCCTATTGGAGGGTGGGATGGATCCATAAGTATTAAACTCTTTTTTCAAGGGTTCATCTCATTAATTAGGCTTAACCTCATTCAAGGTGAGGGTATTATACAACGACATGGGTCATTGGGTTTTATCTTAGAATTCTGCCTCCAACAACCAGCATTGACTGGCTTCTTAGAGAAATATAAGTGTTTGTGGGGGTGCATAGAGAGGAAGAAGCTGGTCTGACCTTAGCTGTTTTCTCTACTTGTCTTCCTCTATGAGCAATGCTTTCTTTAATGAGAAAACATTTTTCATTTTGAAAAGTAACCATCAAATGAGAGAGAATTTTCAGAATGTAACAAACTTATTTGGTGAGATTAAGCAATACAAAAAAAAACCAAACATGTGGCTCTCTTTACTTTATCATCACCAGCTCCTCCAGTCTAGAACTAGGGTCACTGTTGACACCTCCATTGTTTTCTTCTGCTATATAAGTCACCAAATTCTGCCCATATTATCTCTTAAATGTTTCATGAATCCATCCAAGGTATCATTACTACTTGTCTATACTGCTACAGAGGCCCCCTATCTGGTCTCTCATCTTCTACTTTTTCCCACTATACCTCAACTATACCCATAGCAGTCTGAGCTGGGGGATTCCACTCTTGGCCCAGGGAAGGATGGTGTTATGTGATCATCTTCCCATCTTATTCAGGTTGGCATCCTGGTCTATGGGCCCCTCCATCACTGTGATCGAAATCCAGGCATCCAATTCAACTCCAGTTGTCCTTCCAGGACAGCTGGAAAGTAGGAGAGCATGAATTTGCAGACAACCTAGTATGATCTCCTCTGAGTAGATTCCTGGATGGTTGCAGATAGGTTCAAGGTCCCACTCTTATGAAAAGTGAAAAGTAATCTGACTAGAACCATAGGTATAGGTGGTGTAACATTCCCATACACAGATGATGGCAGTTTTTGGCTGACAAGGACATTAACCATGCCTCCAGCAGTGGGCTTCCTCTGGATCCCATCCAGGCATTGTACCCACTCATCTTTATCTATGCTTTATATCTCAGTGAGAGCTATCCTTCTCCATTAAAGTGAACCCTGACTCCCAAGGTTGGCTCAGGTCCTCTGTCACCTGCTCTCTTAGCTCCCATACTCCTCCTTCCAAGCAGCCTCATAGTCTGTAATTCCACTTTGGTGTGATTATTGAATTCTTATCTGCCTCCCTCCCTAGACTGTACGCTCCATGAGTTCAGGGCCTGTGGCTCTTTTGCTCAGTTTTGTTTCCTACCCAACACTTATCATCTGCCTGGAAATGAGAAGGTATTCAATAAATATTTATTTAATGAAGTAATGAATGAATGAATGCCAATGACACTGTTTTGTTTCCTGGATATCAAGATGAATGGCAAAGAGATGAGACTAGTAAGAGAGATAGACAGCCCTGATATTTATGATTGATGCATCTTCTGAGTCCCCAAGTCTCTGGAAAGAGAAATGTTGATATGGGTATTCTCTGAAATTGCTTTGGGAGACAAGTGACTTCCTCACATGAGCCTCAAAGTAGGTGTCATTTAAATATGTACTTCTACAAAGGATGATACAAAGTTATGGGCCTTCAGAGCTGCTGGTGAGAAACAGAAACTCCTCTTTTTAGTCCTGGTGCTGGCAGGGTCCACTGTTGCTCAATTCAGAGAAACAAGGAGGCTCACAACCCAGAGTGTGGTCCTGGGATCAGCAGCATTGGTATCATCCAGGAACTGGTGGTTTCTCAGTCTTATATAATCAGTGCCATAACAACCTAACCTATTATTGTCATAAGCCTGGCTATTAATTGATACAGTATTCCACATTTATATATGACTTTACGGCTTTCCAGGACCTTTACCATTTAAATTACTCCCATCAGCCCCTGATAAAGATATTATCCTTATTTCACAGATGAGGACACAGATCTCAGAGAGGTCAAAGGATGTGCTTAAGAGCCTACCAAGAGTGGAAAAGAGGAATTCAGTTCATCTCCTCTACCTTCCAACCCCCAGGCCCCTAAGCCGCCTGTCCTTTGATGCCTCACCAGACACCAATTTTCACTTTATGGAGAGGTGTGTGGAAGATTAAAAATGCTCCCCCATTCTTTGGCTCTTTTCCCACTGAGAGGTGGGGTCTAATCCCCAGTACCTTGCATTTGAGCCGGCATTAGTGATCTGCTTGTACCCAAAAGAATGTAGTGGAAGTGACACTGCATGCCATCTGAGGCTAGGTATGAAGAAGTCTTGACACCTTTCAATTGGCCTCTCAGAATGCTTGCTGGCTCTTTGGATGTTATCTCTCAGAACCCGGATTCCATGCCATGAGTAGCCCAAAGGATGGGTGTCATGATGGGAGTTTCAGGAGGCATGGATAGTTAGGTGAAGATGTTTCTGGAGACAGAGATTTTTTTCCATGGACACTGCCTTGGTCAACTCTTAGGTTTATGGCCACCTCTACCAGGTTCTGCAATCTGCATTTCCTGAGAGTAAGAATAGCATTATGGTCACAAGCCTACAAAGCCAAGTGTCTCTGGCTCTATTGCTATTTACTCTACAGGGACCAGGAGCCCCACAGATTCCTCCCAATGGTTCTGAGCTTTTCCACTAAGTTCAGCAGGCTCACGCTTTTGGTGGTCTGTGCCATCACCACCACAGCCCACTAGCCCCTGTAGCTGCTGTGTCAGTCTTTCATCTCCACTTAAAGCAAAATGACTCCTCCACCCCTAATGCCTGCCAAAGGCACTGTCACTGCTGCCAGGTTGCCACGGCCATCACTGCTGTCTGATTGGGGTGACATAATGCCGCACTAGGCATCTGGTGTCTGGTCAGGAGAACCACCCCCCATGAGCCATCAGAGGGCTGGTAATAGCACTGCCAGAGTTTCCCACACGTTCAGAGCCCCGCCAAGGGTAGAAAGAGGTTTGCAACTTTCCTTGCCCTCTAATTACACATCCTCCCCTCCCCTTGTCCCTGTGCTTAGAGGTAGGCACAGCTTATAGAAGGTGGGTAGTCCTGGCCAGCTCAGGCTTATTGTCCTAGAACCCAGTCACTGTGGTGGCTAGGTTGGGGGGGGGCAGTCTCTGGAATGAATTCTGCAAATTCATTTCTTGGCTTCACCCTCGTTAGCTGTGTGACTCTGGTCAGTAACTTAATCACACTGAACCTCAGTTTTTTCGTCCTCAAAATAAAGATTAGAGCATCTACTTCATAGGATGGTTGTGAAGCTTAAAGGAATTAATCCATGTAATACACTTAGTACAGTGCCCAGCATATCATAAGGATTCCTTAAATGCAAGCTATTATTGGTTAGCTCCACCCTTCACACTTAGGGTGATTTCTTTTCCCTTGATCCCAGATGCTAATAGATGGCTGGCAGGGCTCCTGCAAGGCCACCATCCTTACAGACATGATCGGGCAAGCTTGAGTCCAACCATGACTGTAGCTTAAGCTCAGCCTGGGGCAATGACTATAATCAGAATCAAGAAGGAGTTTACATTTATCTTACCTAGCATGGGTCCTAATAGTAATAATTATAAGAGCTAACACTGAGAGCTTGCAATGTAACTGGTATGGAGCTTATTTAATTCTTATGACAACCCTATAAGGTAGGCTATTACTATCCCCATTTGACAGATAGGAACCCTGAAGCAGAGAGAAATGAAACAACTTTCCCAAGGGTTCAGAGCTACAAAAAGCAGCAGAACCCAGGCTCAAGCCCAGCCCTCTGGCTCTCAGAACCCCAATTCTCTTCCCTTCTTAATGGAGTCATAAAATTTGGATACTAAAAAGCATCAAGTATCTACTGTGGTGTAACAACTGTTTTAATGCTGCAGTACTTGAAACAATGATAATGTATTAATTCCTGCTCCCGTGCCCCGTGCCCCCGCCCCCCCGCGCCAGGCTCTGTGGGTTGACTGCCGGTTTTTTCTGTTGATCTTGCCTGGGCCTGCGCCTGTGGTTGCATTCAGCTTAAGGGTTGGCTGGGGCTCAAACATCCCTTTCCATGTGATCTTTTTATCTCAGCCTTCTTCAAAGTGTGGTGGTCTCAGAGTTCCACGAGTGCAGGGGGGTTATTTGATGGTAGAAGCTGCCAAGTTTCTTAGGGCCCAGCCTCAAAAATTGAACAACTTCACTTCCACTGCATTCTATTGGCCAAATCAAGTCACAGGTTCAGCTCAGTTTCAAGGGAGGGGGGAATAGACTGCAGCTCTTGAAGGGAGAAACTGCAAAATTGCATTGCCAAGGGATATACTGGACTAGGAAGAATTCGCAGCCATAAAACGATCTGCCACAAATCGATAGATAAAACCTGGCCACCAGATAGCATCTAATGCATCTCCCTTAGTGGGAACTCTTTTGGTTGCAAATAACAAAACTCCATCTCAAATTGGCTTATCAAGAAAAGGGAGGGAGAAATTTATTAGGTCACTTTCCTTTGAAATTCGGGGGTTAGTCTGGCTTAGTCATCAGTCCTTGAACTCTTGTTTTTTCCTTCTCTCAGGTGGGACCACTCCCATAAAGTGGCGAGATTGTCATTAGCAACTTCATCCTCGCATTCCAGTAAGGGGAATTTTTCTTCTGATTTCTTCAACAAACATCCCAAGATTACATCTCACAGGTATGGCTCTAGACAGGCACCCTTCCCAGAACCAATCACTGAGACCACTAATATGCCATTCCTAGGTCCCATGTCTCTGGGAGGGGTGTGAGCCCAGTAAATGTACAACTGGCTCTTGGCTGGGGGAGAGAGGAGGTGGCTCATTTTTCGTGTTTGCCAAATTCAGTGATATCATTATTTCCACTACGGCTGATTTCTGATTTCAAACCGCTAGTACGATGTCATAGAACAGAGAATTGGGAAGGGACCACAACCAGAGCTCCCTAGCACCACTCTGGAAGCCCCACCCAAACTATGCAGGACTAAGAGTGGGGGAAGGATGGTACTCCAGGGGGAAATCTGGAAATGAAAAGGAAATAGACAACAACAAAGGACATCCAATCTAATTCTTTTCTTTCCCCACAAAGGGACAATATTTAAGGGACTACTACTTTGCCTCCTAGTCTGCATTTTAAAAACAATCACAATCAAAAGGTGGTTTGGAGATGTTCAACATGATAAAGTGCTGGAATGAACCATTTGCTCAGCATCTTTTCATGGTAAATCAGTTCCCTCTCCACATGATAAGTTACCAGCCTGCCTGACCTTGTTCCTTCCTCAAACGGAGTGTAGATTGATAGTGGGTTCTAAAAGGCACATTTCAAGTAGCAGCAGATCTTTTTCAAGTGCTTCCTCTGTGCCAGGCACTGTGCCAAATGCTCTGTCTGGATTACCTCATTTACTCCTCAAGTCAGCCTTAGGAGGTACTTGTGACTATGATCCCATCTCCCAGATGGAGAAACTGAGGTACAGAGACTCACATCACATGAGTCAGTGGAAATCTGGAATGGACCTAAGTGGAATGGGCCTAAGGCGATTAGTCCCTCCAGGCAGTGACCTTGACTCCTCCCTTCTCCCCGCCTCCTCACACTGAGGCAATGTGTCTTACCATCCAGAAGAGCTCTTTAGAGAATATTTTACAAAGCTGAGGATTCCTTCATCAGGTCTGGGGCATTCAGTCCCATGTTTGAATATGGGTTTTCATTAAAGAGAGAAAGCCAGCCTTTAGAAAAAAATAAGCTCTCCACAGCTTCCCTGGGAACACAAAACCTCCATGGAAGACATGTGACATGTGGGCAGATCGTGGCTCCGGCTATGTTCTCTCACCAGGGCTCTCTGGGCTGTGGTGGTAGATGTGTGAGGTCTTCTGCCCTCTGCCTCAAGAGCTGACACCCAGTCTCAGCTCCTTTGGATCAGCAGTCAGCAGTTAGCTGCCAGGAACCCACAGTTCCAAGTAAGACCCGGGGTTCCTTTGGAGCCTCCTCAACCATTTATTTGACCACCACTGGATAGTCCACCTGAGGGATGTGGAAACGCACGGAACCTGAGGGTGGGATGGGGAGGGCCACTCTGATAACTAATATGTGTCCAGGAGGACCTTGTCTATGTTGGGTGTCACCCTCAGGCTGGAAGCAGTGATTCGTGGGTCTGGGAGTTTATATTTTATGATCTGAACCTTTAGCCTTGCTGGGGCCTGTCAGAGAGGCCCAAGAGGAGAAGTTGCCAGAGGCAGTGAACGTTGGCCTTGGTTTGATTTGCTCAGGCTGTGCCTAGTGTGCTGTTAACGATCCTGGGGTGGGGGTGGAGGTATGGGGGCCATCCCAGGACACCCCAAGCTACAGCCAGGGTTGTAGGTAGGAGAAGGCAAGAGAAAGAGGATAAGGACCCTGGCTTCACTGCTTCCCAGAGTGCAGAGGGCAGGAAAAGGGACATAAGAAAAAAATACAGAGACGTGGAGAACAGAGACCTGTACATATTCCTGATACCTCTTCAAGGGGCTTCTTGTGCTTAGAGGCTTTGTTGCTCAATGGAGGGAGTGAGGAAAGGCTTTGGGGAGGAAGAGGGCTTCAAAGGGCAGACATAGGTAACTTTTTTTCTTAGGAGGTACCGGGGATTGAACCCAGTACCTCTTACGTGGGAAGCAGGCCCTCATCCACTTGAGCTACATCCACTTCCCCATAGGTAATTTTGGGAGGAGGGTCTTTGAGAGGGAGGAATGGCCTAGAGAGGTAGCAGTGGAAGATTCTGGACCTGAGAAGGAAGTGGGAGGCAGAGGGCAGAAGCCACGGCAGATAGAAGAGGGCAGGGTGGGGCCAGGCCACTAAAACAAATGAGAAGGACTGGTTCAGCCTAGGGCAAATAAGAGCTCACAGAAGGATTTGCCGTAAGGGCGAATGAGAGCCCTGTTTCCCAAGAGCTTGAGAATGAACTGCTGATGTTTCCAGAAGAATCCAAGTCATCCAGGCAATCCAAAAAATTGAAGAAATTTAGAAAGAGCCCACAGAAGGAGGCACCATCTTGCCTCTGCTGTACAGTAAGGGTCCAAGTTGCTTACTCAGAGGCTTTTCCTCTACCCAGACAGTGCTTTCCTGCACCGGTAACAACAAGCTTACAGTTGGGGGAGGGGGAGATTTAAAAAAAAACATTCCAAGAGATAAATCTTGTAATACAAACCGCTGAACAGCTGGCCCTTTAAAGCATAGAACAGCCATTTAGCCATTAATCCATCCCTTTAAAATGCAGAACCATCCCACCCCCTACACACACATACACACACACAAAGCAGTTCAATTTCATTTGGTGCAGCTACAGGGGCTGCTCCTGTACTTTTGATATTCACAAATACAGCCCCAGCTCTGGGTTTCAAGTCCACACCAGCCACAGGAATCAGGGGAGAGGAAGAAGGGAAGAGCAAAAAATTCTAAATACCATTTTACTGACTTCCTCACTAGGTGTTCCCTATGAGCCTAAATCCTGAACTATCAGTACCTGGTGCCCTTCCTAAATCCTCCTGCTGTCCCCCAAGCTTCTGGCTCCCCGGGAGGCAGTCTGCAGACACTGCCACCAGCGGGCCCACCGCCTACCAGACGCTTACCAGATCTGCCTCCCGGGGCCCATGTTTTGCTGTTTCTCCCTTTTATTCCCAATGGCCCCGTGAGTGATCTAGACCACATGTTGTCCTGATTGTGCCTAGCTGCCATAGGACTTTGATGAGGCCATTCTGTTTGTCCCTCCCTGCTTGCCGTCTGCAATTTGTGACCTTCCTGAGATGCAAAGAAATAAAATTAAGCCCATCACACAGACACACACATGCACAAAGAGCTGTGACTGACAGGTTTGGAAAAGAGGAGCGTGTGTGCGCGCGCGTGCATGTGCTAGAGAGAAAGAGAGAGAGGAGAGACAGGAGGAGGGGGAATCAGATGAGTAACTTTGGGGTGGGATGAATTGGTTAGCTGTCAGGTATCAGAAAATTAACGCCATTAGCTATTTTCGATGTTGTTTTTTTTTTTTTTTCCCGTCACGTCAACAAGATTAGCAAGCTAAATGTTCGAGGATCACATTTAGGGGAGTTTTGAGTGCTCCGTGAAACCTGCAAGCCTCTGGCGAGGGAGATTGCCTGGAATTCTCTCCCGCCTGCCCTTTCAGCGGGTAATAACGGGAGAATTAGTGAGCAGACAGATGCCGCGCGCACTGGTGCACGGCGCTCAGTGTTTTATAATAATGAATGTATTTGCAACGGCTCTTTCAATGGCTGTTTTATAAAATGATAAAGTTAATTTTAGCTGGGCCCTCCTTTCTTTTTTAAACCTGAGCCACACACGCATACACCAAGAAGGAAGGTGAAATCACCTCTTAATCCTTTCTTCACAATGGTTCCAATACGGCATTTGAAAAAATAAACAAAAAAATTGTCTTCTGCAGTGAGCCCAGAAATATGCACAGAAGGTGTGCTCTCCCTGCATCTGGAGGCCTAGTACTTTTCCCTTTGTTTTGATTTTGGTCATTGGTTAGGTCAGGTAACCCGGGACTGTGGGCAGTGAGAAGTTATTATCATCATTAACTGAAATGTGAGGAGAGTTTTATGCTTTCTGTTGTGAGATCACCATAAGGTGTTATCTCAATAATAATAGTCATCGTGGCTGTAATGGTACATTGGGCACTACTACATGCCAGTCAGCATGCCAATTGCTTCTCATATGTTTTAAATCCTTGCATAAACCCTACAAAGTAGGTCTTTGATGGAACCACACAAATTGTCATTTCTGTAGGTTAAAAAAATGCAAATAAGAGCAATTTCCCATGGTTCAAACTAATGTCATATCTCCATTTTATAGATCAGGAAACAGTTTCAGAGATGTTTGGTAACTGGCACAAGGTCACCCAGCAAGTAAAGGGCAGAGTGAGTGCTTCAACACAGGCTTGCAGAGCCCAAGGGCTTGCCTCCACACCAAGTTCAGTGCTGCCAGCCTCAGTCGATGTTATTATTATCTCCAATTACATTCAAGAGCATCGAGGGTTAGGAAAAGAAAATGACTTGCATCTTCCCAGGAAGAGGCAAGGCAAGGCTCAAACCCTTCTTCTGAGAGGAGCCTGCTGATCTTTCCCATTTTGCAATAAAAACCCAAGACTTGGACAAGCTCCAGCAGAATTCAACGTAGGATAAGCTGGCGCCTTCCTGTTTGATAATTGGTGACCTGTGTGCTACCTTCTGCACTTAGTTCCCACACTCACACCCACACAACCCATACTCTGATCCTGGGTTCCTTTCCCACATTTTACTCAGAACACTTTTCCCCAGTAAGTCCCATTCACCTCTGAACCCCCGAAGCTTTGCCACCCTTGAGTGGTGGCTTTTGAATGGAGGAATTTTAGGTATTGTTTTAGCTTGGGTTCCCCCAAAAGCAGATCCTAAGATAATTTGTGGGTAAATACTTTTTGGGGGAAGTTGATCCTAGGAAACACCAGTAGGGGAAGGAAAGGACACCAAGAAAATGTGTGTGATCAAGTAAGTTACTACTGCAGGCAACCGAATCTCAGTCCTGCTGGGCGACTGGGAGACAGCATGCCACAGAGCAATCCCAGCTAAGGGGTGAGGCAGCTGAAGTATTTATCCATCAAATCATTGGTTGAGGGTTACTTGCCATGGCTTTAGTTCTCTGGCCCTTCCAGCTGATCCTGTTTGAGGCCTGAGCATGCTGCCATGCCAGGATAAAAGCCCTCAGGCAAAGCATCTAGCAAGGGTTCACAGTCATCAGCCTGCAGTGAGGGCCAAGGGGAGGGATTGAGGCAGGGCATTGATGGCATTTGCTACAGGCATCCAAATACCATATAAACTTAAAGAAGTGAGTCTTTGGCCATGGGTGTCTAAGCTCAAGGACAGGCAGTTGGAGAGGAGCACCCTGAGGCATAAGCTCTGTAGCCCCTCATCTGGCACAAAAAAAGCCACCTCTTCACAAGTTGAGCCCTAACCAAAGGACTTCCAGAACTTCTCTCCCTCCTTTATTCAGAATCCCTTACTCTCAAATGTGAGAATTCACTGCAATCTGTCTTCATCCTGCTCTGTAAGTCAACTGTCAAAGCCATGATTTTCAGCCCATGGTCCTCTTTGTGGTCACCTTCTTCCTAATACAATGGGTGATTCCTGGGGGAGACTGGGAGATGACGGTACCTTGCAAGTTTCAGAACTTGGTTGGTGATGGAATTTTTTTCTCCCTCTTCCCGTCTTTAATGCAGCTCTAATTCTGACTTCATTTCAGAACCATGAAATCAAATTAGGAAATGGGAGGAGACGAGCAACCCCTTCAAGCACAATCAACTTCTGATGGCTTCCCCATAGTGCTAATGAATCTGCCTAAACCTCTAGTAATAGAAGGTGGCTTTTTGCAGCACTCTGTTTTTCTCCCTTCTTTAAGAGCCAAGGAGCTAGAGCATAGGTATGCAAGTAATATGATAATGCAGCAAGGTGTGGGAGAGCCTCGGCTTTCTAAAGCTAAGTGGGAAAGTCTTGCGGAATGGCAAAGAGACCCATTTAAAAGAAGGACAAAGGAGGAGCAACAGTAGCAGGAACCACAGCCAATCCCGATGTTAGGTCTTTTATATGTCAACAAATGGTTAGAAAACCTAATTCCTGGCTTTGAGCGGCTAGCAGGCTGTTGCTCAGGGTCTTGCTATTCAAAGCATAAAACAGTAGTCTCAGCATCATTGGAGAGCGTGTTAGCAATGCTGGATCTCAGGAACCTACCCCAGACCCACTGAATCAGAATCTGCATTTTAACAAGATCCTCTGGGGATGGGTGTGCACATTAGAGTTTGAGAAGCAAAGGCCTCTGGAATTTCTGATTTGATCGTGTCACACATGTGCTCAGAACTCCATGCTGATCTCATCCTAACTTCCTATCCTCAGCTCTTACCCAAACTTGGAACCTTCCACTCCAGTCTCATGATGGCAGACATCATGTCCTTCCATCCGTCCCCTGGGCTTCCCTATACTAGTTCCTCCAACGGCAATGCCCGAACCATCTTCTCTGTCTGTCAAAAATCTTCCTCACCTTCAAGCCCTTCCTTTGAGAAGTCTGACCTAATCTCCCAATCAGAATGTGTCATTAATATACATTTGCCAGTGCCTGATTTTATTACCATTAGGTGTTTGCATATAGCATAGTGGTTAGATGGATGGGCTTTAGAGCCAGCTCATCCTGAGTTTGAACACCACTTCTACCATTTTGAGCTGCGTGAGATAGATTGGATCAATTATTTGCAACTTTCCACACCCTCCCTTTATAAGAATTACACATCCACAAGCCTTTTCTATGTGATCTTGTAGTCTCTCCCACTTGATGGGAGATAAAATAATTTCCTGTCCACTGATGTTGGTCTTGGCCATGTGACTTGAATTGGTTAAATGTGGATGAAAGTGACAGTGTGTGGGTTCTGAGCCTAAACCTTAAGAGGCCATAGGAGGCATCATGTGTTTCCACTTGTCACCTTGTGTTTCTGCTATCACCATGAGCAGAAGATGCTCCAGATTAGCTGTTGGTCCAAGAAATTGAGAGACACACAGAATAGACTTGAACTCAACCTTCAGCCAAGCCAAGGTGACCTACATCTGGGGAAGGAGAACTTCCCCAGCAGACCCACAGAGCCCTGATCAATAAAAATAAGGCTTATTATGGTATGCCACTGAGTTTTGTAGTAGTTGTTTGTACAGCATTATTTATGACATTACATAACTAATACACTATGTGCCTTTATTTAACCTCTCTAAGCCTCAATTGTCCCTTCCGTAACAATGACATACAAATATCTCTTAAATTATTGTTGGGATGATTAACATGTGATAATATATGCTAACTGAGTTCACAGTAATGCTTTATAAATAGCAGGCAACTTATTTTATAGTAGTATTATTACCCATCTTTTTATCCTCCCTAATGCCTATTGGGCTCCTAACAGATAACTAACTCAACGAACAGAACCAAACATTAATATGGGAAATTGTCCTTTTGTTTGGGCAGTTCTGGCCCTATACATCCTTACTCACTATGCAGTGAGGAGCACAGATTTGCTGCAGCACAGATGAAAGCTCCAGGATTGAAGGTCTTTGGCTCAAAGCAATGGTAATAGTAAGCCTTGTGGGTATTTTCTTTAGTCTTGTGTGTAGTTAAGGAATCTAAATAGTGTTTTGATTTGTTTCCCAATTAGAAATGCTATACTTAGACTCTCATGAAGAGGAAACATTTTTGCCTTTGAAGGAAGTTGTGAGGAATAAGGGTAGAAACACCTGAACCCTCTGCCTTCCAATTTCAAGTATTAGCCTTAAGGGAATTCTTCTTTCGGTTTGGAGTATAGCCTCTGAAAGGAGGTATTGGAGGTTGGTAGGACTGATGACTAGGGCAGGGCTTGGTGGCATCTGTCTCTTTAAGAAATAGAAATGAAACCTAATTAGCATAGACTGGCTGCAATTAACATGTAAGTCCCAGTTCTGGGAGTTGGAGGAAGGGAAAAGGATGGAGCTAAAACTTAATGGGGTTTTGTTAGACAAAATTAGCTTCCACAGAACAGCCATAAAAATATCTAAATTATGAGAGCCTCTTGCCATTTGCCATTAACACAAGGGGACATGCTAATATTTAGTGGCGCCATGTCCTGGAAATTAACTGCAGTCAAGGAAGCCCCAGGGGCAGCCCTGTGAGCAGTAAGGGCATGTCCACTGTCTCGACTGTTACCAAAATGCTTGACTATGTGTTTTAGAGAAACTTAGAATCTACTAATCACACATGTTCCAGCCATTCTTTTGGCACTGGTTCCAGAGCCAGAGAATGACACCTCCAGGGGTGGTAGATGGAAACAGAAGTCTCTTTGTACAGTCTTTGAATTTGGGGACTCTTTTCCTCCGAAGAAGACATTCCTAAGGCAGATTTGTGGACATGAGAAGATGCCTCCAGTTCTGTCTCACGCCAGTCTTACACTCTCCAAGAAAATCAGCCCATTTGGGATTTTTTTGTATAGTACCAGAACAACTGGCATGGTTTCCTTGCAGATACCTCTCAAGGCTTTACTTCATAAGCCTTCCCTTGGGGAAAGGGATAAACCCTTGCACTGTCTTTCCTGCTCTTGAAAGTCACCAGTGATGACCTAAACATATGAAGGGTTTCCTTGTAGTTCTTAGTCACCTTGACCTCTCCTGCTTTGGTTTCCATACCACTTTTATCTGAGTTTCTTTCTCTTTCCCTTTCTCTTTTAGATGATCCCCTTTCTTCTTTCACACCTATGGGCACTGCCCATGGCTTCAGGCCTCAGCCTTAGGGTCTTCTCTTGCTATCTTCCTTGAAGATAAATTGCTCTGAATTGCTCGTTATTTGCTGGCCTCCACCCTCACTTATAGGCAGATATCAGGCAAATCTGAAACTTTGGGCCTAACCACTACTTTCTTTTTCTTTTTTTATTTTAATTTTTTATTCATTTTTTAAAAAATATTACATTCAAAAAATATGAAGTCCCATTCAACCCCACCGCCCCCACCCCCCACTCCCCCCACAGCAACACTCTCTCTCATCATCATGACACATCCATTGCACCTGTTAAGTACATCTCTGGGCATCGCTGCACCCCATAGTCAATCTAACCACTACTTTCAATCTTCTAGTAGGACATCTACATATGGAGTTCCTACTTCCACTTCAAATTCAGCCTGTTCACACTGCAGTCCATTATCTTTGCCTATTTCATGGAGATGATGATTATTTTAGCCCTAACTCTTTACAGCTCTGGAAATTACACCCTATATACTTGGCATTCTTATCCTCTATCACAACTGATTGGGTCAGAATCCATGAATACCTGACCCAAGATCTCATCCATGCATTGACTGTGGCATGCAATCAATCTGATTCTCCCTCTCAATAATTTGAATTGAAGAGGGAACAAGAACATCCTGGAACAGAAAGGAGTGAAGATCTATAAAATCTTGCTGCTGAGGTCTCCAAGCCTTGCTTCCTTCTTGTTCTTTTCTAAGGCTTGGATTGTCAGCTTTTCCCTGCATTCTGCAGGATACCCTGATTCTTCCAATAAGTCACTCTTTAAAGGGAGTTCTAACACTTTTTTTTTTTTACAGCTTTGAAGTTTCAAATTGGCTCACAGTTGATTTGCTTACCCTTCCTAACTCTCCTTTGGATATCTTTGATGCCACTGTTTTCTCAGGTTCCTAAAGAATAGACTCTGGAAGCATCTTTAAGGACATCCTTTCTTACTCTATAGCTTAATATGTCTCAATGTCCTGCTGTTCCTTCCTCTGAAATACCCCTGAGAGCCTGGGATTCTCCCCCATCCAGGCTTATCACCTCCAAGCTCTCTACGCCAAGATTTACCCTTCTAATCTACTATTCATTTCTTCTTAAAACACTGCTCTTATCACAGTATCCTGTGAGGGCTACTGATTGTCTTTTGATTCTCCTGATGTTCAAGACCTTCTTTGGTCTTAACCACCTAAATTTATTTCATTTCCTTTCAACTCAGTTTCTCCTACATACAAACTAAGATATTACTCAATGTTTCAGTTAGCTTTAGTTACTGTGGTGGGTTGAATGATATATCCCAATTTAGAGGTGTTCTTAATCTTAATCTTAATCCACATCTCTCTGGGTGTGAACCCATGGTAAATAGGGCCTTTGAAGAGGTTATTTTCAGTTAAGGTGTGGCAAATTGAAGCAGAGTGGGTGCTTAATCCAGATCAGTGGAGGCCTGCTGAGGAGAGGGCCACAGGGAGAAGCAGGAAGCCACAGGAACCTAGAAGAGAAAAGAAAGGACATCTCTGTGTGAAGAGAAAGCCAAGGAACCACAAGGATTGCCGGCAGCCAGCACCAGAATACTACAATCTTCAAGAAAGCAAGCCTTGCCAATATCTAGATTTCGGACTTTTCCTAACCTCAAAATTGTGAGTCAAATAAATTTCTGTTGTTTAAGACAACCCGTTTTGATAGCAGCTCAGACAAATAAGACAGTTACATAATAAACCATCCCAAATTTAGTAACTTAAAACAACACACATTTTATCTGGCTCTTTATTCTGTGGGTTTGCTGGGAATGTGTTCTGGTCTGAAACGGCTTGGCTGATCTCTTCTGGGCTTGCTCATGCATCTGCAGTTTGTGGCTTGGCTGGAAGCTAGGTAGATGGTCAAGCATGGTTTCCCTCACATGTTTGATGGTTGGCTGGTTGTTGCTTAGTGTGCCTCAGTTTTCTTCCAGGTAGCCTTTCCCACAGGTTACCTAAAGCTCATTTACATGATAGTTTTATGGTTCCAAGTGTAGCAAGAAGGCCCCAATGTGTAAATGCTTTTCACACCTCTGCTTATGTCTCATTTGTTAATGTCCCATTGGCCAAAGCAAGTCACGTGGACAACCCAGATTCAAGGGATAGGGAAATAGATCTATCTCTTAATGTGAAGCTTCACAGTGTGATATTTCAAGGAAGTGGATTCAGGAAGGGGAATAATTTATAAGCATATTTTAGCATCTTGCACACCCAGCATGAACTGCAGGTTGGTCTCATTGGTATTCTCTTCTGGCCCATTCTTTCATGGGAATATTATCTTTCCCTTCTCTTTTCCCTTATTTCAGATTCTTCTTCCCAAATATTAGGCATAATTTGCTTCCTTTTTCAACTCTATTCTAAGGATCCCCAAATAAGCAACTCTCTGCCATTTCTGACCTCTGCACTCTCACTTACTTTTGGCCATTTTCTAATCATTTCTTGAACTTATGCCTGTCTTCAGAACTGACATACAAATGCCATAAAGAATACTTTTCATATCTTTAGCTATGAAATATATATTTATACTTTTTATATATATACATTCATAACAAATAATGCTTGTTGGTTATTTGCTCTCCTAAAAAGCCATTTTTCTCCTTAAATTCACTTAAGTTTAAAAAATATAAATCTATGTCCCCAACACTCAAAAGAAGGCAGTAGGGAAAGCTCCGAAGATGTGATGTCTTCAGCTTTCTGACTAGGGGAGAATCACAGTTCTGACTGGAATGTTCTTCCTAACCTCGGCTCAGTGACAACCTTATTGGCTTCTTCAGATGGCCAGACCACCATTCTTAAAAGTCTGTAGCTCTCCTGCTGTAAGCTTAACACCAAACCCCTTGGCTGGCAATTAGGACTTTTCTTAGTCATAGATATACCCTCTGAGAGAATTCCATGAAAAGTGCCAATCTTCCAGCTTCAACAATGACCATTTCGAGAACCACACTGTGGAAACATCCTTTTCCTCCTGGCTGTCATTTTCCCTGGACTCCCATCCTGACAGAGTTAGGGCTTCTTTCTCGGTGCTGCCAGCACCCCCTCCCCAGACACATGCAGGCCTAGAACCTGCCTTAGGAAGGCCTCCACTCCATAGTCAGGCCTTTCATTGACTAGACCCTCTTGGCCTTCCCAGATTTGTTTATCCAGGGCCCTATTTTCCCATTTCGTTTGATACTGGAGTATGTTTGTCCCTTGGGTTACATGCTTGTTGGGCCTACTCTCAGAACTACCTTCCAAAACCTGATAAGTGTCCCCTTCTCTCCTTTCCCTTTCTGTGAAATTAAAGAGGAATCCAGGAAGACGGAGTCATATGGAGCCATTGATTTTGTTTATACTGTTTTTAAAAGCAAAAACAGTCACCCCACACCAAAACAAAGCTCAAATTTTGGACCATGAAGGTGATGTGGAATGATAGCTCAAGTTCAAAGATACTTTGCTATTTGTGATCCTGATTCTGGGTTTTTATTGATGCTATAAGCAATTTGTGCCTCAGGAAAGATAAAGGAGCATGGCTGAGGAAAGTGCACATGTGAGTGCATAAAGGAAAATTGCAGCTTTCCATGTTAAAGAAATTTTTAGGCTGTGGGACAAGATTTGCATGCCCTTCTGATTCGCAGAGATTCAGTATGTTTGTAGCACGTCGTTGGGATGCCTGCGTCTCAAATCACTGGCTCTGTGCAGCCTTGATGAGGCACCCGATTTACATATTCTCAATTTAATCTAAAGTAGGTACTAATTGATTACTGCTGAATGTCTGCACGCTCTGATTATCTGTTCAGATCCTGAGGGGGGTGGGGGAATAGCAAGGGATGCTTCTTCTATGAGTAGGACTTTGTTTTCTCTGATTCAAGGAACACTTATTTGCTAGGTTTGGGAGGACCATGAAATCTCTCTTCCCACCCCACCTTCACCCCCAGTTGCAGAAAATAAATACCTCTGGCTCCAGCACTGATTATTTTGATGTTGTAGAAGAGACATTCTTTTCAGTTATTCAGCATGTATAAACAAATGTTTTGGAAATGCCTCCCAAGTGTATGGTATTGTCATCTAAATGAAGGAAGGAGTCCATTGGGCTTAAGGGCATGGACTTTGGAGCTCAAGTTTTGGATCTAGTTCAGGCTCTGCCACTTGCTAGCTGTGTGGCTTTGGGCAAGTTATTAATATCTCTGTGTCTTAGATTAGTCATCTGTAAAATTAGATTATAACATTTCCCACCTTGCAGGGTCATTGTCAAGACTAAGTGAGGCAAACAAGGCTCTTGATTAAGGTTCAATTTAGGGAACTTTAGGGTCTTCATTTGTCCCTGCCTCACTTGTTCTGCATCATCTCAAGTATCAACCACAGCAGGGAGCAGGAATCGTGAAGTGTACGTCTTGCTATAGTGGGGAACCGTTAACCAAAAGCCTTCTGGAAAGGTCTTTTTTGTCACTTGGAGGTAAAGGTCAGGAAAAAGGAAGGGGAGACTAAAGTCAACAGGTCAGTGAATATTTATGGGCCATCTTCTGTGTGCCAGGCTCTATGCTGGGACTGGTGACACTATCAGGAAAGCTATGGCCTCTTTTCTGTTGAGTGGCACCGCTCCAACCACACATTTCCTCTGCTATTGCCTCTTAGGTCTTTATTTTAGGTTTAATCCCCACAGCTGAATTTTTTCCCCTTTTTATTGACATTTAGTACATATGCAGAAAAAGTGCACAAATCCTAGGTGCATAGCTTGAGGAATTTTCACAGAGGGAATGCACTGTGCAACCAGTACCCAGATCAAGAAGCGGAATACAAGCAGCCCCCAAAAGCCTCCCCTTCTGCCCTGAGCTCCCTTCCAGGCCCTAGGCTTCCCCCGTCATCACCTTCCTGACTTGGAGACTGCTCCGCTCCAAATCCTGCCTTCAGGGGTTCCAGCTGGGTACTGCCTCCTGGCGGCGGGAATGTCAGGGAGCAGGGCTGTGAGATCTGTCAAGATCGGGCATGCCAAGAAATGGCTGGGCCATTGAGATATTGGTCCAGCCCCGGGTGCTGTGCCAGTGTGGCTCCACATAGACTGCTTTGGCTTTTTCAAAGGGAAAGCCATTCTTGGCTGCTTCAACACCAGAGCCAGCATCAGGCAGACCAGGGTCAGCCTTTCTGTGCCTGTGGCCTGAGCAGACCCTTATCTGGAAGCAAGTTCCTTGGTCTGTCCTGTGAAGGGCTGGGAGATTCCACCTTTACCCAGCCTGGCTTCTAGGATCTTTGAGGAAGACAGGCACATTAGCAGAATAAAGTCCTCTGATACCTTGGAGGGATAAAAATTAGCCAAGAAATAGCTTAGCAGGGATGAAGGTAGTTACTACTTTCAGAGTTTCCTTCTCTCATCCAGAGAGTCCAGGGTCTTGAGAGAATGAGGGATAAACAGAACAAGTAGGCTTTTCCAGGACCACCAGGACATCACAATGGGGAATTCTCATCAGCCAGGAGGAAACTCCCCTGAAGGAAAGGAGGTAGAATAGCATAATAATTGTTCCAGTTATCTATTGCTGCGTAACAAACGTCTCCAAACTTAGTGATGTAAAACAACAGTCATTTTATTATGCTCATGGCATCTGTGGTTCTGGAATTCAGACAAGGCACAACAGGGGCAGCTTGTCTTTGCTCTACATTGTCTGGGGCCTCAGCTGGGAAGACTTCAAAGACTGGGGACTGCGAACATCTGGAAGCTTCTTCACGACACGTCTGGCACACAGACCAGGATGATTTGACTAGAGGCCCATGTGAAGCCTCTCCATGTGGCTTGGGCTTTTCACAGCATGGAAACTGGGTTTCAAGAAGGAGCACCCCAAAACATTGAGGCCAATGAACAAGTGTCCTATAAGACCTAGGCAAAGCCACATGACCCTCTCCAAACTCCAAGGTCATACAGCATCATCTCTGCCACATTCCACTGGTTATGAAGCTATTGAATAAGGTCAGGGCATATCCAAGGGGAGGATAATTCAACTCCACCTCCTAATGGGGGAGGGACAGGCCCCAGTGTAGAAGCCCTTGTGGGATGGGAGCCTTCAGAAAATACTGTCTGCCACAGTAGTTAACCGTTAGCAGTCTGGAGGTAGACCTATTTGGTTTCATTGCCTGGCTCTGCCTCTTATTTGCTGCGTAACCTTGGGCAAGTTTCAGAACCACTCTGTGCCTCCATTTCCACATAAGTGAAATGGGGAGAATAATAATTCTGTGCTCATTGGGTTATTGTGGGCATGAAATGATATGGGCAGTGTCTAGTGTTAGCATAATGCCTGGTACACTGTAAGTGCTCATAAAGGTCACCTTTAACAGAGGCAATTTGCTCAGGACTAACATTATCTATAACACCTTTCCCTGCACCTGCCCTGAGTAAGAAGGTGAGCCACACAATTCCTCTTCCCCCCACCAGTTAACAGGGACTATAGCAGCTAAGCTACAGAGTACAGCCCTTTACAGTTTACAAAGCACTTCCATACCCATCCCTTTGTTTAATCCTCCAACTGCATGGGCCACACAGAACACCTGTTTTGCAGGTGAGGCTTATCAAGGTGTGACTTGCCCAAGGTCACCTGGCTAGCAAATTACACAGCAAGGCCCTGACCCCACTCTTAAAGGCTTTGCTCTTAGCTTCTCTAGTGATCTCGAGGGTTTTGTAAAATTATCATAGGAAAGATACAATTTGATTAGAATGTAATTAATTTTAAAAGTACCCTGCAGTCCTACTGAAATGGGGAGAAGGCAAGAAGGTCACTGTTTCCAATAGCCATGGGACATCATAGCCAGGAGGAAGAGGTGACTTCCACGCATAAGAAGAAATCTGAAGTTATCACTTTTCTCCAAACAGCTCAAAGGCATTCCTGAAAAATGCCCTGTCATCCTTTTCAAGTTTCCTAGCTAATCTTCTAGCAAAGCAGTACCGTTTGCTCTTAGAATTCTGAATTCTCTTATCAACCCTCCCTCCTTAACACCAAGAGACCAGCAGTGCCCTCTTCCTTCTGAGTTTTCCTTCAGATTTCAGTCCACTTGCATCCATATCAAAATGCACAAATACTGGGAAAGCATTGCAAATCCTGCCTTTCTGGGGTTTTCCATTTATGTGACAGGAGGAAGGATGGTGCTTTCATCCACTTTTGGAAATAAACCAAAATCGCCATAAATATTCTAGCTTATAATATTGACTTGAAGCTCAGTTAGAGCCCAAGCTGCAGTCAGCTCCTGATTATCCATGTGTGACTTATCCACAGCTCATTTTAAAACTCAAAATGACTTCCTTCTAACTTGTGCTGTACTCTTGGCCCCCTCTCCCTCCTGCACTGGTGTCTGCTTAGGGTGGCAGCAAGACAAGGTGAAACTGTGCTGAGCTGAGGGGCTGGTGACCCCAGTTCTGGTCTGGTACCACTCCAGATTAACTGCGTGACGTCTTTACCTCCTGGGACCTCCCAGGTTTTTTTCTGTAAAATAAGGAAGCCTGGCTTTAAGCTTTTCAAGATCCCTCCCCATTCTAAAATTCAATGAAGCAGCAAAGGTAGTCAAAAGAAATGGAAAGATAAGTGTACTGCAAAGTTTCAGCATGGTAGTCAGTAGTTCATAACACCCATTTTCGAGATCAGATATCGTGGGGCCTCAAATCTGGTGAGCAGTAGATTTAAGCCTGGCATCCAAGACCTCCCATGCCCATGTTTATTTCAGGAATTCCTAGGCCCAACACAAATGACTTTTGTATTTTCCAAATTACAATGTTCCTCAATGAGCACAAATAGTCAAGGATTCAGCTCTGTCTGTATGTGAGAAAGGCCATTCCTGTTTATTCAGAATCATGGCCTCCCCTTCTGCTTATTTCATTATTTCCTTGGTTCATGGCATTCTGTGTGCTAACCAACTTGTAAACAATCTTTGGAACATAGCATGTTCTTTGGTTGGGTACTGTCTGTGTTGTGCATTCTGCCCATCACCAGAAACAATGCATCGTGTGAAACCACCATCCAATTGACATTGACTGCTTCAAGGTCAGAACAAATGCTTCCCTCCTTGGGACCCACACTTGCCTCGAGCTTGGTAGAGTTTGCCTGAGATGAACGATACAAATAAAGTACATACTTGGTGGAAATTCTATTGCACAGGAGAAATGTGAGAAGGGAGGTCCCCCTAGTCTGTTTGTGGATTTGTTTATACTCCCTCTGGTGGCTGATTCAGGCCTGCACGTTCTGTCCCTTCGGCGTGAGAAGCAGCCACACCCTACCTGATTCCAGAAACCCAAGGCACTGACAACTTGACCATATCCACATGAGCAAAGGTATGAAATTTCAGCATCTATTTGGGTTTGGTTTTTCACTAGCTGTTGACTTCAGTGTTTGGAAACGCATGATTTAAGTCAATATATCTTATTCCCATTGTGCCTAGTACACAGTTTGTACTATATGGCCTTGTGAAACTTCATAGTCATGGAATTTGAGCTCCAGCCTCACTTAGGCACTTCTCAGTTGCAAAGAGCAACAATTGAGTAAGGTTACCTCAACAAGGGGATAAGGATACTCATGCCCAGGACATGCTATCATCTAGGCCTTGGGATGGGCAGGGAGTTTGCAGAAGGTACTAGAACCAGTGAGAAGGGGTTTGTGGGTTCAGCAAGTATCCATCTTGCTTCCATTCCCCAATCCCTAAGGACTTTCTTGCCATCTACGAATCCTTACCTGACAGCTCCTGCTTGCTTATGTGTTCTGCTCCCTCATAACATTGGCCTGTACTGGGCCCATGTTGTCCTCTGTGACTTATTTTTTTGTAACCACCCTTCAGCTTTTGCTTCCTTCACAAATGGACCCCTTCTCTTGGTGTTTCCCAAGTTTATATTGAATAGAGAGGGAATATGATTAGCCTGGTTTCTCATTTAAAGCCAGGCTATGTTATAGATCATGGATTGGTGGTCTGGTTCATGGGCCCACCCTGGCCCTGGATGGGCTAGTCTTTGAATTGGCCAAATGCATGGCAGTCACTGTTAATTGGAGTATGTAGTACCCACCTGAAAGGAATCTTTTAGCTCTTCTAGTTGATATGGGAAAACTGGTACCCCAGGAGCTGATGAGACTTACCTAAAATTCCACATGTAACCAAAAAGTAGTGATAGTAGGGTAAGACCTGAGTTCCCCTACCATATACCCCCTACCATATGTCAATTTTAACTAGACTGCACCATCTCTTATATGAAGTGATGTGGTAGGAGGGTTTATGTGGTTCCCATGTGTGAGTGTGTTCTTACTGATCTATTAGGCTTGCTGCTTGGGGACAAACAGGTCTTCTTTTCCCCTTTCTTCCTTCTCCCCAGCCTGCTTAGGTATCTAATACAGGACCCCTACCAGCAGTGGGGTGCTGATTTAAAAAATATATATATTTAAGATTGGCTCCTTTTTTTTAGCAAATTTTTTTATTGTCTTTTTTTTAAAAAGATACATAGATCACACAAAATGTTACATTAAAAAATATAAGAGGTGGGAAGCGGATGTGGCTCAACCAACTGGGCTCCCGTCTACCATATGTGAAGGCAAGCTGGCCCGAGCCTGCAGAGAGCCGACGGCCATGCCTGTGGAGAGAGGTGCAGCAAGATGACGCAACAAAGGGAGACAAGCAGACACAGAACGTGCAGCAAATGGACACAGAGAGCAAACAAGCAAGCCGCAAGCGGCAAGGGGGGTATAAATAAATAAAATCTAAAAAAAAAAAAATAAGAGATTTCCATATACCCCACTCCCCACCCTCACCCCCACTCCTCCCACATCAACAACCTCTTTCATCAGTGTGGCACATTCATTGCATTTGACGAATACATTTTGGAACACTGCTACACAGCAGGGATTATAGTTTACATTATAGTTTACACTCTCCCCCAGTCCGTTCAATGGTTATGGCAGGATACCTAATTTCCTCCATCTGTCCCTGCAATATCATTCAGGACAATTCCAAGTCCCGAAAATGCCCCTACATCACATCTCTTCTTCCTTCTCCCTGTCCTTAGCAACTCCCTTGGCCACTGTCTCCACATCAATAGTACAATTTCTTCCATTGCTAGAGTCACAATAGTTCTATAGTAGAATATCAGTAAGTTCACTCTAATCCATATTTTATTCCTCCATCTTGTGGATCCTGGGATGGCGATGTCTACTCTACCTCTAAATCGAGAGGGGACATAGATCTCACATGGTTGATGGATGCGATTCTCCTGCTTACAGTTGTAGAATCTCTCGGTTTCCTGTTGTGGTGGTTAACCATCCTCACCTCCCTGTTGGCTGACCTGGCTAAGTCCAACGAACTGGAGAGTAGGGGTTGCAACACTGCTGAGGCTCAGGGCCCAACTGGCACATGGACAGTCCAGAGATTCAAGTCTCCTGAGCATACACCAACCCCAGCACCAACCACAGGTTCAGTAAAAGTGACAGAAGAGGCATGTGTAGAAAGGTCACATCTGAGTCCAACTCCATCACATCCAGGAGCACAAATTCCAAAGTAGGACCCACTGGCAAGGCACTGAACTCCAGAGCCATCTGGTTGGCTCCTTTTAATAGCATTTGTTTTAGTTAGAATTTATGATTGGTCTATGTGCCAATGACTTCAAAGTCACAAAATTCAAACAAGATAGACAGTGAAATATCTTGATTGCCAAGTAAGATTCATTCAGGAAATGGGAATTACTCAGTATACTTTAAATGAGAGAATTTGATAAATGAACTTAATTCTGAGTTGGAGAGGCCAACTGGAATGTAGATCAATTGTCAATTGAAATATTTCATCCTCTATTTCTTACTGGCTGACGATATTAGGACACCTCTTCTGGGTCATCCAGGTTTTAGGACTTCAGGTAGATGCTTAGAATAGGCTGAATTGGAATTTCTATTTAAAAGTCTATACTACTTATGAGTTTTCTAAGACTTGCTTCCTGGAAAAGAAACTCTATGGAAACCTACATACAGTAATTACATTGACAAATTCTTTCTTACTGATGGAATACTGTAGTTAATGCAATGGGATTTTTAAATGAAGACACCATCATAGCCACCCTTGGGTTTACCAGGTTAACATGACTCAATGAACCATCCATGCAGTCATTTGTTCATTTATCATATCTCTGTTGAAAAGCATTATGCTGGAGATACAATGATGGATAAGACACTATTACCCACAAGTAACCTACAGGCTAATGAGGGATACAGACAAGTAAAGAGAAGATTAAGGCACAAGACTTAAGGAGCTTGGGTAGAAGTAGATCAGTCACATAGGAGGTCATGCTGACTTGCTTCACCGTCCTGTGGTGTGATTGTCTTGGCTGTGTGTCCCATGTCATCGACCCTCTAATGACACCGTCCAAATGTCATGGCCTCATAAGCAAATGATCTTCATGCAGTTTTGTGAGCTTCCCTTGATGAAGGTTTCTCCTAAGACACATCTCTTGAGATCTGCAAGGTATGACACCTTCATGGGCAAGAGGCATAGTCTATTTCTGAAACATGAGGTCATTCCCAGAAAGGACATCCCAAGAGGAATGAGTCCACAGCGACCTAGAACTTAAGGAAGACGTTCAGGTAGACAGGAGAAAACTTGACCTCTATCTTCCCTTATGCTTGGAAGCATCTAGGCATCTGAAGTATGGTACTAGATGGTGAGTGTTAGAGGACACAGAAAGACAAGGAAGCTAGGAAAACAGGGATCCAAGAAAGAATTCTTCTTCCAGGGTACCACATGGATGGGAAAACACAAATGAGCCTCAGAAAGCAATGAGTGCTTTGCAGACCACATTGTATAGCCTCATGGTACTTCCTGCTTAAAACCCTTTGGCTAGCTTCCAGCCCAGTACCCATCAAAAAGTGGCCAGCAACAACCTATGTCATTCCCCTGGTACACTGGATAAAAATGAAGCTTCTTGAACTCCATCTGAGATCCACATCTCTGAATCAAAATGGAGAGAGGAATGGAATTTGCATTTTAGGAAGCACCCTAAATTTTGAGGTTCCTGGGTCTTGTCTTACATGAGGTCTTTGGTGAAGGTATGAGCATTGGTTTAGAGTAGTCCAACTGCTTCTGTTCACCATGAAATTCATCTTCCAGTATCATACTCATAGATGCAAGAGTTTATTTTTATCACTTGTAGTTTCTCACCTGGACTCTTGCATTCTCTTACAACATTTCTCTTTTTAGAATATTCCTATACCATGCACCTGGTCTTGGACAGGGGTTGGCAAACTTTCTGCAAAGGGTCATACAGTAAATGTGTTTTGCTTTGAGGGCCATAAGGTCTCTATTACAACTCATCTCTGCTACTGTGGTGTAAAAGCAGCCATAAACAATTTCTAAAAAGAATGGGCAGGGTGAGATGAGTCCAATAAATCAGATTGTAGGTGCTGGAGTCTGTTGAGGCTCAGGGCCTGGCTATCACATTGTCAGTCCAGAGATTCAGATCCCCTAAGTATATCTTAAACCCCAACACCAACTACAACTCCAGCACAGTAGCATGAAAGTCTTATGAAGAGAGATCCCATCTGAGTCCAGATTCATCATGCATAAACACCAGCTCCAAAGAAGGGCCATCTGACATGGCAGTTAACCCCATCTGCCATGACCATAGCACCCATGGATCTCTTTAGCCCTCAAAGGAACCAATACCTGGGGGTTGTATCTACTTTATCTGTCTCTTAGACTCTGCTCAGTTGTGCATAAGGGCAATCCTTCTGACAGCCTCCAGACTCTTTTTTAGAGACTCGTAGCCATATAAACTCATTTCTCCTTTCCATTTCCCCCTTGAGTTGAAGAAGGACAACCACCACACCATGGAGCCTAGAGTGCCTACAACCGAAAGCAGGAGGATTGCATCCAGTATCCATGTGGAATCTGAGCCTCCTCTTGACATAGAGGTGCAATGGACACAACCAATCCAATGTCCACAGAGAAAAGGTGGCATTCGAGTGGGAAAAGTGGACATGGTGGCTTATGGGTATGGGGAATGGCAGGAAGAGACGAGATGTGGAGGCGTCTTTGGGACTTGGAGCTGCCCTGGATGGTGCTTCAGGGGCAATCACCGGACATTGTAAATCCTCACAGGGCCCACTGGATGGAATGGGGGAGAGTATGGGCCATGATGTGGACCATTGACCATGAGGTGCAGAGGTGCCCAGAGATGTACTTACCAAATGCAATGGATGTGTCATGATGATGGGAATGAGTGTTGCTGGGGGGGGAGTGGTGGGGTGGGGGTGGTGGGGTTGAATGGGTCCTCATATATTTTTTTTAATGTAATATTTTTACAGAATCAATAATAAAAAAATTAAAAAAAAAAAAAGAAAAGAATGGGCAGGCATGTTAGTGTTCCAAAAAAACTTTATGTCTGAAATGGGACTGGTAGATTTTGACCCAAAAGTCACAGTTTGCTGATTCCTAGTCTAAGCCATTAGGCAATTAAATATGTACTACCTTGTAGCATCTCCTTATATTGAAATTCTCTCCCCTATATTAGTGGATGGTTGCAAGTAATGGAAGTCCACTTCAACTACCTCTGTGGTTCTCGAACTTAAATGTCCATCAGAATCCCCTGGAGGGCTTGTGGAAATACACATTACTGGACACCAACCTCAGAGTTTCCAAGTCAATATATCTGAGGTGGGGCTCAAAAATTTGCATTTCTAACAAGTTCCCAGGGATGCTGATTGTGCCAGTCCAGAGACTACAGTTTGGGAACCTCTGCCTTAGGTAGAGAAGATGTTATTGAAGAGATTTGTTTGGGAATTAGAAGTCTCAGTTATGGGGCCAAGAACACAGGGTCAGCTCCACAGAGGTCAAACCAGAAACTGGAAGGATCTCTAGGAGTCTAAGAATTGGGTTATCATAAAAGCTGGTCATCCTTGACATCATGGGGCTATCTCTCTTCCAGGTTTCTGCTTCTGTCAGAGAGGCTGTCTATGACTCAAATCTGACCCAACCACTCCCCAGCCTAAAAGAACATTTATTTTTGTACACATCCTAAGATAAAGTCCA
Organism: Dasypus novemcinctus; assembly: GCF_030445035.2. Classification (NCBI taxonomy): domain Eukaryota; kingdom Metazoa; phylum Chordata; class Mammalia; order Cingulata; family Dasypodidae; genus Dasypus; species Dasypus novemcinctus. The sequence continues at coordinate 44,898,031 of NC_080704.1, forward strand.
AATTTCTTAACCTGACTCACTGGGTCTGTTATGACCTTCTTATCCCCTCAACCCCTATATTCTTCTTCCTGCCTTGCTCTGCTGGTCCGCAATAGGGGCTCTGGATTTTTCCTCTGCCACACCCTCCACACTATAACTTATCCTTTGTGCAAACGTTTATCTTCCCTGTTGACTGGGAGTTAAACGTGGGTTAGGACTGTGTCTCTCTCCTTTTATCTCTTGGGTCTGGTTCAGAGTTGATGCTCAGTAAGTATGTGATAAATGAATAAATGAATGGTTTATTCCTCAGATTCTGCCACCAGATAGAAAGGCAAAGGGGAACTCAGGGTCGCAGTAGAAGTAAAATTCCTTAGAGAGCTAATGACCTGATGTTTTCAGGGAAACTTAAAAGTAGAGGAGAACCACAATGGGGTACCATATCACATCCACTACGATGACTAGAATAAAAAAGTCAGATAATAATAACTGTTGACAAAGATGTGGAGAAATTGAAAACCTCAAAAATTGCTGATGGGAATGTAAAATGGTGTAGTCACTTTAGAAAACAGTTTGGAAGGTCTTTGAAATGTTACATATAGTGTTATGTAATCCAACAATTCCATTCCTAGGTATCTACTCAAGAGACATGAAAACAGATATTCATAAAAACATCATTCATAATAACCCAAAAGTGGAAACAACCCATGGATTCATCAACTGATGAATGGATAAGAAAAATGTGGTATATCTATACAGTGGAATATTATTTAGCCATAAAAAAGAGGACATACTGTTTCAGTGTTACAACTCGGATGAACCTTGAAAACATTATCCTAAGTGAAAGAATCCAGTCACCAAAGGAGAAATATCATATGATTCCATTTATATGAAATGTCCAAAATAGGCAAACATATAGAGACAGAAAATAGATTAATGGTTGTCAGAGGCGTAAGGAAGTGATGAATGGGAGTGACTGCTAAGGTGTATGGATTTCTTCTGGGGGTGGTGAATATGTTCTAAAATTAAATAGCAATGATGGTTGCCAACTGTGAATATTGAAGTCCATTCAGCTGTGTACTTTTAATGATTGAAATGTTTAGTGTATAAGTTATATTTTAATAAAGTTGTTAAGTGAAAGTGGAGGGGAAATTGCTCGGGTCAGTCTCAGAAGAAGGAGCTGGCTCCACATTCTAGAAAAAGTTCATGTTTCCACAGCATTCTCCCTTGACAATAAAGTGTAGCATTAGAAAAACTTGTCTGACAATAAAGGCTATACTGTACTTATTTATGTCCCCATACAGCTTGGAACATAATGAGTTGTAAAGAAAAGTTTTTGATTTGTTGATGTGGTAAGAAAAATTCTTAATTCTTTTTTTTTCATCAAAAATATTCAGTGCACAATTTCATGCACCGCCATAACTTAGTGCATTGCTATTGATAAAAATTGAGTTTCTCCTAAATGATAAAATTACTTTTGTTGGAGGAAAAAAGGCAAAGCATAGCCTAAATCCATTTAGAACATCCATTGAAAGAGGCTTGCATTGTTTACAGATCTGCATCTGCTTTGTACACAAAGAGCTTTTACACCAAGACCAACTTTCATTTTCTTCTTTATCATGGAACCTTTCCTGAATTCATGGGTCTGAACATACACAGTGAATAAATGTAGACCCTCAAGCTCCCTTTATTTTTGTTGATGTCATAGGGCTGCTGAAATTCTTATTACCTTCCCCCTCCCACCCATCACTGATATTACAGACTAATTCTTATCACTTCTCTAAAGCAAATGAGGAATGGTTTGTGACCAGAAACATTTTATCAAAATAATACAACCAATTAAGAAAAATAAAATAGTTTTGCCATATAAGGATGTAAGCAGGAAAACAGTCATATTGCTGGAGGATTAAAGGCTTAATAGAATGGAAAAGAAAGGATACAGCAATGCCAAACTGCTGTCCACTTCTGAATCTCAGAAGTGACACTAGTGTTTAATACAGAAGAGTGAGCAATTACTCAGTTGGTTTTAATTGCACGTGGCCTAAGTGGACTTGTGCAAAAACTAAGCTAGAGCACACAGCCTGAAAGTGGTTTATCAATGGCTCTGGGGCTCTTGGTCATTTTCCAACTAAATCTCCAACCCCAGGAGTGATTTTTTTAAACTTAGAGACGGAGCTGCCCTCTTTGAAAAGCTCTCACCTTCCCAGCCAAAATTATTTCTTTTTCTGGAATTCTACCACTTAAGACTCAAATCTTTCAGTCCCCTTTTAAACTATGAATTGTCCCGACAGACTTAGTTGGCAGCAAGTTTTGTGCCAAGAGAGTTGGAGCACAGAAGGTACACAAGATGCCAGTTGACTTTGCATTGGACAGAATGTTCCTCTGGGGCTCCCAAGTTCTTCTGACAGGTCTTAGATATGAATCCCATGGCCAGCCCTGCTGCTAGTGGTGAAAGGTGGTCCTTTCTGAGGATGCACCTTGGTGTAATTTCCCAGTATAGTGTGAAGATGAAGAATCTAACTTCACAGGTGACTGTGGCTTAAGGTTCTACCATCAAAGTCGAGGAAATAATAAAGAGTGGCATTTCTGTAAATGTGATTATCAATTTATTATGTAGTAACTGGCATTTTAAAAGGCTATTTTGAAGGTGATTAGAAGCTATGTATTTGGGCCTTTCATAAACCTTTGTAGCTCATGCCAAGAGAATAGTAACTTAAACAAAAGTATTTTATAAGCCTGAAGAATCTCATGAGCCTTTTTTCTCTAGTCTTCCTCTCTGTATTTCCCTCACTCAGCTTTAGTCTGTCTCCTTTCTCTACTTTTTTTTCTGTATTTCTTTCTTCTGGAGGCTGCTTTGATCATAACTCTTCTCTCACTTCTCCAACTGTTTTTCTAGCTTCTCCTCCTTCTCTGTCTCTTCTTTCTTTCCTCTATTTGCTTATTCTACCTTCACCATAAATACCATAGCATGAGGCAAATATATTTGCAAATAGTGGTTTAATAGAGTTAATAAGGTTTTGTTTCTTTTTCCTTGTTTCAGATTCTGCATATTTGAGTTCTAGAGTTTGTATTCAGTTTTTTTCATAGTTTGTGTTTCTTTGCTTAGATTTTCTGTTCTTTTATTGCAAGGATATTTTCTTTTTTGTCATTGAGCATAGTTAGAAAAGCTACTTTAAAATCCATATTTGCTAATTTCAACATCCAGGTTCTCTTGGTGTTAGTCTTCATTGGTTGTCTTTTCTCTTGAGTATGGGTCACATTTTTCTGGTTCTTCATATATTGTATTTTATCCTGAACATTGGGAATGTTGTGGGATTCTAGATTCTGTTATATTCTTCCAAAGAATGTTTCTTGTTACAAGCAGGCAATTAAACTGGTTGGACTCAAATTGAAAACTCTATCTCTTAGGTGGTAGCTCAAATCTCAGTATAATTACATTGTTCTTAGTTGGGATACTTTAAGTCTTTCCAGTGCATATGTGGTTCAGGGGTTACCTGGAGATTTGGGCAGAGTACACATTCAGAATTAGGTGTTCCCCTTCTCTGAGTCTCTCCTTGCTGGGATTTCTCCCTCATTTCTAGTGGCTATGTTTGCCCCAAACTCTTCATACTGGAAAGACTGAATTTTCGACAAGTTTTTATAGCTCCTCACAGCCCTAATGGCAGTCTGACATCAGGCTAAAAGCTATAAAAAGCAGAAGCTAATTGTGTACCTTTCCCTGTTTCCCAAGGCTGACTTCCCTGCAAGATTTGCTTTTTTTTTTGCTCATCCTGCAGAGGCTTCAGGTAGTTGCATTTTGTATTTTGCCGAGTTTATAGTTGTTGTCTCTATGAGGGTTAGTCCAGTAAAAGCTTACTCAGCCATACTGGAATCAGAACTTCCTTTTCTTAATTTTTACATTCATGTGAGTTCAACCTTTTCTATGTCTTTCTCTAAAGGAATGCTGATTTACATTGCAGGTCAAAGCCTTTGATTGATTTTTGTATGTGTGGGTCAAAGACCTTCAATAGAGAGACAGTTCTGCAGCCCAGTCATAGGGAAGGATGTCACCTCAAGCTTCATTTCCATTTCTTCAACAAAATTTACTGTGCTTCTGTCATGAAAAAAGCACTGGGTTACCTGCAGTGGTTGTCTAGGAGGCGTCCTTGAACTTTGTGTGTGGGGGGAGGTGTGAAACGGATTATCAAAAAGATTATAAGCCTCAGAGGAAAAAAATAACTTCTTACCATTAAGAAACACCGATTCTGTATCAGATAACCATTTGACAAATGTTCTCTTGTTTAACCCTCACAACAACTCTGTCAGGTGGATATTATTGTTCACTTTTTACAGAAGAGAGAAGTGAAGCTCAAAGATTGCACAGCTGGTAATTTTTATAAGCATTTACTAAAAATGAGTTAATGCTAAAAAAATTAGGTTGGTCAGCATAATGTTTCTCAAAAATGATATTAATAATGATATTAAAAATAACAATAGCCCAGTGCCACTTTACCTCTTAGCAAAAGGGATGGTGACAAAGTACAGCCCCTGACTTTTGACTGACAAAGTTCTATAAATGCTAAGTATAGTTTTCTATTAAGATTGAAACCTATGAGAAAAAAGCCGTGGGCTGACCCATCTTCAAAGTGTCCATTTAAGATTATTTTCTGTCAGCCAGGTGGCTAATGGGCTGTGTTAGACAATGGATAGATATTGTATTCTGTCTGAAACCATAGAATTGGAGAAAAAAGAGCAATTCCACATTTATTTGGCTTGTCTACTGCCCGGGAGCCCAAGCTGTAGAGAACATTTATTTCATTTTAACAAATGGATGGCACCTCCCTGTTTTAGACGGGAAGAAAACCTCTGCTCGGGCCTCAGTGTGAACAGGGGCATTGGTGATGGAATTTCCAGTGTGAGTCATTGTCCCCACACTGAGCAAAAATAGTTAAAGCATTCTGGGGCAATTCTAAGGGAAAATGTTCAGTTAATAGTGGGTTTATCTAATGCTGGATTTAAAAAAAAAACATATTGACTGCTTCATGTTTTACAGAGGGAACTTGCAGACAACAGAAAGTGAACCCCCCATTGGATTGAATAATGACTGTTAAGAGATGAGAACACAAGGAGGGATGTTGAAAGCACAGCTGGAAGGAGGAAGTAATAAGCCAGACTTAAACAACAGACAGCAGCCTTGGCCAGGGCAGATGGAGATCCTGAGAAAGCCTCGGTTTTAATCCCCTCCCCCAACCCACTCTGTCATGGAAACACTGTGGGTCATAGGATTTTGTTTCTCCTCCAGGTTCTGAAACTAATCTAGTGGTTAGTCATTTGATCATGGGGAAGTCATTTCACCTCTCTGTGCCTCAGTTTCCTCACCCACAAAGCGAGGTGGTTGTATTAGCTTATCTTTTAGATCCCTTCTAGCTTTAACTTTGAAACATCCAAGAATCTCTCTCTCTACTTTTTCACCCTGGTCTTTTCCTACTTCATCCAAGGGTCAAGAATTCTACATATGAGAAAGCAAAGTGCCATCTGAGCAGATCGGTTACCCAAAATATTAGAATTGAAGGGAAGTGAACAAAATAAAAGCAGGCCAAATACATCTTTCTCACCTGAACTAGAAAATAGATGGCAGGTGATAAATGAGTAGACTTTGGACTACTCTCTGAATGTAAACTTTCCTGCAGTTTAATGTGAAACGAACAGTTCGCTTTAAATATCTACAATGAGTTCTGACAGAGAAGAGCAGGCAGCTCAAATAATGAAGGTCAGCAACTAATGCCCAAATCCCACTGCTTTGGAACATGCTCAAAGACACAGCCTCAGATGCATGAAGAGGAACAAACACATATGTCCCACCCAAGACCCTGTCAGTAGCAAACTGGGCCAGAGGTGGATATGGCTGGAATCCAAAGGTCAAATAGACCCAGAGGGAAGGACACACAATTTGGGGAGGTCCCAGGGTGACCTTGATGGAATAAACAGTTCAGGCTTAAAAGCCTAAAGTGCTGAGATCATGAATTGCTTTTGACCCATTTTAGATTCGAGATGCTTTGGGGGTAAAGAAACTGGGAGTATAAAGAGAAAAGGTAAGTTTGTTTCCCTGTTGCCAGAAGAAATGGTATTTCTCAGAACATTCCTAGAAGCCAAACCTTTCTGGTCTCTTTCTTTGGCGGGAGGAGGGGGGTTCCTAAGGGACAGATGAATCCTCTCTCCAACCGTAATGAGAGAGTGAATGAATCAAAAATCACTGACTGAAAGAAACTAAAGGTGCATGAAAGAATGAGAAGGAAAAGAAGAGCAATAGAAAGGAGAAGGACAACGTGAGTAAACTCAATGATAGACTTCTATGGGTTTGCCTAAGGGGCAGCAAACCCTAGCGGTAATAGTAATAATCAGATCCTGAGTTATTAGCAGAAGCATCCCCTACAACCTGCATGTCTTAGTTTTGGTTTTTCCAAGGGCAGATCCTGAGACAAGGAGCTGGATGCCGGTAGTTTATTTGAGGGTGATGTCAGGTAGTTCAAGTGAGGTACTGAGAACATTATATTTTTTTAGGAAAAGGAGCTCCCCCCCCAAAAAAAAATACATGTTAATAAGTGGCTTATCCTTGTGGGCAACTAAAGCTCAAATCTCTAGGTACCATTTTAGGAACTGCATAGAGTACATGTATCAATTTCCCAGGGCTGCCATAATAAATTACCATGAATTGAGTAGCTTGAAACAGTAGGCATTTTTCTCTCAGAGTTCAGTAGACCAGAAGTCTGAAGTCAAGATATGGGCTGAGTTGATTCCTTCTGGAGGCACTGAGGGAGAATCGGTTGGTTCCCCACCTCTCTCCTCGCTTCTGGTGGCTGTCGGCTATCCTGGGCATTCCTTGGCCTGTGGACGCCTCACTCCAACCCCTGCCTCTGGCTTCACATGGCCTTCTCTTGTGTGCCTGCATCTCCTCCCCTTCTCTTCTAAGGACACTTGTCATTGGATTAGGGCCCACTTTAATGCAGGATGATCTCATCTCGAGATCCTTCACTTAATTACAGCTGCAAAGACCAAAACTTTCCAAATAAGTTCACATTCACAGGGTCCAGGTGGACATATCTTTTGGGGGACCACCATTCTGCCACTACAGTACCCTTCACAATTGTCCCACCCAGGAAGCTGAAATATATAATCCACTGACTCTGATTCTCCATTGGTTAAAGGTGGCTCACAGGAGGGGCATAAAGTTCTCAACTCTTCTGGGCTGCCCTTCCTAGGGCTGAGCATGCTTCTTTGGTGCTAGTGAAATTCCTTAGAGAAAGAAGCAGGGAGATGCAGGTGCTTGAGATGGGAAGCAGTCCAAGGGCATATGTAGGGGAACCAACAACTGCAGTTGCAAGGGGTCTTAGAGGTGAGCCAGGGGTGTGAGTTGGGACCTCAGTAGTGACCATTCCAAGGTATAACAAAATAAAGATACCACCTCAGGGGACGGCCAGGCAAATTGGTGGGGATGGATGAGGACGACGTGAGACCTGGAAAGGAGGCTGGGGCAAGGCTGGTGACAGCAGAAAGAGACTAAGACATTAGCAGTGACCTGGATTGTGCAGTATTAGGAGTCTTTCAGCATCATTAGGCCCGCAGTTGGGGGATGTGTCCTCAAATAAATGACCAGCTATCCTGGAGGAGCCATCCAAAAGACTCAGGCAGTGCCCATGGGGCACCACAGAATTGTTCTGTTTTAAGAACTTTTCAGGTGGGTCACAGAAGGGACTTCAGAAGTTAGCTAAATCCTCAGAGGCAGAGGAAGATCCCATCTCGAAGGAAGACTGGGACTGGCAAGGGGCAGAGTGTTAAGGCTCCAAACAGACAACCTTGGGTTTAAGATGGGACTTTGGTCTGGGTGAGGGGAGACACAATAAGAAAACAACCAACCAACAACAAGGGTGAGGGTTCAGGCAGGGATGCAGTCTTGTTGGCTGATTCAAGTTTCTGGAAGAAGAAAGAAGTCAGCATAATGACCTGGAGGTTTTTCAGGGCCCAGACCTAAGCTGAGTGTCAAGTCTGATCAGGATCAAAGGTGGCTGAGCCCCCAGAGTGACAGAATGGGAAGCCCCACTGGATTGAAGGACAAAGACCCCTGCAATATTTCCTGCCTCTGTCAGGGATTTCTCAGGCCTGGACTGACTTTTCTCTGCTGGTGGATCCCACAGTTAGGGGAAGCTGAAGACAGAGGAGGAAGGTGGTACCTGGGGCAGCCCTGGGCCAGCACTGTTCAGAATAAATTGGTTTGTTTAATTTAACTGCATAGCTATTCCAGTTTAAATTTTCTCTGTATTGTGCATAGAGAGGCATTCTCCAAGAATTCCTTTTTGTTTTAAGTTCCCATTTAAAGGTCCTAAAAATGTGCTGTTTGCATCAGAAATACTTGGCTTATTAATTAAAGTAACGCTAATTGCTTTGAGAAACAAACCACAACACGTGAAATACTGAAACATGAGAGATTATTTCTAGCTCACTTAAAATCCAAAAACAGGTAGCCTTGATTGGTAGGAGGCTTTCCTCTCATGGGGTTCAGAGACCCAGGCACCTTGTATCTTGTGGTTCTGCTGTTTTCAACATATGGCTTCCATGGTCACCCATCTGCATGGAGGTAGGAATAGGAGAAAAAGCTTAGAGAGTCCCTGGAAGAGGCCTTTGTGGTCCCAGCCTGGAAGTGACATATCGGGCATCTCTCATGGTCCATTGGCCAGACTTAGACACATGGCCTCATCTATCTGCAAGACAGCCTTGGAGATGGAGTGGTGTGCTCAACTGGCCAGAGTCCATCCCTCCTGAATAATGACTATCTGGCCACTGCATTAGTGCCCAGGTGGGAGGGAGAATTGCAAACCTGATTGTCTTCTGGTGCACAGGACTTGGGAGGGATGGCTTGTCTCTGCTCCACGTGGGATGGACGAGGCTCACTCACGTGGCTGCAGCCTCTGGTGGGCGGCTGGAAAGGTCAAGATGGCTTCACACATGTGACTGTAGCCTTGGTTCCGGTTGTTGGCTTGGGCACCTCAGTACCCCTCTATGTGATCTGCATACATAGTCTTTCTCTCTCATTGAGGGACCTGGACTTCTTTGCATGGTGAGTCAAAGGAACGAGAGGGCACTGGAACTGGCACAGTGCTCCTTGCACTGCACGCTGTTGGTCAGTGCAACTCATGGCACCAGTCCAGATTCAAAGGGAGGGAAACAGGTGCCACCTCTTGATGGAAGGAATGGCATGTGTGTACAGGATAGGAAGAATTATTGGTAGCCATATTTGCAAGCAAACTACCAAAATATCTAAATAGGGACAGTTAGATAAGCAGCAGGCAAAAGGAGGGAATCCAGGTCTCTAGGCAGTGAGCCATAGGATGTACAGCAGTGGACAACAGGCCAGAAGTTTTCAGATTTGGGAGAAAAGGTGGTAGGGAGGGATGACAGCAAGTAATAGTAGCGCAGCCATAGGGATTGGCATTACCAATACCACTTCAGTCCCTGGAAGACCTGGTTGGGAGAGGTCAACTCAGAGGCCCCAAATTTGGGTTAGGCATCACCATACCTGGGCCCAACATACCTCCCAAGAGGACCCCAATCATTCTATTATAATTTTGTATTTATTCTTTCTGGGTTGCTCTCTACATTTTTAGCTCCTTGAAGGTTGAGGTGGTATCTTATTCGCTGATGTGTCCCTAGCACTTAGCGCACTGCCTGCCACATAGTAGGTGTGTACTAAGTGTTGAACACTCTACATGGGCAAGGCCTATAGCACTCAGCATGTTCTTGGTGGGACTGGCTCACCATTGGCCTTGTGGAGGGGTCCATAACACACTGTGGGCTCCTGGGGTACTTACCACTTGCCCTTCTTTGACTCACAATTCCAACTGACATCCACTGCCTCCCAAGAGGCCATGAGGACTTATCCCATCATGTCCCATACCCCCATTGGTCTTGGTTGCCACTGTCTGTCCTGTCCTGTCCATCCAGATTTCTAAGCCCCAAAACCTCTCCCTCCAATGACTCTGAACCTCCCACTCCTTTCCCACTATTTGGACCCTTCAGCTCTGCCCTCTGGAGCATATGATCTTCCTCCACACAGGCATTTACATTCTCAAGATCTTCCCTCAATGGCTAAAGGGAAAAAAATAAATACCAGAGGTGGGCTCTTAGTGGAGAATTTTTTGGCCAAGTGAATCTGGCACAGAGGCTAAGCTCTGAGAGGTGAGGTATGGGGAAGGAGAAATAGGGAGGTCTTTGAAAACCAAAAGACTGAGATTATTTCTATCCCAATTAGAAAAGCAAAATCTCTGAATGTTGCTGATTGGCTCGTGGTAGCTGGGCTTGCTAGACAGGCGAGTCCTGGGAGTGAGTGGTCTACTACGCATGTGGGGTGCCCTCCCAGGCATCATGCTGCCTCTGCTGCCAATGCGCTGTCTTGGTTTGCCAGAGCTGCTATGACAAATACCACAGAATGGGGTGGCCAAGCAATGGGGATTTATTGGAAGACTAGCAGTCCAAATCCAAGGGCTCAGCAAGGCCACACCTTCTCTCCAAAGCCTGTAACGTTCTGGCGCTGGCTTGCCGCAATCCTTGGAGTTTCTTAGCTTGTGTCTCTGCCTCCCAACCTATGGTGATCTCTCTCTCCTTGTGTCTATTCCTTCCAATTTCTGGCTACTCTTTATAAGGTCCCCCAGTAATAAGGACTAAGATCAATCTTGATTTAGTTGGCCACACCTAACTAATAATAACATCTTCAAATGTCCTATTGACAAATGGGTTCAAACTGACAGGAAAACAGATTAAGAACCTATCTTTGGGTGGGGACATGATTCAATCTATAACTCCACCACACCTGAATTAGAAATAGGGTACTCATAGGACTACATGGTTATCATCAGGTTAAGTGGCCAGGTAAGGGTTTATCAGAATATTCCCTTCACTCTCTGCCTTACCGCGTTCTGTCTGAAGACTGAGCACACTACTTCAGCTCTTACAAGGGGTGGTGTTTTCCCACCCTGCTGCCATACCCAAACCTCATGAATCCCTAGCCCAAGAGGAGAGATAAATACCCTTCTTGCTCCTTGCTACTTCCAGACTATTTTGTCGTCTTCCCCCTCCCTACAGCACCCAGATCTTTGGAAGCAGTTCTCATAGACTACATTCCCCATTTCCTCTCTGTTCAAGTCCTCTGAGAAGCTGATGCTAACAAAAGATTAGACCTGCAAGAAATTTATTGCGGAAACCGCCTGCAATGAAAAACGGGGGAAGGAGCTGCAGGTGACAGAGAGAGGCATCAGAGCACAAAGCAGGTCTAACCCTGTAGAAGAGGGAGGAAAGGAAGGACAGAAGGCTGGGTAGGAAAAGTCTACTACCTAAGACTGCAGCCCAATTCTAAGAAAGTTTGGGCAAAGCCGATGGGAGTCCTGGAGCTAAATATGGCCTATCAATGGAGTCAGGTCTCTAGTAACCCTGCGGCTCTCTCACTGGCTGGGAGCAGCCGGTGGCAGGCGTGGCTTCAATGCAGAGACGGATTTCAGAGCCCAGCAGCTGGAGTCCCCGTGCAGTCACACTCCAGGCAATCAGAGGTCTTAGGGGACAGCATTCTCATGGCTGCCACACTCTCCTTATTGTAATTTCCTCTTTCTTTTTCTTTTTTTAGCATTCAATACATATTTATTTAATGATTGCTTAATCTGGTCTCTATATTTCTGTAGATTTTTAAAAAATTAAAGTTAATAGATCACAAGGAATGTTACATTAAAAAACATTAAAAAAACAAAAAACATAAGAGGTTCCCATATAACCCACTCCCCACCCCCGCCACATCATTTTTGTAAATTGTATTTTTTGAAGATACATACATTACAAAAAAAAAGTTACATTAAAAAATACAAGAGGTTCCCATATACCCCCAACCTCCCCACCCCACTCCTCCCACACCAATATCTTGCCCCATCGTTGCAGCAAACTCATCGCACTCGGTGAACACATTTTGGGGCACTGCTGCGCTACACAGAAAATAGTTTACCTGTAGTTTCCCCCAGTACATTCAGTGGGTTATGGCAGGATATATAAAGTCCAGCGTCTGACCCTGCAATATCATTAAGGACAACTCAAAATCCCCAAAATGTCCCCACATCACATCTCTTCTACCATCATCAGAGGGGTCGCACTTACGCACACCTCAGCAGGACCCCAGAAAAAGCCAAAGTAGATACAACCTTAGGTACTGGTTCTCCTGAAAGCTATGGGGATGCACAGGGTATATAGTCATGGCAGATGGATCTGGAGCTCTGTGCCATGTCAGAGGGCCCTACTTTGGAATTTGTACTCCTGAGTGTGATGGAGCTGGACTCAGATGTGACTTTTCTACGCATGCCTCTTCTGTCACTTTTACTGAAACTGTGATTGGCGCTAGGGATGGTATATACTCAGAGGACTTGAAACTCTGGACTGCCCATGTGCCAGATGGGCCCTGAGCCTCAGCAGAGTGGCGACTCCTACTCTCTGGTTCATTGGTCTTACTCAGGCCAACTAACAGGGAGATGAAGATGGTCAACCACCACACCAGGTAATCAAAAGCACCTACAACTGCAAGCAGAGGAATTGTATCCATCATCCATGTGGAATCTAAGCCCGCTCTTGATCTAGAGGTGGAGTGGACATCACCATCCCAGGGCCCACAGAATGGAGGAATAAAATATGGACTAGAGTGGACTTACTGATATTCGACTATAAAACTATTGTGACTAGTAATAGAAGGGAGAAGGTAGAAGAGACGTAACTGTCTTTCATCCCCACCCTTCCCAAGCATTGACTAATGTTTCTCTCTCTAGAATTCCTGTCTTTCTCTCCACTACAACACCTTTCTTAATTGGCAATTTTAACACACCCATAGGGAGTCCTTCCAGCATCCTGGCCTCTCACTTTCTTGACATTCTCACCTGTTGCCAAGGTCTCATTAACAAGAACTGCTCTTTCCACTTTCTGACCACCACCACCTCCTAGCATACCACCTCACTTCTTCTGCTGCCCTGACTCTAAACAATCTTGGATCCTTTTAGATCTTCCAGTCCCCTCAAGGAGCCAACTCTTTGCTGCTCCTTGTATCCCTTACTTCCTCCTCTCCTCCTTTTTTACCTTAGTACACAGTTCGTTCTGACATCCACTCCTCTCACAGAGCGTCAACTCCTTGTATGTCCTCTCGACCCCATTGTTTTGCTTACATTTGCTAAGCAAGCCCAAGTTTAATTCCCACCTGCCACCTCTTCCATTCTGATTCCTAAGCATCTAAGGGTGGCTGGAGAAAAACACTTAACCATTGCTGACTGGCCTCACTTGAAATTTACGACGGCAGACCTCAAGTGGGCTCTCAGTGCAGCCTGGCAATCCTATGCTATTTCCCATCAATTCACCCTGCTCTCTCTCTAAGATGACTATTTCATACTTTTTCACCTTTCCTCAATCCTCCAGCAGTTCTTCCTCCAATCCTCCTTCTCAGCTGATAACCTTGTTTCTCATTTCCCTAAGGGAGAAGCAATCAGAAGAGATCTTGCCCACTTCCTACAAGCTTTCCTCTGCCTACCTGCCTGCACCTGGGCTCACAAACTCCATCTTCCTTCCTGGCAAAATGGATAACCTTTGTGTTCTTCTATTCAAGGCCAACCCCCCCCAAACATGAGGAGGATCCCATCCCCTGTGGCTTATTCAAGATTTTGCTCCTGCAATTATCTCCTTTTTCTCCCACTTCATCCATTTTCCTCTCTCTACTGGGTCATTTCTATCAGCATAAAAACATTAAAAACTTTTTTTTAAGTATTAAAAATCTCCCTGATGCACACATCTCTCCAGCTTTATTTCTCTTCTCCGCTTTACACAAAACTCCTTTACAAACTTGTCTATACCTTCCATCTCAACTTCCTGTCCTCCCATGTCTCTTTTTATATTTATTTATTTATTTATTTATTTATTTATTTATTTATTTATTTCTCTCCCTTTCCCTCCCCCCCTCCCCTGCTGTCTGCTCTCTGTGTCCATTCGCTGTGTGTTCTTCTGTGTCCGCTTGTATTCTTGTCAGCCACACACAGAATCTCTGTCTCTTTTTTTGTTGTGCCATCTTGCTGCATCAGCTCTCTGTGTATGCGGCGCCATTCCTGGGCAGACTGCACTTTTTTCACACTGGGTGGCTCTCCTTATGGGGTGCGTTCCTTGTGCATGGGGCTCCCCTACGTGGGAGACACCTGCGTGGCAGGGCACTCCTTGCACACATCAGCACTGCACGTGGGACAGCTCACCGCATGGGTCAGCAGGCCCTGGGTTTGAACCTTGGACCTCCCATGTGGTAGGCAGACGCCCTATCCATTGGGCCAAATCCACTTCCCTCCCATATCTCTTAAATCTCCTCCAGACAGGTGTCAGGAACCATCTCTCCAGCCCCTTTGTTTGGACTGCAGTAAGTATTTCACGGGGTCAGGGTACTTTCCTGCCCCCATTTTGATCTGCAGAGATCATCCCAACCCCAGGATGTTCTTTCTGGGCAGCAAACCCCACTTCCCCACCCCACCATATGCTAGTGTCTACTTGGTTTGGAGCTGGATTGACCCAGGTTTTTTAGGACCCTTTCTTAGGGAACTTGGGGTGTGTACTGACATACTGGCTTGATGGAGAGAAGCCATTCTATGTTCCCATTTTCCTCTGTTCATGGCATTTAAAGCCCCATTCTCCACTCCAGCAATGTAGAAAATGTCCTCCTGGAGCATCTCTCCTCTGAAGTACTCTTTTTGTCTCCAGGCCCAGGACCTATGGGCATCACCTCATGCCCAAAGATGATCACCTGTCCTGCCAGGTCCTGGAGCATGTTTCGACATGGGCTGCCTTCACTTCTTTTAAATAGCATGTAGGCTCTCCTCTGGGGACAGCCTTCCCAGCTCTGGCAACTGGGGAGAGAAGTACCTGAGAAATGGCAAATCAATTAATTTAATAATATTTATTAATCAAATGCTCTGTTTGGTTCATATTTATAGCTGTGAGCAAACTGGCAAATTCCTAGCCACATGGATCTTATAGCCTATTGCTTATCTATCAATCATCATTTTCTATCTATTTATCTATCATGTCTATATTTACCCATCATCTATCTATGGAAGCCAATATTGTAATTTTTTCAAAAAAGAACAGTACAAACTAAGTGAAATAATGTCACATGGTCAGGTACCCCCCACCCACGGACCCAACTAGGCTTCACATTTGTATATCTATTGTGGTGGCCCCTCACTAGACACATCCTCTTCCTCTTCATTGGTGGGCAAAAATAGGTCACGATTTCCAGTTCTATACATTCTTTTTTTTTAAGGAGGTACTGAGGATTGAACCCAGGACCTCATACATGGAAAGCAGGTGCTCAACCACTGAACTACATCCGTTCCCCTCTATACATTCTTGCATGTGATGCTCAATGGCCATCTTGTGAGATGTAGAGTCATCGCTATTAGCTCCACATCAGCAGTAAGAAATTCCTGCCTCAGAGATGTTAAGCGACTTTCCTGAGGTCAGTCAGCTAGCTAGTGGTTAAAGCTGGAACTTGAAGTTCAGACTTCTACCATCAGATTGGATGGTGTCTCTATTAGACCAGAAAGATTCTTACCAGGTACCCAGTAAAAAGTAACATGAGTATCAAAGGTTTATTTTTGTAGGTGTATTAATTGCACAGAGGTACTTTTTGGTCTTGTGGTGACTGCAGGGAGTAGTACAGTTCATATCTGCTTGGGGTTTTTTTGTTGTCGTTCATCTTGAGCTCAAAATGATGGCTAAGTAAAGATAGTCCCATCCCATTTACAGGTATCCCAAAAAGCAGGAGATAAGTGGTATTGTTACTTGGTTCTTTATTAAATAGACACATTATTTTCAATATATAATCATGTATAAGTTCATACCTCGTTTTTAATAATAATAGTTTCAGATATGCATTTCTGAGGTACATATAGCATGAATTACAAATAAGTAGCTCCTACGTATACTCTGCTTTCCAATAAATAATTATCTTTGTTCTTCACCATCTCCCAACACTTAATAAAAAAGAAACCAACCAGTAAATGGAAACATGCTACCCCTAGGGGGAGCTCAAGGCTGCTTCTCCTCATTATCCCCCTGCAAGTAGGACTGGTAGAGATGCTTCAAGAAAGACATACATTCTTCCTGGTGTGGGCAGGTGGCCTCTGACTGTGCCTAGTATAGAGGTTAGGGGGCTTTGCACATGCATAACAGCGGTCTTTTTGCCCTTCCCTTGGGATGCTACCTTTCGGGAATTCTTTTTTCATGTGGCTGATGTCACAGAAAGGCTCCTTCCCAGACCCAAGGAACCCCGCAGGAACTGGATGGGGGATGCGGGTGAGGAAAGGAGGCCACAGGGATATGCCTTAGCCTGGACCTTAGGCCAGGGGAGCAATGGAATCCTTGCCACGCAGCCCTTGCCATGACCTAGCCTTTGCCATGACCTAGCTCTTGTGATGACCTAGCCCTGTTCTCCAGAAGATCCAGGGGTTCCTCACAGGGGTGCAAGGAGTTTGGGGTCACAGCGATGTGGCATCTGCCTGGAGGTCCCTCTGCTGAGCTCTTAGGGGAGCCAGGAAAAGCCGCCTGCAGCCACAGTGAGCTAATGTTTACGTATTACCAACCAGCAGGGCAATCCAATTTAAGGTGCTGAAAATGTGTCTTGAAAAAAATATATATGTGATATAAATATAAATACAATACTGTGTGTTTATGCAAATGAGTTACACACATTATATATTGAGGAAAGTTTCAAGTAATGCATACCCGAACAAAACAGAATTACATAAATGTTCAAGAAAATGAATGCATGTGGCAGAGGGAATCCAAGTTGAGAGCCAGGGCTCACACTCTTTCACTGAATGGGTGCTGATGTCTCAGTCACTTTTCAAGGATGGGTAGAAGTTTACTTAATGAGGGCAGGGCAGGGGAGGGGATGAGCCTTCCAGGGGAAAGAAACAGAAACCCTTTAGTCTCCCTGGACCCCTAACTTAGTTTAAATTCCCTTCAAACAGACCCCAAAACAAGGACTTGGGTTGGGGTGAAGGTCACTTATTTGCAGGGCAATCCCAAGAAGTACAGGTGAGGGAATGAGGGCAGGTGAACCAGAAAGGGAAGACAGTTAATGAAAGCTCATTCATCAGTGGATTCCCGCTCTGAGAAAATGGGACTGGATCCCGTGGAGAGACATCCAAAACCACACATGGATCACATCTCAGAATCACTCCACTGGAGGACAGGGAGGCTGGGGGATTTATGCACAGACTCCAATTTCCCACTGGCTGGGGACTTCTCCTTCTTACATTATCTTCCCCATACTTCTGGATTGTGTCGATGGTTCTGGAGAGTGATGTCAGGAGGGAAGGACAAATACGTGAGGTGGGAAGCTTTCAGTGCACTCCGAGCTGTCCCAGACTTCAGATGACTCAGGTATGCTGTGGGAACTTGGGGTGGGGCATCAGTCACCTCCTCATATCAAAACAGAACAGTCGGGATGACCTCCGTAATTCTGTGATGTTCAGTAATTCTATGACGTATGAAGTTGCTTACGCCATGCTTGCTCCTGGTGAGTTAGTTGCCCATCCCTAGAAGTACCGAAACAGATGCTTGATAACTGCTTGAAAGGACCATTGTAGCATCACATCTGTGATTGGAATAAGGAACTTTGCGTGAGATGAGGATTCAGGTGCAAGTGATTTATTAAGGAAAAGTGCTACCCTGGGGAGGCCAGTAAGGGAGGGAGGTAAGCAGGACACGGAAGGGACGGAAGCCAAGCAAGGGGTCCATGTAAGGCAAAATCCCCACCCCAGCCTGTTTCCACAGCAGAGCTCTGGGGTGTAAATTAAATCGCAGTCTGCCTGGCTCCAGGCAAGGAGCTGGATTTTCATACTCCTGCACCCACCAGTCATTGGCTGAGGGCCACTCCAGGGGGATGTAAATTTCCAGGCATCCCCAAGTAGGTGCCGAGGGCCTCCAGTTGCCTGAGGACAGTCTTCTGCGGAGAGCAGGTGTAGGCAGTTAGAAGCAAAAGCGATGAAGCCGGAGGGGCGTGCAGAAAACAGTGTCCAAGGAGATACAGCGTCTGCTACCGTTAGGAAGAGGATGGTGGTTGGAATTGTGTGGGTGCTTTGTCTGTTCTGCTACAGATTTGCAAGGTCTTGTGTACCAGACCTTTAGCTCCAGGGCTCCGAGAGCCCTCTCCTTGGACTGCTGTGATGCCGCAGACAGCTAACATGCTGGAGACATAGCACTTGAGAGCTTGGGCTTCTAGAATCCGAGAACATGACAGAGATTTTCTTAGAGGATGGAAATTAGAGCTTAAAGGTACAGGAAGAATGACCCCGAACCCTCATGCAAACAGTTTGGAATCTTTTCAGTCTGAACTGGCTTTGGCACTAGAGACAGTGAGAAGATTTCCGAAAGAAAGGGATGAATCTAGCTCTGCAGAGATGCAGCACAATGCCATCATAAAAAATCCACTTTTGTCCATGCCACAGCCCTGAACCTCCCTTGCACTAGATCAGAGACCCTGATAAATCTGGGCTGCTAGAAGTGCCAACCAGCTCATATGTTTTCAGTGAGCAATGACAAGGAGCCAAATTGCTTTATTCCGATTAGGGAAGGGCCTCTGACTGTAAAATATACTGTGTGAAAAAAAATATTGAGTTTTAGTTCGCTGACACATCAATTTAAGAGAGTTATGACTCTCACATGGAGGCCAAACAGGTATCTCCCCACATGTATGTGCAATAAAAATTAATTGTGGCCTTTTATACAGGGCACTGTTCTCACTTGTGGGATCAGAGGGTGACCTGAGTGTCACCTCCAGTGGCAAGCTGCAACGCTGGAGGTTTTGGATCTTTTCTGGGATGCCACGAAGAGAAACGAACACCAAAACACCATGAACAAACAAGCTTCATGTGTAACTTTCCGGATCTTAAAAAAATATATGCAGCTACTTTATGTTCATGTTTTTTTCCCAAGGTATATATATGTTTTATGGGCATAACATGTACATATCAGTCATGGTCTGGGCAGGAAAACAGAAATGTCTCTGGGTCTTTCAAACTCATTCAGGAAACTGGTTATATAGGAAATGGAAGAGTGAAAAAGCCAAGCAGAGGATAATGAAGTAATCCAGACAGAGTACAAGCAGAAACCTGCCAGCCCCTTGAGGGATGGAGGGACATAGGGAAGAGATGGTTTTATGGAGCTCAGGAGCTGGGGCCATCCAGGGGGAGCTGGAACCATGATGGGAGCTTCCCACAGGGAACTGTGGCCACAGAGGAAGGGACTGCCTGGTGGCAGGTGGAATATCTCTGCTGTCAGAGAAGCCACTGGAAGCAGAGACTGAGGGAGCAGAAATACCCTGACTTCTCCCTTCCTCTTGCCCTCCCATCTTCCATCGGTGTTTCTCATTGGCCAAGCCGAGCTGGAAACCAGAGGACAAGGCTGCTTGGGAAATGTAGTTCCCACAATACAAAGCAGAGGAAGAGAAGGGTGGGGAATGGATGGAGAGCAGAGGGTAGTTAACAGGCATGGTATATATGGAAATCCCCCCCGTATTGGTTTGTATTCCAATTATCTAGAATTTGACAAGTCTAGAAGACTCTGCTGACAGTGTGATCTGGAGGGAGGAGAGTTGACATGGTGTCTTCAATCCTGATTGGATGGTGGTACCTTCAGGTTGAGAATCGTTTGTATCTAATTGGGACTGCACAGTAGCAGGCTCCTTCAGGCAGGGCCTCTGATCGGATGACAGACCTACCACACATCACAGGGATAATATTTTAGGAGTACCTCCTAGCAGACAGGCCTCTCTTCCTAGTGAGCCCACTCCTTTGACTACATCTTCTTAGTCACTGCTGTCAAGATATTAGGCTTCTGGCTTTAGAGAGAGATGAGCTACACCTAGAACAAAGAATTTCATCTCCTTTTCTGAGAGCAGGTGGCAAGGTGAAGAGAAGGAAATCAGGAAGATCTGGACAAAGCAGTGAGGTGCCAGGGCCTGGCTTCCCTCGACACAGAGGGGGAGTGAAGACCTGAAATAGATTGGAGAGGGGAAACCATAACAGAGAACTTTCGTTCTACTTCCTGTTGGACATCCAAGAGGGCTCATCTTACTGGGAGCTCTGCACTGTTGTGGAAGGGTGACAGCAGATGATAGTGGAAGCATGGCATAGGTAGGCCAAGAAATGGTTTGAGAATCAGCTCTAACTCCTGGGAGGGCATAGTGGGTGGCCAGATATAGGGCCTCCTTCGAGAGAAAGGTGACTCCACAGCAAAGGTCAAGAGCTAACCTTTGACATAGCCATGCCACTTCTAGAAATATACCCTAAGGAAGTATTTAGGAATGTGTTTACAGAATTCAGTACAAAAATATTCATATGATGTTTCTGAAAAACCAGGAAATATTTAAGTGCCCAACAGTAGGGGATGGGTTCAGTTAATTGTTGCACAGGGGCCTGAGTTCAGGTCAATGAATTGTGAGTGAAAGTAAAGAACACTCCCTCTGGACCTGGCTCATAGAACCTCCCAGCCAATTTGGGGATTGCTCATTATGGCAGCTAGCCTGACTAAGACAGACTGTCCCTTCCCTCAGTTGCCCCTACCTTAGAAAGTTATGAGAATAAATATGAAAATACATGTCAAAGTGCTTCAAAAGCCTACAAGTAATATAAAAATGCCTTGTTAAAGATGAAATCAAATTCTCCTAGCCTGCAAGCCAGACTCGTTTTATTTCCTATTTCTGTTTGCGGCATTATTTTGAGTTCTGTGTATCCTTGGATTTACTTCCTTGAAGTAGATTTACCCTCCAGAGGAGGGAGAGAGTGTGGGGTGGGAGAGAAGGACACCAGCTCCCTGTGGAGCAGCCTAGGGGAGATCTCAGAGTACCCATCCACCCTGGTCTCCTGACCAGCATACTCACTGATGTCCCCTTGACCTCTGCCACTGCAGGGGTCTGCCAATGGGGGCATTTCTGAGGATCCAGACCTGGTCAAAGATAGAAGTAGTTCTTGGGATGCCCACCTCCAGGGAGGGGCCGTCGCCCACTTAGCATTGCCCACATTGCCCTATCACCCACACAAGGGATAGTCTACATGTTGGCCAGCTCACAACTGAAGAAGCCAGGGGCCTGGGCATTGATAAAGAACACCTAGAAGTATATCCAAATATTCTCAATCTAGAAACATCTCCTTTGACCTATTTTCTTGAGGTCTGCTCTATTAATATAAAAAACACCCTTGCAGGCTGGAGGAGGGAGGAAGGCTAGGCATTCAGCTGGTGTGAAATGAAATAATGGCTCAGCTCTCTTCCCTCTGCCACAAGTAGTTGGGACCAAGAAGTTTAGAAGGTGCAGGAGAAAGAGAGACATTTTGGAGCAGACATTACTGCCCTGGAAGTCAGGGTCAGGTGGGACATTCCAGTAAGGACCCAGGGAAGTGAGAGAATAACATAAGGTCTCCAAGGAAGGAGACAGAAAGAATGGAAACAGCAGTGGGATGTAAGGAAACAGCGGTGGGTGGGAAAGAAGCTGAATTTGATCTGCTTCCTCCAGGAGGAGCCTGGACAGCATCAACCCAAATGCACCTCTAGTGAAAGAATAGAAAGAATAAATGCCTCTCATACTCTCTATGTGGCAGGCAGTGTACTAATGCTTTAGGTCCTCAAAACAATCTTTCAAGGGTAGGTGCTCTTATTATCCCTTTCTAAGGTGTTGTAGAACAATACCCCTTGCCCAAGGTCATACAGCCAACAAGTGGCAGAGCTAGGATTTGAACGCAAAAAGTCTTAGTCTGGTGGCTTCTCCCTTAACCACTAAATTATGTTTATATATGCATATCCCCCCTCAAGTTAATAGAATTGAATCCAACAAACACTTGGGGATAATGCTGTAGGAAGCACTGGGGAGGTTGGAAGTTTAGATGAGAGATACCATCTTTACTCTTTCTCAAGGAATTTACACTATAATGAAGACCAGCCAGGCACACACAGTAAGGGGCTTTAGGATAGCAATGCTGGGTGGTCAAGGCAAGCAGAGTGCATCCATGAAATTGGTCCCCAGAAAGAGGGGTTGCAAGCATCTGGCTCAGGTTGAAGGCAGGACTCCCATCTTAGATGGACAAAAACAAGTAAGATCTAAGACCTTGTGGGGATGAGGGGCAGAAACTGGAGGATATCACAAATTATGAGACTAAAGCTGTGACATAGTGGATCTGTTAGGGATTTTTTAAAAATTTTAAAGAAAAAACCCAACATTTCCTTGGTTTTCTTTCTCACCTAACAAGTTTGGAGGTCAGCAGCTGACAGTGCTGGTTAGATGCTCCTTGATGGCAGAACTGGAGACTCTGCTATTCTCATGTTCATGAAGTGGCTGCTTCAGACACAGATATCAGTTCTACATTCAAAGCAAGAAGAAGGCAGAAGGAGGGCTTTTCAAGCTTTACCTATTCCTCTTACTAGGAAAGAAAACATTTCCAAGAGAACAGCCACCCCCCCCCCAAAAAAAAATCTCCTCCTTACATCTTACTTATTGGCCAGAATGAACTATGTCATGTGACACCCCTAGCTTCCCAGGAGGCTAGGAAAATGCAGAATAACATTGTTATAATTGGCTTAGACAAATCATGATCCAATGCCTGGGGATAGTGTGTTGCTCCCAAACAAAATGGAAGGCATTGGTGTGGTTATCAGACAGGCAGCTAAGTTTTTGCTCCACATTTAAATCACACTAAATGGGGCTGAGGTTTGGGAACTCAGAGAGACAAACTGGGCGGGGGAGATAAGCTGTTACCAGCCAGATGCCGGCCTCCAAAGACTATAGGGCAGTGCAAGGAGATCCCCAGCTTCCCAGTCAGCCTAAAAAGTATGGGGCTTTGGCTCCAGATCAAGCCACTTTAGTTTGACAGATAGAAGCCAAGGGTGACTGAAGACTTCCTGCCTTAATGGATTTTTCTAAAATGGTCCCTGGGCAGCGCTGGATGTGCAACTGTAGGGATCCAGAGAGACAGAGGGGTTAAATAAGAATGGTCGGGAAAGGGACTGACTTCTCCTAATACTTTGCATGAGTAGAACCGTTTTAAACATACTCACGCAAATAGTCTTCTCCCTTCTTTGGGGTCATTTCTGGGGATATAGCCCCCAAATAATGATGAGTGCACCAATTTATTGCTCTTCTTATTGACTGTCAAATTAATCTTTAGAAATGCTGGATTAAGTTAGACTCCAATTCAGTTTACCATATATTTGTTGAGCACCTCTTAAATATCTAGATATAAGGGCTTCATAAATGGAAGGAGCCCCCTGACCCAGCATCCAAAAAGGACACAGTCAGAGGGTAAACAGACAGATGGACATACTCTACCCTGTCTTTTAGAGACAGTGATATATGGGCAATCATACTGCCACGAACTGGAAAATATGGAAACAGAAGCAATTCATTCCGGCTGCAGAATTGGGAAGGACTTCTTGAAAGAGGTAGTTTTGAAAATTTATACAGGCTTAATAGAAAGGGAAGTGCTTCTTGGCAAACAGAGCCTTTGGGCACAACAGTCCAGCTTTTGCTGGACTGGGTGGACCATAAGAAGGGGTGCTGTGGAATGAGGCTGAGAAAGGCAGGTTAGAAGCAGTTGTGAGTGGTCTTGAAGGCAGGGTGAGTAGTTTGGACTCTATCCTCAAGGGAGCACCACTGGAGGATTTTAAGTAGCAGAGTGGTGTAATCAGGTCTGCACTTGGAGTGATCTCTGTGGGTGTCCAGTGAAGCATGAGCTATTACTTGGAAGAGACGAGAAGCAAGAGAACCAAGCAGTCTGTAAATTCCACTAGAGCAGGGAGTGCCTGTAGTACCACCACAGAGTCAAGCCAAAAGGGCCTGTTTCCTGGGTCCTGCCCTCTAGAGGGCTCCACTCTAGGCCTATTCACTTTGGAGTGTGTTGTGTTTCTTGAGCACTTATACATATGTCTTTCATAAGAGTTGGAGAATTTTTGGCCATTTCCTCAAATATTCTTTCTGCACCCTTTCCTTTCTCTTCTTCTGGGACACCCATGATGCATAAGTGGGCACCCTTCATATTATCACTCAAGTTCCTTAGACACTGCTCAATTTGTTTCTATTCTTTTCTCTATCTGGTCTTCTGACTATGATTTTGATTGTCCTGTCTTCTAGTTCGCTGATCCTGCCTTCTGCCTGTTCAGATCTGCTGTTGTATGCCACTAGTATGTTTTTAATCTCCATTATTGTCCTTTCATCCCCATAATTTCTTTTTTTAAGATGTATTTTATTTATTTCTCTCCCTCCCCCTCCCCCCCAACGTCTGCTCTCTGTGTCCATTTGCTGTGTGTTCTTCTGCATCCACTTGCATTATCTGGTTGCACTGGGAAACTGTCTCTTTTTTTGTTGCGTCATCTAGCTGCACCATCTCTCTGTGTGTGCGGCACCACTCCTGGGCAGGCTGCGCTTTTTTCACGTGGAGCAGCTCTCCTTGTGGGGCACAATCCTTGTGCATGGGGCACCTACAAGGGGGCGCCCCTGTGTGGCACAGTACTCCTTGCACATGGCAGTGCCACACATGGGCCAGCTTACCACATGTGTCAGGAGGCCCTGGGGATCAAACCCCGGACCCTCCCCATGGTAGATGGATGCTCAGTCAGTTGAGCCATAACCGCTTCCCCCCATAATTTCTGTTGTGTTTCTTTTCATGCCCCCTAATTGTTTTCTGCTCACACATTGTCTTCTTAATATCCTTTAGCTCTATATCCACCATTGGTTTATTTCTATCCCTCTTTTCCTGCATTCCTTGAATTGATTTAGATTTGTTTGAACTTCTTTGATTAGTTGTTCCAAATTCTGTGTCTTCTCTGAAATTTTAATTTGTTCCCTTGACTGAGCCATATCTTCCTGTAATTTTTTGCTGATGTGTGGGCATCTGATTATCTTGATGTCTTAACTCTGAAGGTCAGTTTCTCCCTGTTATCTAGAGTTTTACTGTAATTTGGGTTTGTGTTAAGGCTATTTTTTGATGCTTTGTTCAACTGCTACTGGACCTTTAGAGTAGCCCATGTGTAACTGTTGATATTTTCTCAGGTCTTCTGTACCTGATCTTGCCCTGGACATGTGGTACAACTTTTAAGATTGCCTTTTTATGTGCAATTGTTTCAACTCCAGGAGAAAGTTTCCTTTCCTCTGTTCCTTTTCTGGGAATCCTGATCTCATGTTTCTTTTGTGCAGAATTGTCTCCCCAGCTCTTATGATTTTTTTTTTTTATCACTCTTCCTCATTCTGACTTAGCCACACTGGCCTGCTTGATGATCCTTGAGCATACCAAGAGGAAAGGGCTTTTGCACCTGCTACTCCTTGTGCCTAAAACATTAGTTCCCCAGATATCCTCCCTCACCTCTTTAAAGTATCACTCAACAAGGCTTACCCTGGCCCCTCTCTTTTTTTTTTTTAAATTATTTATTTATTTTTTTAAAGTTACATTAAAAAAATATGAGGTCCCATTCAACCCCACCGCCCCCACCCCCCACTCCCCCCACAGCAACACTCTCTCCCATCATCGTGACACATCCATTGCACCTGGTAAGTACATCTCTGAGCATCACTGCACCCCTAGTCAATGGTCCACATCATAGCCCACACTCTCCCATGTTCCATCCAGTGGGCCCTGGGGGGATCTACAATGTCCCGTAATTGTCCGTGAAGCACCACCCAGGACATCTCCTCGTCCCAAAAACGCCTCCACATCTCATCTCTTCCTCCCATTCCCCAAACCCAGCTGCCACCATGGCTACCCTTCCCACACCCATTCCACATTGTCTCTGTGGACATTGGATTGGTTGTGTCCATTACACATCTATGTCAAGTGGGGGCTTAGATTCCACATGGATACTGGATGCACTCCTCCTGCTTTCAGTTGTAGACACTCTAGGCTCCATGGTGTGGTGGTTGACCTTCTTCAACTCGATGTTAGCTGAGTGGGGTAAGTACAATAAATCAAAGTGTAGGAGCTGAAGTCTGTTGAGGTTCTGGGCCTGGGTGTCATATTATCAGTCCAGAGATTCAGAACCCCTAAATATATCTAAAACCCCAGCACCAACTACAATTCCATTAAAGTAGCATGCAAATCTTGTGAAGAGAGATCCCCTCTGAGTCCAATTCCATCACTCAGAAAGAACAGCTCCAAAGAAGGGCCATCTGCCATGGCAGTGAACCCCATCTGCCATGAGCATAGGACCCATGGGTCTCTTTATCCCTCAAAAGAACCAATATCTGGGGTTGTATCTACTTTATCTGTCTCTCAGACTCTGCTCAGTTGTGCATAAGGGCATTCCTTCTGACAACCTCCAGACTCTTTTTTAGAGACTCATAGCCTTATATTCTCATTTCTCCTTTCCATTTCCCCCTTACATTTGGTCAAACAGCATTTTGAAGTCATGTTATTATATGTAGACAGGGATATTCTGCTGATCCGTGTTGAACCTTTAATTCAAGGTCCTTTTCTAGTTGCATCTTCAGCTGATATGTGGTAGTGATCCCTCGGTGCCAGGGAGGCTCATCCCCGGGTGTCATGTCCCACGCTGGGGGGAATGCACTGCATCTACATGCTGAGTTTGGCTGTGAGAGTGGCCACATTTGAGTAACATGAAGGCTGTCAGGAGGAAACTCCCAGGCACAGTGCTACTCTAGTCCTTATTCTTATTGCAGGTGTATAGGCTCAAAAGCATACCCATAAGTATCAGGAGCCCACTGTTGGGCCCTCCTTCCTTCCTGGTTCTTGCCGTTGCACCTGGGGGACTGCCGCTGCTCCCCTAGGATCTACGACAGTGTCTCCCTGGCCAGGAGCCCAGTACCCCCCCCAGCTATTGTTTTTAATTGTTTCCACTATGAGTATATCTAGACATTACTATATGCCCTGGGCATATGCCCTGTATAACACTCCCAGTCAACCATATATATCCTGTCAATAACATCCTATATCAGTATTCCTCCGCTGCCATTGTTGAACCACTCTGTGATCCAAAACTTCCCGTAAAGTCAATCCCAACATAATGTTAGCTTCACAAGAGTCTTAGATCACCGAAATTCATATATACAATATACAGTACTTCCCCAGATTCACCATAAAACCTTTTCCCTTCCACAGCGATATTCACTTAACTTGTTCGTATCATATTTCCTGAAACTGATGTACAGATTCCGAGACAATAGCTTTCAAACAAGATGACATCTGTGCTTACTATGTGGTCCATACTTTAGGTTGTACAGTTTTCTAACCTTTTTAGTTATCCTATGTTTTGCCTTATGGTTTGCATTATTAGTTTGTCGTCCCCTATATTAACTTCTCTCCCTCATTCATTGCCCTTTTTTCATTACAATTTTCAATTCTGGGAATTGTCCTGCCTTATATCACTTCATTTTCCCCATTCTTACCCCACATGAGGCTTTTCTGCCTCCAGTTACTTCTTTGTTAGGGTATCCCTATGTTCAAATGGGTATATTTTTTCAATTTGGTGAACCAGCAGAGACTGGGTTGAGTATGTGTACCTCTTGCCAACAGTTCTGCTTTGGTCTCTTTGATTCTCTGGGGACCCTTTTGTATGTACTTGCTCACCAGCAGTATGTGTCCTGTTCTGGTTTTCTGTGGCTTTCCTTGTGCCTGGATACATGTGGGGTTCTAATTCACTGCTGTGAGTGGCTCTAAGCCATCCAGAGCAGGAGAGACCTGGTACCTGCATTCTCTGTGTGACTCTTAAGCTGTGTGGGGCCAAGTGAGGGAAAGAAGTCTGGCCTGGCAGGTCTGGGTTGTAGATCTCCTGCCTTAATTTTTGGTGTTTATTTTTCTTTTTCTTCAGTTCAGAAATTGTGGAGTCCTTCTCCAATGTCTATTGTCCTCCAGAGTTCCAAGCAAGTGGGATTTGTCCTTTTATTAGTTGGTTCTGAGAGTAGACTTTTCCAGGGGCTGTCTTATGTCACCAAGGCCTATTTTGGATGTGATGTTCTCTTTCCAGAGGGTGAGGAGTCTAAAGATCAAGGAGACATGTCCACTTGGAAGCCTGCATCTTTGTAGACCCTGCTTGGGGTACCTGGGGTCCTGGGATTTTCTGCCCAAGTGGCCCTGAGCCTCTTCCAGATCCTTAATGGACCTCTGCCCCTGAGTTGTCCTCCTCAGAGTGTGCTCTCCTAGGCTGGAGGGATCACCTGGGAAGGCCATCTGTAGAGGTGGGGGACTAGGGATATATGGATGAGCTGAGATATGTAAGCTGGGTTACCTACACATGTGTGCTCAGGGTCACTCATGGTGGGGGATGGTGTAGATGTTGGAAGAGAAGGAAGATAAGCTGTGGACTTGGACCAGGAACCTGTTTTCCCTAGGCAGCCATGTTCCGAAAGAGCCAATAGTCCCCATTCAACCCAGGCCTCTCAAGGATGTTATAAACATAGAGGATACAATATATTTTATTTAACAGCTTATTAGTTTAATTATAACTTTTAAATATATAGATATAGAGCATGAGGGTCTTTTCATTTGTACTCTTTCTCCTACTTTCAAAAATATTAGAAGTAGGCTTAGGTCTTTTCCTGCTTAACAAATCACTCCAAAATTTAGTGACTTAAAACAGCAATTGTTATTTATTTAGTCCATGAATCTGCAATTTGGGAAGGGCTTGGCAAAGAAGGCTCTTCCCTGTTCTATGAGATATCAGCTGGAGCAACTCAACTGAGGCTGGAGGCCCCACTTCCAAGATGGTTTGCTTACATGGCTGGCAAGTTAGTGCTGGCTGTGAACTAGCAGCTCAGCTAGAGCAGTGGTTCAGAGGCCTCACTTTCTCTCCATGTGACCTGGGCTTCCTCATACATGGCAGCTGAGTTCCAAGTGTGAACATCTCAAGAGAAAGAGCCAGGTGGAAATTGAATTCCCTTTGCGACCTAGCCTCAAGAGTCACAAAGTTCACTTCTGCTGCACTATATTGGTTGAGGGAGTCAGACAGGCCCAAGTTCAGAAGAGGAGACAGATTGCATTTCTGGATGGGGGGAGGAGCAAGGTTTTAGATTGTGTGGAATGGGAAATATTATTGTGATTATTTTTGAAAAATACTATCTGCCGCAACTTGATTATCTGCTTGGTTCCCCCTTTCTTCCTGGGGTTCAGTACAGCAGCCAGTACAGTAAATTTTTGTTGTCAGAAACAGTAGTCAGATGAGGGACAGTGAGGTTAACAACAATATAAGGGTATGTTTTCCCTATAGTACCTACTGGGGTTTTATTATTTTTACCTACTTATTTTTGCTAATTTAGTAGGTACAGAATGTGTATTAGTTATCTGTTGCTGTATAACAAATTACCACAAATTTAGAGGCTTAATACAAGACATGTTCATGATCTCATAGTTGGTGTCAGTCAGCAATTCAGGCCTTTAAACTGGGTCCTTGAGTTCAGGATCTCTCACAGATTGCAACTGGGGTATCCTCTGAGCTGCAGTCATCTCAAAGCTCAACTGGGGAAGGATTGGTTGGCTTGGAGCTCATATAGTCAGTGGCAGGATTCAGATCCTCGTGGGTTGTTAGACTGGGGGCTTCAGTTGCTCACTGGCTGTTGGCTGGAGGCCACTGTCAGTTCCTTACAATGTGAGTCTCTCCAACATGGAGACTTGCTTCATACAAACCCATCAAAATGAGAAAGTCCACTGGCAAGACAGAGGTCAGTCTTTCGTAACCTAACCACAGAAGTAACAATCCATCTCCTTTGCAGTATTTTGTTGATTAGAAGCAACTTACTAGATACAGCCCATGCTCAAGGGGAAGGGATTAAAAAGGGCGTGAATGCCAGGAGGTAAGGATCATGGAGCCATCTTAGCATCTGCCTGTCACACAATGGTGACTCATTGTGGCTCAAATTTGCTTGTTGTCTATCTGTGTGTGTGTGTGTGCGCATGTGTGTGTCCCATTCATAGCTTCACGCCTAGGTATGGGTTGCGGTCACCCCTCGGGCTGAAGTGTGGTTTGCTGGCCTGGCGGGGGAGCAGCCGTGGCAGGCCAAGCCGCTGCCATAATAGGGTGGCTGGTCGGACTCACTGCCACCCCCGAAGGAAGCTCGGCATGGGCGCAGAGTGCCCTCGGGTCTCCCCTTCTCGGCAGCCATGCTTCCGCGGCCGCCCCTCCTCCCGGATGGCGCCACACGATGCCTGTGGGGCGGCACCCTTCTTCTTTCTCCCTGCGCAGGCGCAGGGCGGAAAATTCCAGTCTGCCCTTTTCCCCTCCCCCGACAGCAGCAACAGCCAGGCGTGGGCGGGAAACTCAAGCCTGCCCTCCACCCCAGCAACAGCAGCCACCAATCCCTAAACCCTGCCCCTTCCCCCAGCAACAGCGACAGCCAATCCCTAACCACCACCCCTCCCCCGTCCAGCACCGCCCACTGACCTTTCTCCGGCAACCAATCAGAACAGGGCGTGGCTTCGACCAATCAGCCTTCTCCAGCCCCTATAAAACTGTTGCCTCTCCCTCAATAAAGTGGACTTGCGTGTTTACCTTGTCTCCGCGGTAGTTCTTCTGCCGTGCGCCCTCCAGTCCTGAGAGCCCCCGACAAGGGCCTGGCCTCCCTTGTCCCCAGTTCGTCGCCAGCTTCTCCGGGCGACCCCTTCGTCGCCGGCTTCGCCGGGCAACCCCATCAGCCAAACCGCGCAACCCCTGTGAGACCGACCCCTCGTCTGCTGCCGGACCGACCCCTCGTCCCAAGCGGGACCGACCCCTCGTCCTGAGCTGGACCGACCCCTCGTCCGCAGCCAGACCCCACCTCTACCAACCGAGCAAGCCGCGGCAATGGGTGACAGTCTCATTAGTTTACCTACTAAGCCCAGATACCCAGGAAAAAGCCAAGAGCCATAATTGCTTCCTATCAGCCCCTACCTCCTCCTTGGTATTCTCTTGATGGCCAAGTCTTATTGATGTGATCTTTTGAGTATTTCCTAAATCAGTTTCCTCTCCATCACCATAGCTACTGCCTTAGGTCAGACCTTCATCCCACCTCAGCTTGCTTGCTACAACAATCTCCTAATTGCTATCTGCTTCCCCTCTGAACTCTCCAATCAGTCCTCCAAAGTTGAACTTGAGTTTCATTTCTAAAATGCAAATCTGATCAGGTCATTTCTTTCATAAAATCCTTTGGTTGTTCCCTAGGATTTAGTTTAGACCCCTTGGGATCTGACTTTGGGCTCTGGTTCCTACCCATTTATTTCTTCTGCCATCCCCAAAAAATATCCTTCCATTCAAGTGTATCAAATGTAGTGTACCTTGGGAGTCTTCTCTTCTCTCTTTCATGCTGCTTTCTCTGCCTGGATTTATCCTTCCCTTGGATTCTTCATTTTGATATTTGGCCTTTGAAACTGAGGTCAATTTGTCATTTTCTTTTCTCAGGGATCCTTCCTCAATTCACCTCCTCTACTGTAAACTCCTCTTCTCTGGCCCTATACATATATCACCTTGCATTCAGTCCTATAATTTCCAGTTACTTTTTTTTACGGCTAATGTTTATTTAGATTTACTCACATATTTACAAAGTTCATTGCACATCATTGTTTTTTGCATCCTACAGCTTCCTTCTGGGTTTAATTTCTGAGTTCCATTACTGAAGTAAATCTTTAGTAATTCTTTCAGTTAGGATCATAAGTGTAAATTCTCTCAGACTTTGAAAATGTCTATATTTATTTAACCCTCACTTTATTTTTAGTTTTTGTTATGAAAAGTGTCAAAAACACAGAAAAGTAGGAAAATATTATAGCAAACACCCATACATTGTTCATCTAAATGTAACAATGGTTAACATATGCCATGTTTGCTTCACCTGTTTTCCAAAATATTTTAGATTATAGGCATCCTCACATTTTTTCCTAGGCAGAATATTTGCATTTTGTCATTGTTCCTTTCTCCACTCTGGTCTGTTCTTGAGAAACTGACCTCTCTGTTCTGCTTATCCAGATTCCCTTGTTTTCTGGCTCTTGGTTGGGTTACACTGGGTTTGGTCAATAGGAGTTTCCTACAAAAGACCAGAAGGTGGTCCAAGAGTTGGTGGTGGTTGTGTTTCTCTACTGAACTCCACAGCTTCTGTCAAACCTTCTATAGCTACAGCCACAACTCTTCCTCCAGGTCTCAGTAACTTCTCACTTCTCTTTCCCTTGAGACCCATGATTGGGAAACCCTATAGTTCCAGAGTGGTCCCACATACTTTGTTGATTTCCTTACATTCTGAATACACCTTTGTATATAACCCCTTTATTAAACTTTTCTCTATCACCCACCTTGGTCCTGACAGATACACACTCCTAAGTACTTCAATATACATCTCTTTTTAAAAAAGGCTTTTTAAACTTAAACACAATACTATTATCATATAAACTAAGCAGAATTTACAATAATTCCCTAATATCATCTAATATCCAGTCTAGTCCATATCCAGATTTCTCCAATTGTTCTAAAAATATCTTTCCAAATGTCTTTTACAGCTGATTTGTTCAAATCAGTACTCCACCTGAGGATCACAGATGGTGTTTGGATACATACCTTAAATCTTTTTCAATTCAGACAAGTCCTCTACCCCTCTCTTTTCAAGTCAGACATTTTTGACAAGAATACTTATGAAGTGACTCTGTCTACTTCATATTTTATCAAAAAGGTAGACACATGTGGAACCACTATCAGCAGTGCGAAATTCAGTCACAGTAATCCTCATTCTTGAATGATTGTTTAGATAGGTATAAAATTCTTCATTGATCGTTATTTTCCCTTCGTTTTTCAGCCATCACTGTTTCCTCTGGCTTCTACTGATGTTGCTGCCAAGTTGGCCACTGTCATTCAATTGTGACCACTTGTAAATAATCTTCCTTTTCTTTGGGGTTATTTTTTGAGATTTCTTCTTTGTCTTTGCTATTCACTATGATGCATCCAATCCAATTGTGGATTGATTTTCATTTATCCTCAGGACCCAACTGTTCATGACTTTCATTAACTCTTTTTTTTTTTAGATCAAATAGACTTTATTTATTATCTTCTTTTAAAAGTTACATAGATCATACAAAATGTACATTAAAAAATATAAGAGGTTCCTGTATACTCCATTCCCCGTACTCCTGACTCCTCCCACATCAACAACTTCTTTCATTAATGTGGTATTTCATTAATTCTTAAAAGTTCTCTACCATTAGTGTTTCTAATTTACTACACCCACATTCCCTAGTCTCTGCTCCTAGAGTCTTTCTTAGATACTTAATGAGGCTTCTCATATACTGTCCATGTTTTCTAATCCCTCTTTTGTGTTTACTGTTGCTTTATCAGTACTTTGTAGGTAATTTCTTTAATTCTATCTTGAAGCTTACAAATTCTTTCTTTGGTTTTGTTTCTTGTTCTGTTTAACTCACGCATTTAATTTTTTAATTTCAGTAAACTTTTTTTTTCATTTCCAGAAGTTCTATTTGGTTCTTTTTTGAATATGCCTATTGTTTTTAATCTGGTGTCACATCTTTTCATTATGACTTCTACTTCTTTTACTTATGTAGTTATTTTAAACTTATTTACTTTACAGTATCACTCAGTTGTTCTATTACTTCAAGTTCTCAGGGTGCTTAAATTTTCATTTGTTTGTTTTTCTGCTGACTCTCCCTCATAGTGAATCATGCCCTCACATGGTTTGTCATATTTTTCACTGTATAGTCCTCTTCAAAAGGTTTTTGTAGAGAGCTGGATGGGAGTCTTTCTCACCCTGGGTTCTGGCAGCATTGCTACAAAGGAGTTCTTCCTTTGCTTTCTAGGGCCAGCTTTTACGTAATTTTATGGCTTGAGTCATTCTTATATCATACTTGTAGCATAAATTCAGTCTCCACAGGGATTTGAATTCTCATAGAGGACTTTTTTATTATCTAGAGCTCTAGGAAAAGGAAAAAAGAAGTATACTTTCCACTATTCTGGGCTGGAACATTGTTCAATACACGTTTTATCCTTATGAGGTGTCAGCTTTATGTAGAAGTCTCAGTTTCACCTCTCCCATTTTATGAGGGCCCATGACAATATTTTCTGACTCCACATCCATCTTAAAACTCTGACCCTAGCTCCTAGGACCAATATTCTTCTTGATAGATCCCCTGGATATTGAGGCATCAATTCATGATGCATTATGGTGGCTTAACATTTTTATTTGATCCTGGCACCTGGGGGCATTTTGTTTACTTCATTTCCAGCCTATACTAATGTTTATAATATTTTATTACATATTTTTTCCAAATTTTCTAGATGTTATTGCTATTGCCCAGAAATTTTTTTTCTGCTTAATTCATTGTCTACACATGTAGACTATAAGCACTTTGAGGGTATCGTTTATGACAGATTCAACTCCATATTCCCCAAATTGAATAAAGTTCCTGGCTCAAAATGGGTACTCAATTAATATTTTTTGAATGTCTGAATGAATGAATTCACTTGCAATTATGAAATTTGGTTTCCTAGGCATGAATTTACAATTTGTATTTCCTCGTGTGAAAATTTTTCATTAATTCCCTTTGACCTATTTTATCATGGAGTTTGCATGTTGACTTTGCAGGTTTGCATCCATTCTTTTGGTATTTAGAAGAAAACATTTTATCCACATACTCATCATGCCCATTTTCCATTCCTCTGCCTTCCTCTTTGATAGGTTTTCTTACTATTTGTTAGTATACCACGATATAACAGTTAATTCTATTTGGCCTAAAAAAATAAATTTAAAAAAGACTTCTTTTTGCAAGGAAAAGAAATCCACTCATGCTAGCTCCAGTGAGAAGGGGGTTTACTGTGAATACACAAAGACCTTACAATATTCAAAGAACAGGAAATGAAGAACAGCAAGTCTGATGTAAATGGGAACTAAGAATGGAAATTCAGGAACTGAGGGTCTCTCTCAGTCTCTCAGGGACCACGTGGTCCCTTTCAAACTGTACTGTCTTCGCAATCCTCCTCTAGACTCCCTCTCCCTTTGACAGGCTTCTTATACTTACTTATTTTGTACGTAGCCAAGCACAGCCAAGTCCACATATTCTTTCAGTTTCAGTGTCTGTTACAGTCTGTTCCTTTTGCTTCACATTTTCTGGAAAGGGAATCTGATTGGCTTAGCACAGCTTATGGAAGCCCCGTCCCCTCCCAGCCACCTTGAGTCAGGTGGCCACTCTTGATCTTGCGGGCTCTGAGCAGGGAAGTAAGTGGGGTTCCCTGGCCTGCTGCCTACTCAGCAGGGTACTGAGGCAGGGAAGCCTGTTCAGGACATTCATGCTGCCGGAAAGAAGTAGCAGCATGCCCGTAGGAGCTGAAGTGACACGGCATGCATTTGCAAAAATAAACTAGTGGTTGAATGAATCAAGGTGCTTGTGGGGAAACCAGAAAGGCGATTCAGCAGGAATCCCTAAAGGAAGATCACAACCCTGTTCCCAGCAGCAATGAGGAGGCATGACTTCATCTGAATTAAGGCATCAACTTAACCTCATTCACTCCTGGGAACTTACACATCCATCCCAAAACTTCCAACCACCTGCTCCTGTGAAAACTGAAATGAGACGTAAGCCAGAGACTCAGAGACTATTTAGCATAGGATGGTACCCTAGAGGCTATTATGAGGTTTATTTCATTTTGCTTCAGATTTTTTGTTATTCGTGTAAATGTCAGTCTCCCCTAATAAAATTTAGAGTTCTCGAATGCCAGAAATTAGTTTCATCTGACATCTCTCTCTCCACAGCACCAAACATATTGCCATGCACATAGTTTGTGCTTGACTTCCCGATTTAATACTTCACAAGTTGTGTGACTTTGGACAAGTTACCTAGCCACTCTGTAACTCGGCTTCCTCATCAATAGATAGGGGCTAATGATAGTACCTACCTTCTAAGGTTGTCATAGGATTAAATAGCTGATGCATGGCAAATAATTTAGAACATTTTCTGGCACATAGTAAGCTCTTAAGGAATGTCAGCCATTATTAATAGGTGTTATTTCCTAGTTGACTTGGAATTTTAAAGGCTCCAGAGACATCTATTGACTGATCGCTGCATTGGCTTCATTGTTTGTCTACCATATCTGGGACAACAAGAGCCACAGAGTCTCAGCATCCGGAGGTCACTGTTGAGGACAGGAGCTGCATCCAGTCTGACTCAAATTCTAGGCCAAGTCGTTGTCACCAAGTCTCTGGCCCAGTATCCTGCCCTGGAGCCCAAGCTCATTTGCTTATCTAAGTATGCCCCTTTAAGGTGTCCAGAAGCTGTACAGATCCCTACTGATCAGGTACACAACACACACAGACACCCACACACACAACCTGGACTACCCTCCCTGCCGCCTGCCCTTGCTATTGTCACTCCTGCTGAGTCCTGGTTCCCCAGGGTCTCTTTTGCCCTGTTCCCTGCCACCCCCCATTGATAATCGTCTAGCTCTTGCTTTGCCCCGCGTTTTGCCTTCTCAGGTGACAAACAGCTCCTTTTTTTTCCTAAAGATTTATTTATTTATTTATTTCTCTCCCCTTCTCCCCCCACCCCGGTTGTCTGTTCTCTGTGTCTGTTTGCTGCATCTTCTTTGTCTGCTTCTGTTGTTGACAGCGGCATGAGAATCTGTGTTTCTTTGGTTGCATCATCTTGCTGTGTCAGCTTTCCGTGTAGGCGGCACCATTCCTGGGCAGGCTGCACTTTCTTTCGCGCTGGGCAGCTCTCCTTATGGGGCGCACTCCTTGCACGTGGGGCTCCCCTACGGTGGGGGGACACTCATGCGTGGCAGGGCACTCCACTCCTTGCGCGCATCAGCACTGCGCATGGGCCAGCTCCATATGGGTCAGGGAGACCCGGGGTTTGAACCGCGGACCTCCCATGTGGTAGACGGACGCCCTAACCACTGGGCCAAGTCCGCCGCCACAAACAGCTCCTTTGATGAAACTTCCACAGGCATAGGCAAGAGGGAGAGGACTTTTCCCTGTCCCCACTCAAGTTCTATGTGTTCATTTTCACACGAGCTTTTGGAAGATGCCCTGCCTTTATCTTGCTGAAAGGAGTGAACCCAATGAAGTGCATCTGTCTTAGTTGGGTTCTTCTGGAAGCAGAGCCTGAGACTAGAACTACAGGGTGTGGGCATTCATTTGAGGGGTGATCCCAAGAATTAGGAGAGAGGCACCAGAGAAAGAGAGAGAAGAAATGGGGGAAAGCCAATGTAAGCGTGCACCATTAAGCTTGCTGCCACAGGCAACCGCTGTGGACTCTGCTGGGACATGATCAGAAGTACATGGAATGCTTCCCAGAC
This sequence comes from Dasypus novemcinctus, assembly GCF_030445035.2. Taxonomy (NCBI): domain Eukaryota; kingdom Metazoa; phylum Chordata; class Mammalia; order Cingulata; family Dasypodidae; genus Dasypus; species Dasypus novemcinctus. The sequence continues at coordinate 44,935,333 of NC_080704.1, forward strand.
TTGTCCACCTGAAAGAAGGGAGGCAGTAGCATTTACCCCTGGCTCCTATCCCTCACTGGGTGAAGATTAACCTTGCACTTGTGGGTTGCCCTTGTGCACTGGCCAAGGGGACTGCTGCAGTGTCAGAAGGGCCCTGCTGTGGAAAATGAAAAGACAGTGGTCCGTGTCTGAGGTGGAATGCTGCCAGGTGAAAGTGAGTTTGAGCTCACAAGACCCTGACTGCCATGACTGAGGTCAGTCAGAAGTGGGCTGAGAAGATGCCACTCCAGGCACCAGAGGGTCTGATACCACATCACAAGCCAGGTATGAGGAGCGTGAGCTCTCACATCACAGAGGCACCCTTACACCACCACCCCCTTTTCCCGACTGCCTGCCCTTTCCCAAAGGACAAAAGAGTCCCCAGATGGCACCAGGCATAGCTCCATCATGCCTGGAGCCCCGAAGCCTGGCTTAACTGAGGCAGCCAGGACTAAGGCTAAGCCGTGGGAGTTTGGCTGGATTAGAGGCTGAAGCTCTAGAGCCAGATTCCCAGATTCCAGGGGTGCTTTCTCTGCCCATTTTCATCCAAACTAGATCATGATCTGGCTGGAGGAGGAACAGAGAAGGTCCTGGAGGTGTCACCCTAACTTTACCATCATTTTCCTTTCTCCAGGTAACAGAGAGACTTCAGGCCAGCCCACCATGACTCAAACAGCAGCCCCCTGATCTCTGAGGGCCAGGGAAGGTCCTGTTTTATCAGTATGGGGGACCTCAAGCTGGGTGACTGGAAACTGACATGCCTTCTATTTATTTATGAAATTTGTAACTGCAGAAATTAGCCTTAGAAGTTGTAGACCCATTACTATTAGCTTTATCGTCCTCCTAAGACATACCCCGAGGCATTCCTCCAGATTGAATCCTATTGTGCTTTGCAATAAACCCATAATTGATAATGCCACGGAGCTTTAATATGGAAGGAGAAATGAAATCTAGAAAGTAAATACATTCAGAATTTTGCTAGCAGGCTGAATTTTAAACTGATTTTCTGAACCTACCAGGATTATTCCTCCTCAATAATGATTTAATTTGAGCGAGCCACCCTGAGAGCTCTTGGGGAAGCCGGGGGTTGGGGGTGGGAGAGGACAAGTGTATCCTGGTTTCTCACGGGGGCCCCTTAAAGAACTTTACCCTGCATTTTGTACCTGTAAGTTTGTGAAGATAAAATTAAACTCTGAAATTATACACGATGGACCAGTAAATAACACAAGCGCCCAGGACGTGGCTTGCTACGTCAGGGTCCTGATGCAATCACCTGGCACTAACACTGGCAGCGGAGGGGCGCTGATTCATTTCACAGCCATAAGGTGAGCAATTATGCAGCAGGGAGGAGCAGGTCAGAGGAAGAGGGGCCGTCTTCAGAATTCCTGGCCCGGAAAGGAAAGCTCCACTTGGGCTGCACGTGTTGGAAGAGCCTCCACAGGTGGTTCCCTCAGGCCACCTCTTAAGAAAACAGCCCTGGCGGACCCCTGAAGGAAGCCTATTTCACCTGCCTTCTGACTGATTTGCGGGGAGGCAGGAGGGAAGGGTTCAGATTGCCACTATCTCTAGGTCCCAGTCCATCAAAGAAAGGGTGAGCACGCATTTAGCCACAGGATGGGATAATGTAGTGGCTAAAAGCATGGATTCTGGAGCCAGGCTGCCTGGGTTCAAGTCCCATCTTTACCACTTCATCGTGGTGCGGCCCTGAGACAACTGCCCAAGCTCTCTGGACCTCAGTTTTCTCAAGTTGTAAAAGCAGAGTATTGAAGGTTCAGTTGGCCAGGGAGTAGACCCTGATCTGGAGATGGGCTTGCAGGAGGTTTCTTAGGATGTGCTCTTGGATCAACACGCCTAGAAGGCAGGGAAGGAAGCAGGAGTGGGCCGAGGGGAAAGCTGGGCTGTGATGGAGTCTCGACAAAGGTGTCAGCTGATCTCACAGGGAGCCCTGGAATAGGGGTGGTCCCTCAAAGCTCTCCTGAGGTGGGACGAGGAGGCAGGGTCTTTATACTTCTGCATTGACCAGTTGCTGGATAAAGGCCATGACCTTGGACGATGAGGTGAGTCCTAAAGAGGCTGATAGCTGGGGCCATCTGCAGGCCACCCTCCCAGCAAGGGGGAATGGAGGGAAGAAATCCTTTATTCCTAAAGGGCAGCATTCCATTTGCCACTGCAGGAAATCAAGGAAAGAACCCACCTGGCTGGCTTAAGTGGCTTAATGCGCATGCAAGGTGCCTGGGACAAGGGAGGTGCTGCGGAAGTGTCAGCTCTTTTTATGAGGAAGCCCTGTGACGTCTCCCCGTTTAAATGACCCCTGCAACTGGAATAACAGTGTGGCGATTTTATGGGGAGTGTACATACATGTGAGAGAGGAAGCGTCTGGTGGGGAGTGAGAGGCTTCTGTTCTGAGTCCCGACAGGCCTGCCTTGATGATTAATACTCCTGGTGAAGAAAAGCAAGGCCCGTGTGGGGAGGAAGAGGCAGCCCTGAGAAGACGTGCTTCCCGCCTCAGCTGGTCACCTACTGTCATCCACCTCTGTCCCCATGGGGGACCTGCTCATCTCCTGTTGTGCTTCCGCACCTCACTCCTCCCAGCCCGGCCAAATGCCAGAAACCCGAGGCCATGCCTGGCTCGCTCACCCTGTCAGCTCCCTGTGCCCTCCCTATCAAAGCGGAACTGTCTCTTGTTCCGTTTCCTCAGAGCTAAGCTGGGTGACTGGTTTGCTCGTGCTGCAAACCACATTATATTAGAGTAAGGCATAAATGGCAGAGCGAACGACTCATGGTTTTCATTGTGTGTGTGTGTGTGTGTGTGTGTGTTTTAATGGAAAGGCTTCCTGGAGTGACGATTTCACGCATGGGGAAGACTTTTGTTGGTGGGAGGACAGGAAGACATATTGGGGGCCGATGGAGGGGGTTTTGACTTCTTGGCTGCTGTCGCACGGAGTTTTTGGCACCTAGCCCAGGGCTTCTCAAAGTTTACTGTGCCCGCAGACCTCCTGGGGCAGGCGGATGAAAAAGCAGATGCCATTTCAGGAGGTCTCGGTGAAGTCTGAAATTGGGCATTTCTAAGCAGCTGCCAGGTGCTGCTGATGCTGCTGGTCCATGAACTCCACTTTGAGTAGCAGGGACCTAGACCTTGGTGGTTGTTTTTGTTGTTGTAGTTTTTAAAATTCAGGATATCTCCTATGCTTCAGCCCTCTGTGGCTATAAGAGCTCTGGCCTTAGGTCACAGGGGGCCCTTCCACAATGGAGTGGGACGTTTCTGGAGAGAAAGAATCTTAGAGACAACCCATCCACCGATGGCTCACAGCCTAGATCCCTTTCCTACAGGTTAGGCTGGGGTAGGGGGTAAGAATTTAGCTGGCAGGGAGGGGGGGGGGAGCAAAGGCACAGGGGAAAGGAAAGGGTCTCTCAGCTGAAGAGGCTGTGGAGGATATTTAATGAGAGCAGCCAGCATTCCAAAGGGAGAAGACCACAGGGACTTCCAAATCCCACGCAGTCCCAAGGCAGGCGGGGAGGCTAGATAGCCGTGAATCTTCAAGCCAGAAGGGTGAGCTGGAGTCAGGGGCCAGGTGGCGGAGAGCAGGCCAGCAATTCCCTGGAATAGGTGGGTGGTCTGAGCTGACTCTAGTGTACAGTGTGGGTGGACCAGCTGAATTTAAGGACCATGAGATACATGTATAGATATTCCCAACACTTTTGCCCCAGAAGACCCTCTTCTAATCCCCCCACCCCCTCAATTGCCATGTTTGGAAAGATTTTGCAACCACACTACAACTATTAAGTAATGATTTCATTCTTTTTTTGCCATTTTTATCTAAGAAAGAACTATAAAACTATAAAGTAGGGCTTCCAATCAGTATAATCTGAAGTTTGCTGGTGTTTCTGCCAGAGTAGATATAATTCTAGCTCAAAACAGAGGCACGGGGCTTGTTAGTTTCCTGGCAGACTGCACAAAGACAAGTGTGCAGTTCTTCACTCGGATTGTGGAAATACTGATAGCAGTTGGCATATTCCCATTACTTATTTCCTTAGAATCCTGGGGTCAAGAGAAGCCAAGCTGGCAAAACTGACTTAATCCAATACTAATTTTACAGATGACAAAGATTGTACCCAGGCAAGTCAAGGGATGACCCTTGGTCCCTGTTGAGAGAAGAAGAGCAGGGCAATATGGGATGGGCAGGACGAAAGGCAGTCCAGACTCCTTCCTAGAACCAAATGGCAGACCTTTCTTTAAGCCCTATGTTTCCAGATGCTAGAAGAAGGAGATTGTCTGGGAAAAATTGCATTCCATTCTATGAATGTTTGATTAGGCTTCTCTTTGAGCAAGGCAGGAACTGCAGTAGAAATTCTGGGAGAAGGCAATGTTCAGCACTGATCCCTGCCCCAAGAGCACCAAGTGTAGGAGTGAGGTTGGCAAGCTGGGGCTTGAGTTGGCATTGAGTCCGCCCTTAACCATATGACCTCAGGACATACAACTCTTTAGCAAGACTTTTCACTTTCTTCTCTTGAAGATCTTTCTTAATAGCAACCAAAACCTCCACTCTCTACATCCACCCACCACTCATCATTCATACATCCACTGTCCTACAACCACTCCCATATCTATCCACCTACTTACCACCCACTTACCCACACATCCATTCTCCAACCATGTTCCTATCCATCCACATATCTGCCATTCATCCATTTTCCCACTCGCTTACCACACATTCCGCATCCATTCTACCTTCTTAACAACCATCCAGTCACATGCCCCCTATTTATCATCAGCCACCACTCATCTATCCCTCCTCTTATCCACCATTAACTTAAGCATTCACACACCTACCTACCCCTCTCCCATCTACCTACACATTCTACCCACTAACTATACACTCATCCATTGATTTATCCACACACCACCCTCCCAGCATCCATCCATCCATTCACATATTTATTCACTTCATTCATTCAACATTTCTTGAGAGATACAGTAGTGAATAAGGCCTGGTCTTTATCTGATAGAAACTCACAATTTAGCATGAAATAATAGCATTGGATGGATAAATACTAGGGAAATACAGTCGGAAGAATGAGTGATTAATGCTGCCTGATAGTAGCAGAAGATTCCCAGGCGAGAGGGCATTTGAGCTGGGTATGGCAGATATCTTGGGTTTCACTAGTCATTCCAGGCAGAGAAAAAATGCCTGAAAAAAGGGTTGCAGGGGAAAAGGAACATTATCAAGTTTTGAAAGTGGTTGTGAGCAGTTAGGATTTAAGTAGTGGGCGTGAGGGGAAGACTGGTGAGAGGGGAGGTTAGATAGAATACCTGGGACCAATTTTGAGAAAAAAATCTGCATCCTATGTTATGGAGGTTGAACTTCATTCCAAAGGGCCAGAGACATCAAAGTGCCATGACCATGATTTATAGTTCAGAATAATCCATGGTGGCAGTCATTAAGTTAAGAAAGAGGAAACAGATAAGAGGCAGAAAAAACACCAGGCTATTGCATAATCTTAAATAAGAGATGGCAGGTATCTGGCTGTGGGAGTAGAAAGGAGATGACAAAATTTGAAAACAATTTAGGTGGTTGAGTCACTTGCATTAGTGGAAATGAGATTTCTACCACGGGATGCAGAGGTGATGGTGGAGTCACTGCTGAGGTTGGGACCTGAGCAGGAGGAACCAGATGGTGCAGCCAGAGGAGAGGAGAAGAGAGGTAATTGGCTGTGTCTCACCTGAGCAATACCCAGGTGGATCTGGAATACTGAAGGCAGGTGGATATGCAGTCCAGAGAGCTCAGAAAAGATGACTCTCAGGCAGTGGGGGTGGCTGAAGGCAATAGGGTATGTAGAGAGAGCAAAAGAACAGAGTAGGATGCTAGTTGGCATCAGCCCTGAGGGTGGGCGAGAGAGAAAATGCTTGTCAATGAAGGACACTGAGAAAGAGAAACAAAAGAAAGGGGAAATAAAGAAACTGGAGTTCCAAATACCAAGTGAGGAGAGAATTTTTTTTCATGAATCTTGTCTTAATTTTGAGAGCTACTCTTGTTATTATTTTAACTTTTTATTTTGAAACAGTATCAGACTTACCAAAAAGTTACAAAAATAATACAGCATCCCCATACACCCGTCATTCAGCTTTCCATAATTTTAGCAACTTATTTGACTATAGTATGCTTATCAAAACGAGAAAATAAATGTTGGTATAACACTATTAACTACACTATAGACTTAATTCAAATTTTGCCAGTTTTCCTGCTAATGTTCATTTTCCTGTTCCAGGATCCAACCCACCTGGCATTTCGTTGCTGTGTCTTCTTAGCATCTTCTAGTTTGTGAAGAGACAATGTTGAGGAAGAAGGTCTGGCCCAGGTCATATGCTGAACAGAAATTCTGGGGGAATAAGCACCACAGAGGTACCATTAAGTTGGTAATTGTTGGGGTCTACTCCAGTCACAATTGCTGCATAACAATGACTCTTTCCCAAAACTTTGTGTCTTAAAGCAACAACAATCATTTTATCTCCCATTGTTTTGGTCAGGACACAGTGGAGAGAGTTTGTCTCTGTTCCACAATGTCTGGGGCCTCCCCAGGAAGACTCAAATTTGTCTGGGGACTGGAAGCATCTGGAGGCATCTCACTTATGTGTCTGGTGGTTGATGCTGTTTAGTTAAGATCTCAGCTAAGCTGTCTAGCAGGATACCTGTAGGCAGCCTCCCTACTTGGTTGCTTGGCTCCCTCACAGCATGGCAGCTGGGTTCTAAGATTGAACAGCTCAAGACAATTAGGCGGAAGCTGTATAAACTTTTATGACCCAGTCCAGGAAGTCACACAGCATCACTTCTACCATAGTTACAGACCCACATCGATTCAAGTGGAGGGAACATAGAGCCACATCTTGATGGGAGATTTGTCAATGTTATATTGTAAGAGCAGACCAGGGTGTGGGATGGGAGAGCTTTCTATGGCCATCTTGAAAAATACGACTTACCACAAGGTCTTCAGGCTTCATGGGTGTGGTGGAGGGAAAAGTCAGACTGAAAGGGGTGCAGTGTACACAGCCATCAAGTAGCAGAGGGCATGTACTTTTGTAGGCAACTTGATCCTGGAAGGACCTAGAGTGCCCTGAGGAGGAGGAGAAGCAAGAGGAGGCAGCACTTATTTATTTTAAGATGAGAGATAATATGAATGTGTAGAGAAGGAGAGATTGAAGAGATTAAAGAAAAGAAATGTTCGATGGAACAAATTTCCTGAGAAAACCAAGAGAGACAGTATCATGCATTTGCTAAGACATTGGGGCCTGCAGTAAGATGGCCTGGGTTCAAATCCCAGCTTTGCCAATCACTGCTGGGAGGCCGTGAGCAAGTTACTTCTCCTCTTTGCACCTCTGTTTTCCCCATCTTTACCAATAGAGACAATCTTTAGAGATGTAAGTATTGAAGAAGATAAAGCATTAGAACAGTGACTGGCACCAAGTGAATGACTTACTATACATTAGCTACAAATAGCTAAGAATCAGGACAAGAGACGTGCTGTTCTGCATGAGGAAAAAGGGACAAAGGGAACACTGTTGGTCACAGACAGATGGAAAACAGGAAAAGGTAAAGTCTAAAGTCTGTGTCTTAGTTTGCCACAGGGCTGCTGATGAGCAATGCCAGAAATAGGTTGACTCTTATAATGGAAATTTTATTTAGGGTAAAAGCTTACAGTTCCAAAGCCATGAAATGTCCAAATTAAGGCACCATCAGAGAGGCTTTCTCACCAAAATCAGCTTCACCATGCAGTGAAGCAGGATGGCCACTGATCTCTGCTGAGGTCCTTGCCTTCCCCTCCAGAATCTATCATCTCCCAGAGCTCAGCTGTGGGTGACCTGGCACAGAGCTTGTCTCTTTCCAGCCTCCTCTGTCAGTCTCAGCTGCTCTGCTTTCTTCCCAAGCTCAGCTGTGGGCTATCAGGCAGGGCTCATCTCCTCAGCCTTGAATTGCTCCATGGGCCCAGCCTCTTGGGGGCTTTGTGCTTAAGCGATCCTTGAGTCCTCTCTCACATGGCAGGATCAAACATGGCAGCTTCCTTTATCTCTGTGTGTCTCTTTTTCTGTGTTTCCATTTATATAAGACCCAGCAAGACGGTGGAGACTCAACTTGAGTCATGCCTCACTGACATAGTCCAGTCAAAAGGATCTCACACCCAAAGGAATGGATTAGCTCAAAAACATAATCTTTTTCTTTCAGAGTTTCATCAAAGAACTTCAAACTGTCACAGCAGGGCTGATGAACTCAGGAAAATTTTTGCCTCAACCTGCCTGCTTTGTCTTTGAGTTAAGAAATATGGGCATTTAACAAGCCTGAGGGAGCCAAAGGTAGGGTTGCTGGAAGAAAAGGTTAGGAGCAGCAGCGGACTTGGCCCAGTGGTTAGGGCGTCCGTCTACCACATGGGAGGTCCACGGTTCAAATCCCAGGCCTCCTTGACCTGTGTGGGCTGGCCCATGCGCAGTGCTGATGTGCGCAAGGAGTGCCCTGCCACGCAGGGGTGTCCCTGCATAGGGGAGCCCCCGCATAGGGAAGCCCCACACGCAAGGAGTGTGCCCCATAAGGAGAGCCGCCTAGCACGAAAGAGAGTTCAGCCTGCCCAGGAATGGCGCCGCACACACGGAGAGCTGACACAACAAGATGATACAATACAAAGAAACACAGATTCCCGTGCCGCTGACAACAACAGAAGTGGACAAAGAAGAAGAAAAGCAAATAGACACAGAGAACAGACAACCGGAGGGGGGGGGAGAGAAATAAATAAATAAATCTTTTTTTAAAAAAAAAGAAAGAAAGAAAAGGCTAGAAGCAACCTCCCTAAGGGATGGAAAGGTGGGGGGGGGCAGTGTGGAAGTGGGATGGGGAAGGGGGGAAACCCTAGGCCTGGGGAGGGATGGCCACCCCTTATCAAGAGTCCCACTCGAGGTGGAAAAAAAGATCAGTTTGTAATCGCCTCCTTGGACACAGTTGTGAGGTTTTCTCCAACAGGGTGCCTGGTAGCAGAGGTGGGGAAATGGGTGTTTGGGTGGATCCAGGTGCTCTGGTGGGAAAGCGAGCAGGAGGAACCTCGGGATGCTGACAAGGCACGAAGCCATCCCTGGACAGTGCGGTCCAAGCCAGACTGAGAAGGAAGGGGCGTGGTGTTTGCTGACGAATGGAGAGCCCATAGGCCAGGAAGAGTCCATAAAGAGAATGAGAGAGGGAGAAGGTAAGAAACAGCAGTCAGGGCAGGAGTTTCTGAATGCATGGCTTTCTATCTTGGTCAGAGAAGGGATAGCCAGCCAACACAATTCCCTGGATCCTTGACTACCCTCCAGGGTTCTGCCTTCACCTACCTTTTTCATGAGGCTCCCCACTCGCTCAAAACACTCATGCACACACACACCAACGCTTAGGCTCAGTCAGGGCTTCTGAACCCAGGGTTACTGGGGTTTCTGGTTAGAGCAGCCCACAAAATCTCTGATGGCTGCTGATGCTCAGCCGAGGGAGAAAGAAAGTCTCAAGGGTGTGGAGGGCGGTGAAAGAGTCACTCAGGGCCGGGGCACCCAGAACTACTGAGTGCGTTGGGTGACCTGGCTCATTGGTGCCCCTAAGATTTGGCATCTCAGTGTATGAAAAGGGGAAAGTCATTTCCAGGTGGAATTTCCCACAGTTTTGTCACCTGGCACATCCTGCCTGGGTGGTGGTGATATAAAAACAACTTGAAAGAAAAACAAACCAGAAAAATGAGGAAGTTTATATTCATTAAGCAAAGCAAACATTTTCCCCCCTAAAATTAAAGCTTTGACAAACTTTTTGGTGATTGTAAAGAAAAGAGGGCAGGAAATAACAGTCAGTACTGTTTGAATTCAGGGCATACTTCCTAGTCTATGGAGTTCAGCAAGTTTCTAAAAGTATAGGGTTCTTTTCCTTATTTAAGTAATAGTAACTGCAATGATAAAGCCCCCTATCTATTGGTAGCTTACCATGTTCTAGGTGCAAAAACAAGCATTTTCCCCACATTATTCTGTTTAATCTTCTTAACACTCCTCTGAGGTAGATGTTATAGTGCTCATTTTACAGAGGGAACTTTACTTAAAGCTTGGATGGGGAAACGGACTTTGGCCCAGTGGTTAGGGCGTCGGTCTACCACATGGGAGGTCCGTGATTCAGGTCCCGGGCCTCCTTGACCCGTGTGCAGCTAGCCCATGCGCAATGCTGATGCACGCAGGGAGTGCCCTGCCGCGCAGGGTGTCCCCCGCGTGGGGGAGCCCCACGCGCAAGGAGTGCACCCTGTAAGGAGAGCCGCCCAGCGCGAAAGAAAGAGCAGCCTGCCCAGGAATGGCGCTGCCCACACTTCCCGTGCTGCTGACGACAACAGAAGCGGACAAAGAAACAAGACGTAGCAAATAGACACAGAAAACAGACAACCGGGGGAGGGGAGGGGAATTAAATAAATAAAAATAAATCTTTAAAAAAAAAAAAGCTTGGATGAAGATGAGTAAGATGACACAGTATATAAAATATCAAAACCAAACCAGGATTGGAACACAAGACAATTCGATTCTCCAAATCCATGCCTATAATAATCATGCTACCTAGAGAATCTGGAAAAGAATAAAAACTGCCCACAAAGCAACATGGTGACATAGTATTTAGGTGTGTTTTCATCTTGCCTTTTTCATGTTTTAATTTACTGTGTGTTTGCGTGTATAAATGTATGTAATTATCACATACTGCTCCGAGCAATTTTTTTCCTCCTCTTTCCAGTTAATATTATACAACGCTCCTTTTCCCATGGTACTATCCAGTCTTCCCAGCCGTCATTTTTAATGGACGCATAATGTTTCATGCTGGCAAATGCACCACAATTGTTTCTATCAGTCCCTTGTAGCTGCACATTTAGATTTTGGTATTTGTGATGCTGCTGTAGCATTCCCATACACAAAGTGTTTGTCAGATTTCTGATCATTTCCTTAGACTAGTTTCCTCTGGATAGAAGTGGAATTGCCGAGCCTAAGTGTATAAATATTTCTATGGGTCTTAATTCATATTTACGAGATGCCTTCCCGACATGGTTGTAGTAATTGACATTGTCATCAGCAACAATTTCACCACACCCTCAGCCGCACTAGGTAAGTTTTTAGGCAATTTTATCAGGGAAAAATGACACCTCATTATTTTAATTTGCAATTATTTCCTTACTAATGAGGCATAACATTCTGCTAAATGTTGTGAACTGGTTGTATCTTCTCTTTGGTGAATTATCTGTTCATGCTCTATGCCCATTGAAATATTAGCAACTGAGTGCTTTTGTTTTTTCCTCCATTTTCTGAACTCCAATAAGAAAGAAATTTTCTGCAAGTATTTAAAAAATATTGTGTGTGTGTATATATATATATATAAATCACATAAACAAAAATTTTAACTATGAATAACTATGTAGTTAAACTGGTTGGTCTTTTTCCTTTCTGGTTTCTTCTATCATTTCAATACCTAGAAAGTTCTCTTTCCCCAAGAGACTTGCTAAATATACACTTTTATTTCTTTCTGGTTTTTCTACTATGTTTTAAAAATATATCTCTTTAATCCATCTGTAGTTTATTTTGGGTATGCTGAAAGGGGGTGGTTGACTCTAAAGAGGACCACCAGCCCAAGCTGGAATGATAAGATTCATAGATAATCCAGCAACAACAACAACAAGAAATAGAAGCCAAACATCATTTCAAATTATTCCTCCGCTAAATCTTTCCAAAGAACTGATAGGTTATGTCATAAAATTGACTGGGGAAGGTTTATTTCCCTTGTCCAGGCTTTTTTGAAAGGCTGGTAAACTGTGAAATGACTCAAAGGAGAGCAGATGAAGGGTCCAGGTAACACATAAACTGGTCAATAAACCCCCAACAATCGACAGGTACATATGGAGCTCCAAGCACCAAGGCAGGAACTCACTGAGATAGGAAGGGGATACAGAGAATAGTGTTCAAGCTTCACCTTTCTAGACTTCTCTTCATCATTTGATTCTGTTCGCCAATTTACCGAACCACTCTACTACCTTATCTTCCCTTATGTCATCTTCTGCTCTCTTCTGACCTATTTGACCATTCCTCAATCTCTTTTACTGGCTCCTATTTCAGGACACAATCTCTTTTTTCTGTTCATTTTTAAAATGTTGTTTTATTTTTAAAGAAGCTTTAGATTATGTAAGAGTTACATCGAAAATATATCTTCAAAAAATACAATTTACAAAAATGATGTGGTAGGGGATGGGGCATGGGTTATATGGGAACCTTTTATGTTTCTTGTTTTTTTAATGTTTTTTTTTAATGTAACATTCCTTGTGATCTATTAACTTTAATTTAAAAAATAAAAAAATAAAATAAAATGAATATTCTGAAAAAAAAAGAAAAAGAAAATATAGGGGATTCCCATATACTCCATCCCCAACCCCTCCCACATTTTCCCACATAACAGCATCCTTCATTAGTGTGGTACATTTGTTACAATTGGTGAATACATTTTGAAGCATTGCTGCTGACCATGATCTATAGTTTACATTATAGTTTACACTTTATACTGCACAATTTTATAGGTTTTAAAAAAATGTATAATGGTTTGTATCCATCATTGGAATGTCACACAGAACCATTCCAGTGTACCAATAATACCTCAAGTTACACCTATTCTTCCCTCTCCCTCCTCTCAGAACCTCTGGTGACCACTGTCCTTATGTCAGTGTTTTAAGTTCTTCCATTACTAAAATAATAAGACTACTTTAGTCCATAGTTGCATTTCCCCCTTATGTTTGTTCATTCCTCAATCTTGAGGATTTGGGGATGGTGATGCCCACTCTGCTTCCGATTGAGAGGGGGCTTAGATCCCATCAGGCAGATGGGTGGAATTCTCTTGCTTGCAGTTGTAGATACGCTCTGTTTTTTGGGGATGGGCGCTGGCCATCATCGTCCTTTTGTTAGTTGTCCGAGTGAGTCTGATGAACTGGAGAGCAGGTATTGACTACAACTTTGCTGAGATTCAGGGCTCGACTGGCATATGAACAGCCAAAAATTCAAATGACCCACTCTTTTAATGTTGACTTTTCCTGGAATTTGTCTTCAACCTTCTTTGTTTCTCCCTCAGCTAATTTTCTTTGGATGAACTCGTCTACTCACATGGCTTCAATTATTTTCTACATGCCAATGATCGCAGATCCATATCTTCTCAGAAACCATCCATCCAATTGCCCACAGGACATCTCCATCTGGAGGTTCCCACCTGTGTGTTAAAGCCATCAGGCCCGAAATGAGCTCATTAGTCCCTCCTCCCATCACCTCAAAAGTATTCTCTTTCATTTTCTCCATTGGACACACTGACTCAGGGAATTGCCTCATTTTCCTTGTGGTCAACCAAAGTAAAAACCTTGGAGTCAGATACCCCTGACTTTACATAGCCGTGATTCCAACTAGTCAGTCCTTTCCATTCTACCTCCTTCAAACCTCTTAAAAGCATCTCTGCTGATTTTATACCCATGCCACTGCCTGGGTTTCAGCTTTCACATGGAATGTTGCAACAGTCATCAAACTAGGCTTCTGGCCCCACCTTCAGGAATCCCTCATGGACTTTCCCTAGCAAGATCTACAGGGCCTTATATGATGAATTCCCTGTTTACTTCCCCATTCTTACCACTTTTTCCTCCATTCCATACACTTCCATGAAGTAGCCAGGTGACTTGTGGTTGACTCAGCTATACCATGACTTAGCACATGCTGTTCTTAATGCCTGTAATGCTGCCCCTTCCTCCTTACAGCCTCCATTTCCAAGATTTTGGATGTCATAGTGGGTCTTCTTGGCTACAGAATGCCTGTATTTCCTGTGTACCTTTTGAGGGTAGAAATGAGAACTAGAACCCTATCAGCCTGTCCCTAGCTTATTCCCCTGTGGCTCATCTCTGGGGAAAACATACAATATTCTGTGAGGTTTGCTCGAATGAGTGTGATGGTATGTCTAAATCCAGGTCAGAAAGCTGGGAAATGTATTCTTTGGCTTTTTAGGGCTTATTTGGGGGCTGCAGATTTATGAGAAAGCCAAGATGAAAGTACAATTTAATTTCCAGTTTTTATAAAAGAAAACTCACGTGTGTTTCATTCTTCACACTTGGATGCTCTTTAGTATTCTTTGTGAGATTCTTTCTCCAGGGTGGCTTAGCTGAGCTGTGTGGCTCTCGCATAAGCTGCAGGGCCAGACCTGCATTTGCATACATAATCAGAACTGGCTGTCTGCGCTGGTCTCCCCAGGAGGCAGCTTGCTTGGGAGTAAGTGCAGGCTGCCCCAGGGATGTGGGTGGCATCTTCTCTGCTCAGAGGGCAACCTGGCTGCTCAAAACAACTCGGTTCCTGAATACAGTGTGGTCCCTGACGCAGTCAGATTGGACCAGCGGAATCTGTGTCCTTGATCATTCATTCATTCATGTGATATTTATTGGACAACTACTATATGCTAGGTACTGTGAGGGGGTTGAGAACCCTGTGCTAGTTTGGGTTCCCACCAAAGCAGACCCTGAGACAAGGTTTAAGATGCAGATACTTAATCTGAGAGAAGGCCTAGGAAGCACAGGTGAGGGAATGGGAAAAGTGAGAAAGGGAAGAAAGAAAAGCCCATGATGGGTGCTTTAACGAGCAGGTTACTGCTGGGGGCAGCTGGAGCACAGTCTCCCTGAGGATTCTCTGAAGCTCCGTGTAGAACATGCTGGGAATCATCCCTCCTCTGGAAGACAGGAAGCCTGGGGCATGGATCCACCAACTCACATCCTTAAGAACTTTAACTCCTTTGCCCTGGGGATACAATCGCCCCTGCACTTCAGAGTGTGCCTGCTTGCAGCAGAGCCAGCCCCTAAGGCGCTAGGAAAACCCTGAGGCACGGAAGCTGAAAACAGCAGACCTTAATGTAGGAAGTTGTCGGTCAGCATTGAAATTGTCCATTTCAGCTACAGGTAACTTAGGTGGATTGAGGCCATTTGTACCCGGGTCATAAGGAATGGGGCATCAACGGGGTCTACTACCAAAAGAGAGACAAATTCCACATGGTACCTCTGCCCTCATGGGAAAGATGAAGGACAAACTATCTCACCATTAGATGCCAGGATGAGGCCTGGCTCAGAGATACAAACTGTACAAGAAGGAAATCAGTCTGGGAAGGATGAGGTGGAGGATCACTGATGGCTTCCCAGAGGTTACGGGATTTGAACTGGGCCCTGAGGAATGAACATTCCTCGAACACAGAAGGAGGAGCAACAGACTGCAGGGAGTGCAGGCAGCGAGCCCTGACGGGATAAGGTCTGTGCAGTGAAGCACGGGTGCTTGGTGTGGCTACATAGCCTTGACTGGTTTACAGGGAACAGGAGGATATCTGGCTAGAATATGGGCTGGGCCAGATTGTGAGGGAACTTGAATATACTAGAAGAAGGCATCTAGATTTCAGCCCCTCCCCCCCAGGAGGCAATGGGGGCCCATGAATGTTTATATAGTGATATGAACTGATCTCGGGGAGCAGCTTGGAGAGTGGTGTGAATGGTGACAGGTGAAACTGGAGCCCAAGGAGCTCATGATTGGGAGGCATGTCAATTCTGGGCAGGAATCAGAAAGCACTCTCAAAAGGAGTGAAAGAGTTCCCAGATGCCCAAGAGCACCACAGCTATAGGAGAGGGCCACTTGACAGGAGTTGGGGTGTTATGTAGAGGAAAGCAGCTAGGCCCAACCTCAGCCCAGCAGGGGAGTTGCCAGAGAAACACATATTCCAATCTTTTAGTCTGCTCATCCTCTTAACTCCGGCTAGAGAGTCCCAATGGTTAAATCCAACCAGAAGCCAGCCAGATGGCAGGGTTGCCCAGCTGATATATTAGGCAGAAGCCAGCCTTTTGGGAATCAGAGCAGGATGGAGAAGCATGAAGGGTGGATCTGGGCATGAGGAGCAACAGAGGCTATCCAGTCCAGGAGGTCCCAGGAATCGGCCAGGCCAAAGAATTGACAGCCAGTGAAGTCAGAGTTGAGGCCATGGAAGTTGCGGAGCCTGTGGTACTCACTGGTAGAGGTGGTGAAGATCTGGGAACAACGGGCTGAAATTCCTGCCACTGGAGGATTGTTTCTCGGGTGCCGATCTTCTTCCAAAGAACACATCCTCCTGAGAGATGTAAGCCTTTGCCTATTGTCTGCCTTTAACTTTCATGTTAAATGGAGCATTGATGGCAAGTCAAGGCAAAGTCTGAATGAATCTTTGAGAAAAAGGGCTTTCTGGAGAAGGGTGTCCCCATAGCTCTGTCTGGAGCCATGTTGGAATCTTGGTAGCCACGGGACAACAGGAGTTGCAGAGAGACAGCCCAACTCTGGGAACAAAGGGCTAAGAAAAGAGGATGTGGGAAGATACACTGGACAAAATCTTAGCCGGGTCATATGGTGGTTCTATACTTAGCTTTCTAAGGAACCACCAAACTGTCTTCCACAGCGGCTGCATCATTTTACATTCCCACCAACAATGAATGAGTGTTCTTATTTCTTCACATCCTTTCCAACACTTGTTATTTTCCTCTTTTAAAAAAATTGCAGCCATTCTAATAGGTGTCAAATGGGAAGTTCAGGCTTAATATGTAGCAGATTCTTATTTGGAATGATGGGAATGTTTTGGTAATAGATGGTGGTGATGGTAGCACAACACTGTGAATGTAATTAACAGCACTGAAATATATTTCTGAATGTGATTCAAAGGGGAAATGTTAGATTGTATATATGGTAACAGAATAAAAAAATTTTAAATCCATGTAACTGAACTACACAAACAGTGAAACCTAAGTTAAACCATGGACTATAGTGAATAGTACAATTATAAAAATGTTCTACCATCAATTGAACAAATGTTCCAGACCAATGCAAGGTGTTATTAAGAGGGCGATACATGGGAATCCTGTATTTTATGCATGATTGTTCTGTAAACCAACAACTGCTCTAATAGAGAAAAAAAAGCTTAGCCTAGGCTGCAAGTGTCAAAGCCTGATCTCATCCAGGGCCTGGAGGAGTCGACAGGAGAAAGTTGGCTACATAGAAACCCCACCTGTTGTCCACCTCCAGTGCCTTTTACCACACACACAGGCAGCATGTGGAGACAACTCTCCCTCCCCCAACAGTCACAGAGTTGGTGTGACTCGCTCCTCCTTGAACCAGTCTTTACGAAGTGTTAGGGAACCGTAGGTATTCAGGAACATTAGCTAGACAATCCTTCCTAAGGCCCCAGAACAGAGGGTTGACACAAGCCCATAGGCAGAAGCGTCCTGACGGGCCTCAAGGGAATTCTTTTAAAGTAGCCACACGCAAAATGTAGGTCTAAAATATCTGGGTTTAAAATATCTGGAAGCTAGGCTAACGACAATGCTGCCCTTTATTAGGCAACTGAGTCATGCTGAGGTCTTGGCTTGAATTCCCCCAAAGCAGGCCTCCAGACAAGGATTTGAATGCCATCATTTATTTGGGAGGTCATCCAAGAAGCACTGTGAGGAGATGGGGAAGTGAGAGAGAGGAGGGACGAAAGTCAATAAAGGGTGAGCTGACGAGTGTGTTGCCACAACGTGCAGCCGGGCTCAGGTCAGCTGGAGGCCTCCCAGAGACTATGTGGAACATGCCTTAGAGTGGAAGCTGGGGTTTTAGCTGCCAACTCCCACCCTTCCTTTGTGCAGGGTCTCTCCAGGGCCAAAGGACACCCTCAAGCAGAAAGCTATAGGAAGCCACGGGCTGAGCGAGAGCTGACTGCAGTCAACTTCCAGGGTGGGCCACAAGGATGTGCGCGGCGCGCCAACAGCTTCTGCTGGCTCCAGGTGTCACACTTGAACCTCACAACAAATCTATGAAGAAAGTCTTATTTTCCTTTCTTTGCAGATGAGGAAACTAAGGCTCCAGGTGGTTAAAAAAAGAAAACGACCTAAAATTCGTAAGTTAGTTAAAAGTGGCTTATCCACTTACTAACTTATCCAGTTCCATAGGATTTTTAGGCCAATATTCTTAACCACAAAATTTTACTACTGCCCAACTTATATTTGTTTTGTGTTATCTTACTCTAAAAAGATGAGATTTGTTTTTTTCGGGGTTGGACTGCCAACCAATGCCGACACAAAGCAAAGAGACACGGCTACCCTGGCGAACTCCTACCCCAACCACCGGCCTTTTGAATACAAACTAAGTTCTCTTGGGGTTTCTCCACATGGTGTCCTGAGATTTGTTTTTGAGGAGCTGGAGATGGAAGGGGGAGGTACCGGCCGGGACTCCCTACTTAAACCTGTCAAGGGAACGTGGCTGGGTGGCTGGCAAGAGCCCCACAATGGCCCCACCACCCAAGTTCCGGTTGGAGCCCACGTGGGTGCTCTCTTTTCCAGGCTTGCCACGGCCTGTCCCTTTCCAGCTGTTTGCACGGCCTGGGGCGGTGGGGAGACCCTGCAGAGGGGCCGCTTAAATCTCCTGTCACCTACCGCTGCGATGAGATTCTCCCCCGGTTGGCTTGGAGTGACAGTGATAGATTAAATGCACCAATTAAATTAGATCCTATTTTAAAGAGCTTGAGCTGGATTTACTTTTAATTATAGTGCTGTGCTCGCTGATGAGGTATTGTCGAGGACTTAACAATTGGTTGATTGTGCATCCGAGTGTTCAGAGAGCAGTTTCTGTGGAGAGACCGGGGAGGGCTTTCTTCCCAAGGAGCTCCTTGGGATAAGACAGAGGAGGGAGGAAGGCAAGCAGGCTGGGAGGGAGGGAGGGAAAGATGTCCCAAATCCACGGAGAATCCATCTCTCTTCCCCTTGTTTTCTGCTTTACGAGTCCCAAGTTGCCTTGGGATTTAATGAGCTCAGCAAAGGAGAGAGAAATGGGCCAGAGGCCGTGGTAGGGAGCTGACTTGCGGCTCAGCCCTGCCTCAGCTCCAGTTAACTGAATGTGTTACCTCAGCCAAGGTAACTGACCTGTCCTGCCCATGTCCTCATTTCTTTCAGTGATTCCATAATTCATTAATTCATCCAACAAGAATTGATCGAGCTTCAAGAAGGCATCTGGCATGGTTCTAGGTGCTAGGAATAGAACAGTGGAACAAACAGGACAAAATCCTGGTTCTCATGGAGTTCACATTCTCATGGTCAGGGGGATGGGAGTGACAATAAACATACACACACACATGCAGAATACACAATAGCCGGTAGTAATAAATGCTAGGAGAAAAATAAAGCAGGGCAAAGGCATAGGGGGACAGGAAGCTCTTTTTCGGACAGTGGTCCGAGAAAGTCTCTCTGAGGGTGGCATTTCAGCAAATTCCTGAAATGAGTGAGAGGCTGGGCCACGTGGCTATCTGGAGGGACAACATTCCAGGCCAAGGGAAAAGTAAATGCCAAAGCCCTGCCCACTGGGTGGGTGGTATCCCCACTGCCCACCAACACTCTGCCTTGCTATTAGCTAATCCAAAGTATCTGACCACTTTTCTCTGCCTTCAAAGAGGATGGTCCTTGGATTTTTGCAGTTGAGCTTCTAGGGCAAGGGCCCTTGACCTTTTTGGTTCTACGGACCCTTTTGCCAGTCAGGTGAAAACCACAGACCCCTTCTAAGTCCACACTAAACTTGTGTATTATTTAATAAATATATCACACCCTTACCAACACATCCCCACAAGAAAAATGTTTTCCTGAATTTCAAATCAAGCTCCTGGACCCCTGGTTAAGAACCCCTGTTCTAGGGGTTCAGTCACTGGATATACCGACTTACATACACGTCTGGCCCACAAAGGGAGCTCAGTACCTATTCATTGATTAAATGATGGATCCCAGCAGTCCCCTTTGATGACAGTACTTTTGGGACCTGACGCTTTGTTGTAATGAAAAAGAAGAAATGTGCAGAATGAAAGCACATGAACCCAGTTTGCACATATACAGTTGTACTTGAGAAATACATTGGACTATAAGTTCAAATTCTTGGCTTTTGGTCCTTGCCTTGCCTGCCACTTATAAATCCAGTAAATATGGGAAAATCTCTCACCTTTCAGAGCCTCAGCTTTGCCATCTGTAAAATATAAAACAAGACCATTGTAAGAGATCTCTGCAGTACCTTGTAGCTAAGTGGGGGAGAGCAAAACTTTGACAATCATAGAATCATGGAAAGATCAGATGAAAAAGACCTAAGAAGAATTTAAGAGATGCCCCCAACCTTAGTCTCTGGGCATAGGAGAATTTTCAGACATCTTTGTCTTTGGCTTAGAAGTGACAGCCCGTAAGTGGCTGAGGTGGCAGAGAAGTTCTTCTCCTGTCTCATTTTGGGTTCCCAGAAGCAGACCTGAGAGAAGAAGTCAAGCACGAGTGATTTATTTGGGAGGTGATCCCAGGAAACACGGGCAGGGGAGTGGTGAAGTGAGGCATGCCATCATAATGCCAGTTACCAATGTGGGCAGCCACATTGGTAGGCAGCTCTAAGAGCCTTGCAGACCATGTGCCTCAGAATGATTCCACCTGAGGGCTAGGGAGCTGATGTATTTATACGCCTAGTCCTGTCAGTCAAGGGTTGAAGGTTGCTCCTGGATATTGGGAGGGATGTTAATTCTCTGGCATTTCTGACCATCATCAGTGGCAGGCAAAGGACCTTTTTGGCCAGAGAAAGACCTGGGGCAAAGCAATGAAGGAACTGATGGTTATTGGACATTGAATGGCATTCACTAAAGTGGTAAGGCAAGTGGAGATGGGCAGGGCTCTGACAGAATCTGCCACAGCCCCCAAACAGGTAGCATCTTCCCAAATCAGCCTTGTAGACAGGAGGCCCTGGCCCCGGGTTCCAGTCCCCACACCAGAGAGGGCCAGTCCTCAGCGGCCCAAGGTCCAGACCCATGTCAGGCCTCTGGCCTTTGGAAAGTAGCAGGGACAGGAATCAGGAATGGAATGGGAAGTTCAGTTGCAAGAGACAGACCTGGTGCCTCCCCCTGAAGCTCAGTTTGCCATGTCAGGGGGGATCAGCCTGACAGAGCCATTTCTGTGTGGTGCCCCCGGTGGGAGATGCTCCTCCCTGACTGGTAAGACAGTGGCTGGCCATGTTACCATGACAACCAACAGAGCCCACCCAAGGACTCTTCTCGTGATGGTAGAGAACTGTGCGGAGACCAGGATTCCAGGCATACACCTCTATAGCAGGTAGCCAGCACCAAAGACAGCTGGCTTTCCTTGCTCTTGACATTGTAATTGTGACCCATATTGTGCATGCGCACGCACACACACACACACACACACACACCACAGAGCTGGTTGGGGCCCCAGGAAAACACCTGTCACAATGTTGTGCCGACTTGCCATGTAAGCAGAAACAAGTGGGTGTCTCTGTTTTCCCCTCCATAAAATGATTCAGATGGCACCAGTTCCTTGGCCTCCACCGTGGGAGGCAGCAAGAGCTGACACAATGATGTCTGGGAGGCATCTGGAGCATCTTGAAAGGAAAAAGGTTGTAAAGAATTCCTGTTAGGAAAGGCTCAAGTTGCGCACTCTCTCTCGCTCTCTCTCAATATTAAACCTCGTGAGTTTTCAAACAGCATTTAAAGTATTTCAAGCCAGCAGCTGCTCTTGAGACCACAAGCCACCCGGAGTCACTGACCACAAAGTTAAGGTAAAAATAAAATCAGAATTTAGAAGATGTGTTCCCCCCCACGTGCAGCCAGTCTCCAGTTTGGATCTTAAAAGCTTCCTCTCTGGCCAGCTTCCTGTGCTGACCTCCAGGGTCACTTTGCTCTGGGCTGCTGTGTAGTCTTTGCCATTAGATATTGAAAACAGGAAATTAAGGGGCCTGTCAGGGGGATGGTAAAGCTTGAAACAACTTCAGAGAACAAGCTGATGAAGTCATAGATCTTATCTCCCTGCCTTTTCCACGTCGGGGTTTCTTTAAAGATAAGGTAGTGAATCAAAACGGTCTGCCTTTTTTTTTTTCAAGATGGAAGCAGAGGAGGATTGCTTTAATATCCCCTTCCCTCCCAGTGTTTCCAAAGATAACCAGATGAGAGAAATGCCTTGATCATGTGCACGTGCGTGTAAAATGCGATTACAGGACGATTTCCTCATCTTGGTCCCTGAGGGCTAGGGGAAGGGGGGGGAAGGAGCTTGGGATGGAGAGGAGGCAGGTAGCCATTGAGGCCTCGCGCTAACATTGCTGTTGTTGTGTGAAGGAAAGGGCTTGAGCTAGAGGGGACACTGCGGGCCTGTGGCCAGTTTGTGCTGTAGAACTAAATGAAGGTGAGTGCCATGGGCTGAAGAAAAGGGGGAAAATGCTAGGTTCGGGTCGTGCCCATGAAGTATGGGAAACACCCAGCAGCCATCCCAGCCCTGTGAATTTGTACCTAAATGCTGGGCCTGGAAATTGCGCTGAGTCAGGCAGGACTAGGACATTGAGATTGGCTTGAGGCAGGCCAGGAAGGCAAATGTGAGATGGGGTGAAGGAGGGAAGACAGGAATCCCAGCTGTCCATGGAGATCAGAGTGGGGAGGTAAGGACAATAGCCATGAGTGTGCAAGTTGAGTGGAGCAGAGAAGGCAGCTGCAAAAGTCTTAGGGTATAATGACTAAGGACACAGACTTTGGGACCAGCAGACCTGGGTTCAAATCCACCTCTGCACAAGCATGTGATCTCAGCCTCGGTTTTCTACATAACAGGTCGATACCTATATCATAGGGTTGTTATGGAGATTAAGCAACTTAGCTTCCTTTATTTTTTTTAAGAGGTGTTGGGGACCTCATAAATGGAAAGCAGGCGCTCAACCACTGAACTACATCTGCTCCCCAAATTAATTTACTTTAGAGTGCGTGGGGCTGTGACCTGTGCAGAGGCACTGGGAGGCTGTTATTTATGTAGTGCCAGCAAAATGGTGTTGGGGGGAAGGGAAGCCTACCAGGTTCAAGGGAAGATGCAGAGGGAGATGCTAAGCTTATTTATGAAACAGCTTCTATGGCCTTTTGGTGAACCTAGAGAACAATTTACATCTGGCAAAGCAAAACTGTGATGAGCAAGAGATTCTGGGCTTTGTGAGCTGTTGGGGGCAGCTGTCTGGGAAAGGAGGCCCCCTGACACTTTAGAGCAGTAGACACCTGGCCTGGGCCCTACCCCGCCCTGTCATGGTTGATGGATGCAGGTCAGGCCCTCCGGAGGCCAGGCTTCCCTCTTGAGGCGGTGAGGGAAGAGGAACTTGCAGGAAATGAAGTAAGAAAGAAGACGCTGGGGTGTGAGGGCGACTGGGGAGGGACGACAGGGAAAACCAGTGGGGGATGGGGTGTGGGGGGTTGTACAGTGCACAACCAGCTCAGCTGTACAGAGCAGCCCAAGAGCAGCGATGAGAGAACCACGAATTAGAGAAGGGGAAGACAACAGATAGGGCAGCCGGGTGAGGAGGGGGCGGGAGGAAGGGATGGCTGTTTCGGGTTTGATTTCCTGAGCAGCCCAAGAGAACTGAAGGGCTGTGGCCTTATGGAGTTCTCTCTGCAGCTGAAAAGTGTAATATAAATGCAAACGCATAGGCCACAGGCCACCTGCTTGTCCCGAAAAAGAAAAAAGAGAAGATGAATGGGCACACCTGGAGAGGGGCTCAGCAAATGGGCTTGCCGCTCTAGACACCACCTCTCCAAGTATTCACCCATCTCTGTCAGGCACCCCACTCTCCGCCTCCCCTCACCGCCCCCCCCCCCCAGACGATCACGCACTCCAACAGGCCCTGGGGATCGCTGATTAGGTTTCTGATTAGGGAAGAGCCGCCTATATTCACAGTCACAGATGGGTAATTGGACTTTGAAACCTTCCAGCTGAGCAACTGCTTTCTCTAGGCTTCCAGGTGAGGCATTTTAATGAACTTTCCTCCAGGTATCTTTGAGCAGCCTGGCATTCCCACTCGACTTCGGGGAGCTAAGCTCTTCCGGTTGGGGTGGAGGGGGGAGGGGATTGGAGGCCTTTACTGCCCGCTCAGGAATTCAGGATGCCTCCACCACCCATGCCCACGAGGAGCCAGGCAGGCTCCCAGGGAAGGAAGCATGCTTCCAGACTGGGGAAATCAACCAGGGAAAAGCGAGGCCAGCCCTTCCAAAAACCCATCTCCAGGCTCTGTGTCAGTGATTCTCAGCCCTGGCCACCTATTAGAGTCACCATGGAATTAAAAAAAAAATCTGTGCTGAAGTTCTACCTTGTATGAGGCCCAGGCATCTATAGGGCTTTAAAGCTCCCTCAGGTGATTCTAATAACCAAGCTTGCACTATGACTGCTTTGAGAACTTAAGGGTTGAATAGCAACCCACTCTCCCCTTCTGGATCTCAGTTTACCCACCAGAAAAAAGCAAGGGAGTTGGACTTCATAATCTATATAGCATGTTAGTTCTAATATCCCGCAAGTCTGTGACTGAGCAGTGGGGTCAGATACCCATATACATATACCCATGAGTGCATAGGCAGTCAACACACACACACACACACACACACATTTCTCTCCTGCCCAGCCCAGCCCTTGTCCCTCCCAATGCACAGAAATCCTTACTTTCAACTGCCCCCACCACTTGAGCATTCCTTCCCAAAAGAGCCTGTCAGAAAATTCCAGAAAACTTTTAGATAAAAGACCAAAAGTCAGAGTTCTGGGGAAATAGCCAGAAGGTGTGTGTGCTAAGAGAGTTGACAGGACAGACGTAGATTACAGCCTGGGAGTGCCCTGGAGGTCCCCTTCAACCCCTCCTATTATTCCCAGAGAAACTAGAAGTGAGGTTAGCTGTCTAAGGTCACTTAGGTAGCTAGAGAACCTGGATCATACATCAGATATCTGGGAGTGGCTTAAAGTGCATCTTCTCAGGCACCACCCCAGATTTGACAGGTCAGTCTCTGAGCGTGGGACCCAGGAATCTTATTTTAAACTTGCTCCCCTGATAAGCCCAGAACTGTTTTGTACTCTACCACCTTGATAGCAAGGAAGCAGCCCTGGGGTGCTGTGGCCAAGTAACCCAGGGTTCTCCACTTCTGCCCTGAGGCCTGGGACAATTGTTGGGTTCAAAGGGGCCTGGTGGCTGGAAATACTCAGTGCACATCGATCACTCTTTTCTGGAGAGCTGGTGGCTCAATGGAGGGGGAGGCAGGTAGTGATGGGAGGAGGTTGACCTAATTGTGACCCAAACTTGGTGCCAAGTTTGGGGCTGAGGCCACACAGCCATTCCCCTGTCCCTTCCATGCCCCTACACCACCTCAACTCCAGGAACGCATGCTGAAGGCACCCCCATCCAGCATCAGCAGCCCAGCCCATCAAGGAGGGCAAGGCTGCTTTCAGGGCTACAAGCCAGGACCCCGGGAAGGCCTGATTCTGGCCCAAGTCAGACTGATGTCATTCACTCTTTTCCAGCCCAATGGATATTAGATCTGCTTGCATTTGACCCTATCTCAGCTGTAATCCATCAGTGAAATTTCAGGTTCAAGAGCCTGTTCTGCCCAAGACTTTCTGCCGGCCGCTTCTGTTCCTCTACGGGAGGTGGTAAGAATAATAGTAGTGGGCACAAACTGAGTGCTTATTGTGCACCAGACGCTATGCTAGATGCTTTATAGATATTTCATTTTTGATCTGGGTAATAGATATAGTAAAGATAACCACATACCCAGATCCTGTGACTCTGTCACCTTACATGGCAAATGGGACTTTGCAGATATGATTAGCTAAGGGCCTTGGGAAGATTATTCTGGCTAATCCAGGTGGGTCCAGTGAAAGCAAAAGGGTCCTTGTAAGAGGGAGGCAGGATGATCAGAGTCATAGAGGGAAATGTGAGGATGGAAGCAGAGGTCAGAGAAGAGAGAAAATGCAACACTTCTGGCTTGGAAGTTGGAGGGAAGGACTATGAGCCAAGGAGTGTAGATGACCTCAAGAAGACAGAAAAGACAAGGACACAGATTCTCCTCTGCAACCTCTGGAAGGAACACAGCCCTGCCAACACCTTGATTTTAGACTACTAACCTCCAAAATTATAAGAGATTAAATTCACATTGTTTTACACCACCATTTGCAGTCATTTGTTACAGCAGTCATAGGAAACCAAAAAAATAAGCTTTGGGAATAATTATTCCCATTTTAGAGATGAGCAAACAGAGTCTCTGAGTGGTTAGGGAACTTGCCCAAGGTCCCTCTGGTAGGTAACAGAGTTAGGATTAGACCCCAGGACTGTCTACCCCAAACCCTGTGCTTTTCTCACTGTACCCCCCAACATCCTTATCTTTCTTTCATTCATACAGTTGCCTATGGCATGCCAGGCACTGTGCTCAGTCCTAGAGTTATAACCAGGAACCAAACAGCCTCAAGCCTGCTCTTATGGAGCTTGCACCCATAGGAGGAGGGGCAAGTAAGCAGGCAATGACACTACAGGCTATTGGGCTGGGGTAGGCGAGGCTCAGGGAAATTGTCCTGTGAGAACACAAGAAGCAGGGACTATTCCAGGTAAACAGGGTCTAGGAAGGCTTCCCAGATGAAAGATGAGTTAGAGTTGGCCAAATTAAGGTGTGGGGTGCACAGAGAAGAGAGGAAAGGAAGATTCAATCTCTTCCTACTGTCCCTCCACCACATTCAAATATGCTGTGCAGACCATTCATGGCAGACTGTTTTGCTGTCCAGCAGCTAGTTTTGCTTTTTGTGGGGGTAAAAAGAATCACTATAGTTCCCGCAGAGAGGTACCCCTCCTTCATAGCCATGCTTTGGGTGGAATTATCCATGCCCCAGGTCCCACGGGTGGAACCCCATTGGCTTAAACCAATCAGAATAACCCCTCTCCTTGCCATGCTTGGGTCTCTGGGTAGGAGGGATGGGTTAAGAGGGTGAAAATGTCTGTCTTCCTTCTTCAGGAGCTACTGGAAAAGATTCTTCCCCTCGATGATGAAGGGTGAAGGCAGGAGGCTCTGCTACTTGTGGGCCACCTATAGCCACAAGAGAAGGACCCATCAAAAGTCTACCAAGTGTGGATAGGTTCACTGCCTCTGGTATAAGAGCCTCTCCACAGCTTTGTACTATCATGGTTTGTGGAGAGGGGCGCCAGAGTGCAGTGAGGACATGGCTGAGGAGCATGGTCAAATGAACATTTCCTTAAGAACCCACTGAATCATTGGAAAGATAATGGTAAGCCAGGACCAGAGGTTCCTCCTGGGCTCTCAGGCAGGAACTCTGACATGGGGAAGAGGCCCCAGTCCTGACACCGAGTATCTGTCAATAAGTATTTGTTCAATGAGTGAATGCTGAATGAAGGAACGGTGAAAGAGAGCAGAGGGCAGCTAAGGGCACAGGAGAGAAAGTGTGTCACCCTGTAATAGCTGGTAACTGACCTCAAGAGTAAGGACATGGCCTCTGACAGGGCTCTGATTTTGGGGGTGGGGAAAAAGGACTGAACTAGGAAGGGCAAGTCACACACAAATGGATGAGCAGGTGAAGGACAGTCGTAGCTGAATAGGAATCAAGGGGCTGGCTCACCCCAGAGCCATCCTGTAATAGCCAAGGAGAACTACAAGCCAGAGTTCCAGGAATTTTACTGAGAGGGATAGAGCCAGCAACTACTTTTGTACTATTCTTTGAAGGAAAGAGGGGTTTTTCCCCTTCACACTCCAGCATGGTAGAGGAAAAATCGATTATTTGACAAGTCAATTTATCCAGCCTCCCCAGTCTGAGGTATGCTTCTTTGAATGTTTAATGTACTTGGATTGCAAATCCCCATCTTGGGGATATCTCTTCTCCAGCACAATGCTACCACCCCTTCTGTGTCTCTTTATACCCCATAATAAGTCCAAGCACCACCCCCATTGATTCACTTGTCCAAGGAGTCAGAAAAAACAGATATATCTTTTTTTAAAGATTTATATTTATTTATTTATCCTCCCCCCCGCCTTGCTGCTTGCTTGCTGTCTGCTCTGTGTCCATTTGCTGTGCATTCTTCTATGTCTTCTTGTCTCCCTTTTTTTAGTCATCTTGCTGTGCCACTTCTCCACAGGCATGGGCCATCAGTTCTCTGTGGGTGCAGGCCGTCAGCTCTCCATGGGCGTGGGCCAGCTTGCCTTCACCAGGAGGCCCTGGGAAATGAACCCAGGGCCTCCCATATGGTAGATGGGAGCCCAATCGGTTGAGCCACATCTGCTTCTCAGGGTTATCTTTTTTTTTGTCAATGATGCCATTACTATCACTCACCAAATGATGAGTGTACACTAGGAGACATATTCCAGGACATTCATAGTAGCATGGTTTGGAACAGCCAAACTGGAAGCAGCCCAATGCCCATCAATGGGGAAATGGATAGATAAATCAGGGTATAGTCATGCAATAGAATACTATTCAGCAAGGAAAATGTACAGCTACCTGGCGCAACAATAGAAACCATGAACAAAAGAAGCCAGATGCAAGAGTCCAGACTATAGGGGTCCATTTGCAGGTATGTTTCAAACACAGGCAAAAGGTAAAGTATGGTGTTAGGATTTAGGATAGATAGAGTGGAGGGAAGGGTTATGACTGGAAGAGGACATGAAGGAGGCCCCCAGAGTGCTGGCAATGATCTCTATCCTGACCTGTGGTAATTCATTGGGCTGAGCATTCACATATTTTACATGTATCTGCATGTATGTTTTGCTTCATAGTAAAAGAAAGTTTAGAGCCCATAGTGCCACCATCCAGGAAAAAGGAAAATGGTGATCTTACCCAGTCTAAGAACTACTTTACTGTCCCATGCTTTGGTGACCCAAACACGTGGCTCTAAAGATTGCACCTGGCTTTGATGGTGTCAGACTACAGTAGGCCTGGGCTCCCAGAGTCACTTTTAAAAAGGCATCTCTTTCATTAGATGTCCACATATAGGGGCACTTTTCCAATGGCATACCTACAGTTTCAGAAGGCTGGGTCAGGAGAGATATGGAATCCATCTCATTAGTGCAGCCTTTCCTCATGGTGGATGAAACCCTCATGAACACTGGGTTCCTTGCTTGGCAACAGACTTCCATCAGTGCCCCTCAGTCCATCAGGGAGGGTCTAAACCCCCAAAGGAAAAGGATCAAGATTTCAGTCCTCCTTTTCTCATCTGATCTCTCGCTCCCTCAATAAATTTGCCTGATTCTTCCCCAGAGAATATCAAACTCCACCTCTTTGAGCTTGAGGGAAGTCTTTGGCAATCCTTCTCCATGTCAGTGGAGGCTACTTGCCTTCAGTCACAAAACTGAAACATCCAGCTTTAGTAAACGTGAACCCAAGAAAGGTCTGCTCCTAGATCTCTGAGGTGTCTCCTGCTAGATATGAAGCAGCTGATAAGCTTTAATAATTTACCTCTCTGCCTCCCTGGCTCCCAACCATGTACCTTCCCATCTCTGCACAATACCTGACTGTGTTGAGCTCCACCCTAACAAAGTTGGTTGAATGAATGAGTAAATGATGGGCAAAATCTACAGTTACCTCTGTAGCTTGGCTGGTCAGGACTTCTAAGGCAGTGACTGGAGTGGAAATTCACCTATTTTTTGAAGAACCTGGATAGAAGAGGACAGGTGAGAGCAAGGAGAGGGGAAGAGGGAAGGACAGTGGGAGAAGAAAGGGGTGAGGAAGGGGGAGGAGAAGGGCAGGTCAAAGAGAGAGGAAGGGAGGAAGGAAAGGAGGAGGAAAGGAAGAGGTGTGGGAGAGGGGGAAAAGGGCAGGGGCAAAGGAAGGGCAGAGGGAGAGGAAGGGGAAGGGGAGAGAAAGGAGAGAAAGAAGAGGAGAAGAAGAAAAGGGGAAAGAGAAGAAGGCAATTAAGAGACAGGAAAGGTAACAGCCAAGCAGAGAGTACCCAGTTTGTGGGCTTCTCTTGTGGTTAGCCTTAAGCCAAAACTTCAGACTGAACCAGCAAGAATGCAAGGCCCTTGCAGCAAGCCAAATTCCATGATCCAGGGAGGCATGTCTTTACATGGAGCATGGCCATATAAGTCTAAGGAGATTTTTGTCATCCAACTGAAAGGTATTGCAATCCGGGTGAAGCATTTCCGAAGTTAAGACTTTGAACTTCATGTGCATCAATTCACAAAACCACACCCCCCGGTTACATACACTTACACCTGCTCTCTCTCTCTCTGAGAACATCTGTGGATAAGGCCTTAATTCCCTTCAGGTCTCAATTTCCCTTCTCCACATTACTAGCCCTTACCACACCACTATCCTCCCTTCAAAATCCTGAGTTCTCAAGTGGTACCTAGATGCCCAAGAGGGAAGCCTATTCCCCTTCTCTTATGAACCTCTTTACCCACCCCTGACCAACAGCCTCCTTTCAGCCAGAAATTGGTTAGGAAATAACAGTTAAGGTCAAGCTAGCATTAGCTTAACACAACGAATGTTTATTTCTTCTTCAGTTAAAGTCCAGTCAATGGCAAGAAGCAGGAACTTTGCTTTACACAGTCATTAAGGGATACAGACCACTGGAAGCTCTGCCATCTCCAACGCATAGAACCTGTCTTCCAACAGCACCCTGGGCTGTGACAGCCAACCACCAGATATGGGAAAAGGAGGAAACAGCTCAAAGGTTCATGTAGGAAGTATTGCCAGGTCATGCGTAGAAGTAATATACATCACATTTGACTACATCTCATTAACCAGAAGTCAGTCACATAGCCACACTTCACCTCAAGGGCAGCTGAGAAATGTGGTCCAGCTGAGTGCCCAAGAACAAAAGAGAATCATTTTTAAAAATTTTTTAAAATCTTTATTCATTTTTTAATATTGCATTCAAAAAATATGAGGTCCCCATATACCCCCCACCCCCCTCACCCCTATACTCCTCCCATAGCAACATTCTCCTCCATCATCATGAGACATTCATTGCATTTGGTGAATACATCTCTGAGCACCGCTGCACCTCATGGTCAATGGTCCACACCATAGCCCACACTCTCCCATCCAGTGGGCCATGGGAGGACATACAATGTCTGGTAATTGTCCCTGCAGCACCACCCAGGACAACTCCAAGTCCCGAAAACGCCTCCACATCTCATTTCTTCCTCCCATTCCCCAAGCCCAGCAGCCACCATGGCCACTTTCTCCACACCAATGCCATATTTCCTTTGATTACGAATCACAATAGTTCATGAATAGAATAACAGTAAGTCCACTCTAATCCATATTCTATTCCTCCATCCTGTGGACCTTAGATTGGTTGTGTCCATTTCACATCTATGTCAAGAGGGGGTTTAGATTCCACACAGATGCTGGATTCAATGCTCCTGCTTTCAGTTGTAGGCACTCTAGGCTCCATGGTGTGGTGGTTGACATTCTTCAACTCCATGTTAGCTGAGTGGGGTAAGTCCAATAAACCAGAGTGTAGGAGCTGAAGTCTGTTGAGGCTCAGGGCCTGGCTATCATATGGTCATTCCAGAGATTCAAATCCCCTGGGTATATCTTAAACCCCAGCACCAACTACAATTCTGGTAAAGTAACAGGAAAGGCTTGTGAAAAGAGATCACATCTGAGTCCAGCTCCATCACACAGAAACACCAACTCCAAAGAAGGGCAACTGACACGGCACTGAACTCCATCTGCCATGATCATAAAAGAGAATAGTTTTGAGGAACATCTAATCTCTACCCAGCCAAGATTATCGTTATCTCTGGAATGTAATTGTAAATTTAGAGAAAACATCTCTGCTTTCTTTGTTGTTTTGTATGACAAAAAGGATGCGGGGTCTAAAGGATTTTCAGATTCCTGAGAGAATTAATAGCATGGCTCCTTATTGAGATAGTCTGGGAGGTTGGGAATGGTACAATGTTCACTCACCCTTTAGCTAAACGAGGGGTGGAGTCATAGAACTAATGGATGTTGGAGGAGGGTGTGGTAAGGAGTGAGGAGAGAAGAGTCCATGAGAACCAGAAGGTGATGTGGGGCAACACTGTTCAGGACAGAACAGAGTTCAGAGGTTTTTGCTTTTTGTTTTTTGTTTTTGTTTGTTTTTTTTAAAAAAAGACAACCAAATCTGAAAGGGGAGGAGAAAGGCCATAACTTCAAAAATGAACGAGACAGGGGAAGTGGCTGTGGCTCAATCGATTGGGCTCCTGTCTACCATATGGGAGGCTCTGGGTTCACATCCCAGGGCCTCCTTGTGAAGGCAAGCTGGCTCATGCCCCACAGAGAGCTGATGGCCCACGCCATGTGGAGAGCTGGCACAGCAAGATGATGCAACAAAGGGAGATAAGCAGACACAGAACACACAGAGAATTGACACAGAGAACAGACAGCAAACAAGCTACAAGGGGGTAGGGGGGAAATAAATAAATAATTTTTTTAAAAAAAGAATAAGACACAGCCCCCTTTCCAGGAGCTTACTGCCTCTAATGTGAGAACCAGGTGTGTTCCCTCCCTGCATAGCTCCCAGTGATACAATGCTAATTGAAAGAGTGAGTAGGTCTAACACACAGCCTGGTCTTTGGGGCAACAGCTGGTAAGAAGAAAGGACAGACTATATGGCCCGAGGGGGAAGGAGGGATAGAATGCTTCTCTGCCAATGCTGGCCTGACCTAGTTGGGGTTCTAAACCAATGTTGTGTTTTAGAGGACTCAAATGAGCAAGATGTTCATCCCTGGAAACTGAAGATATTCAGAAAGCCTCCTCCATCTCAGGAGAGAGTCAAAATCATATAATGACAAGAACACACTTGACGTCCTTTGGTTTTTGCACCTCAGAGTAAGTTTAATGGAACTATAAGAGATCCAGCGATCATCTGGAATGCTCCATGAGGACTAACTTGAAAGGTGGGGTATCCTGAATTTGGCAAGTGAAAGAAAAAGACCAACATCTATAAACCCCAAAAGGCTGACTGTAGCATTTCCATCAAGTCCAGGTCGGGAAAAATGAGGCAACCCTACCGTAAGCTGATAACAAGGTAATTCTAGGTCAAGAAAAACTGTTGCACATGGAAGTAGGAAACCAAGTTTCCTACTCTGAACTAAGAGGTGGTGAAGGTCTCAAATAAAAGCAGACCCAAGAATGATGGTGGAAAAATGGTGCTGGGCAAGTCAAGAGATATGTGGGTCATGCATAGGGGGCCATGCTATTCAATCATCCTAACCAGGTTGAGATAGATATGCAAAAAAGGCCATGAATCACAGAGGTACAGCTTGATGCATTTTGACAAACTGAACACATCCTGGCAAACAATACTCAACTCTAGACACAATAGGGTCAGCACTCCCGGAAATCCCTCCCGCATTCCCTTCCATTTACTACCTACCCCCAATGTTAACCAATATCCTGACTTCTAACAACATCTAAACTTCTAAAACAGCTTTGCCTGTTTTTTGACTTGTTTATGAATGGAATTCTATAGCGGGTACTCTTTAGTGTTTGACTTCTGTCACGCAATATGTTTGTGAGGTCCATCCGTATTGTTTAGCTGTACTTTGTTCATTCTCCTTGCTGTACAGTGTTTCATTGTGTGACTATCTTTATCTCTTCCTCATATTGATAGATATTTAAGTGGTTTCTGGTTCTCAGCTCTTATGAGTAGTGCTGCTATGGGCATTCTTATACATGTCCGTTCATTGAACATATGCATACCTTTCTGCTACATATTTGTCTAGGAGCAGAACTGCTGGATTCTGAGGTATGTGTATCTTCAGCTGTAATAGATACTTGCAATTTCCCAAAGTTACTGTACCACTGGGACACTTTTGAGAATGAACAGGGTTGTTAACTGGATAGGATACCAGGGGCAACAAGAATAAATGGCAACTGTCCCAGGCAAACTGGACCAAATACACCCATTGTTCATGGAAGCCCTCCCAATACATACACCCCAGGTATTTCTGGCAGGGCTCAACCTCTGAATATGGTAAAAAGTGGTTTGAGGCTTGAAGGACATTTTTAATGGCATATGTGTACCATGCAGCTAAGAAGCTGCAGATGTCCTTGCGATAAAAAGCTGTAAACCAACACCTTTCTCCCAACAAATAAGGGGTTCTGGACACTTACCTGCTGGTTAAGCTCTTCTTTTATCACTTATGAGTATTCTCCCAAACATCTCCTTCTCAAGCTTTCTTCACAGAAGTCAGCAGAAGCTAAAACTCTTGGCAGGTCCCCGAACTGCACAGCCAAAAAAATTACACACCGCACGCATCTGCAGCGAGGAACGTGAGGCTTTCCAAGGAAGATTTATGGTGTACCTTCCCTCCTCCTTTTAGAAGATTTCTGGATGCTGTTCCTTGTGTATAGCATGTGCCTCCGGCTTATCACTACGGTAAGTATAAAAGCAATTAATTTTTCCCCCTTTTGGAAAGCGGAAGTTTTAACCGCACTTCAATACCATTTGCATTTCTGATTTCTATCAAGTTCACACTTCCAGCAAAGAGAGTCCTGCTGATATAATTTGTTTTTTTAATTGCATATTCCCTGGCAGGAAGCTGGCTGCTTCTTTCTCCTCCAAAGCAGAAAACATGTACACGTTGGAAGGCACTCAGCTCTCAGCCACCGCTGCAAGTTAACTCACCTCTCAACATTAGGTTGGTGAGGACAGGTGGAATTTGAAACGTGGCCCCTCTGCATCTTGATATAGGAGTATGCCAAGGCTGAGCTTGTAAAAATCAGTTGCCCAATTTGGGTGAGGTGGACAGATTTGGAGAACTCCATCTTCATACCTGTTTAAAGTTTGCTCATATGTTCAGAGAATCTTTACAAAGACAGAGCAGCTTTATTTCTTGCTTGCTTTCACTAGTTGATATCCTTTTGCACTGTTTCTAGTTCGTTATTGAAACTGACAGAATATGCGGGCTGTACGGGGCTCAAAGAACCATTTGATTGGCTCATCACCTCGCATTATAGGCAAAGGAGAGTGTGTTCCATTGAATCAAAGATCCCGATGCTTCCCCCCACCCTGCATCCACTCCCTGTCCCTTCATTTGGGGTATGGCCAAGCAACTTGCTTTGGCCAATGGGATGGGACTTAAGATAGTTCTGAGCCTCGAGGCCCCACACATTTTGACTTCCCCTCTTGTGCCTCTGCCCTTGCATGAGACCAACACACCTGCCTTGTCTGCTGGGCTAAGGAGGAGGAGAGATGCACGGGGCAGAGCTGCCCCAGCCAACCCCCCAGGCCTGTGACCCGAAGCACTGCTGCCAAACCAAACCCAGCCTTGATCTGTCATACTCCAGCTGACCCCCAGATCTGAGGTATTAATTGCTTAATATGGTATACTGCAGAGACTGTGGGTATTATTTACATAGTCCTAGCTGACCAATCCAGACGCTGAGGCCCAGAGAAGAAAGCTCACTTGCCCACCATCACATGACTGCATTGTGTCAAAGGCGGGATTAGAACCCCTGTCCCCTGTTCATAGCTCTGGAGCGATTAACATGGGCTTTTCGCACACATGCGAGAGAGACTGTTTGGTCATAGGTCTTTCAGCTGTTGGAAAATCTAGCTTGTAAAAAACGTTGAGAGAAAACAGATGAAGCTTTACATGGCCCCAGGGATTAATAATGTAACCGGGATTGTTCCACTTCTGGTTTGAAGTGAATCTGAACTGGCTGTTCCACCCCCTCTCCTCCTCGTCTCTGACAGCTGTGGAGTTCCCCAGGAGGAAAGCTTTCATGGCTTGGGAGCTGCTCCAAATAGCATCGGCAAGAACCAGAGCGCAAGGAGCCCTGGAGACCATCTAGAAAATGTTGCCCTTTTCTAGATAGGCAGGAAGCCCCACCCCCCACCCTCACCCCCTGCCCCAGCACCCCCAGACTCAGACCAACCGAGGTGAGAAGCTCGGGGAGGATGCCAGAAAGAAAAGCTGCCCCCTACCTCCCACCTCTCTCCCTCCAAAGACACATTTCGATGGTTAGAATGTGCCCCTTTTATGCTAATGACCCCATGAATACAGGTTCTGTGAGGGGGTGGATGTGAGAAGGAGAAGGGTCAGACTTGAAGCTTACAGGGGTCATCTGCACCTCCCCCCAAACAAAGCCTCCCACCACCCATCCCAGGAATTACTACTTACTGACCTATCTCCCCTAACCTGCAGAGAAGGAGCGCTGGTCATAACTGGCATGACTAAGAGAATTCCTGTTTATTATCTTTCCTGACCCACAAATGCTGCGGCAACCTGCCGCCCAGCACAACGCCGGAACTTTCACCGTGCTCAAGGATTCTCTCTTTTCTCTGCCTTTAAATGATCTTGACTTGATGTGGTCTTGGGCTCCAGATAGAAGGCACATAGGAGAAATGGGGGAAAGAAAACCCCATGCTGCTATGAATTATATATGTTTGATATTTGATCAGTGTCAGCCTCCTCTCTATAAGTTCAAAGAAAGGAAAGTTCACATCTACTTGTTCCCTGCTGTATGCTTAGCTCATTCCACAGTGCCAGGCACATTAGGAGCATCAAGAATTACTGTATGAATGAATGAATGACCGACTGCATGAATGAATGAGTGAACACAGCTGTTCTGGGAAATAACCCACAGATGGCATCTTTACACACCCAGCCTGCCATGGTGCAGCATGTCAGACCAGGGCCTGTGAGCCCTCTGGCATCTGGTCGAGTCCCCTCTGCCACTCCCCATGGCACCATGCCATGCTAAGCTTGTCTCAACAGATCAGTCACTGCTGAACTGACATCTCTATCACCCCGGCTTCCCTCATGACTGGAGAATACAGGAAAGAAAGCAACTGGGAACTGGGGCAGCAGTGCAAGGTGATCAAACCCTCCTCTCCCCATGGGGTAAACTTGGTCTCCTGTCCATGCCCAGTCCTTGCCCTGGATTGGCTGGCAGGACTTGGCGAGCTGGCAGCAGCTGCTGCTATCTGGGACCCAGGCTGCTTATCTAGTGCCTGGTGCCAGCTGGGCAACAGAGCAAAGCCACCAATAAAAGGGAGAATCCAGACTGGCAGGTGCCACCAACTGCCTATGACAGGAAAGAGAGTCTGATGGGAGGCGTCTGATAAGAGGCTCACATGCCATTTATCTTTGCTCGCTGCCATAAGAGGTTGAATCCAGTTCAGAAAAGATGAAAGAACATTTTTTTTTCTGTGTGCTTCTGACTTCCCCTTGTACATGTCTACTGCCCTAATTTGGGTCCCCTGAAAGCAGACTCTAAGACAAGGTGTGGGTACAGGTCATTTATTTGGGAGGTAACCCCCAAAGCAAGAATGAGGGAGCAGGGAGCATGAGGCCAGGAAGGGAGGAAAGCCAATTTGGCATGTGCTCATGAGCTGTGGGCAACTGGGGCTCAACCTTGCTGGGAATCCTCTGAGAAACCACATACCTCAGAGAATGGAGAGGTGGGGGCATTTATCCACTATCTCCTGTCCCCCCATTGCCTGAGGGTTGCCCCTGACCGTTAACTCCCTCACATTTGTAAGTTGTGCCTGTGTGAAGCTAAGCAAGCTCCAGGTGGTGCTGGAGCAAGCCCTCAGGCACAGAAGCTGAGAGATGCAGGCCGGTGGCCATGAGAAGCTGCGCTGTGCTCTGAGACTGTTCACCTTTGCACTGCGATGAACTCAGGCCAGTCCAGAAAGCAAGGGTGAGGCATCAATGGGGTCTGTGTATCATGCCTACAAATAGCATTGGAGCCAGATGACATGGATCCCAGCCCTCTTCCACTTATCTATGAGATTTTAGTCAACTTCCCCTCAGTCTCAACTTCCTCATCCAAGAAAAAATAAATACAGAAGAGTCTGCCCATCTGACTTTGAGTGTTGTTATAGGAATCAAATTAAAGCAGAGAATCCAATATAAATTATTTTATATTAATATGAAATCGTGTCCTTTAGTTAACTTGTCTAGAAAGCTACTTGCTCACCCGGAAGTAGGTAAAAAAAAAAAAAGGAAGGTTTCCAAGGATACAAGTTGTCAAAGATACTTTAAGAGACTGAGGGTAAAATCCAGTTTCAGATGGGAATGTGTCAATGAGACAACCTGCCATGGGTTCCAGATGTTCCTCCATATAAATTCTCTTTAGTCGAAAGGAAGACTGTCATTACCTCATTCAAATGATTCTTCCCAGATTTGGCCAGCCCTACCTCATCCTGAATTATTTGTCTCCTCTTTGCCTCAACCACCTTCCCACAAATTTCCCAGTGCCACCGGTGATACTAAGAACTTCCCTGCCTTCTGTGTTCCCCATTATATAATTTTTAGTTAAAATCATGCTACCTGCTGTAACTGATAAACCTCCAAATCTCAGGAGATTATCACAACAGAAGTTGTTTTATTTCTCACTCATGGCAGTCCAGTGTGAGTGAACCTAGTTGGATAGAGCATCTCCATATGGTGGTCCAAGAACTCAGTTTCCTTCCACTCTGTGGCTTTGCAATATTCAACACAAGGCTTCCAAGTTGCCTTGAGGGTTTTCTCAATTTCCAGCCAACTGTAGAGGGGAAAGAACATGGAAGATCAAATGGCAGGATTTCAATGGTTGCCACTTCCACCCATGTTCCATTGGCCAAATCTCAGCAGTGGGAGCTGGGAATGATGGTTTATTTGAAAGCCTAGGAAGAAGAAAAAATGAGTTTGTGATCAGTTAACACTCTTTGACATGCCCATCATGTTCAGATGATCAAGGAAGAGCTAGAATAGGAAGTTCAACAGAACAAGCAGCATCAATCAAGAAGGAAATGAAGTCCAGGGAAGTTAGGTGATGCAAAGGAGGAGGACCACGCAGGGTCTATGGCTGAGCAAGCCAGCACTGTAGCTTCATCACACTTGCTGTTGCTTATATACCCTCCCCTCCACAATCCTGAAGTACTTAACTTTCCCCAAAAGCCAAGGACTTTCATGGCCCCATGTCTTTGCTCATGTTTCTCCTTCTGCCTGGAGCCTCTCCCAACCTCATCTATCTGGTCAACCACAATATGTCTGTGGTAGCCTACTACTTTGGTACCTCCCCCCCCCCCCCAGTGAACCATACCTCCTGGTGTTCATGCCCATGTGTAATCTCTTCCCCTTGAATCCGGGCTGGTACTTTAACCAATAGAATGCAGTGGAAAGTGACATTTGGACAGCTCCAGGACTAAAACTTAAAAAGACTTGGCAGCCTTTGTGTTCTTAGGAGCCCTGAGTCACCCTCTAAGAAGTCTGGCTACACTGCAAGAGAGACCACATGGAGTGACCATGTGAAGAGAGAAAAGCCTTGAAACGACATGGGAGAGAGAAAAAGCTTAATTGAGCCCAGTCTCTAGTCAAGCTGCCAGCTGAATTCAGCCAGAAGAATGATCAACAGCAAGACCAGCAGAAGAATCATCCAGCCGATCGCAGCCCAGATTACAGAAGCATGAGCAGGCAAAATGTTTTAAGTCACTAAGTTTTGGGGTAGTTTTTTAGCAGTAGATAACTGGAACAATGCATTTCAAATTTCTTCCCAGCCTTTGCCTCTTAGAAACACTCTCCTTATTCCTCCATCTTCTCTAACCACCCCTTCTAGCAGAGATCTTTTTCATGCTTCCCTCCACTCCCACAAAATCCTGCACACAGATGTCTTTTAGCATTTTTCACCTTGTTCCTTTTCATTTACATTCTTGCCCTTCTCTGTTAAAGGCTCTGTACTTCTTGGATAACTAGGACCAAATGTTATTCTTTCCTGTATCTAATACAGCGTCTGACACATAATAGGCGTTTAAAACTGCTTATTAAATAATCTTTTTTAAAACTGATTCTGAAACTGGAATATGGATTGCATGTAAGGGAGAAGGACCAAGGGAGTGAGAAGGTGTGTCCTTCACCCAAGAATCCATAAAGGAAATTCAGAACAAGCCTTTGGGAGAAAAAGAATTGTGCTGGTAAATTGTATTGGCTCTTCTCAAACTCTACTTGAACCTCCTTCTAGTCAGAGATGTAAGAAAGGCAAAACCACATTTTGTAAACTCCTTTTAAAGTAGGTTTCTGCCAATTTGATACAGTACTGAGAGATTTGGAAGAAGAAAGGGAGATGGAGGCCATCTTTCTGAGACAATTCAGATGGCCAAGTGCGGCTCTTCCTACTTGAGTGTTGGCAGCAGCTGGAATGCATAGCACACTGGTGAGTGTGCTATGGATGTGGGTGGTTGTGGAGGCAGTGAGGGTAAAAGTTTCTTGACCTTTGTATTACTGATGGAGTGGTATCTGTCCTATGACACAAAAGCCAAAAATTTTCTCCCTTCATACTTTCAATGACTTTGGAAGCATTCGATTCCCTGTATTAAATCCCTTTCTGCTCGAAATACAGACATAGCTTTCTGTTTCTTGCTCTAAAAGCGGATGTATGCATGCTGATTGGCAACAATAAACAGAAAGGAAGGGTGAAATCTCCTGTGATTCAGAAGTTGTGGAGGAAGGAGAAGTAAAGGACAACCCTGGGGAGGAGCAGAGGGGCTTGGCAGTATGGAAAAAGTGTTGCAAGGGTCTAGAAAATTAGAAAACACCATTGACCATGGCCCAGTGATTTCTGAGGGGCCTGGTAGTGGCCAAGAACAAGAGAATGTTCCAAACTAGAGGAGGCATGATTGGGAAGGATGCAATCAGAGGATGCGTCTGGGAGCTTCATGGAAACAGAAAGAACATATCCCACACCCAAAGTCTCAACACACCATTTGGAGTAACTGGGCAAAATGAACTCAAGATCAGGAGTTGGAGCAGGGAGATTCTGTATCTGGTTAAGAGTTACTAGAAGAACCCAGGCTAAAACTCAAAAGATGGGGCATCATGGGATGAGTCTCATACACTATGCAGCCATCCACATTTTACAAGCAGCATTGATAAGGCTCTAAGTAGGGGTATTACAGGTTTGTCAGTGATGTATATTTCTTTTTTTTGTCTTTATTTTTTTTTTAATGTTACATTAAAAAACTATGAGGTCCCCATATGCCCCCCACCCCCCTCACCCCACTCCTCCCCCCATAACAACAACCTCCTCAGTCATCATGAGACATTCCTTGCATTTGGTGAATACATCTCTGAGAACTGCTGCACCTCATGGTCAATGGTCCACAATGATGTATATTTCTGAGGCCCAAAAACAGAGTAGAACACATGCCTCTTCCATGGTAACATAAGGGCTCCTGAGTCCTTTCTGCAAGGGACAACATCCACATAAATATGGAAACCAATATGGCATAGCAATTTGGAGCATAGATTTTCATGTCAAGAAAAGCTGGGTTTGAGTTTCTAGTTGTTTAATTTAAGGCAAGTTAATTAACCTCAATGAATCTCTCTTTCTTAGTTTTAAAATGGGGACACTAATATCATCTCCCCTTCATAATGTTGCTGTGAATATTAAAAACACGTTTAAAGCACATATAACAATGTCTGGAAAAGAGTAAATGCTTTAAAAACGAGGACCACAAGCCCAATGGATTGTGGGAAATAATCAAAAGTAAGTCTGGGGTAATTCACTCACATAGA
This sequence comes from Dasypus novemcinctus, assembly GCF_030445035.2. Classification (NCBI taxonomy): domain Eukaryota; kingdom Metazoa; phylum Chordata; class Mammalia; order Cingulata; family Dasypodidae; genus Dasypus; species Dasypus novemcinctus. Next base: position 44,976,717 of record NC_080704.1, read on the forward strand.
ATCTACTGAGAACTCTTTGAATGATACTTAGACGAAAAAGAGGCAATTACATAAAATTAAGGTATTGTTTGTAAATATATATATATATATATATATATATATAGTACAAAATAGAAAAAAGCAGTAATGAAGTACCTTATTTTCAGTGACTGGAAATGACAAAAGCTAATGTTTATTTAGCATGTATTTACAATGTGCCAGATACTCTTTGAAGCACTTTATATGCATTAACTCACTTAACATGCTCAACAATCATATAAGGCAGATACTCTTATTATCTTCATCTTACAGATGAGGATGCTCAGAGCATAGGAAAGTGAAATACCCAAGTTTGCATAACTAGCACAGTGTCAAGTTCAGATTTGACTCCAGCTGTTCTAGTGTACTAGCAATTAACCAGTACCCTAAAATGTCCCATTTCCAGAGTATTCTAGGAGAATTTCAAGATCAGGACTTACATGTAAGCAGGAATTGTTCTGTTATTTAAAAATTTACAAGGGAGACTAGAAAAAGAAATATATTGCTTGTGCAAGTAAATATTTACATACACCAAAATATTTATGTTCATATATGTGAGTCCTGCTTTCTGCAGGGGGGAGTGTAAATATTTACTCACTGGAAATAGTTGACAAGTAGTTAGGAAATAAGAATATCTATGCTGTACATTGCTTTTGTGCTATCAAATCGTTTCATCCAGAGTCTATGCACTCATTCCCAAATTGGACAAGCAGCACAGGAATCCTGAAATTGTAAATTCAGGCTCCTTCTGGAGGTTCCTAACTTGGTTATGAGACCGATTTCCAAATAAAGTTAATTCCAGTTTCCCTTAGTCATATTTTCTAAAAATGTGCTTTGCCTTTTAACATGGCCTAATCCTTTCTAGGAGGAATTATCCTTAGGCCAAGAATCAAAGGCTCTGTCTTTGCTCCCTGAGCCCCCTGCTGTGGATTCTGGCTGGAAGTTGTTCTCTGGGGAGCACTTCTGGGCCAACAGTTGAAAGTGATTGGGAAGCTGGTCAAATAACTGAATTGACTGGACAATGGCCCAGATTGGTAGTGACCCTCAGAAAGATCCAAAGACAGGAAAATAATCAAATACTTTTTTACATGGAAAATTGTGGAGATTTTGGGAGGAAGTGTAACAAAATGGAATTCAAATAAATGAATAAATATATATTATGGGCCTGATGTATCGGCTTTAGGCTGGCAGTTTCATACTTCATCATTTTAATTTTTACTGTGGCAGATATCCTTTGTATCAATTGCTTTTAGCTACAAATAACAGAAAGTCCCAATGCAATTGATTTAAACAACAAAGACCTTGTAGCCTCATGTAACAAGAAGGTCCAAAGTGGGGATGTTCTGGGATTGGTTAATTCAGTGGTTCATCCCTGTCATCTAGGTCTTGTGATACTTCCCTCCTTTCTCCTATATCCTTGGCATATTGTCTTGTCCTTGGTGAGATTGACTCATGGTTGCAAGATGGTGGCCGTAGTTCTGGAAGTCATTTGCAGATACCAAAATTACCAGTAGAAGAAAAGGATTTTATCTTCATGCATCTCTCTTTATGAACCAAATCTTTCCCAGAAACCTTCTACAGATTTCCCTGCACATACCACTGGCCAGAATTATCACACACCCCTGCCTGCCTCACCAAATAATACGAAAAAGAATGGGATAACCCTTTTAACTTAGAGGAATCATGAGTCCCCTTGCACCTTTAGGCTAGGGCCAGAGCCTGTTTCCTTTGAAGCACACAGTCTCACTGAATAAGAGGTATTCCTGAATGAAAAGAGGGTAAATAGGTACTGGGCAGGTAACCAATGGAGGCCACAGCATCCCATTTGAAGGATGGGGAAAATGAGTCTTGGAGAGATTGTGAGCATGCATTTAGTAAATTCTAGAGCTGCAGTTTAAGCCCGGAGCCTTTTCTGTCATGCTGTGACTGTCTTAGGTACCTCCAATTGCTGCTGTCTTCATGTAGCTGGAGCAGTTTGGTATGTGGGAACAATCAATATTTTCCACTGAGAACCCCTCTTTATTTCCTGTCTAGACGATTGCGAAAGGGCTGTTTGTGTAAAGTGAATTCTTTCAGAGGTATTGCCCATCTGCTATCGGATACAGTTCTTCCTCCTTCCCACTCAAACAACCCTGTTAGAAGCCACATTTGCCTTAGCTTGTAGAACATCTCAGGACCTGGGCAGCAGAGAATGAGGACCCAGGGAAAGGACTCCAAAGGAGCACAGTTCCTTGGACAGCATTGTTTTTGCCGTAGGTGCCTGGGTCTGTCCCACACTTTCTCCCCCATGCTTATATTCTGCCTGCCCATGGCTCAGTCTCTCCAGCTTGGTTTGCATATTTCCTCTCATCCACCACCCTGCTCCTCTGGTCCCTGGAAAAAATTGACCCCTTTCTCTTTAAGATGGTGCCTCTAGTATCTCTTCTTTTCTGGAGTATTCCCTGACTCCTTGAAACAGACCAAGATATTCCTCCTTTTGTTCCCTTTGTGTCTAGAACTCCACCCCCTTAGGTCATTGTTTTATATCATATTGTCTTATATCAGTCTATTTCCTCACTATATTGTGAATTCTCTTAGGGCAGAGTCTACATCTCTTCATCTTTACTCAACTGGCCCCAGTGAAGACCAAGATATCCTCAGCAAGTGACAACCATCTTCCTTGCAAGATCTGTATGCTTGAATTTCATGTGCATGGGGGCTTTGGTTTTGGCTAATGAAGGAGAAAAGAGGTTTGTTTTTGTTTGTTTGTGTGTTTTGCTTTGTTTATTTGCTTGGTTTGTTTGCTTGTTTGTTTTTAGTGCTAAAGCACTTGGAGAGTAAAGAGAAGAGAGACCAGGAAGTGGAGAAGATGATATGGTATCTGTCCCACCATGGCAGAGGCTACTGGTTGCCTACCTAAATATCCTAAATATTCATCCTTTCTTTCTTCTTAACAGAACCTTCATTTTGTTCATAGTGACAATATGCCCAGCTAAAAGTCTACATTTCAGCTACCTCGTAGCTAAAAGTAGCTATATGCCACTGTCCTGACCACTGGAATATAAGCAGACATCATTATATGGGGCTTCCAGGAAAGCTTTGTGGTAGACTCTGTAGTGCACCACCAGATCCTCCTTCAGGAATGGAGTACTTATTGCCTCTACTGTTGGGAATACTGTTGGCAGACACCCTTCAGCCATCAGCGCATACAAAGTGACCTTAGCTCAATAAGTCACCTTTCCAGGAGCCTCCAATGACTGATCAACATGTGGGATAAACATCTGACCCCTTCAGCACAATTTTGGTCGACTCCAAAGGGTCATACCAGCTCCAGAGCTCCCAATGGGATTGGTTAAGACCTTCACTGGAAGTACATCACAGAACAACTTCTCTTTCTGCCAACTTCTGTTTCCTTGACTTTCCTTCCCCAATAAACTTCTTACCTGTTAATCTCCATCTAAGAATCTGAGCCCTGGGGAACAGACTCTGTGACAACTTCTTAAAGATGAAGACTTAACCAACTTTTAACTTTTGATCTTTGACCTTTGGCCTTGCCCCACTTTTCCCATGTGGCACACAGACATTATGTAGGTGGCAGGGCAGCCAACTTGTGACCACAAGACAAGAAGCATAAAGATGAAAGCCACACACTCAGGACAGCCAAATGAAAAGAAAGAAGGAGTCTGTCTCTCGTGGCATCATGAAGCCATGGAGAACTTGTTCCCTATAAAATAAAAACAAATCACAACTTGGCTAATCCACTGTTGCATGTAGGTAAGCCTATTTTCTAATTAAAACAGCCATCAATCAAACTTTAAGGACAGGTTTGAGACCTTGTGAAAAAGAGTTCACTCATTTAGCAGTCAACAAATAGTCAATAAGCTCCTACTATGATTTCCAGATATGTGCTATGGACGGGATAAACAGCATTAAACAAGACAGACAGACAAGGTCCTTACTTTCAGAGAGAGCTTAGATTCACATGGAAGGAGACAGATAAATACATAAACAAGATGAACAGACAACGTAATTGCAGAGTATGATATGGACTATGAAAGGAATACTTGTTGCTTTATTCTCATGCATATTTTGGGGGCTAGGAGGTACTTTAGAAAAGGTGGTTAGAGAAAGGCTGCCTGTGAAGGCAATAGCAAGACGATCTCTGAAGAATGAGAAGAATGTGAATGACATGAAGATCTGGGGGAAGGGCCATCAAAGACTGAAGAGGGAAATGATGTGTCTGAGGACTAGAGAGGAGATGTGTGTGTTTAGGTCCTAGTGAACATGGGGGAAAGTGGTGTAAAAGAAGGTAGCAGATGTTTGACCTAAAGTAAGGGGGAAATGGAAAGGAGAAATGAGTTTATATGGCTACGAGTTTCTAAAAAAGAGTCTGGAGGCTGGCAGAAGGATTGCCCTCATGCACAACTGAGCAGAGTCAGAGAGACAGATAAAGCAGATACAACCCCCAGATATTGGTTCCTTTGAAGGCTAAAGAGACCCATGAGAGTTATGGTCATGGCCGATGGGGTTAACTACCAGGGCAGATGGCCCCTCTTTGGAAATGGTGTTTATGTGTGATGAATCTGGACTCAGATGGGATCTCCCTTCATAAGACTTTCATGCTAATGTGCTGGAGGTGCAGTTAATGTTGGGGTTTAAGATATATTTAGGGGATTTGAATCTCTGGACTGACAATGTGATAGCCAGGTCCTGAGCCTCAACAGACTCCAGCACCTACAATCTGATTTATTGGGCTTACCACACTCAGCTAAGATGGAGTTGAAGAAGGACAATCACCACACCATTGAGCCTAGAGTGATTACAACTGAAAATGGGAGGATTGCATCCAGCATCCATGTGGAATCTGAGCCTCCTCTTGACATAGAGGTGCAATGGACACAACCAATCCAATGTCCACATAGAAGAGGTGGCATTGGATTGGGAAAAGTGGACATGGTGGACGATGGGTATGGGGAAAGGCAGGAAGAGATGAGAGGTGGAGGCGTCTTTGGGACATGGAGCTGCCCTGGATGGTGCCTCAGAGGCAATCACCGGACATTGTAAATCCTCACAGGGCCCACTGGATGGAATGGAGGAGAGTATGGGCCATGATGTGGACCATTGTCTATGAGGTGCAGAGGTGCCCAAAGATGTACTTACCAAATCCAATGGATGTGTCATGATGATGGGAACGAGTGTTGTTGGGGGGGGAGAGGGGGGGGTGGGGGGGTGGGGTTGAATGGGACCTCACATATATATATATTTTTAATGTAATATTATTACAAAGTCAATAAAAAAAAAAGAAGGTAGCAGAAGTATGAGGGGACCAGATCACATAGAGCATTGTGCTTGGATTTTAGTATAATTATAATAGGATGCCACTCAAGTGAAGACATGTGACATGACCTAAATTATTTTGTGAAGGATCAGTTTGCTGTGAAGAATGGGCTGTAATGTGACAAGAATGACAGGAGAGAGGCCATTTAGGAGACCAGGTGAGAAAGGACTAAGGCTTAGAATAATGTGATGGCAGTGGAAATAGAGAGAAGTAGATAGATTTTGGGATTTTGGTGTTAAGTCCAAAATGATGTACTGATGAACTAGGTGTAGGGAATGGGGAAAAAATGTCAAGGATGAGTCTTGGGTTTGGGGCTTTAGTTACTGGAGCAAAGCAAAACCATTTCCCAAGATGGCAAACATTTAAGAAGAATACAAATGTGGTGAGAAGAAGCAAGAGTTTCACTTTTTTTTCTTGTGAAGTTTGAGATGTCTGTTAGAAATTCAAGAAGAGCCATTAACTGATATGGGCATGAAAATTCACCACTCAGATCCCCAGCTGCAGGAAGTCTAATTGATCGATGAACCCAGCTGCTACATTTCACACTGAGGCCATGTTCCCTTCAGGAGATTCCCAGGCAATGACTGAGTACAATGAGGACCCAAAGCAGACCTGCTCCTGCAAGGTGTGTGTCTCCTCTGAAGGGTGACTTTGGCTCAAGGACTCCCCATAGGTCTGGCTGAACATTTTCTGGAACTGTGCTATAGTCCAAGTCTCTTCCTACCCAATTCTCCTTTCATCCACAGGTGAAAGACCTATATCATGGTCTGAAGGCTCTCCCCACCTTCTGCAACTTCCTACCTATTTTACTTCACAGGTGTTTGCCCCAATAAATCTCTTGCATGTCTAATCCCTTCTGCTTCTTGGAAGACTTGAATGAACAAAACTAGGCAGGAAAATATATGAGCCTGGAGCTCAGGGGAGAGGACTGGGCTAAAGGTATAAATCTGGAATATAGATGGTTCAGTATTTAAAGAGGAAAAGATGACCTGGGACTAAACATTGAGGTTTCCTTCACTGAGGTTGAATTCTATCATGGAAGCTAAGAGGAGGAAAGCATTTTAAGAAACAAGGAGGGATTAAATGTGTCAAATGCTTCTGAGAGAACCAGCAAGATGAGGAAAGAGAAATGTCCATTGGATTTGGTAACTTGGTAACATGATAATCAGAGTAGGTAGATTTAGTGCTTGGAAAGATGGAGGCCCTATGTGGTTATTTCCATTTTCTCAAAAAAGCATAAACAGGCCATGAGCTGTGAGTAAGAAGTGGGGGAAATGTTTGAAGAGAAAGAAGAAAATATGAAAGTTATATCAGAAGAATAACAAACTTCTTGGGGAGGCTTACCATGTAATTAGCATGCATTTTTTTAGGTTTGTGGTCATGCATTTTAAGTGAAACCAGCCAGTCCATTTGGGTAAGGTCAACAAGGAAAAGGCCGATTTCATAACAAGAGTAGGTAAGATAGCGACAAGTGGAGCTATCCAGCTCCCAAGGTGTGGATAGAGCTGCTGAGACCTTCAGCCTTGCCATGCTGCACACTGCCAGATGAGCAAACTTTCAAGCGTACACGCTTTAGGGCACACCCTAAAGATGGCACACCGACAGAGAGCAGAAGCGATCAAGTGCCACCCTCCTGCCTCCGTCTGTGAGCTTACAGTCCAATTAAAAAATTACACATAAGCTACCCTGCGCTAGCGCCAATAGCTAACCGACACCTTGCTATTCATTCTATATAAGGCACTGATCTTACGCAATAGTGTAGATTCGTGTCTTGAACCGGTCTCTCCAGAGTGTCGTGCTTTACTCCGTCGCCCTTACCCCAGCAGGTAACCGAGTTCAACACCAAGGGATAAAAACCACCCAAATTTGGAGAGGAGGTCATTCTTCTTCCACCTCCCTTCACCCCAGAACTTAGTGCAACTATGACATCGTAGAATTTTTTTTTCCAAATTCTACTCAATTTATTCATTTTTTAAAAGATATTACATTAAAAAAATATGAGGTCCCCATTCACCCCCACCGCCCCCACACCACCACTCCCCCCACAGTAACACTGTCCCCCATCATCATGACTCATCCATTGCGTCTGGTGAGTACATCTCTGGGCATCGCTGCACCCCATGTCCCGTGTTCCACACCATAGCCCACACTCTCCCACGTTCCATCCAGTGGGCCATGGGAGGACATACAACATCCAGCAATTGTCCCTGGAGCACCACCCAGGACAACTCCAAGTCCAGAGAATGCCTACACATCTCATCTCTTCCTCCCATTCCCCGTACCCAGCAGCCACCATGGCCACTTTTTCCACACCAATGCCACATTTTCTCGATTATTAACCACAATAGTTCATGAATAGGATATCATTAAGTCCACTCTGATCCTTACTGTATTCCTCCTTCCTGTGGACCTTGGCTTGGTTGTGTCCATTCCACATCTATGTCAAGAGGGGGTTTAGATTCCACATGGATATTGGATGCAATCCTCCTACTTTCAGTTGTAGGCACTCTAGGCTCCATGGTGTGGTGGTTGACATTCTTCAACTCCATGTTAGCTGAGTGCAGTAAGTCCAATCAATCAGAGTGTAGGAGCTGAAGCCTGTTGAGGCTCAGGGCCTGGCTATCATATTGTCAGTCCAGAGATTCAAATCCCCTAGATATATCTTAAGCCCCAGCACCAACTACAATTCCAGTAAAGTAGCATGAAAGGCTTGTGAAAAGAGATCCCATCTGAGTCCAGCTCCATCACACAGAAACACCAGCTCCAAAGAAGGGCCAACTGGCATGGCAGTGAACCCCATCTGCCATGACCATAGAACCTGTGGGTCTCTTTAGCCCTCAAAAGGACCAATATCTGGGGTTGTATCTACTTTATCTGTCTCTGAGACTCTGCTCAGGTGTGCATAAGGGCAATCTTTCTGACAACCTCCAGACTCTTTTTTAGAGACTCATAGCCATATGAACTCATTTGTCTTTTCCATTTCCCCCTTACTTTAGGTCAAACAGCATTTTTAACTCCTGTTATTATATATAGACAACTGCTGGTCCACGTTGAACCTTTAATTTAAGGTCATTTTCTAGTTATGTCATCAGCTGGTACTTGGTAGTGATCCCTCGGTGCCAGGGAGGCTCATCCCCGGGACACCATAGAATTTTGGGGTTGTCACTGCCAAGAAAGAACTGCTGTGTGTGGTGGAGTTGTAGGCATGACCATGCCCCCAGGGGAGCTGTGTCCTCTAGGAAAACTTGGAGCAGGGTCTTTTGTGAGTAGTCATTCCTATGTGGTTGTCAGACAATGGCCCTCTCCAAAGATGATAAAGTCACTAAACCTGAGTGAACTGGTTCCTATACAAAGGCAAGACTCTTTCTGAGCATTCCAAGAAACACCTGGAGAAAAGTCTGAGATCCTTTTGCCAGGTAGGTGGGCAATAGGGCAGTGCTGCAATTCGGATATGAGTTCTCATGTGACCTCATCTGTCCTCATAGCCTGGGGAAGCCTACGTATAGAGATTACTTTTTTTAAAAATCTCTAGAACCTGAAACAATGTCTGTCACATAAAAGGAGCTCAGTGAGTGTTTGCTGAATAGATGAACAGATAGATGGATGAAAGAATGAAATAGAAGGATGGATGGGTGGATGGATGGTTGGATGGATAGATGGATGGTTGGATGGATGGATGGATGGATGGATGGATGGATGGATGGATGGATATTTGGATGATACTATAGAGGAAAGAGCACTGAGCTTAGAGTAGAATGTTTTGTATTCCACGCCCAACTCAGCAACTTACTAGCTTTGCAACTTTGAGTATTTCTTTATAATATGGGAATAATAACGAACAACAGTAGTTGACTTACAAACACGTAAGAGTCATGTGGCATTTGACTGGGATGCCCATAAAAGCTAATGACACCCTAGACTGCATTCATAAACACATGATACTCAGATCAAAGTCCTAATAGTCCCATGGTGCTCTACAGCACTGAGATCACATTTGAAGTGCATATAGTATAGTATCAGGGATGATGATGTTTTGAAAACTATGAAGCACTCTGTGTAACTCAAAAGAACTTTTATTATAATCATGAGTTTGTTCTCAGTCTCTGGGTCCAGTTCTTTGACCCTTGCTTTAGTTGACCTTCCTGAATAATCCAGTACTGTCCTTGCTGCCTGTCTTCTGCTAAAGAAGCTAGATTTTTGGTAGCACATTTCTGACTCACTTGGCCTTTTATTATTATTTTTAGTGAAAAGGGGAGGCTATTGGTTTACATACTTCAGAAATGTGACTTTGCCTGGACCTGGGAGTAAAAATTATATCTTCAGAATCTGTCTCCTTTTTTCCATCTCACTCTGCTTTCCTTGTCATTAGCTTCTTTCTCAGGCAGCCTTTCTCCACTTGGAAAGCCCCACATGCTGGGCTTCTGTTACCTCTAGTGCTCTTTGAATCTATCTCATTCTTTCAACCAGGTCCCTTTTCTCCTAACCCGCTCCCTCCCCCCAAAACAAACATATTCTCAGTCAGCCTTGTCTTCTTGCTTCTTCTTCTGTTTGAGGTTCACATCAGCATTGAGTGGAACTGATTAAAAAAAATTTCTACCAAGCTGGCCCTGGGACAAAGAATGCAGTTAATTCACTGGGACTCCAGATTGACTGGCCGCAGGAGGTTCTGTGATGAAAGATCATGATGAGCTGTATCCTCTGAAAATAGACACTCCAGAGTTGTCATGGGAAAAACATTGGGGACATTGGGTTCCATTTTCAAAACTCAACTGTTGTTTTGGGTCAAAGCAATTCAGTCTGAGAGGCTCTCTGAGGCCATCCAGAGAGGGGAAAACCCTCAACAGCTATTGGGATGAGCTAATCATGCCTACCTTAATCAGATCAGAGAGTAGCCCTACTTAAGAGCAAAATAATGGTGTCTGTCCATTCATGGAACTGTCAACTACTTTTCCCCTGTCCATCAGAAGAATGGAAGTGGATCTCTGGTAACATGGAATCCCTCTAGGCTATGGATATCCAGACATCCTAGAGAAGTGAGGTCATGCCTTCACACAGCACTGAGCCTGTAGCAGCACTCAGTAAATAGTCCTCCATCATTCGACAACCAGAATCTCAGCCATTGATCCAGCTTTATTAAAACAAGAATGAGAAGGGTATCAGAAATGGCACTTCACTGGCTAGGATCTGACAGGGTTCTTTGATTGGGCTTTCTGCTTTCTTTCCCAGAACAATATGTTCAGGTTTTCATTCAGGGTCATGAGTGAAGCATGGTACTGATAAACAGCTCCCTGACCCAGAAAGGCAGTGAAGGCCTGAACAACAGGCAAGAAGCCAGGATGCCAGCCCAATTCCTTTTCTAAGTGCTTCTGTCCTGGCCTCCTGAAATTAGCACACCACCAGCCGAGGTCGCCATTTTGGCTCTCTATATTGGCAAAGAACTCCAACACATTTTTCTACTTAGAATCAGAATGTTAGTGCTGGAAAGAATCTTAAAGATCCATCTAGTTCAGTGTTTCCCAATACAAACTATGCCTAGGAGAGGTAAGCTCTCTAAATTCTCCACCATGGATCAATTAAAATTATATTGATGTAATATATATTTATTAAAATCTTCAATAAACAGTGGAACCCTGTTTAAACCCTTTCTCATTCATTTCTTTTATCACTGAAATAAAACACTAGTTCACATTAAAGACACTTTATTAAAACATGAATTTTATAGATTTTAAGAAATAAAGGCCTTCAGTGGTTAAAAAAAAAATTGCCATCTGGAACAATTTATCCTGGACCAATGTCAGATTGAATGTCAGGAGACCCTGATTCTATTTCAACCCCCTTCATTTTCTCTGGGAAAGGACAGAACTGAGGCCAATGTCAGAGATTTGGATCCAAAACTTGGGTCTCTTGATACCAGTGCCCTTTCTTCTGTTCTGGGTTCCCTCACAATGAAAGTCAATAGATAATCAATCAATCTACAAATGGATTTAGTGTCGACAAGGCTCAACACTCCACCTACACAGAAAACTATTGGTATTTTCTAGCTGGGAGAATTCAGAGTAGACTTTTTCAGCTGATCGATCACTCTAGTGTCCAGTCTCCATCATAAATATGAAGTAGCACTAAGGGTATATTTCAATATAACAGAAAAAAATATGCCTAACAGAGTCTTATGCCATGAGTACACCTACTGCTTACTCAGCAAGTAGTCTGAGGTGGGCAGTTGCAGGATGGGTTTAGCAGCTTAACAAGCCCAAAGAAGACCTGATTTCTCCCCATCCCTCTCTTGCACTATCCTCAGCCTGCTGCCTTCATCCTCTTGGTTGCTACTTCATGGTCTCAAAATGTCTGCTACTGTCCCAGGCATCATCCTCACATGTCAGCATCCAAAGAAAGAAGAAAGGAAGGGGTATCCTGCCATCACAGATCCTCTTACATCTCTTTGGCTGGAAATGGATCACAAGGTGCCAGTCAACTGTGAAAGAAAATCAAATTGCTCTTGTTTCCTTCGTCTAACATGATTTATCCCCTGGGCCAGGGTACATTCCTACTGAACAAACCAAGGTTCTGTTAGCAAAGAAAAAAGGGGGAAGGTCTTTGTCTAAACAATCATCAGTATCTGCCATACACTCCCACTGACACAATGACATGCCCCTCACCTAAGGAAAGGAAAAGGATTCCCACTGGAAGAAATGGCCCTGAGCTGATGCCCAACTGCCTTTCAACATTGTGAAGCCAAAATTAATTTGTGTCTAAAAATGCAGAGACCCTGAATCCACAGAGTTCTGCCTGGTAAGCATCTGTAAGCCCCCCACCCACCCCCATTGAAAGGCACATCGATCCAGAGGTAGTTCTTCTCAAGGTCATGGGGCAGTCTATTTTGAGCTTCTAGAACCTTCCACTCTACCTGCCACTCCGTTCTGTTATAGTACCTTTGAGCCTTCAGCAAGGAGGTCTGATTAATTGTTAACACCTCCATGTGTTTCCTCACTCTTCCCTACCCTCAAAAGTCAAAGTCCCCTTAACTGCAAACCAGGTACCCCAAGAGGCCCTGGTTATGGAAAGAGCTGAAGTCAGAGGCAGCCCAGTGTAACTGCTACTGCTGCTCAAGGTGTGACATGTTCTGCATGTGGAAGGAATGCCTTTTTAAAAGCCAAGGGCAAGTACTTCTTTCCAACATTTCAGCTATGTTAATGTGCTGGTGAGAGGTCTTGAGGAGCTCTTCTGTCACCTCCAGATCACCCCATCAGAAGGCACTCCTTCTTCTGCCCAAGTGGGCAGCCTCTGTTTCTGAGTGGATTCTGGCCTGGCCTTTCTTTCCCAGGCCGCTGTTGCCCAGCAGCCGCAGACTCCATTCACTGTCTCCCAGGCGTCGCTGGCCAGCTGCAAAGCCGTTAGGTCCAGCAGCTCATTCCAGACAAATGTGCTGCACTTTGTAAATGGGAGCAAAGTCTCAACCTCACATCCCTGAACAAATCCCGCCTGTCTCCAGGCCTCAGGGAGGGAAGCCTGTCTTTCACCGAGGCCTGGGGATATGCGCGAGCGTGTCAAAGGGTTTGCCCTCTGAACGCACATATCTTAGGTGACTCTGAGACTTGCCACCGAATTTGGGTCTCTTTGGAGTTGATGTTTCTGAGGTTATTCAGCACACCAGCATATCCATGTCAACTCGCACCTCTCTCGGTGGCGGTTTCTTATTTATCCATGCATCCCTTGTCCCTGACCTGGCCTGGCTCTTGGAAGGAGCCCAGTAACCATCTGATCAATGACAAAGAAGAGCATAGACCAAGAGTGAGAATAAGGCTCTCCCTCAGTCCCATGCCAGGGCTGAAAGGGAGAGGGAGACGCTCACAGCCTCCGCTTTCTGGCTGAAGACCCACAGTGATGTTGGGCCACACACCCTGAGGCCCACAGCACCTGCGTATTTAAGATATCCTTGTGGCCAGAGCTGCTTCCTGTGTTCCATTTAGATCTGTCAATAGAACTCTCTCTCTCTCTCTCTGATGGAAACCCCTTACACATATTTTACAAAACCAAGCCTGGGGAAATGCTACCAATTGGAATCTGGATTAAGCTGCCTGAGTGTCTGCCACACAGGTCTTTAGAATATTCCATGGGCAGGACAGAGTGGTGTTTGCCTTGGTCTGTGTGTTGGGAGGGGCACCATCTGTGTGCCAGGGGTAGAGCATGGGGGACCGAACCGGGGCTCCGGCCAAATATGGCACACAGAGGGGAGGGTGTGGGCTGTACCATCTAGCGACAAAGGCTGGTTCCGAGGCTGCCTGCTGGGCTGCGAGCTCCTGGAAACATGGCTGCCTGGGCTGGTGGTGTGCGTTCATGCTGAAGCATGGCCTCTTTCTCCTTGAGAACCTGCCATTTGGAGCTGTCAGGCTGCAGAGGACACACACACGGAGGTGTTCTCAGTTGTGTCCCAGAAGCCAGGCTGTGCTGGCTCAGACCAGGGCAAGACGGAGGCCGGTGAGGAAGCCAATGGAAGAGTCAGCAAAGGGGTCAGTGTCTCAGTTTCCCCTGAAAGGGACTGTACCCTCTCCAGTTGTCTTCCTTGTGTTCTTTAAGGATATTGGAAAATGTCACTCATGAATGCCTGACGCTGTTTCTTTTTTCTTTTTTTGTCTTTATTTATTTTTTTAATGTTACACTTAAAAAATATGAGGTCGCCATATTCCCCCCACCCCACTCACCCCACTCCTCCCCCCATAACAACAACCTCTGCAATCATCATGAGACATTCATTGCATTTGGTGACTACATCTCTGAGCACCGCTGCACCTCATGGTCAATGGTCTACATCATAGCCCAAACTCTCCCACAGTCCACCCAGTGGGCCATGGGAGGACATAAAATGTCCAGTAACTCTCCCTGCTATACCACCCAGGACAACTCTAAGTCCCAAAAACGCCCCCACATCACATCTCTTCCTCCCACTCCCTACCCCCAGCAGCCACCATGACCACTTTCTCCACATCAATGCCACATTTTCTTCGATTACTAACCACAATAGTTCATGAATAGAATATCAGTAAGTCCACTCTAATCCATACTCTATTCCTACATCCTGTGGACCTTAGAATGGTTTTGTACAATCCACATCTACATCAAGAGGGGGCTTAGATTCCACATGGATGCTGGATGCAATTCTCCTGCTTTCAATTGTAGGCACTCTTGGCTCTCTGGTGTGGTGGTTGACCTTCTTCACCTCCATGTTGGCTGAGTGGGGTAAGTCCAATAAACCAGAGTGTAGGAGTTGCAAGTCTGTTGAGGCTCAGGGCCTGGCTATCACATGGTCAGTACAGAGATTCAGGTCCCCTGAGTATACATTAAACCCCAGCAACAACTACAGTTCCGGTAAAAGTAACAGGAGAGACTTGTGAACAAAGATCACATCTAAGTCCAGCTCCATCACACAGAAACACAAACTCCAAAGTAGGGCCAACTGAGATGGCACTGAACTCCATCTGCCATGACCATAGAACCTGCGGGTCTCTGTAGCCCTCAGAAGAACCAATACCTGGGGTTGTATCTACTTTATCTATCTCTGGGACTCTGCTCAGGTGTGCATAAGGGCAACCCCTCTGATAACCTCCTGGCTCTTTTTGGAGACTCATAGCCATATAAACTCATTTGTCCTTTCCATTTCCCCCTTTTATTCAGGTCAAAAAGCATTTTTAACTCCTGGTATTATATGTAGATTGAGATATTCAGTTGGTCCGAGTTGACCCATTTATTCAAGGTCATTTTCTCGTTACATCATCAGCTTGTACTTGGTAGTAATCCCTCAGCACCAGGGAGGTTCATCACCGGGAGTCATGTCCCATGCTGGGGGGAAGGCAACACATTTACATACTGAGTTTGGCTTCGAGACTGGCCACATTTGAGCAACACGGAGGCTCTCAGGAGGTAACTCTTAGGCACCCTGCAGCTCTAGGCCTTGTTCTTATTTCAGGTGCACAGGCTCACAAGCATAGTCATTAGCATCAAGGGCTCATTGTTGGACCTTCCTTCTTTTTTGGTCTTTCCTGTTGCACTTGGGAGATTGTTCCTGTTCCTTTAGGGACTGTGATAGAGCTCCCCTGGCTAGGAACTCAGCACTCCCTCAGTTGTTGTTTTCAATTGTAACCACTATGAAAATATCCAAACATTTTTATGTACCCTGGATATATGCCCTGGAGAACTCCCTGCCAACCACGTGTCCCCTGTCAATAACATCCCACACCAGTATTCCTCCGCTGCCATTGTTGAACCTCTCTGTGATCCAAAACTTCTTGAAAAGTGAAGCACAATATATTGCCAGGTTCCATTAATAGTAAAATGGAATATAGTGATGAATTTAAAGGTTAGATATAGAATACATATTAATTTAGAAAAAATTAAGGTAAATGGAGCCTAGAGTGATTACAACTGAAAATGGGAGGATTGCATCCAGCATCCAGGTGGAATCTGACCCTCCTCTTGACATAGAGGTGCAATGGACACAACCAATCCAATGTCCACATAGAAGAGGTGGCATTGGATTGGGAAAAGTGGACATAATGGACAAAGGGTATGGGGAAAGGCAGGAAGAGATGAGAGGTGGAGGCGTCTTCGGGACATGGAGCTGCCCTGGATGGTGCTTCAGAGGTAATCACCGGACATTGTAAATCCTCACAGGGCCCACTTGATGGAATAGAGGAGAGTATGGGCCATGATGTGAACCAATGTATATGAGGTGCAGAGGTGCCCAAAGATGTACTTACCAAATCCAATGGATGTGTCATGATGATGGGAACGAGTGTTGTTGGGGGGGGGGGGGACAGGGGGGGGTGGGGGGTGGGGTTGAATGGGACCTCACATATATATTTTTAATGTAATATTATTACAAAGTCAATAAAAAATTAAAAAATTAAAAAAAAAATTAAGGTAAAAATAAATTGGGGTATCAAAAAATTTAAAGATGCAAAACTTTGTTTTTGATATTTGCCTTCCATCACTGCAATAAGTGTTGCCTTGTATGCAAGTTGGCAAGGCAACTACTTCCATCTTTTCCTCAGTGTCTACATCCTATCTTTTTCTTTTCTTCCCCCTAATTATTAAGCTTATCTTCACAAAAGTTTTAGATCACAGTAATTCATATATACGATATACAGTACTCCCACATATCCAACATAAAACCCTTTTCTTTTCCACAGCAATAATCTTTTTACATATTTATACTATATTTACTGAAACGTACAGATATTGAGACAATAGCTTTCAAACAAGGTAACATTTGGGTTTACATTGTGGTTTATATTTTAGACTATACAATTTTCTAAAGTTTTAGTTATCTTATGTTTTACATTATGATTTACATTTTAGCCTATCAGCCCCTATATATTTTTGCTGTAATTTAATATGTCTTATATCCATCCTTACATAATCTTGCGGAATACTTCTATTGCCCACACAGTTACATTGGTTCCATCTATTCAATACCTCTTTCGCCCTCCCGTTAGGACCCACAGTGACAATCAATCTTCATTGCGTGAAGGGCCGTGTTCAGAGATACTCCAACAGTGTTGAGGGCTTGACATGCTCAACTGCCCTAATGCACTGGGAGCCACCATTTCTCTCGAGAGATACAATTCCCTCTATTTGAGAACATCAGTCCTCCCCAGGATGTGGGTATACCTTCACTCTCATTATATGGATCTACCCGATAATATAACCCACTATGGCAAAATGAGCATTCAAATTCAAATGAGCATTCAAATGAGCATTCCCTCAAAGCCTGTCCTGTGTCGGATTATCCCCTTTAAGCATCTTAAACAGGTAACCATCCTTATTGTATTTTTGAAAAAGTTTTCTCAGCATTATACTCTCAACCAAATACCTGACAATCTCCTATGTTCGTATGTTGCCCCATCCTCCTCCCAATTTCTTGGGCAATATTGACCATCCTCCTATCCCTAGCCCCCCTCAAGCCCGCAAAGCCCCACCCAAAGGTAACCCTATGCCCCCATTTTATCCCTTCCTTGTACAAATACTTACCTCCAGCTTATCATAGATTTTACCCATGTAGGTGTCAGCTTACATCCTTCCTCTACACCCTGATTTCCTGTAAGCCTATCATCCAGTCTCTAGCTCTGTGATGCAGCTTGGTTTACTTATTTCATATCATTGAGGTCATGTAGTATTTGTCCTTCAATGCCTGGGTTGCCTCACTCAACATAAAGTTCTCAATATTCATCCATGTTATCACATGAGTTTGTAGTGTATTCGTCCTTAAAGCTGAGTAGTATTCCATTGTATGTATATACCACAGTTTATTTATCCATTCATCTGTTGATGGGCATTTGGGTTGATTCCAACTTTTGGTGATAGTGAACAATGCTCTATGAACATTGGTGTGCATATATCGATTTGTGTCCTTGTTTTCAGTTCTACTGAGTATATACCCACCAGTGGAATTGCTGGGTCATATGGCAAATCTAAAGCTAGTTTTTTGAGAAACCACCAAATGTTCCTCCAGGATGGCTGGATCCTTCTGCATTCCCACCAGCAGTGGACGAGTATTCCCATTCCTCCACATCCTCTCCAGCATTTGTAGTCTTCTGTTTTTTTCATAGCTGCCAATCTTATGGGAGTAAGATGTTATCTCACTGTAGTTTTGATTTGCATTTCTCTGATAGCTAGAAATTTGGAGCATTTTTTTCATGTGCTTTTTAGCCATTTGTATTTCTTCTTTGGAGAAGTGTCTGTTTAAATCTTTTTCCCTTTTTTTAAATGGATTGTTTGTCTTTTTATTTTCAAGATATAGGAGTTCTATATATATGGAGGTTATAAGTCTCTTATCACATATATGGTTACTAAATATTTTCTCCCATTGTGTAGGCTCCCTTTTCACTTTCTTGACAAACTCCTTTGAGGTGCAGAAGGCTTTAATTTTGAGAAAGTCCCATTTATCTATTTGTTCTTTTGCTGCTCGTGCTTTTGGTGTGAAGTTCATGAAGCCATTTCCTCTTGCAAGTTCTTGTATATGCTTCCCTACATTGCTTTCCAAAGTCTTTATGGTCTTGGCTCTTATATTTAGGTCTTTGATCCATCTTGAGTTGATTTTTTTATAAGGTGTGAGATGGTAATCCTGTTTCAATCTTTCACATGTGGATATCCAGTTCTCCAGACACCATTTGTTGAATAGGCCATTCTCTCCCAGTTGAGAGGGTTTGGTGGCTTCAGTGAATATTATATGACTATATATATGAGGGTCTATATCAGAACTCTCAATTCGGTTTCATTGGTCTGTGTGTCTCTCCTTATGCCAATACCATGCTGTTTTCACTACTGTAGCTTTGTAGTATGTTTTGAAGTCACGTAGTGTGATTCCTCCAATTTCGTTTTCCTTTTTCAATATGTCTTTGGCTATTCAGGGCCTCTTCCCTTTCCAAATAAATTTCATAGCTAGTTTTTCTAGTTCTTCAAAGAATGCTGTGTTGATTTTTATTGGGATTGCATTGAATGTGTAGATCAGTTTTGGTAGAATAGACATCTTAATAATATTTAGTCTTCCTATCCATGAACAGGGAATATTCTTCCATTTATTTAGGTCTTCTTTGATTTCCTTGAACAGTCTTGTGTAGTTATCTGTGTATAAGCTTTTTATATCTTTAGTTAAATTTATTCCTAGGTATTTGATTTTTTTATTGACTACTGTAAATGGTATTTGTTTCTTGATTTCCTCCTGAGCTTTCTCATTATTGGTGTACAGAAATGCTACTGATTATTGTGCATTGATCTTATAACCTGCGACTTTACTAAACTCATTTTTTTTATTGACTTTGTAATAATATTACATTAAAAATATATATGTGAGGTACTAAACTCATTTTTTAGTTCTAGAAGCTTTGTTGTAGACCTCTCAGGGTTTTCTATGTATAGGATCATGTCATCTGCAAATAATGAAATTTTGACTTCTTCCTTTCCAATTTGAATGCCTTTTATATCTGGTTCTTGCCTCAGTGCTCGAGCAAGTACTTCTAAGACAATGTTAAATAGAAGAGGTGACAGTGGGCATCCTAGTCTTGTTCCTGATCTTAGAGGGAAAGGTTTTAGAATTTCACCATTGTAAATGATGTTGGCTGTGGGTTTTTCATATGTACTCTTTATCATGTTCAGAAAATTTCCTTGTATTCTGACCTTTTGCAGTGTTTTTATCAAGGAAGTGTGCTGTATTTTGTCAAATATTTTTTCTGCATCTATAGACAATTGTGTGATTTTTTTCCTTCAGTCTGTTTATATGGTGTATTATGTTGATTGATTTTCTTATGTTGAACCATCCTCGCATACCCAGAATGAATCCCAGTTGGTTATGTTGTATGATTCATTTAATGTGTTGTTGAATACAGTTAGCAAGTATTTTGTTGAGGATTTTTGCGTCTAGGTTCATTAGATGAAATTGGTCTGTAATATTCCTTTCTCGTGGTGTCTTTGTTTGGTTTTGGTACTAGTGTAATGTTGGCATCATAGAATGAGTTGGGTAATATTCCTTCTGTTTCAATTTTTTGGAAGAGTTCAGTAAGACTGGTGTTAGTTCTTTCCGGAATGTTTTGTAGAATTCACCTGTGAAGCTATCTGGCCCTGGGCTCTTCTTAGTTGGGAGGTTTTTAATGACTGACTCTATCTCTTTACTTGTGATTGGTTTGTTGAGATCATCAATTTCTTCTTTTGTCAATATAGGCTGCTTATGTGTTTCTAGGAATTTGTCCCTTTCCTCTGAATTGTCATTTTTGTTGGAATATAGTTTTTCAAAGTATCCTCTTATGATAGTCTTTATTTCTGTGGGGTCAATGGTGATATCTCCTTTCTCATTTCTTTTTTTTTTTGTGTATTTGCATCTTCTCATTTTTTCTTTGTTAGTCTAGCTAAGGGTTTATCAATTTTATTGATCATCTCAAAGAACCAGTTCTTGGTTTTGTTTATCTTTTCAAGTGCTTTCCTATTTTCTATTTCATTTAGTTCTGCTCTTATCTTTGTTCTTTCTTTCTTTCTTCTTCCTGTGGGGTTATAGTTTTTTGTTTTTTTTTTACTAGTTCCTCCAAATGTGCAGTTAGTTCTTCAATTTTTGCTCTTTCTTCTTTTTTGATGTATGAATTTATGGCTATAAATTTCCCTCTCAATACTGCTTTTGCTGCATCCCATAAGTTTTGGTATGCTGTGTTATCATTTTCATTAGTTTCAAGGTAGTTATTAATTGCTTTTGACATTTCCTCTTTGACCCACTGTTTTTCTAAGAGTGTGCTGTTTAATTTCCATTTCTTGGTGTGAAATCTGGGCCTCTGGCCCTTGCAGATTTCCAGCTTCACTCCACTGTGGTCTGAGATATTAGTTTGTATAATTTCGATCTTTCTGAATTCATTAAGCCTTTCTTTGTGGCCTAGCATATGGTCTATCTTGGAGAATAATCCATGTGCACTTGAGAAAAATGTATATCCTGCTGTGTTCTGGTGTAATGACCTGTATATGTCTATTAGATCCTGGTCCTCTAATATGCTGTTCAAAGTTTTTGTTACTTTATTGATTCTCTTTTGAGATGTTCTGTCTGAAGTTGATAGTGGTGTATTAAAGTCTCCCACTATAATTGTAGAGGCATCTATTCTTTCATTTAGTTTTTCCAATGTTTGTCTCATGTATTTGGAGATGCCCTTGTTAGGAGCATAAATATTTATGATTGTTCATTTTTCTTGAAAGATTATCCCTTTCACTAATATGTAGTATCCATCTTTGTCTCTCACAGTTGTTTCACATTTAGTTTATTTTGTCTGATATTAATATAGCTATTCCTGCCTTTTTTTGGTTATTGTTTGCTTGTAAGATTGTTTTCCAACCATTCACTTTCAACCTCCATGAATCCATGGGTCTAAGATGTGTTTCTTCTAGGCAGCACATAGATGGGTCATATTTCCTTATCCAATCTTCCAGTCTGAATCTTTTGACAGGTGAGTTTAATCCAATGACATTCAGTGTTATTACTTTCAAGGAATTATTTATGTTAGCCATATTTTGTTTGGACTTGTGTTTGTCATATTTTGTTTGTTTGTTTTTCCTTCTCTTTTTGTCTTTTCTGTTGCTCTTACAGTCTCTTCCAACTCTGCCTCTCCTGTTTGTTTCTTTCTTCCTGCAGAATTCCCTTCAGTATTTCTTGAAGGCAGGGTTCTTGTTGGCATACTCTTTCAATTTCTGTTTATCTGTGAATATTTTGAACTCTCCATCATTTTTTAATGCTAGTTTAGCTGGGTAGAGTATTCTTGGTTGGAATTTATTTTTCTTTTAGTACCTTGACTATGTCATACCACTGCCTTCTTGCCTCCATGGTTTCACATGAGAAATCAGCACATAATCTTATGGAGCCTCCCTTGTATGTGATGGTTCTCTTTTCTCTTGCTGCTTTTAGAATTTTTTCTTTGTCTTGAGCATTGGATAATTTGACAAGTATATGTCTTGGGGTGGGTGTGTTGGGATTTATGGTGTTTGGGGTGCATTGTGCTTCCTGGACATGTACATCCATCTCTCTCAGTAGATTTGGGAAGTTTTCAGCCAGTATTTCCTCCAACACCCCTTCTGTCCCCTTTCCCTTCTCTTCTCCTTCTGGGATGCCTATAATATGTATGTTTGTGCATTTTGCATTGTCATTCAGGTCCCTAAGTCCTAGCTGGATTTTTCTATCTTTTTATCAATCAGTTCTACTATCTGTTTGATTTCAGATGTACTGTCTTCCACGTCGCTAATTCTCTCTTCTGCCTCTTCTAATCTGCTGCTATTTGCTGAGAGTGTATTTTTGATTTCTTGGACTGTGGTGTTCATCACCATCATATCTGTTATCTTTTTGCAATTTCCTCTCCAAGTATTTTCTTCATATTGTTATTCTCTTCCTTTACTTCATTAAGTTGGTCTCTAATATATAATTTGAGATCTTTAATTACTTGTCTGATGTTCTGCTCCTCTTTCTGGGTTTTAGTTTGTTCATTGGATTCAGCCATGTTTTCCTGATTATTGGTTTGGTTTGTAGTTTTTTGTTGTTGTCTAGTCATCATTTTATCTTGATAGGTTTAATCAGTTCCTTAGTTTCTTTGCCTAGTCTTGGGGATTAATTAGTTGTTGTTCATGCATAAGTGTCATGTCTTTTCTTTGACACTTTGTTCTTCTTATTCTATTTTCTTGTTGCTGGCTAAACTCTCTTTGAAGGAAAATATTAGGGCCAGGGAAAGCAAAATGAGTAAGAAAAGAAAATGTATAAAGTAGTATTGGTAATAAATGTTAACAGAGCAACAATGTGAGATCTAGGAGAATAGATATTAGACTCATGTAAGTTGTGTAGAGTTATAGCAGTAAGTAGAGTACCTATAATGAGATTGTCAACTGAATATGGGGAGGAATATAGTATGAATTAAAAGGCCAGTGTTTTCATGAGTGAGGGAAAGAGAAAAGAAAGACAATAATATCAAGAGTGGATAAAAGACAGAAAACAGAACAAAGGTATTAGAAATATAAAGTCAGACAATTTGAGGGCCAAAGAAAGGGAAGTAGAATGTAATAGAAACAGCAGATTATGGAGGATAGAAAGATGTGGGGGAAAGGGGATCGTGTAGGTGGCCAAAATCAATAGACACAGAAAAGAGGAAATGGAGGATGAGGAAACACAGCAAGTGTGAAGCGCTCCCTGCAGCACCTTTTATATAAAGAAAATAAAATTTAAAAAGAATAAAAAGAGAGAGAGAAAAAAAGAATAGAAAAGGGGGGGCAAAGAAAAGGGGGGGGGACAAGCAAGAAAAAGAAAAAGAGAAAAAAAACTAAATAAATGAAAAAGGACCTCTTGCTGGAATCTCCTCTGTCACCGTCCCACCAAATTGACATCCAGACACCTCCTGCTCTGCAAACACCTGAAACAGCCTGGTGCAGCAGGACTCCAACCCTACTCAACCGCTTCTTTGCAGGAGAGATTATGAGGTGCCTGGCACTGTTTCAATTGCTTTACTTTTAAAGATTTATTCAATACCATTGATTAGCCCCATTTTTCATGTAATAAACTGAGGTGCAGAGAGATTGAATAACTTTTCCAAGGTCACACCAGTGGTAAGGAACACAGGTGGGAATTGAACTCAGGCCGTCTGACTCAAGGGTCTGTGCTCTTAACCACCACACTATACTGTGTCATGCTATGTGAAGGCAAGTGTTTTAAATAGCCAGCAGTTCCATACAAATGCACTCTTACAAATAAGGTCAGGAGGCACTCTGCTCTGGAGGTGTTATTGGCTCAGTGCCATGGATTCCTGGACTGTTGAAAGAGGCAGAGGAAACAGCCCTCAACCAGTGGTAGGCAGGAGTTTGGTGCATATCTACTCCAGCTTGCTCACCTCTTGGGTGGTACAACCTTGAGGTGTGCTCTACAGCAGCTCCCAGAGGCCCCAGGGGGCTTGAGCTCCAGCAGCCCAGAGCTGAAACCTGCTCATCAACACACTCTCTGTTGACTGCCTTCCTATCCCTGTCTCACTTCCCCACCCACTATCTCTGCTCCCTGAATCACCTTCCACATTATCACCTTCCACTTAAATTCCTGTCTCAGAGTTTGCTTCTTAGGGAACCCAACCCAAGACAATTTATACCTTCCAAAGGGCTTTCTCATTATTTCATCTTCAGAACCACCCTATTGAGTCAGAAGGGCAGGTAAATATAATCCTTATTTTCTGGATGAGCAAACTGAGCTTCAGAAGCATTCAGAGATACCCTCAAGATCATGCAACCTGTAAGTGGCAGACCTGGGTTAAAACCTGGTTCTCCCAAGTCTTGGAGTCTGGGGTGCCTACATCACTCTCTCTGAGTTTCTTTGGGACTCTGACTTGCTGCTGGATGTGATATAGTGTCTCTAAGGGTTTTCTGCTGTCAACAGAGAATATATTTATGGTTTCTGAAGGAGGTAGTAGTCCATAAGTGCTGAGGTCCACCAACCCTACAAATGATACTGGGACAGTAGGGTTTTGTTTCCAAACTTTGTTTATTGTACACCTCACCCATAAACATTTTGAGTTTCCCCATTATATATATACCTATAAATTATATATATATTTTACTAATATAATATGTATATATAATGTGATATATTGAATTATTGGTTCCAATTCTTCACTCCCTCGGGATAGTATTGCACCTCCACTTCCTTGGCATGGCCTTGTGGTAGTTAGAGTGTACTTGCTCATCCCTTGACTTTGGGCTCAGACCTGTGACTTGCTTTGGCCAATGGGATGTTAGTGGATGTGATGATGGAATCCAGAGTTTGAAATGCACCTGCAGAGTCAGATTAACCCCCTCACGCTTCTGCCATAGCTGTGAGAAGAGCGTGGCCCAGTTTGCCAGCAGGTCCAAGGAGCATGAGAGGCACGTGGTGCAGATTCAGGCCCAACCTGCAGCTTGGCACCAAGTACAGCCAAGCCAGGCCTTAATCAGCCAGCCAGTGAGCATGAAAATGAGAAGAAATGATGGTTGTTTTAAGCCACTGAGCTGGAGAGTGATTTGTTATTCTGCCTCACTGTGACAAAAGCCAAGTGATCTGATAATAACATGTACAGGAAGTAGAACGGTAAAAGAAATCATGTTCTCTCTGGTTCCCCATGGCTCATCCTGTGTACCTCCTGGGAGATGTGCACCCAACAAATGTAACCACTGTGCTAAACTTGCAGCAATCATGCATGTGTATTTGTTGATGTCTGTATTCAGTGACCATGAATTGAGCGAGTACTATGGAGATAGAGTGACAGTACAACCTGGTTACCCTGGGATACGCTGGGTTGTCTTGATGCAGTCATTAACGATATCCCCTTTCACTCTCAAAAGTGTCCCACTTTGGACCCCAGATTCCTTGGTCACCCTCATAATGTGCCAAGCACTGTACTGCATGTCAGGGTGTTCATTGGAAGCAACTAGGAAAGGAACATCCTCTGAGGGTATAGGGGAGGGAAGAGAAGGGAATATTTCCTGAGGAAGGATTGCCTGAGCTGAGTGAAAACTCACAGGGACAAAGGCATGGACACGTCAGATCAGGCCTGGAAATACAGCTGTGAATTCAGAAGGTGTGAAAGGTGGTATCAGAGAGATAGACAGTTGCCTCATTTCCCTCGTTAAGGAGTTTGGTGTTTTCCTTGAAAGCTGTGGAAAGTCCCGAGGGATTTTATCAGGGGTGGGGCATAATCAGATGTGAGTTTTAGTAAGATTACCCCAGGCAAGGGTCAGAATGGAGGCTGGGAGACCAGTCAGGGAGCTTTCGCAACAGTACTGGTGAGAGATGACGAAGGCCTGAAGGGAGCCACAGCAGAGAGGTAGAGAGGAAGGGGATGAAGGGACCCTAAGGAGGTAAAGCTCATGGGACATGGACACAGATAAGATGAAGAGAAATGCAGGATGAAAGCATCTTGGTCCATGACCTTGAATGCATCTTCTGGTGTGTAGGAAAAGAGTAGCTCTGATCGTTTCCTCAAGTTCCACACAGTCATGCGAACTTGCCATCTCACTTGGACATGACTTGCTGGAAATGCTCACAAGTAAGCAGGAAGGAGTGTGATTCAATGTGTGCAGTAGACACTGCCGATGCCTTCTTCCATATCCCTTCAGCCCTCCCAAGAGGTCAAAGCCACAGGTGCTGGTATGTGCCTCTGGTCTACCGTCTCTCTGTATGAGGCTGTTCTCTGACTTTGGGGGCATGTTTGGCACACACAGGGACAGGCCAAAAGGGCTAGGGATTTAGGAATTAACACAGTGGCAGAGGTCCTCAGCACTGAGTCTCACACAGTCTCTCAGAGGAGCCCCGGCTGCCTTGAGCCTCAGTTGCCCGCAGCAGTAACCCATCTATTAGCATACTTTCTATCAGCTTTCTTCCTTTTTCTGCCTCACTTCTCACAGTGCTTCCTGGAATCATCGCCCAACTAAATTAGTTGAACTTAAATCCTTGTCTCAAGATCTGCTTTTTGGGGGAAGCCAAGCTAAGAGTATATATAGTGCTTAGAATAATGCCTAGTCCATGTCAAGTGCTATTTACAGGTTAGATATTCTTATTATTACTGTTCTTTTATTTGTCTCAACCAAATGTCTTTTTTTTTTTAAGATTTGTTTATTTGTTTATTTCTCTCCCCTTCCTCCCCCACCCCGGTTGTCTGTTCTCTGTGTCTATTTGCTGCGTCTTCTTTGTCCGCTTCTGTTGTTGTCAGCGGCACGGGAATCTGTGTTTCTTTTTGTTTTGTCATCTTGCTGTGTCAGCTCTCTGTGTGTGCGGCACCATTCCTGGGCAGGCTGCACTTTTTTTCGCGCTGGGCAGCTCTCCTTACGGGGCGCACTCCTTGTGCGTGGGGCTCCCCTACACGGGGGACACCCCTGAGTGGCACGGCACTCCTTGAACGCATCAGCACTGCGCATGGGCCAGCTCCACATGGGCCTAGGAAGCCCAGGGTTTGAACCGCGGACCTCCCATGTGGTAGATGGACGCCCTAACCACTGGGCCAAGTCCACCGCCCCAAATGCCTTTTGCAACATAAGTTTATGAGGTCTAATGACTGCCAAGATGAATGCAAAGGAGATTTCCCCAAGTAGCTCTCATCAAACGTTATTGACCCCTTGATCTCGACTTTACATAATCGAATATCTAGTCAGGAAAGCAGAAACCAACTAGGGAATTCAAGGAGAGGGGATTTAATACAGTGCATTGGTTCCCCAGGTGTTAGAAGGCTGAAACAGGCAAGAGAAGAAAGGAAATTAATCCAAAGGGTAGAAACTTCTAAAAGTAGTTGCCACCCCTAAGGCTAGGAGAACAAAGGGGAGGAGGAGGTGGTAACCAATAGCTAAGGGTGAGGAAGAGGGGCCAGCACCTCAAGGAAGAATGGACATGGCCATTCCTAGGTACCCCAACAAAAAGAAAAAGAGAAAGAAAGGCAGACAGTGCTGCTTCTGATCTCTCACTTCTGATCTCCAATACTCTGCTCTACTGGTAGAGCATAAAAGAGAGATAACTTGCAAAGGGTCCAGGATATAAACTTTTTAAGTCCCTGCTCCAGCATTACAGAGCAGCATAAGGAAACATAGTCGTGGGAAAATACCCAACCTACCTAACTTTCCTTACCATGGGTGGTCTTCTCTCACCTACCCATACAATTGTTCCTGCTTCTTGGGGGCGGTCATTAGGTCTTAGGGGCTACTGTTGAATTTTTCTTTTTTTCCAGGAAAAAGTTTTCTTTTTCATCTTCCTAAAACAGCCTATCCCTCATTTCCCATTCACAAAGTCTGCCTTCCTCCTGGACGTGTGCCTCTGTTATCATAGATGTGGTTTTGGTCCAAAGCCCCAGAGAGCCAGAAGTTGTGTTTCCAATATGGCAGCTGCTTGTCACATAGAACCATTCTGCAGTGAAGCTTCTAGCCTGTGTTCTTTGATCTTAAGACAAAATGAATATTCTGGCTTAGGCCAAGGGGAGGTTGGAGGATTTGGATGGTCCTCTGATCTAGAGAATTCAAGGTTAATATCCTCATCTTCAAGGCCAGAATGGAGGACACCCTCCTTGCTTTCCACAACCCAACTATTTTCATGTGTTGCTTAACAGAGAATACACCAGATATGAAAATTGAGTCTGGATATCAGACTTAATTCAGACCAATTCAAACGTTTAGCTCCAACTACACACACAGGTTCTAGATGCTTCAGAGGAGGAAATTCCAGCCTTACGGGCATGTTCAATCACATTACACACCAAATACTGGTTAATATAATGATAATTACTTAAACTAATATCGTTACAACTACTTGTAGCTTGAAGTTTGCAATACATACAACAATCATCTCATTTTATCACCATCACCCCATGAAGTATACAGTGTCACCATTTTACAAAGAGGAAACTGAAGTTCAGAGAAGTTAGGTGACTTGCCCAAAATCATGTAGTCGATGAATTTCAGAGAATTCAGACTTAAATGTAAGTCTGAATCCAAAGGTGAGCTGTTTGTACTCTGCCTATGGCACATAGAATAAGCATCTAAATGAAAGTGGAAAGAGTTAGAGCCCACAGGTAGCCTGAAAAGGGGAAGGTCGGTGCAGGCTCAGGCTAATGGGGACAACTCTGGGATAGTGAGATGTGGGGTACATGCTGAAGGATGGAGAGTATTGGGAAAGCCAGAGAGTAGAGGGCAAGCATTGAAATGAGAGAACCATATTTGAGAGCTAGAAGGGACCCCAGGGATCACACACCTATTTACTCCATGACAAAATAGAGACCCATCATATTTACAAGATTAGGATAAAGCCTTCCAGCTGGTTAAAGGCAGACCTTGAACTAAAGCTCATGGTTCCTAGCCCCAGATTTTTTTTTGTCTGACCCCTTGCTCTTGGGTAGATAATAGACTAGAACCTTATATCCTTTCTCTACCCTGATTTCCTGTAAGCCTATCATCCAGTCTCTAGCTCTCTGAGGCAGCTTGGTTTACTTATTTCATATCATTGAGGTCATGTAGTATTTGTCCTTCAATGCCTGGGTTGCTTCACTCAACATAAGGTTCTCAATATTCATCCATGTTATCACATGAGTTTGTAGTGTATTCATCCTTAAAACTGAGTAGTATTCCATTGTATGTATATACCACAGTTTATTTATCCATTCATCTGTTGATGGGAATTTGGGTTGATTCCAACTTTTTGTGATAGTGAACAATGCTGCTATGAATATTGGTGTGCATATATCAGTTTGTGTCCTTGTTTTCAGTTCTACTGGGTATATACCCAGCAGTGGAATTGCTGGGTCATATGGCAAATCTATGGTTAGTTTTTTGAGAAACCACCAAACTGTCCTCCAGAATGGTTGTATCCTTCTGCATTCCCACCAGCAGTGGACGAGTATTCCCATTCCTCCACATCCTCTCCAGCATTTGTAGTCTTCTGTTTTTTCATAGCTGCCAATCTTATGGGAGTAAGATGGTATCTCATTGTAGTTTTGATTTGCATTTCCCTGATAGCTAGAGATTTGGAGCATTTTTTTCATGTGATTTTTAGCCATTTGTATTTCTTCTTTGGAGAAGTGTCTATTTAAATCTTTTTCCCATTTTTTAAATGGGTTGTTTATCTTTTTGTTTTCAAGATATAGGAGTTCTTTATATATGCAAGTTATAAGTCTCCTATCTGATATATGGTTACCAAATATTTTCTCCCATTGTGTAGGTTCCCTTTTCACTTTCTTGACAAACTTCTTTGAGGTGCAGAAGGCTTTAATTTAAGGAAGTCCCATTTATCTATTTGTTCTTTTGCTGCTTGTGCTTTTGCTGTGAAGTTCATGAAGCCATTTCCTATTACAAGGTCTTGTATATGATTCCCTACACTGCTTTCTAAAGTCTTTATGGTCTTGGCTCTTATATTTAGGTCTTTGATCCATCTTGAGTTGATCTTTGTATAAGGTGTGAGATGGTAATCCTCTTTCATTCTTTTACATATGGATATCCAGTTCTCCAGGCACCATTTGTTGAATAGGCCATTCTCTCCCAGTTGAGAGTGTTTGGTGACTTTATCAAATATTATATGGCTATATATATGAGGATCTATATCAGAACTCTCAATTCGGTTCCATTGGTCTGTGTGTCTCTCCTTATGCCAATACCATGCTGTTTTCACTACTGTAGCTTTGTAGTATGTTTTGAAGTCAGGTAGTGTGATTCCTCCGATTTCATTTTTCTTTTTCATATGTCTTTGGCTATTCAGGACTTCTTTCCTTTCCAAATAAATTTCATAGTTAGCTTTTTTAGTTCCTTAAAGAATGCTCTGTTGATTTTTATTGGGATTGCATTGAATGTATATATCAGTTTTGGTAGAATAGACATCTTAATAATATTTAGTCTTCCTATCCATGAACAGGGAATATTCTTCCATTTATTTAGGTCTTCTTTGATTTCCTTGAGCAGTCTTGTGTAGTTATCTGTGTATGAGTTTTTTACATCTTTAGTTAAATTTATTCCTAGGTATTTGATTTTTTTATTGACTACTGTAAATGGTATTTGTTTCTTGATTTCCTCCTGAGCTTGCTCATTATTGGTGTACCAAAATGCTACTGATTTTTGTGCATTGATCTTATAACCTGCCACTTTACTAAACTCATTTATGAGTTCCAGAAGCTTTGTTGTAGACCTCACAGGGTTTTCTATGTATAGGATCATGTCATCTGCAAATAGTGACATTTTTACTTCTTCCTTTCCAATTTGAATGCCTTTTATATCTGGTTCTTGCCTCAGTGCTCGAGCAAGTACTTCTAAGACAATGTTAAATAGAAGGGGAGAGAATGGGCATCCTTGTCTTGTTCCTGATATTAGAGGGAAGGATTTTAGGATTTCACCATTGTAAACGATGTTGGCTGTGGGTTTTTCATATATACTCTTTATCATGGTCAAAAAATTTCCTTGAATTCCAGTCCTTTGCAGTGTTTTTATCAAGGCAGGGTGCTGTATTTTGTCAAATGCTTTTTCTGCATCTACAAAAAAATCATGTGATCTTTTTCTTTTAATCTGTTTATATGGTGTATTACATTGATTGATTTTCTTATGTTGAACCATCCTTGCATACCCAGAATGAATCCCACTTGGTCATGGTGTATAATTCGTTTAATGTGTTGTTGAATACGGTTAGCAAGTATTTTGTTGAGGATATTTGCGTCTAGGTTCATTAGAGAAATTGGTCTGTAATTTTCCTTTCTTGTGGTGTTTTTATTTGGCTTTGGCACTAGGGTAATGTTGGCATCATAGAATGAGTTCGGTAATGTTCTTTCTGTTTCGATTTTTTGGAAGAGTTTCAGCAGGATTGGTGTTAATTCTTTCCAGAATGTTTTGTGGAATTCACCTGTGAAGCTGTTTGGCCCTGGGCTCTTCTTAGTTGGGTGGTTTTTATTTATTTTTATTTTTTTCAAATTCTACCCAATTTATTCATTTTTTTAAAAAAAATATTACATTCAAAAAATGTGAGGTCCCCATTCACCCCCACCATCCCCACTCCACCACTCCCCCCACAGCAACACTCTCCCCCATCATCATGACACATCCATTGCATCTGGTGAGTACATCTCTGGGCATCGCTGCACCCCATGGCCTGTGGTCCACATCATAGCCCACACTCAGTTTGGAGGTTTTTAATGACTGATTTTATCTCTTACTTTTGATTGGTTTGTTGAGATCGTCAATTTCTTCTTTCATCAATATAGGCTGCTTATGTGTTTCTAGGAATTTGTCCATTTCCTCTGAATTGTCATTTTTGTTGGAATATAGTTTTTCAAAGTATCCTCTTATGATAGTCTTTATTTCTGTGGGGTCAGTGGTGATATCTACTATCTCATTTCTTATTTTGTGTATTTGCATCTTCTCTCTTTTTTTCTTTGTTAGTCTCCCTAAGGGTTTGTCAATTTTATTGATCTTCTCAAAGAACCAGCTCTTGGTCTTGTTTATCTTTTCAAGTGCTTTCTTATTTTCTATTTCATTTAATTCTGCTCTTATCTTTGTTATTTCTTTCTTTCTTCTTCCTGTGGGGTTACTTTGTTGTTTTTTTTTACTAGTTCCTCCAAATGTGGAGTTAGTTCTTCAATTTTTGCTCTTTCTTCTTTTTTGATGTATGAATTTATGGCTATAAATATAAGGTGATATCTACATCTATATGGGTGAAATCTATGATAAGCTGGAGGTAAGTATGTGTACAAGGAAGGGATAAAATGGGGGCATAGCATTACCTTTGGGTGGGTCTTTGTGGGCTTGAGGCAAGCTAGGGATGGGAGGATGGGTAATATTGCCCAAGAAATTGGGGGGAGGGTGGGGCAACATATGAACATAGGAGATTGTCAGGTGTTCGTTGAGAGTATAATGCTGAGAAAAACTTTTCAAAAATATAATAAGGAAAGTTACCTGTTTAAGATACTTAAAGGGGATAATCTGACACAGGACAGACTCCTAGGGAATATGTGGATGCTCATTTTGCCAGAGTGGCTTATATCATTGGGTAGAGACCCATATAATGAGAATGAAGGTATACCCACATCTTGGGGAGGACTGATGCCATCAAAAAGAGGGAACTGTATCTCTCAAGAGAAATGGTGGCTCCCAGGGCATTAGGGCAGTTGAGCATGTCAAGCCCTCAACACTGTTGCAAGTATCACTGAACATGGTTCTTCAATAAATGAAGATTGACTGTCACTGTGGGCCCTAAGGGGAGGGAGAAAGAGGTATTGAATAGATGGAACCAACGTAACTGTGAGGGCAATAGAAGTGTTTCACAAGAGTACGCAAGGATGGATATAAGACATGTAAAATTACACCAAAAATATATAGGGGCTGATAGGCTAAAATGTAAATCATAATGTAAAACATAAGATAACTAAAAATTTAGAAAATTGTATAGTCTAAAATATAAACCACAATGTAAACACACACACACACACAAAAAATAGACTAGAACCGAGCTCCCAAGAAAGTATCAATGCCATCGTTCCTTCCCTAGGATTTCTGGTGTTCAAACCCATGGACTTATCAAACACATGTTGCCAGTCACATTATCAGGAAAATGTCTTTCCCCCTGTGTAGCATGGGCTTTGGAGATGATTGAGCCCAGGTTTGAATCTTGCTCCAGCACTCGCTTGCTGTGTGACCTTCAATAACTTCCCAACCTTCAGAAATTCAGTCTCCCCATCTATAGGAGAAGGTAATAGAGCCATTCTCTTACCATCACCGTGGGAACCAGATGTAAAGAAAAATCATAGTAGGGGCTTAGTAAATAGCTGCATGACAGTATTTTTGGTCATGAAGGCACCATTTGAGCAACCTGAGAACCAAAAGACAATAGCTTAATAAAGAGAATAAAGGAAAAAAATTATCACCTGAAGTAAATAAGCCTCCTGATATGTTTACTGTAACAAATAATTATGTAGCACAACACAACACAAATTAAGGTGCTGCCTCTGACCTCCTAATTACCCTGTGAGGTAGACATCATGGGGACCCTTTTCACAGAGAAGGAAATTGAGGAACGGGGTGTGAGAATGACATGCACAACATCCCACCACTGGTTAGCGATGGAGTCCAGACTCCAACCCAGCCTCTCCCCTCCTAAGCCTGTATCCTTTCTATGGTGATGATAAGGCAAAAGCAAAGTGAGGAACTGCCAAAGACTCTAGAGCCATCTGTGAGGCAATTCCCAGGGCTAAACCAGGCTGCAGGGGCTGGGGCGGGAAAAGACGCAGATGTGATGAGTTGCCTGGGAGGCAGGGTTTTAGTACATTTCTAAGGAGAGGTCTAAGAAGAAAGTCAGGTTTTAAGCATCAGGGAGAGAAGAAAATTAGGAAGAGAGAGAGAGAATAATGGCATGTCACAAGTTCAATTTCCTGGGAAACAAACTATGAGCCTGAGTTTAGTGAGTAGGATATTTATGAAGAAGTGTCCTTGGGATCTACATCTGGGGAAGGGAAGCAGAGAGCAGATTGGGTAGAGGCAGCTGAGCAGTTGCTGGGAAGCAAGCCCAACGACAACTTTGGCCAACCCCATGAGGAACCATGGAGCTAGAATGGACCTTCAGAGATGAGTCGAGATGGTCAAGCTGTGTAATCCCGTATCAATCAGTGACTGGATTTGGGCTGTCCCGGGAAGGGGCATGGCCCTGTGTGAGGTCCTCTCTGTCACTGAGGCCATCTCTGAAGGGGCTGACAGCTGGAAGGAATCCCCTGATGATACTTTCAGCAGCTGGGCAACAAGTCGTACCTGGAGGGGGCTCTGGGTGGGTCATTGCTGTGCCTGCCAAAATGTGTCTGTGTGAGAATCTGAGAGTGAGTGTGTAGTAAGTTTGTGTGTGTATTCTCTTCCCTCCCTTGGAATTGGGGTCCCACACTGAATTTCCAGGTAGACATCCGAGCTCTTGGCCCTCTAGCTTCACTGTCTTTGCCAGTCCTGGAAGGGTCTAGATGGCCCAGAAGCTTTGATCCTGCTCACAGAGGAACCACCACAGAGGCCCAGGGCCACTCACGAGCAGCCAGCAGGGGTGGGCCAAGACCCTGAGTCAGTCAGATACGAAAGTAAACCATGCAGGGAGGTGGGGTGTAGTAGCAGGGACACAATGAAATACCCTGACAGAGAACAACTGGGGGGCTGTGCATGAAACCCTGAGGGGGAGAAACTGATAGAAACAGACAGACAGAGAGAAACACAGAGAGACAGAGTCACACAGAGAGAATGAGACCCAAATGAGACAGACAAGGTCAAAGACACGTAGAGAGAAAGACAAAGCACATGCATGCATACACACAAGCACACGCAGAGAGACTCTGGCTGCTCTCCACAACCAGACTGAGCTGGGAGGTTAGAGATGAAGCTGTGGCTCTTGGAACTCGAGGGGCATACCTGCCTTCTTCCTGGGAGATGCACAACTTAGCCAGGGCTTCCCTGTAGCCAGCTGGAAGAGCAGTCGAGGTATGTCTGTGTGTGTGGGGGGGGGGGGGGGGCAGGCCTGCCTGCTGCTCTGTACCTGAGGCCAAGATGTGTGTCCTGGGGGTTGTCAGGAGAAGGGGAGGGGCTGGGTAGAAGAGGCCAAGGGAAGGGAGGGGAGACTCTTCAATCCACATAAACTGGAGTCCCATCCATCCCAAAGGCACAGCTGGATCTGCTGTCCCTCCTGGCTTCTAAACTTCCTTGCACATATTGCCATGGTTCCTCTCCTTTTGTCAGTTTCTTTTTCTTATGTCCAATTTCAGCTTCCTCTCCCCCAAAGGATGAAAGTTATCTCCCTCTTCCCAGGTGTGAATGTGGGTGCAAGATACATTCCTGAGTAGTGACAAATAGCATCACACTTTGAATGCCATGAGGACAATCAACATTTAACAGAACTGAGTGGTGAATTCCTTCAAGGACAGGATCCATTCCTAATTTGCCTTTAGTTTTAAGCTGGATCTTGACACACAACGCTAAGATGATTCAGATGAAGCTACACATGGGTGTATGTCTTCAAAACCAGTGCTTCTCAAATGTTAATGTGCATAAGTGTCACTGGGGCCTTGTTAAAATGCACATGCTCTTTCAGCAGATCAGGGGTGGGCCTGAGATTCTGCATTTCTCACCAGCTACTTGGTGGTACTGCTGCTGCTACTGGTAGTTCAAGCCACACTTCAAGTAGCAAGAGCCTGAACCACCAAGTTCATTGTGAAACACGGCCTGAGAGTACTAGGGTTTATTCCTCAACACTGCCCCCTTAGCATGTTGACAAATACCGGGCAACCTCCAGTGTGTTCGGCATATGTCTCCAGAAGGAGGCAGTGTGCAGTAGTGGATAGAAGTGGCTTTGGACTCAAACTGGCTTGATAATTCCCACTCCACTGTGTCCTAACTACCTGGCTTTGTTCACAGCCACTTGGGTTTTCAGCTCCCAGATGTCTCATTTGGAAAGTGGGGATATGAACTTTGCCAGGTTGTGGCAAAGAATTCAAAGTAAAGAACGGGCATGTAATGCCGGCAGAGTCCATGATCCTTCCCTGACCCTTCCCATCCTTGCCTGCCTCAAAACCCCAGTTCTTATGATCTGAATCACTTCTTTGGCGAGTAATCCTCTTCTGACTGCTACGTGCTGCCTTTAAGCATGCATGGTCTTGATGTAAATTTGCACGTCTCCTGGTGTTCTCCTCAACTAGATTATAGGCTTATCCTTAAGTTCTTTAGTATAGTGTCTTGCATTTAACAGTCACTCTCTTCATAGAAGTTGAATGAATGAATGAATGAATGAATGAATGAATGAAACAAGTTATGTCAACGTGCTGCTATGCACTCCAGCCACTCTATGAAGTATGCAACCAGATGGACGTGGCCACCCCTCCCTCAGTCCTCCCAAATCTGTTAGGACTCCCTGAATTGAGGAGAGAGAAGCTGGGCAAGCTGCTGGGAAGCAGCCCATCGTGGTGGGGAGGCAGGGAGGAGCAGGTTAGTGACTGCAAGGAGCCTGAGATTACTGCCAAGGGTGGACTACTCTATACTATTTTTCTAAAGATTTGGAGGCTGCGAACTCAGTTCTTCCAACCTGGTGGAAATGGGAGCAACCTGACTCTCCCCACGGTTGGTGCAGTGTGAGAACTGGGGTTAATCAGGTGGCCTCCTGGCAGGTGCAAATCACTGACCTGACCCTCTGCAGAGAAGACTTCAACTTGGCCTGTTTGAAAAGGAGAGGTAGCTAAACTTGTGGCAAGTGCCAGAGAAAAAACCCAGGGAGATGTATGCAAATTACTCATCTTAGTCAGCCCAAGGGGTGCTAATGCAAAGTACCAGAAATCTGTTGGCTTTTATAAAGGGTATTTATTTGGGGTAGAAGTTTACAGTTACCAGGCCTTAAAAAGGCCAACTCAAGGTGCCATAAGAGGTACTTTCTCACCCAAAGTCTGTTGTTATGTGTTGACGCAAGATGGCAGGCAACATCTGTGAGGGTTCAACCTTCCTCCTTCCTCTTAAGGTTCCATGGTCCCAGCTTCCTCTGAGCTCAACTATAGGCTGGCATAAGGCTCAACTCTCTCCCCAGGGCTCAGCTGCTCTGTTCTCTTCACAAGGTCAGTTGTAGACTATCAGGCTCATCTCTCTTCCTGGGGCCATGTCTATGGAGCTCTCTCTCTTCCTACATATCTGCTTCTGTGTGTCTACTTCCTTGTGAGAGTCTGTTTTATCAGCCCAAAGGGGCTGGGACTCAATACTGAGTCTCACTCTGATGATGTGATTGAATCAAAGCTCTAATCTTAATATAAGTTAATCAGGACATCTCAGCTGAATCTAATACAATCAAAGGGTTATCATACCCAGAGAAACAGATCAGTTTACAAACATAATCAATATTTCTTTTTGGAATTCATAAATAATATCAAACTCCCACACACATCGTCATGCAAATCTCCCAGGACCACACCTTTCAAAGAGTCCTTTCTCCTAATAGGGTGCTGCACTTCGTTGCGAAATGTTGGGTCCCCAAGCCTGCTGGGAAATCTGGCCTCATTGGGGATGTCTCTTAACTATTTGCAGCAGCAAAAGAGATGCCAGTCAGGTCTTGGTTCAGTGAGTATCTAATCTGACTGCCTAAGGAAAAGGACTTTGTTTCAAGTGTTTTAGGTAAATGATGCTCTTATTCACTCAAAATGAAAGTATGTTCTCGGGGTGAGCATTCATGACAATATTTACCAACTTGTCTGATTGCATCTTCTAGCCTTTTGTTCACATTATGAGTTGTTATGGCATTGAGTTTGCTTTCTTTAATTTTTTTTTTTTTGGTAATCTCCAAGTTTAGGTTTTGCAAAAGGCCTTGGGAAATGTTTGGCCCCAAGGGAGTCCCATCCCATCTCTGGGACTTATCTTAGATTAGTCCCTTCTCTTTTCTCTCAAGAGAGGTCCTCAGCTTCCCTCACTACCACTGCCTAGATGAAGGGGTTGGACCAGATTATGGCTTGGTTCCCTTCCAGCAATCTGATTCCATACAGAGGCTTCTGTTTTTAATTCAAACACTCAGCCCATTTTTATCTCATCCATATCTTGAGGCTGCAGCACGAGAACAACTCCTGGGTAGGTGCTGAAGGAAGATTTGAGGGAAAAAAATAGAGCCACCGGGGGTTAAGGAGTCTTGTAGTGTTTGATTCAAAATAGATCTCGGCGCTCGCTAGAACCCCCAGACTACTTAATATTATAAATGAGAAAACTACAAAGAACTAAACTGGTCTGGCCCTTTTTTTAATTTTTAAGAAGAGATGATGGGACAGCAGTTGACAAAAAAACAAATTATTAGGTATGTGGTTGCTGCTTTGAAAGGAAGTTTATTTTAGTGATCTGTCCTTGTTACTACCTGTGGTAGACTGTTTACATTTACGTCCCCCGCAAGCTCCAATCATCCATGCCTCACAGTATTTACTTCTTTGGGGAGTCCACCTCACACTGACTTTGGGATTGGCTATGTAACCAGCCTTGACCAATGGAGACTTCGCAAGCGTGAAGTAAGTAGAAGCTTCATAATCGCTTGCACTTCGGAGCTTATCATCTTGTATGCTCACTCTTAGGACATCCCTTTTCAGAACCTAGCAGCCAGATGATAAGAAGTCCAAGCCACATGGAGGAGAACTGAGGCTCTAGACCACTGCCTCAGCTGAGCTCCCAGCCCACGGCCAGCCTGAACTTGCCAGCCACTTGTGAGTGTGCCATCTTGGAAGTGGGTCTTCCGTCACCAATTGAGCTGCTCCAGCTGATGTCACATGAAGCAAAAATGAGCCTTCTCCATCAAGCTCTACTAACATTGCAGAATCTTGAGCAAATAAGGGATTGCTGTTGTTTTAAGCCACGAATTTTTAAGATGGCTTATTATGTAGCAAGAGATAACTGGAACACCTCATGCAAGGTCTCTGTCTTGCCCTTTTTCCTGGATCTGACAGAATTTCTAACAGGAGTCTCCAGACTCCCTTCTGAGGGGTCTTCTGGGGGTTCAGTTCATGACCTTCAATCCTATTGACCTGGGGCAGAAGAACTGCTAAATAGCTTTTAAATTCCACCTTCCCAGTGATTGGTAGGTTGGTTTTCTTTGCATGTGTCTTTGTGGATTTAAGTGTGTTTTTCCCCCCAAGATAAATATCTTCTTGCATATACAAATAAGGGCTGGTGAAATAGAAAGGGCTGATTTAAGAAAAGGTTCTACAGTTTGTTGCTTATCAAGTGCTTATGGGGTTTGAATGCCTCAAGGCCCCAAATCTAAAGGTTAATGTTTTGACACTGAAAATCCATCAGTCAGGGGTGAGAATGGGGGGAAGAGTTTGCATTAATTATTAGTCAGACTCTTAATTTGAATCAATGAAAATGCCAGAATGACGGAGGTGTTTGGACTGAATAATAATTTACGAGACTGACATGGACCTGAACAAAGAGTCGTAGGAAAGGAGGACAGCGTGTCCTAGACTGGAGTGGGCTGAGGAGGCAGGGCTAGGGCTGGGGAGGAAAGAAAAGCCAGCATCGTTGCCTGGGGAAGTTGAGAGAAGGCCCGCAGAGCACAGCAAGGCAGGACAGAGCTGGGCTATGGATAATTCAGTTTCTGAGGCATCCTTAGGGTTCCTGAGTAAACAGCAGTCACAGTCACTTGACTCCTGCATCTGCCTATCAGTGCCCTTTGAGAAATGGGCCAAATTGCAGATGCTTCCATGTTTCAAGACCCAGACTCATGTGGGACCTGGGATGTCCCCTTGGACCTCTGGCATCAGCTGTCCTCATGAGCCACACAAGTTTGCAGATGCGTGAACTGAAGCCCAGAGACAAGAAGAGAGCTTGGCTGAGGTCACACAGCTGGCAAGAGGCAGAGGTGGAAGGATCCCCTGGTCTTCTAAATCCCAGCCCTGTTCTCTTTCTTCCAAGGCCCAGGGTTTGAAAGCTCCATGACAATTAATTATCCCAACACATTTCTACCTTCTGACTGGAGGCAGGGCCTGAAGCAGCTAGGGGTTTCCCTGGTGGAGAAGAGGACAGGTTAATTGGAGAGAGATGGATGGTTGCAGGGGTAGGATAGGGCTGATCAATAGCTAGAAGGGGTAGCTGGGATATGAAGAGAACCCAGTTTCTTTTTCTCCAAAATAGCTTATCTAAAATTCCACCAGAGAGTCACTTCTTTGGAATAAACGTTTCCATCTTTCTATGGTTTCTTTAAAATATATACATGCTTCTGAGCAAGAGAGTGTACAAAGTAATTCATTCACATCTTAGTATGAATTGACATAATTCATCCATCTACTCATTTAACAGACCTGGGTTGAGCACCTATTTTGCTCAAGACCCTGGGGAAACGAGGGGAAGTTCTTGTCCTTGAGAAGATCCCCATCTCTTAGGGGAGACCTGTGATTACAATACAGTAATTGCCCTTGGTTGAGCATCTGCCAGTCCCAGGCACTGTAGAGAGAAACCTAATTTTAACCAACCCCTCCTTCATAGCATTACTGCCACATGGAGAAATTCAGTCCCTCCCCAAAGTCTCACAGTTAGTGAGTGGCAGAATTAGAATGTGGACTGAGCTCTGTCTGATTCCCAAGCCCCAGTGTTTCCCGCCACCTCACACAATGGCCCGATGCCTCATTAAGATATGCACCAGGTACAATGGAAGGAGAGGGGAACAAGCAGGTGGAATTGCTTGGAGTTAAAGGTATGGGGCAGATGACAAGGGTGAGGGGAGTGGTGGGAGGGCACTAGGCTTTGTTGAGGGTAGAACATCATAGACAGAGGGGATGGCTTGGGCAAAGGCATGAAAGCATGGTCTGCTTTTGGGAAACTACAAGAAATGAGTCATGCCTGAAGCCAAGGGTGCAAGGGAGATCTGACCAGGGTGGTGCTAGCAACATCAGGATTTTATCCTGAGCTCATGGCAAGACTTTGGCAAATGTTAAGCAGAAGAGTGTTTTTAAAAGACATAGCTTTAAAGTCCAGGACTCCTAGAGCATAATGCTTAAGAACACAAGCCCCGGTATCAGATCAGGGCTCCACCCTGTTTATATAATCAGTTATTGAATTATTATCTCTCCCACTAGAACCTAAACTCTCTAAGGTCAGTGACCATGCCTTCTTGGTCACTGTTGTGACCATGGAATCTGGAAGTCTCCACCACATGGTAGATCCTTATGCAGTAGAGGCAAACTGTGGTTTGCTCTCCCAACTCTATTTTCCCTTTCCTCCTGGACACATGGTCATCTGGCTAGGGATGATATTTCCCACCTCCCTTGTAGCTAGGTGTGACCATAAGATTATATTTTCCCCACTGGAATGTACAAAGAAGTCATGTGTGCAACTTTGCCCCTACTCGCTTTAAAAATTGCTTGACCTGAAATTCTTCTTTCTTTTTCATGGTAGCTGTGACACAAATGTGCCCCTGACCCTGCTTTGACCTTAGAGATGAGTGCAACACCCTAGCACATGGCAGAGCACAAAAGCGAAACAGTCTAGTTTCCTGAAAAGCCACATGGTCCCAAGCCTGGACCACTCACCTTGGGAGAGTTATATGAAAGAGAACCAAATCCCTCTGTTCTGGAAGTCAGAATTAGGGGTCTTTGTGTTATGGCAGCTTAGCCTTTACCATAACTAATACAATGCTTAATAAATATTTATTGAATGAATGCATGAACCACATTGCTCTACAAATACTACAGGGATCTTGTTTTATTTCTCCAACAAGACCATATCTTAACTGCAGAGACTATCTCTGTTAACTGTCATCAAAACACCTAGGCTGATGCTGGACTCTAATTGAGTGGGATTAAATTGAACAGACTCAATTCTGACTAGATGAGTCTTCTTGAACTAGCCATTTTAGGAGGGGAGGACTGTCTCCTTAGTCTGGTAAGAGTTAAAGTGTTTAGGAAGTGTCTGAGGCTCTTCGGATGAGAAGGAGTTTTGAAATGCAAAAACGAGTAGTGATGGCACAACTAAGGCAAAACCTCATGGGTGACACTGGAAAATTTGCAGAATTACAGCTGGCAGAACTCAAGCTTTTGAACAGCAGCTGAAAAACCACCAGGTAGAAAGAGAACCCCTTTCCACGGACAGAAGCATTGTGGTGGTGTAAGTGCATCGAATTTAACTACGTTGCCACACACACACACACTCACACACACACACCAAACCCTGTTCTGTTGAGAACTCGTTAGTTACATCGGATGTGACATATGGGTGGATGATATAGACTGGAGCCTAGATTTCTTTAATTAACCAATAGCAATCAGGAGTGAGGGCACTTCCAGGGGAATGGTAATTGTCTGGAAGTTCTGGATGCCTGCAGGCTGAGCCGCAGGCCAGAAACCCAGCCACCTCTGTGTCCCTGGGAAGCCCTCCAATCCAAGGTTACGACTGCCATTTTAAACAGGATCTTTTTTCAAAAAGGTTTATATCACAGTTGATTGTTGCAGGTGAGGATTTCCCTCTGATGTTTTGATACAGCC
Organism: Dasypus novemcinctus; assembly: GCF_030445035.2. NCBI lineage: Eukaryota > Metazoa > Chordata > Mammalia > Cingulata > Dasypodidae > Dasypus > Dasypus novemcinctus. The sequence goes on from NC_080704.1 coordinate 45,019,020, forward strand.
TTGGGAGAGTTGGCGTGCCATTTGGGGCATCCCATATTACCAAGAGAGTGAACATATGACCCGCCTATTTGGGGCTCTAAGGACCAAATTCTGCAGGTGCTGGGTGACCATTGGCTGGGGAAGGTCAATCTGACTCAGAATTATATCACTCAACGAGTACACATTGTGCAACTACTCCATACAAGGCTTGCAGAGGGAGCTAGACATTTATGAACCATTTTTAAATATTTCAAGAGAACTATAAGAGAAAAATTTTTTATTGTACTCATAGTATCCACGATGATTGTAAACTCCTTCAGGGTAGAGATCTCATTGTCTTCACAGGATTGACTTCATTCTCTGCAGGGAGTAAATGTCAAATTGAATTCAAGTTCACAGAGCCACGTCAGCTAGACCACTCGTGGGTTGCTTTAAAAAGTAATTTGATATCAGCTTTAATAAACTGATAAGAATGTCACATGAATTTTTGGCCTGTGAACTGGTCCTTCAAAAGTGATAGAATTTATTTTTCCCTCCTTAAAGTTGTCAAAATGGCTCCCTTCCAATCTTTCTTACATTCTCCATTTGCTTGGCAAGCTCTTTTTTCCCAGATAACTGCAAAAGTAAAGAAACACCATTCAAGTCCCTCTCTGGATCATCACAAATCCCAAATAAGAACAGTCTGAATTAATGAGATTTTGTTATTTACTGTTCTAAAAGAAGTTGAAAGAAAGAACTCTTGCTTGTCTGGGCCACAGGACAGGGAACTTGGAACATTTCCAGCCTGAAGTCAGGGTACTTCCCATCACCAAGGGGTTAAGCTCCCAGAAAAGGAAAAAAAAAAAAGAGGAGGTGGTTCTAGGTCACTGAACTTCCAAAGAGAAGCTCAAGCATTAACTTGAACTTAGAAGGCTCCTGAACCCTTGTTCCTGTTGCAGGTTGTGCTCTCCAGAAGCAGAAGTAGAGGCTGTGGTACGAGCTTTTTGTTAGCAACCAACCCTTATGGAAGGACGGGGATGGAAACAGGACTGGGTGGAGGGGGAGGGCAAGCTGCAATGAATAAGTGGACTAAGACTCAGCCAACCCAGCAGGGCTCTCTGGAGCAAGGATTGTCCATAGAATGTCCAACATGGGGCCCAAATGGTTGGCTTTTATTACCCCTGCCCCCACTGCACTTGGTCTTGGGATATGGACCACCCGGAAAAGGCAGGACCTGGGGCCAGGCAGTTGTCAACAACTGAGATGCTCCCTGAAGGAGCCCACAGCTGGAGGCCATCTGTTTGACCACATTCCTCGTGTCTGGACAGCAAGTCCTTCCTTGAAGGGGAATCTGGGCATCATGTCTCTGTCTCTCACAGTTCCAGATGCTGAATTGGTTCTAGGGAAGCGGCTGTGGCCCAATCAGTTGGGCTCTCGTCTACCATATGGGAGGCCCTGGGTTCGCATCCCAGGGCCTCTTTGTGAAGGCAGGCTTGCCCACATGCTGCAGAGGGCCCCCTGGCCCACAGACGCTGCGGAGCGCCGCCCAGCCCGCAAGCATCAGAGAGAGCCGATTCAGCAAGGTGATGCAACAAAAAAAGGGAGACAAGCGAAAACACAGAAGAGCATGCAGCAAACGGACACAGAGAGCAGACAGCAAGCAAGCCACAAGGGGGAGGGGAAATAAAATAAATAAACACAGACACAGAAGAACGCACAGCAATTGGACAGAGAGAGCAGACATCAAGCAAAAAGCCATAAAGGGGGCAGGATACAAAAAAAATTGGTTCTAAGTGCTGCTCTGGGCTTTCTGGCTGCGCAGAGGCCCCCCTGGCTTGGCCTGCTCAGCCCGCTCGCTTGGGCATCCCAATGAGCTCCAGGCAGAACGACAAAGAAGCTGTTCGGCTTTTTCCATGTGGCTGCTTTCTCCTCCCATCCGTTTTTCAGATTCCCATGCCTTCCTCTTTCTCTCCTTTAGGTAATAATAGTCATTTAAAAAATACTATCAAACACCAACTAGATGTGCCATTCATTGCTCCAGGCCCTGGGCATACAGCAGAGGCAAACATGGAGCTTACATTCCAGAAGAGGAAATGATATTAAACTATCAGCAAAACTGTAGTTTAATTACTAGTTTCATAAGCAGATGAAAGAGGCTCTCCCAGCGCTGTAAGTGCACCATACACTAACTTGCTAAAGTGAATCAGAATAGCTACCAGTTGTTAGATGTCTGCTAGGTGCCAAGTGCTGTTCGGAGAAAGCTGCATATGCGAATGCATCTATTTCTCACAACCAGCCTCGGAAGTAGGTTCTATCACTATCTGCATTTGGGGGCATAGAGAGGCTAAGTAACTTGTGGCTACCACCTGGTTAGTAAGTGGGAAGAGTAGGCTTTGAACCCGTCTAGTCAAGCTTCAGAATCTTGTCTTCACCTTTGTGCTACACTGTCCCTCCCAATAATTCGAGACAGATAACAACCTGATGTAAGGAAGAGGAGAGATGAAAAGTGCCGGGGGTGGTAAGGTCCTGGAGAGGAGAAGGGCTTGGAAAGAGAAGCAGATAGGCACATGAGAAGAACAGGGGCATTTCAGGTAGGAGAATTGCATGAGCAAAGCCTGCAAGAAAGATTAGCAAGATTAGTTTAGGGGCAAGGGTTCCAGGGCAAGTAATTACGTGTGGGGAGGAGTGGATAGTGTGGGAAACACCAGTAGGGGAGTGGGGGAGGAGAGACAGGACAGGGAAGGAGGCCAACAAAGGGCAGGTGATCAAGGAAGTTATCACTGTGGGCAACTGGAGAGCAATCTCAAGGGCCATATAGAGGCCACACCTCCACTAACCCAACCCAGGGCCAAGAGACCCCAGGTATTTAGCCACCAGACCTGTCAGACACTGGTGAGCGTGTGGGCAATGTTTAGTTCCCTGGCAGTCACCTCTAGTCATCACACAGGTGGAGCAGGCTACAGCGGACAAACCCTCGGGTAGGGAGACAGGGGCTGGCAATTGGAAGTCAGGCTGGCATGCACAAAAATGTGACGTAACAAGGGGTTAGGGGACACCGACAGCATCTGCAATGAAATATTCTGGGAACTGTAGGGGACAGTAGCCCTGTCAGAGAGGGGAGACTGGGCACCTTCCATCAGACCAGTGGGAAATGTATCTTTTCCATCAGCAGCTTGTATTTGTGCCACACTTCTTTTTGTTGTTGTTGTTGTCTTTATTTTTTTAATATTACATTCAAAAAATATGAGGTCCCCATATACCTCTCACCCCCCTAACCCCACTCCTCCCCCCATAACAACAATCTCCTCCATCATCACGAGACATTCATTGCATTTGGTGAATACATTTCTGAGCACCGCTGCACCTCATGGTCAATGGTCCACACCATAGCCCACACTCTCCCACAGTTCACCCAGTGGGCCATGATGCCACACTTCAATGTAGAAAAAATTCCCCCTGTGTGGCTCCTCATGACAACCCATTGGGGTAGGTGAGGAATGTCTTGCCACCATTTTTCTGGTGAGGGAACCGAGGTCTAGAGAGGCCAAGGAAAACATCTCAGTACCTCGGTAGAGGAAAACACCTCCTCACCTCTCGCCCTTCTGCTCCACTCTTGGCTCTGAGTGGCCCCCGTGGCTATGGACCCTCTAACACTGGAGGAGGTTTTTTGCCTCCTGCAGTCCCTGTTCCAGTGGCAGCCCTGGCCAGAATGTTGTAGTTGCTGCCTGGGACTGGGAAGACCCTTAGGATGGTGCCACCTGAGGTCTTGTCCTCTGGAATTGCAGACTTGGTCCAGGGGCGATGGCAGCCCTGCTAAAGCCAATCTCAGGGATGGTCTGAGACTGAACAATTCCCTGATGCCAGTCTGCCCTTGGCCTCCATTTGCTGACCTTGTCAACCCACCAGACTGCAAAGAGAACCTGTCCATGAGTTCATAGTTTTGCAAGAAGAAGCTCCCACATTCTCATCTCCTTCCTCTCACCCTGAGGTAGTGACAGAAAGGGTAGATCTCCTCATGATTCTGCTACTAGTCATCTGAGTGACCTTGGACAGGTTACTTTACCTCTCTGAGCCTCAACTGCCTGGTAAGGCCTCTATGATTGGCCTGACAAAAAGGCTCAATTGAGAGTCACCTCTGAGGGTCACTTGAGGAAAAGCTCACCACAGAGTATTTTACCTGCCCAATTGTTAGGGTGCCTGAATTTCTACCATTAGTTATTCAGTTCTTTATGGAAATGATCTATTTTTCAAGGATCCTCTATTAAAATGAAAATAGCCTGAGTGGTAGTTATTCCTCAAGCTAAGATGAGCTACCACTTGAACCAAGGATTGTCATATTCTTTCCAGCCTTGTCAGCTGCCTGAACTTAGAACAAAAGAAGGAAGGAGCCTCTTTCATATGAAGAGGGGGAGTGGTTCCTTAGCAAGGGAGGTAAGGAAATGCCAAGGAAAAGCTTCACACTACCTCACAATTTTTGCCTAAGTTGCTCTAAGGCCTGGGTCTGAACTCAATCTCATTGACTCAGAAACTCCTGTCCCTCAGCCAATAACGTATTCTTGGGTACTCCTTCCTAATCTAGCCTCATAGGAAATCCATCTATAAATCCAAATGCCATTTTACAAAACCATTTGCATGCTTGAGATGGAGGAGCTGTGTAATATGATCTTCCAGTAAATCCGGGGTCCCCTTCCCTGCATTTATGTACCTGAAAAGTCAAACTACAGAAGTAAAATTCAGCTGGTGTCACTGATGGGGTACCTGGGGAAACTGAGGCCAAGGCCTCATTACTTGCTGATGCTTTATGAGGGAAGTGATCCCAGGACAAGGTAAACAAGGGGGAAAGAGAAGTGAAGCAGAGGAGGAAGGAAAATAAAGGCAAGGCAATGCATTTCACAAGATACACATCTGATAGCTCAGTCATGGCAGATGTCTGCAAAGAAGCAGTATGGAACCCCTACATTCTGGAATTGTCTGAAGGGGGAAGGGACATTGATGCTTGTTCCTTCCTGCCACTTTTTTCTCTTTTATCAGAGCTCACCCCAGGGGATAATTTCCCCACACTTCCAGGCAGAGTTCTTTGGCCTCTCCAGGACCTTCTGGGGAGACCTCAGCCCCCGTGGTTTAGACCTGGTACTGGAGACACAATAGTGGGTAAGTCAGAAGTCAAGATAAAGCTCAGTGAGGCAAGGGGGGGTGGCACTTGACATCTACAGGAAAAGGAGCAGTTGCTGTCGCACAAGTGGTCAAGAGGTGTGGATGGGGAGAGGTGGGGCCCAGCAGAACTAAGGTGGTACCTAAACTTGGTGTTGAGGATTGAATTGTGCTCCCCACAAGACATGTTCAAGTCCTAACTCTGAGTCTTGTGGATGTGACCTCATTTGTAAATAGGATCTTTAAAGATTCTATTATGATGAGGTTGCATTGAATCAGTGTGGAATTTAATGCTATACAACAGGAGTCCTTATAAAAAGAGGACATCCAGACAGAGAACCAGATAACAGAACAGGAGGAATAGAAGCCAGAGGAGGTGAGAGAAGGAGACAGGACACCAGGTGACTGAGGCAGAGATTGATTTCTAGCAAGCCTCAGCTAGAATTCTACAGACGTTGGAGAAGGAATGACTGTCACTACTTTGGTTTTGGACTTCTATCCTCCAAATCTACAAAACAATAAATTCCTGTTTTTTAGCCAACTAGTCTGTGGTCTTTGTCACAACAGCCCAGACAAACTAAGACACTTGGTCTGGAACAATTATTGAGCATCACTTCAGAAAATCAAAAAAGAGTGGATATTAGGATTATTTCATCCAATCCTCCTGTAGTGTCAAAGCTTAAAGTGTCACATTTCCTCATCTGTTGACCCTTTCAACTATCCAATGATGCTGGAAATTCTGGAGTTTAACATCCAAACCATCTGTGGACTGGTTCTCAGGAATGGGAGTGGCTCAGCAATCCTTTGATGGGTCACATTATCACAAGTTTGAGTTTGAAGCAAATAGTCCCTCAGCCCAAGGGCAACCCATCTTTTAAGTTATCAAAGTACAATCTACAGATGGCCTTTAACCTCCTCTTGGAAGTTAGCTGAGTGATGGGATCAAAGCTTGAGTAAGTGCTGTTTGTTTATGCTCTTATACCAATACTAGTATTAATAAAACATGCCCAGACCAGCCGGCAAGAGGAAGAAAAATGTATGGAGCAGAGTCAGGTCACCCCAGTCATACCACACAAAGTCATCTAGATCAGCTGATAACCAGCAGACTCTCAGGTATATGAGTGGGCCTGGCCAAGATCAGCAACATGGACCAGATGACTCATAGCTGACTGCAGACACATGAATAAACCTAATTGAAATCAGCAGAGCCCAGCCCAGAGTAACCAAATGTTACAGACCTAGGAGCTAAATAAACATTTATTGTTATATGCCACTGTGGTTTTGTGGGCTTTTTTGTTACATGGTATTATTGTGGGAATAGCTGGCTGATACATAACTCCACCCCAAGTTGAACTCTCCCTTTATGAATTCCCATTGGTTCTCTCTGCACTAGAGTTTCTCATTTACTTAATTCTTTCATATCCATGAGTCCCACCTCACAGATCCAACCACAGTTTCTTCAGTATTCAAATTTACATTTCTCTGTTTCCTTACAGAGTACTTAGCAGCTACACAGAAAATGCAGTCGACCCTCAAAATGCTGATGTGATTTCCAAGTCCATGTGGCATGGACTGTTTGCATTAATTTCCAATGCCACTGCTATTTACATTTCATAGTTTCAGAATGTGACAACTGGAAGAGAACTTAGATTATATCAACTCCCTCCTTTTACAGATGAGGAAACTGAGGCTTGGACAGATTAAATTACATGTCCATGGTCATGTGGCTGGCACAGTAACCAGGATGCAGAGCTAGACATAGTGACCAGGTCTCCTGCCTGTGATTCCAATGCTCCTTCCTTAAGTATCTACTCCAGTTCCATCATGGATGGGTAGTGGCTTCTGGGCACCAGTGTGATGAGACGCATTCTGAGGCTAGATCTGAGCTAGGTGGAGAGTGCCATGATCAATTAGCCATGTCTTCCAGGAGTGAGGAAGAAGGAAGGAGAGGTACATATGCCATATGTTCACCATCTCTGCTACATCTGACTGCTTATATTGGTTAACCTGTTGGCTCACGTTTATTACAAAGTTGTCATTTTGTTTATTTCATCTTCATCTAGCTCCCAGTTTGAAGTTCACTTTGGAGACCTCCAAAGACGCTGGCAGACTCTTTCTTGAGTGTGCCCAAGATCAGAAATTCCTTCCCCTTACAGCAAGGCAGCATTTTAGAAATCCTTCTTCTAGTGGTACCTTCTAAGTTAGCAAGCCTAAAGAAATGAAGCCCTGAACCAAAGGAAGGCTTAAGATTCGTAAAATCAATGTCAGAGCCTGGCACAGAGGTAAAAGCAGCAAATGAAGGTGTTATAAGCTGGAAAAAGAGGCTGTTCACTTTTTTGCCTGCCCTGAACAGCTGGGTTCTCCTTGCCTTGGTCAGTGTCATTCTTGCCCAGGTTAGGAGTCAGAGACATCACTTAATGCTACACAGATGGCCTTGAAATGTATCAGAGATGCAGAGAAAGTGTAGCTCACTGGTTGGGCGCCTGCTTCCCATGTACAAGGTCGCAGGTTCAATCCCTAGTACCTCTTTTTAAAAAAATGTATTGGAGCAAGCTGGGAGTCAGGCCTGCTGAGGAGTCACATGCCCTGTGCCAGAGGGCTGGTAGGAAAATCCTTGAGAACAGGATGCAACGGTGGCTGTGTTTTCCTTTCCTTCTTCCTAAGAAAATGGAGGGGCCCTTTCCTAGTTTCCTGTCCTTGCATGGCCCTCAGCTTCATGTCACTTCCTCGAGGAAGCCCACCCTGATGCCCAAGACAGAACCAGGTCCCCTGATACATACCCCTTATATTTTCCCTTTGCAGCACTCAACTGTTTTTCATTGAATCCGAGATCCATTGATCATAAGACCCACCAATATTCTATGTACCAGTCAGAGAAAAGTATCCTGCTGCTTAAACTATAACACAGTGCTTTCATTACACCCAGAATTTTTATGTTATCGTTATTAAAAGAGCACTTTTAAATTTATTTAGACAGATTGGTATGATATAGCACTCTTGCGCAAAGGAAAATACACTCGAAAGTAATGGGTTGAGGTAATAATCATTAACCTCCTTCACAGTCAGGATGTGAATATTTGGATCACTTTGTGACTCATGGTCATCGAGGCCTGAGTGCTGCCACCCACCATTGGTCTCTGCATCAACACGGCATTCACTGTCGTTGGCCTCTCCAGTCCAGGCCTCTTCTCAACCCCCTGCAGCTGTAGTGCACTCCTCTTCACCGAACGTTTTTACATACTCGAGCTCATGCCATCCTCACAAAAACCTCTTGAGGTAAGGAGGGCAGGAGTAATTTCTATCTCCAACTTGCAAATGTGGATTTTGAAGCTTAGAGATGTGAAGTCCCTCGGTCAAGTTTACATGGCAGAGTTGGCTCGAGGGCCCGGATAGACTGAGTCCCGGTAGAGCACTGCCCTTGCCAACTTACCTTTACATTCATTCCTTTCCAGGGGAAAATCCAGCCACTCACCGAAGGGAGTAGTTCTCAGAGCTTGGACCCTGTGAGGAAATGGACCTGTATGGGGTTCCTAGCTCTGTGACTCCCCAAGCTGTGGGAACACCTGATAGTTGCTCCACTTCTCTGGCTCTGAGTTTCCGCATCTGAAAATTGGGGATAGCAGGCCACTTCACAGGGCTGTTGTGGAGCTCAATAAATTAATGCTGGGGATGAGGTTATCCCAGTGTCTGGCACATAGTAAGTGCACAATAATTGCTAACTCTATTATTATATTGTATGTACCAAGGTCTATGCTTCGTGTAGTAAGATAGATGAAAATGAGTAATGCCTTAGCAGAGGAGATAGTCCACATACATAAATAAATGCAATGCAAGAGAACTACTGCTGTAGTAGAACTACATTGCACTCAGGGGTGTGCAACGGAGGGGAAGTTTCATTTAATTGAAGATATCTGGGAAGTCTTCAGGGCAGGACATGGAATTTGAAGGTTGGGGAGAGCTTTCAAAGGTGGAAATGGAAGAGGAGGCTTCCTTTTGAGGGATGTAGGGTGGGGCAGTGTTTAGGTTGAATTATGTACCTCCAAAAAATTCACATTCTTAATCTTAAGCCCTGTGCCTGTGGGTATGGATCCATGGTAAATAGGAATTTTTTGAAGATGTTATTTTGGTGAAGGTGTGACCCAACTCAATGAGGGTAGGCCTTCATCGAGATGACCGCAGGCTTTAAAAAGAGAACTGGGAAGTCACCAAAGCCAGAAAGGAGAGGACGTTGCCATGTGACAGGAAAGCCAAGGAATCCCAAGGATTGCTGGCAGCCAGCCCCAGAATGCTATGGTCTTCAGGGGAAAGTAAGTCTTGACAGTAACCTTGACTTGGGACTTCTCCTAGCCTCAAAACTATGAGCCAATAAATACCCATAGTTTAAGCCAACCCCACTGTGTGGTATTTGTGATCACAGCTCAAGTAGACTAAGACAGGTAGGGAACAGCATAAGCCAAATCCAGAGGTCCAGAAGTACAAGGAATATTCTTACGATAGGGAAGTGTTCATTTTAGCTAGCAAATTGAGAAAAGAAAATAGAGAAAGAATCTGTGCTTTATTATGTGGGAAAAGGGAAGTTGCTGAGAGTTTTCCAGCAAAGGAGTATCTTGCTCAGCTCCTTCCTTGAGAAGGATAACTAGTTGGCAGTGTATAAGATGGCTTGATATGCGGCAATGGAGAGGAGGCAAGGAAAAGAGTCAGGAGGTATTGCAACAGCCCTGACAAGAAGCGGAGAGGGTCTCATCTAGGTCAGGAGTGGTAGCAATATAAACAAAGACCCATCCATTTGAGCCCCTTGTGGGGTACAGAGGTGGGCAAAGGGACCAGAAGAGGGAGCAGTTGGACAAGTCCCTTCATGTTTTTGAGTCCAATGGATGGGACCATGAAGCATAGAGCAGCAGGGACCTGACGACGTGGGGTAGGCTTTGGAGAAGAGTCCAAGTTTGGGAATGGCTAGAATCACCTAGGGAGAGGGTTATAATTGAAAAAAGAGGGTATGAGAAAAGTGGGTCCCATCTTGCATGGGGCTCGGGTTCCTGAGTCAGTGAGAAAGATCACCTGTCATTAAGATCCCTTACGGAAGTGCAGCCTCTGGGAGGGCAGCATCCTTTCTCTCTGGAAGCTTAACGCAGCTACCATTCCTGCAGTGTGGGAAGAACTGGCTATTTCTTTCATGCGCTACCAGCAAAGGCTTGCAGTGAGGGGACAATTGTGTATGGAAAACAGTGTAGCTTCTAACATTAAGAGTCATATTCGGTGGAAGGAGACAGTCATATTAGGAGCAGAAGAGAAGTACAGGAACCAAGAGTGAGCCAGGGAATCTCTCCCATCTCAGGCAATCTGTGTGGAGTCACTCACACCCCTGAAATTGTTCTCCTTCTCTCTCACAAACAAGCATGCACATGTGTGGTTTCCTGTGCATATGTAATCTGACTCGGCTGTATGTATACAAGGGCTTTTGAGTGTGTGTGGAAAGGTTTGGAAGACATAAGAAAATACAGGCGCTGAGTTTGAGAAACTCTGTTTAAAAGATCCTAAAACCCATAACTCGAAGCAATTCTAGAGCTACCTGGTGGTGAATGCAAGGTTGCATTTCTCTGTACATCGACAAAGTTTATAGAATGCAAAAGACTGTGGTTCTTTTGAAGGAACACATTAGGAAGAGATGAGTATTGATCGGGGTCATGAAAGAAAAAGGCAAGGTAGAGAAACAAAGAAGAGTGGCAAGGGTGTTTGGGTAAAGGCACAGAGGTTAAGAATGACCATAGTATACTGGAGCACAATTAATATATCATTTAGGATTGTGTTCACTCACAAGTAAGAAAACACCCAAGTAGCTTAAAGAAATAGGGGTTTGTTTCATATAATAAGAAATCTAGATATTGCTAATTGCTGGTGTTGATTCAGTCCCTCAAAAATGTCAGAGTTAGCATTTCTGTCATTGTCTTGACTTTCCCTCATACTGGTTCCAATATGGCTGCTTAGTTCTAGACATCACATTTGTATCTGCATTCAAGATAGAAAGAAAAAAGAGAGAGGATAATGTCAGCTTTTTCAGTTTGGGTTCCTTCGAAAGCAGAGCCTGAAACAAAACCTTGGGTGCACATAGTTTACCTGGCAACCGATCCCTGGAAACGGAAAAAGACAAGGAAAGTGAGAGAGGAAAGAAGAAAGAGACAGTGTAAACATAAGGGTATGTTAAAGATGTTGTTGCCTTGGGCAACAGGGGTTCAATTCTGCGTGGACTTCCTGAGGAGTGTACACAATGCCTCCTAGATGAGTACCTTTGAAGGACAGGTGGCTGGAACATTTCCCCACTAGGTCCTGTCCCCTATGGATTGAGGGTTGATCCCAAGGATATGAACCCTGCACCTCCAGGCTTTGCTGGTGCACAGGCTCTGTGGGATCACGTGGTGCTAGAGAAGGCAGAGGGCAAGAAGAAGCTGAGGTTGGATGTTGCCTGCCCAAGGCGAGCCTGAGCACCCCAGGCACCATCGATCGTCGCTGCATCTGAAATGAGGGCTGGCCATAGGGCACCATGGCCATCTGCCCCACCAGCAGACGTCCCCATGTCTTCTTGGTCAGACTGCCTCATTTGGTCACTGCCAGCTGCAAGAGAGCTGGGGAGTGAGCATTGTAGCACTTCCAGCTTCTAGCATAGAGGCAAGGAGGGGCAAGGAGAATTAGAAATGGCTGTGGATGGGGTAAAAAATTACAAGATTTCAGACTCTAAAATAGCATGTAAGATTAGATCATCTACTCCAGATATATCCTTTTACAAATTAAAAAGCAAAACAAAATGAATCCTGGGTAGTTGGAGATGAACTAAGTTTTGAACTCCAAAGCTTCCAGGTTTAGAGGTCTTTCTACTCTTACCATAATAATCCTCTTAGGCTGCAGAAGAACGCCTGGGTTGGAAAGCTGCTTAAAAGAAGAAGGAAAAAAAAATAAATGGAAAAAGGAAAAAAAAAGAAAAAGCTTCTGCATAACTAAGGTAGAATCTGTTGTCACCAGCACAGGAACAATAAGCCCAAGCATTCAGATTTGGTCTGAGGGACAAGAGGGGGCCATTGTAGAATCTTAAACAGGAGCCTGGCAATTTTAGCTGCTTGTAGGTAGATATTATATAAATATAAGGGGTTATTTCTTTGTTGATTATGGCTGCTGATTCAGCCAAGGGGAAATGGAGTTCTGGACAGGCTTGCACCTCCAGCGGCGACTGCAGGTGCTGTCGAGGGGAGGTGCAGGCTGCTGTCTGACATTCTCAAAAGGCTCCTGCTCTCCCGAGAATGGCTTGATGCTTATTGCTAATAACAAGGCTGGCAGCCGGCTGCAGCTTTCACTCAAAATTCTCCAGCTTGCAGTAATCAAAGCCAGGCCTGGGTTGTTCCTTGGCCCTAGACTGCAAAAGGAATTTCCTTTATTTTTGAACATGGAGAGAATAAAAAGAAGTACAAGTTGTTTTATAAGACAAGTGGGGCAGCAATTTCAAATAGGCATTTAGGCATCTCTTAGGGATTAACATCAGGACTCATTTAAGGGCTTGGAGTGTTAATAGGGATGAGATGTCTTTATTTTTCCCTGGATTCTTTTTTAGGAATCCCTGGGCAGTGTTCTGGAATTGATCTATACTGGTCCAAATTTCACACATCCTCCCAGTTTCCATACCGACTCTCCCATCCCCCTTTTGACCAAGTGGCCATTCAAGGCGTGTAATTGGGCATAACCGGTACGCAGAAAACCTGTCCATTGGGTCGAGGCCGTGCAACAAAGCGGCCTCCTTTTATTTTGGGAATCTGGTTTGGAAAAGTGGACATTAAGTTACACTTCTAAATGAAATGAACTTGATGGTTTCAGAACAGTCCCCAGTGATCCCAGCCCACATCATAAAAACCACCATAGGCAAATTGGCACCATTCAGCCTGGGCTCAAACAGGCTAGGGAGCAAAGGAAGATGTAAACTGAATTTGTGGTTGTTTTTATCTTCGAATAGACAGGCGGGAGGTGGGGGGAGCTCCCAGAGCAGAATTCGGCTCGCGTCATTTTTACGACATTCTGGGAGGCAGTGTGGGAGACTGGAAGAGCACTATATTAAGAGTGTCCCTTTGTCTCTGCCAGGAATTGACACACTGCGTTCTTTGCTACGTCATTAAACCTTTTATGTGTCTCAGCCTCCTTGTCTGCAAAATGGAGATAATAATATCACTGGGGCCCATGGGTTGGTGTTGGGTTTAGGCAATGCCAGCTGAAAGGCTTGCCCAGGGGACTGAGGCAGTTCCCAGAACCCAGGGCTCCTGATGGCTAGACTGGTGTGCACTTTACACTCCACCAGCAGACAGCCAGAGGTCAAGTACTTTGTGCCCTCCATCACACCTGGCCGTGAGGCCTCTGCTCAACGCAGAGGATGGAGACAGGACAAGGAGGGCATTCAAGGGTGGCCAGGGACCCTAAACACCTCATTGCCCATGTCAGATCCTTGCTTATCCCAGTGCATCTACTTCAGCAACAACAGGCATGTATCCTGTATCTACTAGGAAAGACACCAGCTCTTTAATGCACACTCTGGGCCAGGCATCCAACTAGGAGATTTACACCGATCAAATCAAATCATGTCTACAACCACGTCAGGTAGATTTGAATATTCCCACTTTACAGATAAGAAAGATGAGACACAGCAAGGTCACAAGGTTTAGCTAAGGTCACACAGCTAGTGCATTAATGAGTGGAAATGGCGCATACCAAAGTCTGTCTTCCCTCTCTGCTGTGTTTTCAATCACTGTTCTAGGGTAAAAGTTAAAAATGAATAAGACCTGTTCCCAGCTTCTAAAAAGTTCAAAGTCTAATGGCAGAGGTGATTATATACACAGAAATAGATGCACATTAGCAGAGTAAAGGTCTAAGAAAATGGAAACTTAATTGTTTTTAGGGAGTAGAAACAGAGAGGAAGGGAGTGTGTTAGTCACTTGTTGCTACCATAACAAACAAGCAAAAACCTCAGTGACTGAAAACAATTCTCATACACCTGCGGGTTGCCTGTGTGTTGGCCACCGATCAGGCCTGGGCTCCACCAGGCAGCTTTGCTTTGGGCTGCAAATTAGCTGAGCTTGGGTCCTCACTGTCAGATGGGTTTAGATCTGCTGATAATCTATTCTTTCTGGGGCCAGGCTGAGAGGGCAGCCATTTCCTGAGAGAAACTCTTCTCACGGCAATGGCGAAGACACAAGAGGGCAAACCCAAACATGCAAGCTTATTTCAAGGTGCTGCTGGCTTCATTTCTGCTTGCATCCCATTGGCTGAAGCAGGTCACACGGTCAAGCCCCAAAGTTAAGGGGCTGAGCAAAGGATAGGGAGGGATATGGAAGGGGTGAAGAATCAATCCTATAATCTAATCTACCCCCCCCCCCCCAGAGAACTTCAGTTTTCATGGTAAAATAGCTGCATGATTGATTTTTAAAGGATTGGCAGGTGTTATTAATTTTAATATAAAAACTCTATTTTAATGACACTCCAATGTAGTGGTTACTATAGTATAAGTACGTCTCCAGTGCTATGGAAATCCATATGAGAGGACTTTTTTACTCACTTATCCATTCATTCAACAAATATATTTACTTTGTGTGTACTGTGTGCCTAGGCATTGAAGGAAGGAATAATATAGACCAGATCACTGTCGTCATGCAACTCAAAAATCTTGGTAGTGAAAGGAGACTTTGGACAAGTATAACTAGGGTGAATTCTAGAAGGAGGGGTGGAGGAAGCTATGAAAACAAATAAGAGGAGCATCTCATTTAGATTGGGGCTTGGCAGAGGCTCCTAGTGGTTGTGTTCCACTATCCTTTCTCTCCTTTATGAATAGACAGAACCCCAATCTTTAACTGTGCACATGGCTGCTTGGGATAAAGACATTTCCAAGCCTCCCTTGCAGCTACCTATGACCACTGACTAAGTTCTGACCAACAAATATACGTGGAAACGGCATACACAAACTTCCAGGAAGTGTCCTTAAAGAGAGAAAGCACACCCTTGTATCCCCCCTCATCTTTCCTTCTGGCTGGGGTATGAACATGATAACTGGAGCCAACATAGCCATTTTGAACCATAAAGTGACCTTGTTATGAAGACCACTCAGGATGAAATGAGATAGGAGGAGACTGGTCCCTGAGAATTTCCTGGAGGGGAACTGCCCAACCCACCATGCATCACTTACCTCTGGGCATTTGTGTGAGACTGAAAAACACTCTCCTGAGTTTCTGTTACTTGCATCCAAGCCTGATCCTAACAGATAAGGGGCTAAAGGGCAGGCTTCCCTGTGAAAGTGAGATGAAGCCGATAGCTGAACGATTAGGGGACAAAGAGTGTGGATTAATGCATACTAGGTCAAGAGAACAGCATGTGCAAAGGTCCAGGGTTGGGGGAACACGGGACTGGAGGGCAGGTGTGGAGACGAAAGAGAAGGTCAAGGATTGCCATCATGAACTTAAATGCCTTTCAGTCACCCATACATTTGTTCCCTCCTCTCCTTCCCTCTCTTTCTCCTCCTGCCTTCCCTCCTCCCCTCCTTCCTTCCTCAGTTCTTTGGACAAGTATTTACTGGGCACTTACTAGGTGCCAAACACCGTGCTAGGTACTGGCCACACACTATCCTGAAAGTGACAGCCTATTGGAGGGCCAATACCTAGTAACTGGAGGGGAGGGAGGGAGGAAAAGCATGTGTTAAGTTCCTGTGGCAGACATGAAGAGGCACTGCTCAGAACTCCCTTCAAGAAAGGATTCGCTGCCCAGATACAGGGACTGCAGTTAGATGTCAGTATCTAGCTATAGGCTTCATCAGAGGCTACATCAGCTTTTGCTGAGGACACATTCTTCTCAGGGTGGCCCCTGGCCAGTGGCTGAGCCAAGTGGTGTTACTCGGGCATGGCTATCTCCGCCCAACACAGGGCTCCTCTTTTCTATTTTTATTTGTTGTCTCAGTAACGAAAACTGATGTTTAGTATTTCACCATGAATGTCTAAAACTTAATAAAGCCACACCTCATGGGCATGAGATAGACAGGAGAGCTCATGGAGGAGGTGGGAAGACAAAGGGGGTGAGATAGGAATTGATAGAGGCAATGGAAGAGAAGGTAGAAGACAGGAGAAACAAAGAAAATGCTGAGAAGGAAGGAAAAATGTAAGAAAGGATTTCCCATTGCTTGCATAATCAGTTGCAGGATAGCGTACAGTAGGGCTTGAGCTCTGGGAGTTTCTGCCATGTGTACAATGAGTTTCTTCAACAGGAAGTCTCTATTGTTCATGAAGGGATCCCACATTCTTTGTATTCAAATGTTGTCTTTCTTGATGTACCCAGGGTTGTGCCCTGGCTAAAAGACTGAACACTGCTCATCAATTTATAGGATTTCTCTCCTTTGTAAGTTGGATAAGGAGCCATTCTGGGAAGTTTTCCCCCTTCATTATTTGTATGTGGTTTCTCACTTTCACTTCTTCTCAGATGACTTTTTAAAACTAAATCATTAGGCAAACTTTTAATGTGTGAAGAATGTTTATGAAAATGGTTTCTCAGAGGTATCATATGGGGCAAAAGCTGACGGGAATTCTCACCACAGTTTTCCACAAGTTTATCCTTTGCCCACATTCGTTGATGGGTAAGGGCTTTACTACAGGTGGATGCTGCATCCTTCCACAATCTCTATCGGTTTTCTGGGTACTTCTCCACGTGCTCCTTACAACCCCAGACCAATCTGCATGGAGATGACCAGAACTCTTCTCTGGTTTCCTTATATTTTCAAACCACATAATGGGTCTTTATCCAGACTGCCCCGCTTTGAGGTTTAGTCTTTTATTTTAAGTAGAGATGCAATAAGGCCACACAATTAGAGGCAGTGTCAAGATTCATATGCGGGCAATCCTTTGCTCACCAATTCCCACTAGGCCAGCTGAGACTTTGTAAGATCTGCTTTGTGGTCTCCTGGCTCCCCCTGCCCCACCTTCTTTGGTCCCTTTTTCTTTCACAGGAGTTACACTCCAATAAACCCTGGGTACTACTAATTTCATCTCAGCCTCTGCTTTCTGGAGAACCCAGCCTGTGATGGGCCTCGAGGCAGGCGAGAGCTTGTCAGGCTCATTAGAGGACCTGCAGAAAGACCCCTGGGCCTGGAGTGTGGAGAGCAAAGGGAGAGTGGTTTGCGAAGCTACATGGACTAGGATGCCACCTGTGACTTCCTGGGAGTTGGGATTTTATCCTAAGTGCATTGGGAGGACATTGAAATGTTTTCAAAAATTCATTCTAACTGCTGCATGCAGAAGGGGTTGGAGGGAGCCAGAACACAGCTATGAGAAACTGTAGCCTGTCAAGGTGAGAGCTGAAGGGGGCTGGCTCCAGGGTGATGGCCATGGCAGTGGGAAGAAGTGGACAGGTTCTAAACGTCCCAGGTGTGTGTGGATACAATGAGCGGCACTTTGTGATGGATGAGATCTTCGAGGGAAGAGCCTGATGGAAAGAGATGAGCCAGGGGTGAGCAGCCAGGTGGAGGGATTGGCCATTAGCTGAGATGGTATTAGTAGAAAAGTAACAGATTGGGGGGTGAAGATCAAGAGCCCAGTTTTGGATGCATGGATTTTGAGACCATTGAGATATACAAGTCTGGGGTCAAAGATAGGTCTGACTGCCAAGGGTGTCAGAAGCCCTGGGAATTGACAAGGAGGCTTAAGGAACTGTCTCCTTCCTTCCAGGCTATCTGCTATGTCTTCTTACTCCTATGCTCCCCAAAGTTTCTAAAACCTTATTTCCTTCCAGGAAGTCTTCTCAGGTGGAAAGGAGATGGAGTGTGCCCAGGGTATGCCCAGCCCTGCTTTTTCTGCCAAAGAGGGCTTTCCTTCACCACTTTGACCCATGAAGGGGCAGTCACATGACCCTTCTGGAGGGGACCTGGAATGGTGAGCCAAGTGACAGGAAGCCAGAAGAGGGCCAAGAGGGTACTCATTTGCCCTGGGAGAGGTGCCTGTTCCTACTTCTATGGCTCCTGCTTCCCAGCCCTGAAACTGTCCAGGTTTCCTGCCTTCCCATCATTTACCTCATCTCCCAACATCATCTCACGGCATCCCCTTTTTGCTCAAGTTAGCCCAGAGTCCGTTTCTGTCACATGTGACCGCCAAATGTTGAACTCATACAGGCAGCTTTCTGAAAGGGGCACCGCATTATCATTAATATCCAGCATTGTGAAGGAGGGAGGATTAATTAGCGAGAAGCCTCTTACTTCACCTACCTTTGGGGAAGTCCAGGGAGGATTTATCCCTGAGCCATTAATGAATTTTGCAACTGTCACAAAACAATGCAAATAAGTAAGATCCACATCTGCTGAACACCACCATGAGGTCAGATTGTGTGTAAATAAATGCTCACTTCAAGGAGAGGGTAAATCCTAAGGTGAGGAGTGACAGCGCTTTGTTTGCATAAACCCAGCAAGGCATTATGGGTAGGATATTAATTAAATCATGCTCCTGGGCCTCACGGCGCCCCAGCTCAACGGCTTCAGCTTGTTGACAAACTGAACGCAGGGCCCCCGGAGAGAGCACTAACATTTTGATGAACGGGGCTTGTTGGGGGTGATGTTTCCTAACTAGCAATTTAAATATAATTTCTGACGCTTCATCTGAACAAACCTGGAGAGAATGTTTGGATGAAAGAGAGGGGCGAGCATCAAATGTCCAGAAGAGGAAACTTCCGTCTCATCTTGGTCCACCGGAATTGCTTTGTGGGAAGGTATTTTCTCCCTAACTCCCCAGTTTTCTCCCTAACTGCCCCAGGCCTTCCTGCCCCCCCCACCTTCTCTCCCCGCCCCCAACAACCCCACAGCTGGGAGAATATCTCTGAATAATGCTGAAGGCGCCTCAGGTTTAAATGAAGTTTTAATGAGTCTGATGGTAAGCTTATGAGCCCTTAAATCTTTCGTTTTTCCTTTTGGTTCCTCCTTCCTTTTTGAAGGAATTGACCTGGGGGCGAGCACCGTCTTCATGGAAAGGATTTTTATTTTAAGGATGAAGTAAAAGAACCTGTCTCGGCTGGAGTGGAAGTTGGTCATGAAAAGACCCTCTGTGGCCGCCAGACTTGCCCGCTCTCTGAGACACACGGACCAGGTTCGTCTGAGCTCCTCGTAACTGACTAATCACCTCAGTCCCCCCATCCCAACCATCCCCTCTTCATGTGCACTATGGGGCATCTTCTCGGCTCAAAATTCCATGCTTCATTTGAGGATTAGAAAGCCTCTTTTATCTGAGACTCTGCAGACAAATATGGAGTAATTGAGGCTCCCACCATCCCCCAGGAGCGTACAATTCTCCTATGACCCACTAGCTTTTCTGGCCTCTTTGGGCTTAGCGCTGGCGCTGGGGATCAGAGGTGTCCCTCCTTCGCTCTCTCCCTGCCACCATCCCCAGCCGGCAACTCTTACCCCTGCTTCCTCCAAAATACATCTTGACTCTCAACGTCATACCATCTCTGCTGCCCCGACTGGTTTCCTGCCTTGACTATGGGACTGGACCCTCTTCTCTTGCCCCCTTTAATCTATTGGCCAGTTCTTCACATGGCAGGTTGAGGGATACTTCTAAGACATAAATCTGGAAAAATCCCTTCTTGCTTAAAGGCCTTCAGTGAATCTCTCACTGCAAACCCCCTGCCTGCTATCACCACCCTCCCCAAGCACTGGTTTTCTTTTGGTGTCTCAAACATACCAAGATCTCTCCTGTCTCGAGAACTTTGGGCATGCTGTTCCCTCTTCCAACACTTGGACCAGGAAATGCCGAGTTATGGTTGATCTCCTCCATGAGGCTAAGTCTAAAGAATTGCTTTTTTTTAGGTTGTTGAATTTTAGGGTGGTTTGTTAAGCAGCATATTGTGGCAATAAGCTACCCGATACTACATCCATTTTCCCTTCTTCCAATAATAGCACATGGATTTTATTTGGGGCATCACCCCTCCCCGACTCTCCACCCCCATGTTTCTATTGGGGCTGACTCCATCCCCCAGCTCCAGATCTGGCCAATTAGAGCATTCCATCCCTCTGGCCTGAGGGACTGGGTCAGCTTTTGTAGATGACCCCAGCTAGGCCAATGAGATATGATCAGAGAAATTTCTGGAGAAACAATTAGGAAGGAAAATGTCTCTTTCTAACAGTTCCTGAGCTCCTAGGTGATACAACTACAGCTGCCACCAGGCAGAAAATGCCTGCCTAAAAATCACAGGGGAACAGAGCTAAAAGGTAAGGCAAAGACATCTGATGACATCAGTTGACTGCCTGGATCCAGTTATTCCTGATGACCTACCCCTAGACTCCCCAATTTCGTAAGCTTATACACTCTCTTTTTTCTGAAGCCCTTCCAACTTGGTTTTCACATTACTCACAACTTCATGGGTTCTGACTCGTATAAGTTCCTGCTTGCATCTAGTTCAGCCTTGAGACTGCATCGCAGTCTTCAACCATGTATTCCCCTGTACAAGTTCCTTGCCTTAATTTTCTCACTATTTCCGTGGTCTTTTCTTTAGGGCCCTCCCCTCTATCTAAAAGTCAAATAGGATTCAATAGCGCCTTTCATAATATAGGAGTGGAAACCCATGAATCTGACCATTTCATATTCCTTCCATGAGCAGTCTGGGGCATCAAGGCAAGAGGAAGGCTGGCAGTACAAATGGTATAATCTGGACATGATAGAGAAAAAGGGGACAGAAGCTCTGTTCCACTGCTCTTAAAATCTGTTGGTTGCAAGATCTAGAGAAGGAGCTCAAGCCCAAAGAAGCATCACCAAACAAACTATGCAATGTGTGGAGTTGTTGTATATTTCATCTGTTTGCCTCAAATGTGACTATCTTTAAGTAAGCTTGGCCCAGAGTTTCCAATAACCACTATTTTCCAACATCTCTCAGAGTTCACACGGCTAATTGAATGATATTCATCTATTTTATATTAAATAAATAGTATGAAGTTAAAGCAATACTCCTGCATTTTAAATATTATAATATTATATAATAAAACACTCAAGTGAGTCTCTGTACTTTTTTGCAATGATCCTGCCAATGCTCTCGTCATTTCTAGAATTCTTATTTTGAGCACTATCTTATTTGTTTAATTTTTTATTAAAGAAGTTGTGAGTTTACAAACAATCATGCATAACATACAGGGTTCCCATATGTCATGATTTGTAAATGATAAAAAAAACAAAAATATTACTGATAACTATAATCTATATAACTTACATTTGGTGTATTTTCCCATGAACCACCCTATTGCTACCACCATGTATTAGTATTATATATTTGGTATAGTTCCTGTGATAACTTTCTCCTTTTTAACCACAATCCATCATCCACCACAGGGTTCACTATGTTATATGGTCCCACACCTTGTGCGATCCATCCTAACTGCTCTCAGTTCCATCAGAGTGTTGTGCTGTCATCACCTCAGTGAATTTTAGCACGTTTTCATTACTCCAAAAGGAAAAATCCCATATCACGTTATACCCCCTATTGCTGATCCCTAGTGCTGATATAGTACCTTCTTTGCCATTGATGCAAAAATATTACAATATTACCGTGAGCTATAGTCCATAAGTTACATTAGTTGTATTTCCCCCCTGTATCACCATAATTCTAATACCTTGTGGTAGTGACATACATTTGTTCTAGCTCATAGAACATTCTTGTATTTGTACTATTAACAACAATCCTCATCTACCACCAAGTTCACTGTTGTACAGTCCCTAGATTACCCTCTAGCTTTCTTTCAACTGACATTTATGTCCCTAGACTACTCCTCTTAATCACAGTCACATTTATAAATCAGTAGTGTTAGTTATACTCACTATAATGTGTTGCCATCAATTCTAATTCCACACATTTACAATGAACCTTATTAGAAATTCTACATACATTAATCATCAGCTCCCCCTTCTCAATCCTCATTCTATTTCCTAGTAACCTATACTCTAGATTTTATCTCCATGAGTTTACTCATCGTATTTAGTTCCTATTAGTGAGATTGTACAATACTTGTCCTGTTGTGTCTGGCTTATTTCACTCAACATAATGTCCTCAAGTTTCATCCATGTTGTCATATGCATCCCAAGTTCATTCCTTCTTGCAGCCGAATAATATTCCATGTATAGATACCACATTTTGTTTATCCATTCATTGGCTGATGGACACTTGGGTTGTTTCCATCTTTTAGCCATTGTGAATAATGTCACTATGAATGTCAGTACAAATATCTGTTCATGTCCCTGCTTTTAGTTCTTCTGAGTATATTCCTAGTAGCAGGATTGCTGGATCATAAGACAGATCTATATTTAGCTTCCTGAGGAACTGCCAAACTGTCTTCACAGATGCTCCACCATTTCTACATTCCCACCAACAGTGAAGGAGTGTTCCTATTTCTTCACATCCTCTCCAGCACGTGTAGTTTTCAATGTGTTTTTTTTTTAACACTGGCCATTCAATGAATTTTTTGTTAAAAAGAACTTTGTTGAAAAATTGCAAAATAAATAGAAAAATAGATTGAAAGAAATTACAAATTTTAAGAGAGTGAAAGGCTGGGTTAGGTTTAATATAATCAATTATAAGAAATAGATAGTATAGCAACAAACATTTATAAATGTAAATAATAATTCTAATATAATATAAATTAATTATAGCATAATTCTAATTTTTATATTATAGCTATAACTATTGGGCATCATAATCTCTAAGAATGAAATAAATTATTGGTTTAGTTATTTTATTTCCATTTAAGCCATAATTTTTTATGGATAATCAAATTCCTATTTGGGAATTCTTCACATCTTTTTGGAATGAATTACAGCAGATAACCATATGCCAACTCATAATTTAATGAGGCAGAAAAACATGGTATGTGAATATATCTCAATAAAACTGCTTAATAAATAAATAAATAATTGTGCAAGAATTGCCAGAAATAGCAGCTATATACATCAGGGAAAACAGAGAGATTGAGAGGGGAGGAATTTCCTTGTTTGTTTGTTTGTCTGTTTTTTGTTTATTATTATTAAAATAATGAAATGCTTTAATAATGATTGAAGTGATGAATGCACAACTATGTGATTATACCAAATACCGCTGCTTGTACACTTTAGATAAATCGTATGCTTTATTAATACATATCAATAAAATTGATTTGTTTGAAACAATAGGGTGCATTGGGGGAAAAACAATAAATATAAGATATGGACTACAGTTAGTAGTAATATTTTGATGATGCTCTTGATTAGTTTGTAACCAATGTATTACAACAATGCAAGGTGTTGGTGGAGGGGTGATGTATAGGACTGCTGTATGATGTTATGCTTATTTTGTAACACTTACTGTTTATGTATGTTCATGTATGAATACTTCAATAAAACGTGTTTTTGAAAATAATGGCCATTCTATAAGGTGTGAAATGATATCTCATTGTAGTTTTGTTCTGCTTTTCCTTAATTGCTGGTGATGTTGAACATCTTTTCCTGTGTTTTCAGGTCATTTGTGTTTCCTCTTTGGAAAAATGTCTACTTAAGTCTATTGCCCATTTTTTAATTGGGTTGCATGTCTTTTTATCATTGAGTTGTATGTTTTCTTTGTATAACATGGAAATCAAACCCTTATTTTCTCAAACCCCAAGTATTTTTTCCCACTGAGTAGGCTGCCTTTTCACCTTCATGGCAAAGTTATTTGAATCATAAGTGTTTAATTTTGAGGAGATCCTATTTATGTAGTTTTTCCTTCATTGCTTGTGCTTTGGATATAAGATTTAAGAAACCATCACCTACTAGAAGTTCTTGAAGATGTTTCCCTACATTTTCTTCTAGGAGTTTTGTGGTTCTAGCTTTTAAATTTAGGTCTAAAAATTTAGGTCTTTGATCTATTTTGAGTTAATTTTTATATAAGGTGTGAGATAGGGATCCTCTTCTTTCTTTGGTTATAGATATCCAATTTTCCCAGCATCACTTATTGCTAGATCGATGGATGGGTTCTGACCCATATGGGTTGTTTTGACAGCCTTGTCAAAAATCATTTGACCACAGATGTAAAGGTCTATTTCTGAACTCTCGAATTGATTCCATTGCTCAATATGTCTATCTTCATGCTAGTACCATGCTATTTTTACCACTATAGCTAAGTAAAATATGCTTTAAAGTCAGGAAGTGAGAGTCCTACAACTTTGTTCTTTTTAAAGATATTTTTGGCTATTTAGGGTCCCTTACCCTTCCAGAAAAATTTGATAATTGACTTTTCCATTTCTCCAAAAAAAAGATGTTGGAAGTTTTATTGGGTAATCTGTAATCAGTTTGGGTAGAGTTGATATCTTAACATAATTTACTCTTCCAAACCATGAACACAGAAGTTCCTTCCATTTACTTCAGTCTCCTTTGATTTCTTTTAGCAATGTCTCGTATTTTTCTAAATACAGATCATTTATGTCATAGGTTAAGTTTATTGATAAATCTTTGATTCTTTTAATTGCTATTGTAAATGGAATTTTCTCCCTAACTTCCTCTTCAGGTTGCTCATTAGTACCATATAGAAGTGCTACTGATTTTGTTATTAATCTTTTATTCTACCAATTTGCTGAACTTGTTTATTACCATGAGCAACTTTATTGTGGATTTTTCAGGATCTTCTAGGTATAGTATCATATAATCAATGAATAGTGAGAGTTTTACTCCTTCCTTTTCTATTTGGGTGCCTTTTATTTCTTTTTCTTGCCTAATTGCTCTAGCTAGAACTTCTAGCAAAATTTTGAATAACAGTGGTGACAGGGGGCATCCTTGCCTTGTTCCCAATCTCAGTGAGAAATATTTCAGTCTTTCACCACTAAGTACAATGTTAACTCTGGGTTTTTTATTTATGTACTTTATCACGCTGGGAACATTCCCTTCTGTTCCTATCTTTCAGAGTGTCTTTTATTAAGAAACGATGTATTTTGTCAAATGGCTTTTCTGTGTCCATTGCAATGATCATGTGATTTTTCTTCTTCAGTTTATTAATGTGGTGTATTACACTACTGATTTTCTTGTGTTGAAACCACGCTTGCATACTTGAGATAAAACTCATTTGATTGTGATGTGCTTTAATGTGCTTTTGGATTCGATTAGCTAGTATTTTGTTGAGGATTGTTGCATCTGTATTCATTAGAGAAAGTGGTCTGTAATTTTCTTTGGTATTGAAGTGATGTTGGTTTTATAGATTGAGTTTGGAAGCATTTGAGCAGGTTTGGCATTAAATCTTCTTTGATTGCTTGGTATAATTCAACTGTGAAGTCACCTGGTCCTGGGCTTTTCATTTTCTGGAGGTTTTTTTTAATACAATAAACTTTATTTTTAGAGTTTTAGATTACAGAAAAGTAGTTGCTGAGGGCAAGAAGTGGGAAGAAGAGATGTGATGAGGGGGCATTTTTGGGACTTTGGAGTTGTCTTAAATGATATTGCAGAGTCAGAGTCTGGACATTATATATCCTGCCATAACTTATTGAATGTATCAGGGGAGAGTGTGAACTACAGAGTAAACTATTATCCACGTGGTACAGCAGTGCTCCAAAATGTGTTTGCCGAGTGTGATGAGTGTGCCACAATGATGGGGGAGGTTGTTGGTGTGGGAGGAGTGGGGTGGGGGGATGGAGGGTATATGGGAATGTCTTATGTTTTTTATAATGTAACCTTTTTTGTGATGTATGTATTTTCAAAAAAAAGCACAATTTACAAAAATGATGGGGGTGGGGGAGTTGGGTGTGGGTTATATGAGAACCTCTTTTTTTTTAATGTAACATTCCATGTGATCTATTAACTTTAATTTAAAAAGTTTTATTTAAAAAAAAAGTATAAGGGATTCCCATATATCCCCTCCCCCTTCCACATCCTCCCCTATCAATAATACCTTTCAGTTATGTGGTATATTTGTTACAATTGATGAACAAATATCGAAGCATTGCTACTAACCAAGGTCTGTAGTTTCCATTGTGGTTTACACTTAATTCCAATGTCCTAAAAATGCCCTATGTTCCACCTATTATTCCTTCCCTTTCCCCTCAGAACCTCTGGTAACCACTCTCTTTATAACAATGTTACATGTTCTTCCATTACTATAATATTAATGTTTACTTTGTCCATGGTTCCATTCCCCCCTTAGGTTTGTTCATACCTCAACCTTGAGGATTTTGGGATGGTGACAGCCACTCAGCCTCATATTGAGAGGGAGCTTAGATCTTCTGGGGCAGACGGTAGGAACTGTTTTGCTTGCAGTTGTAGATATTGTCTTTTGGGGGATGGGATTTGTCCATTTTCATCATTTTGCTAGTTGTCCTGGGTGAGTCTGATGATCTGGATAGTAGGTGTTGGCCACAACTCTTCTGAGATTCAGGGTTCAACAGGCATATGAAAAAACAAAGATTTTAGTCTCTGAGACATATATTTAATGAATATAATGCTAACTATAGGCTCACATAACAGGGGTAGAAGAAGCATGTGTAGGGAAATTACAAATGAGTTAACTCTGTTACATTGGGGAAATAGGCTGTCATATATTCCACAGTAAGGCTCACTGATAGGGTGCTGATTTCAAGGAATTGTATGCCTTACCTATAGTATCTGGATGGCTCTAGAGCCCTCAGGAGCACCCTTATTTGAGGCTTTGTTCACAGTGGCAGTTAGTGAGATCTGCCTGAGACAAGAATACGTTTGGAATGAGCTTCCAACTCATTTTGAAACCTCTTAGCTCTAAACCTCTTGGCTTTTTTTTGCTTTTTTAAAAGATTTATTTATTTATTTATTTCTCTCCCCTTCCCACCCCCCACCCTGGTTGTCTGTTCTCTGTGTCTATTTGCTGCATTTTGTTTCTTTGTCCACTTCTGTTGTTGTCAGCAGCAGGGGAATCTGTGTCTCTTTTTGTTGCATCATCTTGTTGTGTCAGCTCTCCGTGTGTGTGGCACCATTCCTGGGCAGGCTGCACTTTCTTTCGCACTGGGCGGCTCTCCTTACGAGGTGCACTCCTTGCGCATGGGGCTCCCCTACGCGGGGGACACCCCTGCGTGGCAGGGCACTCCTTGCGCGCATCAGCACTGTGCATGGACCAGCTCCACACGGGTCAAGGAGGCCCGGGGTTTGAACCGTGGACCTCCCATGTGGTAGACGGACGCCCTAACCACTGGGCCAAGTTCGTTTCCCTAAAAAACTATTTTGTATCTAATGTTTCCCCCTTTTGGTCAAGGTCTTTTTTCAAATTCGTCATTGGTTGGTGTTTGGTAACAATCCCTTGGTGCCAGGGAGATTCATCCCCAGGCCCATACCGAAGGGAAGGTGATGTGTTTCTTTGCTGAGTTTGGCATAGAGAGATACTGCATTTGAGTAACCAGGAGGTTTTAAGGGGTAACTCTTAGGTAATAGTTATGATTAGGTTAAGTTTCACTTTTACAAGAATAAAGTTCATAGTTACATGCATTAATATTGAGGACTTGACACATTGGTCTGATTTCTTCTATCAGGTACATATGTACTTGAGAGATTCTTACCCCTCTATTTGAAAACACAGCAGGACTCCCCCAGAAGGGAGTTTAATATTTTAATATTGTTTATTGTGTGGGTCTCCTCCCACTGAGGTAACACCCTACGACAAGATTAACACATTCATATTCCATAGATGCATGCCCCAGGTGCACCCTTTCCCACACATCCCCCCACCACCAACAATCTGTATGGTGACCCTCCCCTGACATATTTGCCAAAAGAACATTCCCAAAATTATATTGTCAACAACAGAACTCCACCTCCCCAGAGTTCACCTGCTAATTCCTCCACCCTCCCGCCCCCCAGTTCCATGGATAATCAAACC
Organism: Dasypus novemcinctus; assembly: GCF_030445035.2. Classification (NCBI taxonomy): domain Eukaryota; kingdom Metazoa; phylum Chordata; class Mammalia; order Cingulata; family Dasypodidae; genus Dasypus; species Dasypus novemcinctus. Next base: position 45,046,992 of record NC_080704.1, read on the forward strand.
CTCCCCCAGCCTGCTCACCTTCACACTCCGGCACTGTCAACCCCACTCACATCCCTGTGCCACCATCACCCTCATCCACCTCCAAATCACCCTCTTCCATCTTATCATAGTTTCTGTTCAGACCGAGCATTGGCTCACCACTCTCAGTCCCTTGCTGTCTCCTGGTAACCTATCTTCCAGATTCTATCTCTGTGAATCTGCTCAATATGCTTAGGTCATATCAATGAGGACGTGCAATATTTGTCCTTTAGTGACTGGCTTACTTCACTCAACATAAGGTCTTCAAGATTCATCAATGTTGTCACGTGTATCAAAACTGCATTCTTTCTTATAGCTGAGTAATATCTCAATGTGTATATATACCAAATTTTGCTTATCCACTCATCTGTTGATGGACACGTGGGCTGCTTCTAACTTGTGGCAACAGTGAATAATACTGCTATGAACATTGGTGAACATATATCTGCTCATGTCCCTGCTTTCAGTTCTTCTGAGTATGTACCTAGTAGGGGGATTGCTGGATCATATGACAATTACATAGCTAGCTTCCTAAGGAACCTCCAAACTGCCCTCCACAATGGCTGCACCATTTTACATTCCCACCAGCACTGGATGAGTGTCCCCATTCCTCCACATCCTCTCCAATACTTGTAGTTTTCTGTTTGTTTTTCAAATAGCATCCAGTCTAATAGAGGTAAGATGATATCTCATTGTAGTTTTGATTTACATTTCCCTAATAGCTAGTGATGGTGAGCATATTTTCATGTGCTTTTTAGCCATTTGTATTTCCTCTTTGGAAAAGTGTCTATTCAAATCACTTGCCCATTTTTTAAATAGGTTGTTTGTCTTTTCATTTTTGAGATCTAGAATTTCTTTACATATGCTGGCTATTAGATGCTTATTGGATAAGTGGTTCCCAAATATTATCTCCCATTGAATAGGCTGCCTTTTCACTTTCTTGATAAACTCCTTTGAAGCAAAAACATTTTTTTTTAATTTGAGGAGGTCCCATTTATCCATTTTTTTCTTTCTTTGCTCTTGCTTTCAGTGTAAAGTTTATGAAACCATTTCCTACTACAAGATCTCATAGATGTGTCCTTACATTATCTTCTAGGAGCTTTATGGTCTTGGCTCTTATATTTAGGTCTTTGATCCATCTTGAGTTAATTTTTGTATAGGGTGTGAGATGGTGATCCTCTCTCATTCTTTTGGATAGGAATATCCTGTTCTCCCAGCACCTTTTGTCGAAGAGGCTATTCTGACCTAGTTAAGTGGGCTTGGTGGCCTTGTCTAATATCATTTGGCCGTATATGTGTGAGTATATATCAGAAATCTCAGTTCAGTTCCTTTGGTCAGTATATCTATTCTTGTGCCTATACCATGCAGTTTTGAACACTATAGCTTTGTTGTATACTTTAAAGTCAGGTAGTATGATTCCTCCAATTTTGTTTTTCTTTTTCAATATGTTTTCGGATATTTGGGGCCCCTTTCCTTTCCAAATAAATTTCATAATTGGCTTTTTTCAGTTCAGTAAATAATACAGTTGTAATTTTTATGGGGATTGTGTTAAATCCATAAATCAATTTGGGTAGGATAGACATCGTAATGATATTATGTCTTTCAATCTATGAACATGGAATATTATTCCATTTTTTAAAAGTCTTCTTTGATTTCCTTTAACAATGTTGTGTAGTTTTCTGTGCACACAGAAGAATTTTTTCTTGCTTTCCTCCTCAGATTACTCATTATTAGAAATATTGCTGACTTTTGTGTGTTAGTCTTATATCCTGAAACTTTACTGAACTTGTTTATTAGCTCTAGAAGCTTTGTTGTAGATTTCTCTGGGCTTTCTATACATAGGATCATGTCATCTGCACATAGTGAAATTTTTACTTCTTTCTTTCAAATTTGGATTCCTTTTATTTCTTTTTCTTGTCTAAGTGCTCAAGCAAGTACTTCTAATATAATGTTAAATATGAGCAGTGATAGTGGACATCCTTGCCTTGTACTAGATATGAGAGGGAAAGCTTTTGGCATTTCACCATTGAGTATGATGTTAGATGTGGGTTTTTCATACATATCCTTTATCATGTTGAGGAACTTTCCTTCTATTCCTATATTTCAAAGTGTCTTTTATCAAGAAAGGATGCTGTATCTTGCCAAATGCTTTTTCTGTGTCAATAAAGATGATCATGTAATTTTTTTCTTTAGATCTGTTAATGTGGTATATCACATTGATTGATTTTCTTATGTTGAATCATCCTTAAATACCTGGGATAAACCCACTTCATCATGGTGTATAATTCTTTTGATGTGTTGTTGAATATGATTAGCAAGTATTTTGTTGAGGATTTTAACATTTAATTTAATTAGATTAGTCTGTGCCACCTTTATGTGGTTGTGATATTAGGGTGATGTTGGTCTCATAGAATAAGTTAAGTAATGTTCCCTCCACTTCTATTTTTTGGAAGAATTTACACAGGATTGGTGTTAGTTCTTTCTGGAATGATAGGTAGAATTCACTCATGAAGCCTTCTGTTCCTGGGCTTTTCTTGGTTGGGAGGGTTTTTATGACAAATTCAATCTCACTACTTGCAATTGGTCTGTTGAGTTCTTCTAATTCTTCTTTTGTTAATGTACATTGCTTGAGTGTTTCTAGAAATTTGTCCATTTACTCTAAGTTGTAGCTCTTGTTGGCATACAATTTTTCCAAGTATCCCCTTATGATATTCTTTATTTCTGTAAGATCAGTGGTGATATCCTCCCTCTTGCTTTTTATTTTATTTATTCACATCTTCCCTCTCTTTTTTCTTTGTTAGTCTAGCTAAGAGTTTGTCAATTTTGTTGCTCTTAGTGAAGAACCAATTTTTGGTTTTGTTAAGCTTTTCCAGTGTTTTTTAATTCTCAATTTAATTTAGTTCTGCACTAATCTTTGTTATTTCCTTCTTTCTGCTTACTTTGGGATTAGTTTTGTTGTTCTTTTTCTAGTCCTCCCATGTGTGCAGTTAGGTCTTTGATTTTAGCTCTTTTTTCTTTTTTAGTATAGGCATTTATGGCTATAAATTTCCCTATCAGCACTGCTTTCCCTGCATCCCATAAGTTTTGATATGCTGTGTTCTAATTTTCATTTATTTCAATGTAGTTACTGATTTCTTTTGCAATTTCCTCCTTGACCTACTAACTGCTTACTAGTATGTTATTTAACTTCCATATATTTGTGCCTATTCTGGTCCTCTGCTGCTTATTAATTTCTAGTTTCATTCCATTGTGGTCAGAGAAATTGCTTTCTGTAATTTCAATCTTTCTCAATTTGCTGAGACTTGTTCTGTGAACTAGCATACAATCTATCCTGGAGAATGATCCATGTGCACTTAAGAAGAAAGTATATCTTGCTGTATTTGGGTGCAATGTTCTGTATATAATTTTCCAGACTTTCACTTGCTATCTACTTGTGTCCCTGTGTCTAAGGCGAGTTTCTTGTAGACAATATATAGAAGGCTTGTATTTCCTTATCCTTTCTCCCAATCTGTGTCTTTTGATTGGAGAGTTTAATCCATTAATACTCAGCGATTCACTGTTCAATGTTCACTGGCAAGGCGGTATTTAGATTAGCCATTTCTTGAAGGGCAGGATACTTATTGGCAAACTCTCTCAATTTCTGTTTGTGAATATTTTTAACTGCCCCTAATTTTTGAATGTCAGCTTTGCTGGATGCAGAATCCTTGGCTGGCAGGGGTTTTTTTCTTTTTCTTTCTTTTAGCACCTTAAATATGTCATACCACTGCCTTCTCATCTCAGATGAGAAATCAACACTTAATCTTATCAAGTTTCCTCTGTATTTGATGGTTCTCTTTTCCCTTGATGCTTTCAGAATACTGTCTGTCTTGAGCATTTGACAATCTGATGAATATGTGTCTCAAGATAGGCCCATTAAGATTTATACTGCTTGGAGTGTGCTATACTTCCTGGACATATATATCCATGTCCCTCATAAGAGTTGGGAATTTTTTGGCCATTATTTCCTCCAGCACTCCTTCTGCCACTTTTCCCTTCCTTCCCCCTATATTGCAATGTCTGTGCATTCCATATTGTCATTCAATTCCCTGAGTCTCTGCTGAATTTTTTGTATTTTTTTTCTATCTGTTATATCTGTGATATTTCAGATGTTCTACCTTCAACATCACTAATTCTTTCCTCTGCCTGTTCAGATCTGTTGTTATGTGCTTTCACATATATTTAATTTCTTGCATTATGCCTTTAATTATCATCAAATCTATAATCTTTTTATGTATGTTTCTGATTTCTGCTGTATGGTCCCCAAGTGTCTTCTTAATATCATTTATCTTTTCCTTCACTTCATTAAGTTGATATACAATATTTGTTTGGACATCCTTGATTAGTTGTTTCATGTTCTGCATCTCCTCCTGCATTTTAGTTTGTTCATTTGACTGCATCATGTCTTCCTGTTTCTTAATATACCTTGTAATTTTTTTGCTGGTGTCTAGGCATCTGTTTATCTTGATGGGCTTATTCATTTGGTTAGCTTCTCTTTCTACTCTAGGTTTCATTTTATTTTGCTTTGTGTTAAGGGTCCTCTTTGACACTTGGTTCCACTTATTCTATATCCTTGCAATTGTTGGTGTTCCTCTGAAAAAAATATTAAGACCATAAGAAAGGAAAGAAAGAAGAAGAGAAAATGAATAATTTTTAAAATGATTTAAAAATAACTATAAAAGAGCCAAGGAAAAAATAATAAGGGCAACAAATCTTAAGAAATACAAAGGAATAACAATAAAATGGTGGAAGAAGAAAAAGAAAAAAATGGTGAAAAAAAGAAAAGACTGGAAAGATGAAAAGAAAAGAAACAAAATAAAGACCAAACAATAGAAGGTGGAATGAAAGAAAAACAAAGGAAGAGGGGAAATGAAAGAATGAAAAGAAATATAGAAAATAAGGAGAAAATGAAAAAAAAGGAAAAAGGGAAAAATGAAAACAGAAAAAACAGGCCAACCTCTCAGGCCACTAGCAATCATCTCAGGCTGCCAGTGTTCACCAGTTAGTCACTGTGGCCCCCCTCCACAGGCAAGTACCCAGATATAGAGAAAAGAATAAATAATGAAGAATTATAAAAATTAAAAATAAAAAATGAAAAATGAAAACACCTAAAAAATAAAAATCTCAGTCTAAGCTCCCTGTTGCAAGGCTGCTTGTCCTGCAGCTCCCCCTCCCCTAGGGAGCTGGCTGGGTGCCTGACAACTTGCTGGATCATTTTCTGGCTCCTTTCTCTTCTGGGCCAGTTGGACTTCTGACTACTTGCAAGCTGCTTTTCCCGGTTCCACTCTCACTGGGGTGTTGGGCACTTGTTCCTGTTGAATTTCTCCCTCCCATGGCTAGGAATGCCACCCATCCCCCACCCTCAAGGAGTAAAGCTTCAGTGAAACACATAGCTGCAGCCAACTGAGAGTGAACAGATGTTTTCCTCCCTAGGAAGAGGGAGGGTATTGTGGAGGCCTTTCCCAGTCATGGGAATGAGTAACTCAGGGTTTTCATTTGATCTCTTTGTCTCTTTGTCTCTCTCCCTCCTGGATGATATGCAATACTTTCCTGGCCTGCAGGTTCCCAAAGCAGCTCCCTCAGACAGTTTTTGCTCTTCCTCTATTATTTGTAAGCGAATTGAGTCCTGCTGACCTACTCCAATGCCATCTTCCTGGAAGTTCCTGAAGCTAGCAATCCTCTTTTGAATATATATATTCTAGCATGGGGGTATATGAAACCATGATACTAGTTTGAAATTTTTAAACATATTCTTTTTAATTTCTCCCTCTCTTAGTGTTTGAGGGCTACTGGTCTTAGTAACAGAGTAACTCACATTGGGAGGTGTCATCAAGCCACTATAGATTGCTTTGCACATTCCAGACTGAATTTGGGGTTACACTGTCTGGAATTCTTTTACGTTCTTAAGTCTTAAGGAGACCAAATTGTTTTCTGTTTTTCATGATCAGTTTCTCAAGACTTGATCTGAATTTCTATAGTAGTGGTTCCTTCCGAACCAGTGGCAATACAAGAGGTATACAGGAATGATGACCCCACTCCAAGCAGTTTCCAGAAGATACAAATGTGCTACAGATGGTTTACCAAAAAGTGTTTGAGATTGTGAGATATATATGGAGAAATAGATTATTCTAGGGGCTGTGGCTGGGAAAGTACAAGATGAGCCTGGAACATGGTATTGAACCAGAAGTAAGTAATCAAAGAATGATGGGGACATGTCAAAGGGACACAGGAGCCATCTTGAAGGGAAAGGACTCCTTCTAGCCTTATTTGGGGACAATTTGAACATCAAAATATACAATGGGAATAATGGCTTATTGAATAAATTGAATTGAAAATCCAGAATTCCACACTGATACAAACAAACAAAGCAAATATATAGGGGAGAAGGAAATGTTCTTCCTTAGATGGAATACCAACCAGTAAATATAGAAGAAATGATAGATTCTGAAAATCACCACTTGGTAATCATGATAGTAATACTTAATTCTGGTGAGAATCCTCAATGGATAATAAATACTATGGGATGAAATTGTGCTGGGGTACCTGATTCTCACAAAGTCTCAAAATATCTCCCTGTGGATTACTTATCAATTATAAAAGCAAAAAATGAAAACACAGCAGTGGAGAAATCTGGTAGGCATGACCTTAATAAGAGGTCAAAGTCAATATCATAAATAATGGAGCAACCTGACATGATATGCCTCCTGATCAGATGCACTGAGAAGAACAGACCACTTCTGGGGCATTTCTGCCAAATCTGCACAATCTGATTTTAATCATAAGGAAACATTAGACAAATCTAAATTGAGGGATATTCTACAAAATGACTGCCCTGAACTCTCTGAAACTGTCATGAAAGACAAAAGCCTGAGGAATTGTTCCAAGTTAAATGAAAACTAAAGAGCTATGTTGGGGGAAGCAGACTTGGCCCAGTGGTTAGGGCGTCCATCTACCACATGGGAGGTCCGTGGTTCAAACCCCAGGCCTCCTTGACCCGAGTGGAGCTGGCCCATGAGCAGTGCTGATGCACGCAAGGAGTGCTGTGCCATGCAGGGGTGTCCCCGCATAGCGGAGCCCCACACGCAAGGAGTGTGCCCCGTAAGGAGAGCCGCCCAGCACGAAAGAAAGTTCAGCCTACCCAGGAATGGTGCCCCACACATGGAGAGCTGACACAACAAGATGACGCAATAAAAAGAAACACAGATTCCTGTACCACTGACAACAGAAGTGGACAAAGAAGAACACGCAGCAAATAGACACAGAGAACAGACAACTGGGGTTGGAGGAGGGGAGAGAAATAAATAAGTAAATCTTAAAAAATAAAGAGACATGTTAATTAAATGCAATTTTTGCTCCAGGAGTGGCTCCTAAATCAGGAATAAAAATTTGCCATAAATGACATTATGGGGCAAATAGCAAAATTTGAGTATGGACTGGAAATTAAATAAGACTGTGTCAATGTTAAATTTGCTGATTTTGATCATTATATTGTGGCTTTAGAAGAAAATGTCCTTGTTCCTTGGAGATACATACTGAAGTGCTTGAGATAAAGGGTCTTGATATCTGCAACTTATTCTCATCAAAATAATAAGTATAAGTCTATATGTATGTGTATATGTATACGTTGGGGATTGAATCCTATCCCCCACAAAAGACATGTTCAAATCTTAACCCAAATTCCTGTGGGTATGAACCCATTTGTAAATAGGACCTTTGAAGGTATTATTATTAAAGTTGTAGACTCATTGGTGAATAAGAGATTGAAATATCCTCTATTGGATGAGACTAAATTGAATCAGGGTGGGCCTTAACCCACACGACTGGAAGAGGTCTTAGAAAGAGCAAACATTCAGAGGCAGTCAGTGAGAAGAAGCCAGAAGTAGAAGAAGCTAAAAGTCAGAAGGAATCAGAAAGGAGTGAGAATGTCCTGTGACAGAGGACTGCCATCATCTGAATACTACCAACCCTAGGAGAAAGCATGGGCTTGCTGGCCTTGCTGACCTTGCTGATTTGGGACTGCTAGCCTTGAAACCAATGGGACAATAAACACATGCTGTTTAAGCCAACCCATTGTGTGGTATTTGTTATAGCAGCTATGGAAAACTAAGCTAGTATATATGTATATGTTTATGTTTATGCCGATGCACAGAGAGAATAATTAAGGGAGTGTGGACAAATGTTGACCATTGGTGAAGAGTATATGGAATTTCAGTCTACTACTCTTGAAATTACTGTGTTGTTTTTCTCTCTAAATTGTGTGTGTGAGCGTAAATATACATATACATGAGTATATATGTATATGCATGTGTATATATATGTATATGTGTGTGTTGACTTATTTAAAAGGTCACCCTTGCATAATTATGCAGGATGCTATCCCTTTAAGGTAGGCAGGGCCCTGCTTAAGGAAGTCGCCTGATCTGTAACAGTGTTGTCCAATATGGTAGCCACCAGCCACATGTGGGTATTTAAATTTAAGTTTTAATGAATGAAAATTAAATACAATTTAAAATTCACCTCTTCGGGCTTGCTAGACACATTTTAAGTGCTCAGTAGCCACATGTGTTAGTGGCTATTTTACTGGATAGTGCAAACACGGAACACCACAGAAAGTTCGGTTGGAGAACACTGAGAAGGAAAGACCAAAAAGTCCTGGCTTTGCCATTCAGTAACTGACCTTGGGCAAATTTCTTTACCTTGCCAAACTTCCTTTTCCTTATCTGAAAGTGGAAGTCAGGCTTTGGTGCCTGACTTACATCAGTTTCGTGCATGAGAGAGAGTTTAGGGAGGTGGAGTATAAAGTGCCTTGCACAATGGATGTGTCACGATGAGGGAAGAGAGTGTTGCTGTGGGGGGAGTGGGGGGTGGGGGCAGTGGGGTTGAATGGGACCTCATATTTTTTGAATGTAATTTTTTAAAATAAATAAATAATTTAAATTGAAAAAAAGAGAAAGAAAATAGATGTAATATCAGGGTACTTTTGGGACATTGGAATTGTTCTGTATGATATTGTAATGACCGATACAGGCCATTATACATTTTGTCAAAACCCATAAAATTGTGCAGTGCAAAGTGTAAACCATAATGCAAACTATAGACCATGTAGTAGCAATGCTTCAATATTTGTTCACCAATTGTAACAAATGTACTACACTAATGAAAGATGTTATTGATGGTGGAAAATGTGAGAGGGATGGGGTAGGGTATATGGGAATCCCCTATGTTTTTGATGTAAATTTTATGTAATCTAAAACTTCTTTAATAACAGAAAAAAGGGAAAAAATAAAAAAATATATTTTTTTAAAAATAAAAATAAAATAAAATAAAAAATAAAGTGCCTTGCACATAGTAGGAATGCTGAAAACATGCCAGCTTACTCCCCTCGGAAGGACCTGGCTCCTAGGCGATCAACCTGGGGATGTATTCTAGCTATCTGCCTGTCAAAAACCTTCTCCTGCTTCCTACCTGTTCACTGCTCCCAGAGCTGTGGGTACTGTGTGGTTGGCATCTCTTTTGTCCTTTACCTGATTCTCCAGTCATCCCAGTCTGTGTTTGGCATTTGGCTTGGGTGCTCTGTCAGCATCTCCAGCCCAAGTCCTGGACTTCCTACTATTTTTTTAAAAGATTTATTTATTTATTTATTTATTTTTATTTTTCTTCCCTTCCCTGCCACCCCCCCCCCCCCAGTTGTCTGCTTTCTGTGTCTATTTGCTGTGTGTTCTGTATCCACTTGTTTTCTTTTCCTTTTCCTTTTTTTTTTTAGGATTTATTTATTTGTATTTATTTATTTTTCACTTCTTTTGTCTTTATTTATTTTTTAACATTACATTAAAAAAAATAAGGCCCCCATATACCCCCACTACCCTCACCCCACTCCTCCCCCCATAACAACAATCTCCTCCATCATCATGAGATATTCATTGCATTTGGTGAATACATCTCTGAGCACCGCTGCACCTCATGGTCAATGGTCCACATCATAGCCCACATTCTCCCACAGTCCAACCAGTGGGCCATGGGAGGACATACAATGTCCAGTATCTGTCCCTGCAGCACCACCCAGGACAACTCCAAGTCCCGTAAACGCCCCCACATCTCATCTCTTCCTCCCACTCCCTCCCCCGAGCAGCCACCATGGCCAATTTCTCCAAACCAATGCCATATTTTCTTCGATTACTAATCATAATAGTTCATGAATAGAACATCAGTAAATCCATCCTATTCCATACTCTATTCTTCCATCCTGTGGACCCTGGAATGGTTGTGTCCACTCCACATCTGCATCAAGAGGGGGCTTAGATTCTACATGGGTGCTGGATGCAATTCTCCTGCTTTCAGTTGTAGGCACTCTTGGCTCCCTGGTGTGGGGGTTGACCTTCTTCACCTCCATGTTGGCTGAGTGGGGTAAGTCCAATAAACCAGAGTGTAGGAGTTGCAAGTCTGTTGAGGCTCAGGGCCTGGCTGTCACATGGTCAGTCCAGAGATTCAGGTCCCCTGGGTATACATTAAACCCCAGCACCAAATACAGTTCCGGTAAAAGTAACAGGAGAGACTTGTGGACAAAGATCACATCTGAGTCCAGCTCCATCACACAGAAACACAAACTCCAGAAGTAAGGCCAACTGACATGGCACTGAACTCCATCTGCCATGACCATAGAACCTGTGGGTCTCTGTAGCCCTCAGAAGAACCAATACCTGGGGTTGTATCTACTTTATCTGTCTCTGGGGACTCTGCTGAGGTGTGCATAAGAGCAACCCCTCTGATAACCTCCCAGCTCTTTTTGGAGACTCATAGCCATATAAACTCATTTGTCCTTTCCATTTCCTCCTTTTATTCAGGTCAAAAAGCATCTTTAACTCCTGATATTATATATAGACTGAGATATTCTGCTGGTCCGAGTTGACCCTTTTATTCAAGGTCATTTTCTAGTTACATCATCAGCTGGTACTTGGTAGTAATCCCTCGGCACCAGGGAGGCTCATCCCCAGGAGTCATGTCGCATGCTGGGGGGAAGGCAACGCATTTACATGATGAGTTTGGCTTCGAGATTGGCCACATTTGAGCAACACAGAGGCTCTCAGGAGGTAACTCTTAGGCACCCTGCAGCTCTACTCCTTGTTCTTATTCCAGGTGCACAGGCTCACAAGCATAGTCATTAGTATCAAGGGCTCATTGTTGGACCTTCCTTCTTTTTTGGTCTTTCCTGTTGCACTTGGGGGATTGTTGCTGTTCCTTTAGGAACTGTGATAAAGCTCCCCTGGCTAGGAACTCAGCACTCCCTCAGTTGTTGTTTTTAATTGTATCCACTATGAAAATATCCAAACATTTTTATGTACCCTGGATATATGCCCTGGAGAACTCCCTGCCAACCACGTGTCCCCTGTCAATAATATCCCACACCGGTATTCCTCCGCTGCCATTGTTGAACCTCTCTGTGATCCAAAACTTCCTGAAAAGTGAAGCCTAATATATTGTCAGGTTCCCTTATTAGTAAAATGGAATATAGCGATCAGTTTAGAGGTGAGATATAGAATACATATTAACTTGGAAAAATTAAGGTAAAAATAAATTGAGGTATCAAAAAATTTAAAAATGCAAAAGCTTTGTTTTTGATGTTTTGCCTTCCATCACTGCAATAAGTGTTGCTCTCTATGCAACTTGGCAGGGCAACTACTTCCGTCTTTCCCTCAGTGTCTATGTCCTATTTTTTCTTTTCTTTTTTCTAATTATTAAGCTTATCTTCACAAGAGTTTTAGATCACCGTAATTCATATATACAATATACAGTACTCCCACATATCCAACATAAAACCTTTTCCCTTCCACAGCAATAATCTTTTTACATATTCATACTATATTATCTTTTCACTTTCTTGACAAACTCCTTTGAGGTGCAGAAGGCTTTAATTTTGAGGAAGTCCCATTTATCTATTTGTTCTTTTGCTGCTCGTGCTTTTGGTGTGAAGTTCATGAAGCCATTTACAAAGTCTTGTATATGCTTCCCTACACTGCTTTCCAAGTTCTTTATGGTCTTGGCTCTTATATTTAGGTCTTTGATCCATCTTGAGTACATTTTGTATAAGGTGTGAGATGGTAATCCTCTTTCATTCTTTTACATATGGATATCCAGTTCTCCAGGCACCATTTGTTGAATAGGCCATTCTCTCCTATTTGAGAGGGTTTGGTTGCTTTATCGAATATTATGTGACTATATATGTGAGGATGGTAGGATGACATAATAATATTTGGTCTTCCTATCCATGAACAGGGAATATTCTTCCATTTATTTAGGTTTTTTTGATTTCCTTGAACAGTCCTGTGTAGTTCTCTATGTATAAGTTTTTTACATCTTTAGTTAAATTTATTCCTAGGTATTTGATTTTTTTATTGACTATTGTAAATGGTATTTGTTTCTTGATTTCCTCCTGAGCTTGCTCATTATTGGTGTACAGAAATGCTACTGATTTTTGCACATTGATCCTATAACCTGCGACTTTACTAAACTCATTTATGAGTTTTAGAAGCTTTGTTGTAGACCTCTCAGGCTTTTCTATGTATAGGATCATGTCATCTGCAAATAGTGACATTTTTACTTCTTCCTTTCCAATTTGAATGCCTTTTATATCTGGTTCTTGCCTCAGTGCTCGAGCAAGTACTTCTAAGACAATGTTAAATAGAAGGGGAGAGAGTGGGCATCCTAGTCTTGTTCCTGATCTTAGAGGGAAAGATTTTAGGATTTCACCATTGTAAATGATATTGGCTGTGGGTTTTTCATATATACTCTTTATCACGTTCAGAAAATTTCCTTGTATTCCGACCTTTTTCAGTGTTTTTATCAAAAAGGGTGCTGTATTTTGTCAAATGCTTTTTCTGCATCTATAGATATAATCATGTGATTTTTTTCCTTCAATCTGTTTATATGGTGTATTACATTGATTGATTTTCTTATGTTGAACCATCCTTGCATACCCGGAATGAATCCCACTTGGTCATGGTGTATGATTCATTTAATGTGTTGTTGAATACAGTTAGCAAGTATTTTGTTGAGGATTTTTGCATCTAGGTTCATTAGAGAAATTGATCTGTAATTTTCCTTTCTTGTGGTTTCTTTGTTTGGTTTTGGTACTAGTGTAATGTTGGCATCATAGAATGAGTTAGGTAATGTTCCTTCTGTTTCGATTTTTTGGAAGAGTTTCAGTAAGACTGGTGTTAGTTCTTTCTGGGATGTTTTGTAGAATTCACCTGTGAAGCCATCTGGCCCTGAGCTCTTCTTAGTTGGGAGGTTTTTAATGACTGATTCTCTCTTTACTTGTGATTGGTTTGTTGAGATCTTCAATTTCTTCTTTTGTCAATATAGGCTGCTTATGTGTTTCTAGGAATGTGTCCACTTCCTCTGAATTGTCAGTTTTGTTGGAATATATTTATTTCTGTGGGGTCAGTGCTGATATCTCCTTATACATTTCTTATTTTGTGTATTTGCATCTCTCTTTTTTTCTTTGTTAGTCTAGCTAAGGGTTTGTCAATTTTATTGATCTTCTCAAAGAACCAGCTCTTGGCTTTCTTTATCTTTTCAAGTGCTTTCTTATTTTCTGTTTCATTTAGTTCTGCTCTTATCTTTGTTCTTTCTTTCTTTCTTCTTCCTGTGGGGTTACTTTGTTGTTTTTTTACTAATTCCTCCAAATGTGCCATTAGTTCTTCAATTTTTGCTCTTTCTTCTTTTTTGATGTATGAATTATGGCTGTAAATTTCCCTCTCAGTACTGCTTTTGCTGCATCCCATAAATTTTGGTATGCTGTGGTATAATTTTCATTAATTTCAAAGTAGTTATTAATTTCTTTTGAGATTTCTTCTTTGACCCACTGTTTTTCTAAGAGTGTGCTGTTTAATTTCCATATCTTGGTGTGAAATCTGGGCCTCTGGCCCTTGCAGATTTCCAGCTTCACTCCACTGTGGTCAGAGATATTATTTTGTATGATTTCAATCTTTCTGAATTCATCGAGCCTTTCTTTGTGGCCTAGCATATGGTCTATCTTGGAGAATTATCCATGTGCACTTGAGAAAACTGTATATCCTGCTGTATTCAGGTGTAATGATCTGTATATGTCTATTATATTCAGCTCCTCTAATAATGCTGTTCAAAGTTTTTGTTACTTTATTGATTCTCTTTTGAGATGTTTTGTCCAAAGTTGATAGTGGTGTATTAAAGTCTCCCACTATAATTGTAGAGGCATCTATTCTTTCACTTAGATTTTCCAGTGTTTGCCTCATGTATTTGGAGGTGCCCTTGTTAGGAGCATAAATATTTATGATTGCTCGCTCTTCTTGAAAGTTTTCCCTTTAACTAATATGTAGTATACATCTGTGTTTCTCACCATTGTTTTTCATTTAAAGTCTATTTTGTCTGATATTAATATAGCTATTCCTGCCTTTTTTTGGTTATTGTTTGCTTGTAAGATTGTTTTCCAGCCATTCACTTTCAATCTCCATGAATCCATGGGTCTAAGATGTGTTTCTTCTAGGCAGCATATAGATGGGTCATATTTCCTTATCCAATCTTCCAGTCTGAATCTTTTGACAGGTGAGTTTAATCCAATGACATTCAGTGTTATTACTTTCAAGGAATTATTTATGTTAGCCATATTTTGTTTGGACTTGTGTTTGTCATATTTTGTTTGTTTGTTTTCCTTCTCTTTTTGTCTTTTTTGTCGCTCTTACACTCTCCTCCAACTCTGCCTCTCCTGTTTTTTTTGTTCTTCCTGCAGAACTCCCTTTAGTATTTCTTGAAGGTTCTTGTTGGTATCCTCTTTTAATTTCTGTTTATCTGTGAATATTTTGAACTTTCCATCATTTTTGAATGCTAGTTTAGTTGGGTAGAGTATTCTTGGTTGGAATTTATTTTTCTTTTAGTACCTTGACTATGTCATACCACTGCCTTCTTGCCTCCATGGTTTCAGAGGAGAAATCAGCACTTAATCTTATAGAGCCTCCCTTGTATGTGATGGTTCTCTTTTCTCTTGCTGCTTTTAGAATTTTCTCTTTGCCTTGAGCATTGGATAATTTGACAAGTATATGTCTTGGGGTGGGTGTGTTGGGATTTATGGTGTTTGGGGTGCATTGTGCTTCCTGGACATGTACATCCATCCCTCCCAGTAGATTTGGGAAGTTTTCAGCCAGTATTTCCTCCAACACCCCTTCTGTCCCCTTTCCCTTCTCTTCTCCTTCTGGGATGCCTATAATACGTATGTTTCTGCATTTTGCATTGTCATTCAGGTCTCTAAGTCCTAGCTGGATTTTTCTATCTTTTTATCAATCAGTTCTACTATCTGTTTGATTTCAGATGTACTGTCTTCCACATCGCTAATTCTCTACTCTGCCTCTTCTAATCTGCTGCTATTTGCTGAGAGTGTATTTTTGATTTCTTGGACTATGGTGTTCATCACCATCATATCTGTTATCTTTTTGCATATGTCTGCAATTTCCTATCCAAGTGTTTTCTTCATATTGTTAATCTCTTCCTTTACTTCATTAAGTTGGTCTCTAATATATGTTTTGAGATCTTCAATTACTTGTCCAGTGTTCTGCTCTCCTTCCTGGTTTTTAGTTTGTTCATTGAATTTGGCCATATTTTCCTGATTATTGGTTTGGTTTGTAGTTTTTTGTTGTTGTCTGGTCATCATTTTATCTTGACAAGTATAATCAGTTCCTTAGCTTCTTTGTCTAGTCTTGGGGATTAATTAGTTGTTGTTCATGCGTAAGGGTTATGTCTTCCTTTTGTCACTTTGTTCTTCTTACTCTATTTTCTTGTTGCTGGCTAAGTTCACTTTGAAGGAAAATATTAGGCCCAGGGAAAGCAAAGTGAATAAGAAAAAAAATGTATAAAGTAGTATTGGTAATAAATGTTAACAGAGCAACAATGTCATGAGATCTAGGAGAATGGATATTAGACTCATGTAATTTGTGTAGAATTATAGCAGAAAGTAGAGTACCTATAATGAGATAGTCAACTGAATATGAGGAGGAATATAGTATGAATTAAAAGGCCAGTGTTTTCATGAGAGAGGGAAAGAGAAAAGAAAGACAATAATATCAAGAGTGGATAAAAGACAGCAAACAGAACAAACGTATTAGAAATAAAAAGTCAGACAATTTGGGGGCCAAAGAAAGGGAAGCAGAATGTAATAGAAACAGTAGATGATGGAGGATAGATAGATGTGGGGGAAAGGAGATCGTGTAGGTGGCCAAAATCAATAGACACAGAAAAGAGGAAATGGAGGATGAGGAAACGCAGCAAGTGTGAAGCGCTCCCTGTAGCACCTATTATATAAAGAAAATAAAATAAGAGGAAAAAGAGAGAAGAGAAAAAAAAGAGAAGAGAAAAAGGGGGCAAAGAAAAGGGAGGAAACAAGCAAGAAAAAGAAAAAGAGAAAAAAAACTAAATAAATGAAAAAGGACCTTGGGGGATAAAAAGGGAGAAAAGATCAGGAGACAATGCAATATTAGCAACCAAGACAAAAAAAAAAAAGTACCAAGATTTCAAGCTAGGAATCCTCTTTGCAGTTAAATAATACACTTAGGGATCTGACCTTCCCCCTTTGTCCTTTCCTCACTTCTCTCTCCCAGGGCAGTAGGTAAGCTGCCTGAGAGGTCTGGTAGGAGATTCAAGTAGGTCCTTCTTGAACCAACTCAACACAGGAGACTATGGCTCTTTATTTCCAGTGTGAGATCACCTACACCTCACCAGAAACCCAAATATGCTGCTGGAAGCTTGGATAGCACCCCCTACAGTCCCTCCCCCTTAGGTGTGCTAGGAGAGGTTTAATCGATTTTCTGACTCCACCTTCTCCCAGACCAGGTTTCCTATCCCAGGACGTTTAGGTAAATTGGGCTTTCTCAGCAGATTCACCTCTCCTTTCTTCCTAGACTCTCCCCAAGTCAGCTGGTACACTCCTCCAAGTTCAAGGAGAGAGAGAGAGAAAAAAAAAACACAAACGCCAAGGGCGTGGTGGATTCGGGGGTGGGAAGTCTGTGATATTGCAGACTCAAGGTGTGTGAGTCTCTGAAGCGTGGGCCACCAGGGTTTAGGGGACACAGACCTGGGAACCACGCATCCAGTAAACACGGGGCCTGGGAGCACCTCAGCACAACACAGCCTTCAGGGATCCCCGCAGCTGGGCACCAGCCTAGGGGAAGGGGTCCCACCCACAATTTCTGACCTCCATATCAGAAACCCAAAATTCCACCTCTTGCAAGAATCTCTTCTGTCACTGTCTCACCAAATCGACATCCAGACACCTCCTGCCCTGCTAGCCCCTGAAACAGCCTGCTCAGGGTTTGGGAACACTGCAGCACAACAAAGATCCCAGGGATCACCCGCAGCCCAGCCGCCAGCCCTAAGGGAAGGGGCTCCACCCACGACTTCTGACCTCCGAGTCAGAAACTCAAAATTCCACCTCTCACAAGAATGTCCTCTGTCACTGTCTCACCAAATTGACATCCAGACACCTTTCGCCCTGCAAGCCCCTGAAAGAGCCCGCTCAGGGCTTGGGAACACCCCAGCACAGCAAAGCCTTCAGGAATTGCCACAGTCGGGCTGCCAGCCCCAGGGGGAAGGGTCCCACCCACAACCTCCGACCTCTGTGCAAGAGACCCAAAATTTTACCTCTTGCAAGAATCTCCTCTGTTACCGTCCCACCAAATCAACGTCCAGACACCTCCTGCCCTGCAAACACCCAAAACAGCCCATTCCAGCAGGACTCCAACCCTACTCAGCCACTTCTTTGCAGGAGAAATTATGAGGTGCACTCACTCAGACGCCATCTTGCCCCTCCTCCACTTGTTTTCTTGTCAGCTATTTTTTATTGCAGCTCTCTAACTCCCTCATCTAACCCCAATTCATACCATTGGCCTTACTCAGTTCTCAGGAAACTCAATCATCTCCCATGGGTGACTGGGACCAATCTCATTTCTTCATGGTTCTGTAGATACCATGAGGTGTGGCATGATGCCCGTTAAGCCCCTGGGTCAGGCAGCTGCGACTTTCTCTAATAAGTTCCCCAGAATGACTCTTAGTTGTCTTCTGAAATCCCATTGGGACTTGTGGGAACTTACAGACCCCTTTTACACAAACAGAAAGTTGAGGGTGGCTCCAGGTAGTGGCTCAATCTTATTTCTTTCTCTTTCTGACTGTGGCAGGTTATATTTTTCAGTATGCCCCTCCCACATGCTCTTTTTACAATGCAGAATTCATACTATTCTTCTAGAAATGGAATCTGTGTGCCCTCCTCTTTAGTCCATACCAGGCTGTGACTGTGGCAGAAGTGATGCATTTGAGTCCCGAGGTCATACAAAGACAATATAGCTGCTGCCTGTCTTACTGGGATGCTTGCCCTTGGAACCCAGTCGCCATGTTGTGAGGAACACGTGGAGAGGCTGTTGAGCTCCCAGCCGACAGCCAGCATCAAGTGCCAGATGTATGAAGGTGTGAACCTCTAGATCATTCCAGCCCCCAACTTTCGAGCTTCCCCAGCTGATGTCAGGTGGGGCAGGGACAAGCTGTCCCCCTGCCCAGATTGCAGATTAACTAGCAAAATTAGTACTGTCATTGTATTAAGCCACTAAGTTTGGGGATGCTCCTGTTACACAGCAGTAGAGCACCAGAACACTACCTAATGAGGTGACATTATCACTTTTACCCAGCTGTCGGCTAAATGGTTAAAGCAGGTGGCCATGGGGCCACCCTGCCTGGGAGTCTCCACTTCTCAGAGTTCTGAACAGGGAGCACAAGAGCCCCACTATCACTGTTATTTCCCCCAACCTGCAGATCTCAGCCTAGAATGGGGAGGCAGGAGTCTAACTCTGCACATTCTCTACCTTTGTCTCTCTTCCATTTCCCATCCTCCAGCCAGGTTGGAAGAGGCCGATTCTCCCCTTCCTGTCTGGAAGGAGTTTCTGCCTTATCAAAGCCTCTTCCTTTCCAAGAAGACACATGCCTTTCCCCTTCCTGGGGGCCATAATGGCAGATGGATGCAAGGAAAGAACACGGCTTGCCCGGAAATGAAGGTCCAAAAGTATTTAACCTGCTACACAAAAATCCAAGTAAGCTCTTGACCTTATTACAGAGTCACAAAGTGACATGTCCTATCAAAGGAGGCTAGCACACCCTGGAGAGCAAAAGAGGAAGGTCATATCTTCTTGACTTGGTGTGAGAAGATTCTAGATGTTACTGATCTATTTGATAAGAACAGACAGGTTACAGATCTAGAAGCCCAGACCCACGAAATGCCTTCATCTTATTGCCTGCCTAAGATCTATTTATAATATTTTCGCCACATGTAGAGGCAATACTTTTTCTTCCCCTTTCATTCATTTCCATATGCATAATTCTTTTCACCTGCAGGAAGCCCAGATCTGTGGAGGCTCCTTCCTTGAACAAAATCTACAATAATTTTATCTTCCCTGACAACGAGTCCATCCTCACAGTGAGCTGTCCTTTCACATTTATAAGGATATGGATTTATCCATAACTAACCACATTTACATAGCATCTCATTCCTGTTCATTGTCATTGTAAGTGCTAATAATGCTCTGTTTTAGAATTGGCAGAAAGCTTCAACATCAGTGGACATTTATTGGTAGGTCTGCACAGTCCCTGCTCTCTAAAAATTGCCCACCTTACCCACAGGCTTTGCTTCCAATGCACACTGCAGCCATGTTTTTTCCACCTGACTCTACTTCTCTGGCCATAACCGACTTGCCCAGGGGGTAAGCATATGATAAAACAAAATAAGACAAAACTGAAAAAACCCACTGAGCCAGATTCTCTCTCCTTAAAATATGAACAGAGATAGCCAGAAACTGCAAGTTAGTTGCATTCATGGCAGAGTGCTAATGGGAAGTTTTATGGTGCAGGAGACAGTGGGCAGTGATGTCCAGGACCACTGTGGGGGGACCAAGTTGTGGCCCTCAATGGCTACACAAAGTGGCAGCGTGGATTCTCCTCTCCCATAATCTACACTGATGGTAAAAATGACCATCAATGGTGTTTCACGGACAACTAGGGGACATTGTAGATCCCCCCAGGGCCCACTGGATGGAACGTGGGAGAGTGTGGGCTATGATGTGGATCATTGACTATGGGGTGCAGTGATGCTCAGAGATGTTCTTACCAGGTGCAATGGATGTGTCACGATGATGGGAGCAAGTGTTGCTGTGGGGGGAGTGGGGGGTGGGGGCGGTGGGGTTAAATGGGACCTCATATTTTTTTAATGTAATTTTTAAAAATAAATAAATAATTTTTAAAAAAAGAAAAAAAAAAAGACCATCAAGTCCGTGAGTCAACAAATGACCTGTCTGACTTAGCAGATCCTGAGACAGGAATTTAAGCACATGCAGTTTATTTCAAAAATACCAAGAAGGGAGTAGGGGAGTGGGAAAAGGAAGGGAAGACAGTCAACAAGAAGTATGTTACCAAGCCAGTTACCACTGTGGGCAAATGGAGCTTACCCTCTCCAGGGAACTCTGGGAGATAGCACAGAAGAAGTGCCTTAGAGTTAGGCTACCTGAGGGGTGAGGGGCTTGGGGTATTTATCCACTGATTCCCAATGGTCATTGGTGGAGGGCTGCCCCAGGGAAGGGGTGGGCATCAATTCCCCAAGCCTACTCAAGCAAAGTGAGCAACAACTGCCACAGAAAACCTGCAAGATACAGGTGCTGGCAGTTGGAAATCAGGTCAAAATACACAGGATTGGTCAGGTGATATGAGTGGGGTACCCATGGCATCTGCTGCATGAATCCTGGAGAGAGGCGGTCTTTGTGGCTTTGAAAAGTGATTAGAGAGACAAGAACACCTCTCTATCATGTGATTGAAAATGTGTGACTCCGCACTCAACCTCTATCAACCAGAGGTCTTACAGACCCATTGGCAAGTACTCTTCATGTCAGCAGGAGGGGATGGCATGAGAGGAGATGAGAAGTCGAGGTGCCCAGCTGCACAGATATCCCCTCATCCCATGCTTGGTGACTTTTTTCTGAGCTCATGCAAAATGTAAATTGAGAGATTGGTGCACAACACTGCGAGATGCCTACCCACAGCCATTTTCTCCTTCTTACTACTGATAGAATCCCAATATTGGTTGGGGTGAAAATGTAGCTGATTAAAGTACTTGCTCCCAGATTCCCTTGCAGCTCTGCACAAGCACGTCATCCACTATTGACCAAAGAGAGGTGGGTAGAAATTGCTGAGTGGAACTTCCCAGGTTATTTGGTTTTAGTTTGTTTGAGGGGAAAGACTTGACAGGCATGAACCCTCTGTCTTTTGTCTTTGGATCTTCTGCTGTCTTCCTGCCTGGAACATGATCACAAAGTCCGAAGGTCGGACAGCCATCTTGTGACCACATAAGGTTGACAGATCAAGAAGTGAGAAGCAGTCAAGATCCCCGATGATTTCCTTCAGTGAATGCTCCAGGCCTAGGCTGCCAATGTCAAGACAGAACATAAATGCCTTTGTGGCTAAACCCCTGGAGTTAGGCCTCTGTTCCATGTAGCCAAATGCAGTTCAGACTGCTAGGGAAGCAGTGTGGAAAGAATGTGTAGATAATTGACTGCAATCATCAATATAATTATTTATCAATATCCCCTGCTCTATTTGTTTATCTATTGCTGTATGTCCAGTGCTGGGCACCATAGACACATAATATGTCCTTGGTGAATAAACAAATAAATGGAGAAGGAATTATACTCATCTCCAACTGCTTCATGTATATTGTTTTATTTTGCCAACCAGATTATTCCTCAGGTGCTGAGACCCAGCCTTCCCTTTGGCCTTCTCCAAAGCCCATCTCACAAGGACAAAGCATATTTGAATGACAGAATGATGGAAAGACATGGCCTTGAATATCACCCTGTCATTTGCCAGCTGTTGTAGCCTGTCACTTACTCTTTCTGGGCCTATTTCTGCTTCTCTTAAAGGGGTTAATATCAATCCCACAGGGTTGTGGTAGAGATTTGGAACAAAGTATATGTCTTCGACTGGGTGACCTTGAAATTCAAGCCTGCCCCAAAGGTGTGGATAGTTTATTTGGGAAGTGATATCAGGGAGCAAGAATGAGGGAGCAAGGAGAGGGAGGCAGGGGAACCCATAATAAGAATGGATTATGGAGGTCCTTCCTATAGGATATGGGGGCTTGATCCCACCAGGACCTCTGAGAAACACAGGATGCCTCCTAGCACAGGGCAGGCTGGGGGTTCATTCCCCATCAGGTGAGTTAGCATTCCCCTAAGCACAGTTGCCTCTGCCATAAATCTGGGCTTGGCCTCCAGCTTCAGCAGTTCCCCTCCTTTGGGAGAAGGCCTCGAGGCAGAAAATCTGGGGAGATGCATGCTGCCTGCTGGAGATGAGACTATTTCAGTGGGAGTCTGAACTCACATGGAAAGGCCATCACTGCTGTGGCAACTTTTCAGAGATAGACAGAGGAGCTGTGCCATGGGGCCCCCAAAGCATCTGCTCCAGGGTGTAAAGTGCCTGACACTTTATGACCATCAAAATGGCAAACCATTACAGAGGCAAACCTACCGAGTGTTGCTAAAGATTATGGGGACAGGAAAGATCTCATGTACTGCTGGTGGGTATGTAAACTGGTGCCACTTTTCTAAAAGTCAGTCGGTAGGACTTAGGGAAATAGAGCTGGCACGTGCCCTATGACCTAGTGACCCCCTCCTGGGTGGACAGTCCAGAGGAATGGCCATGGGCACAAATTCCTAAGGGCACCTTTACTGGGAAGTCTACTGAGCTGTTGTTTGTGGTAGAGAGCTGGTGACCACACCTGGGTGTCTATCCTTAGGGGAAAGGGTACAAAAAAGAAGGTGGATGTACAAAACAGGATGTCACCCAGTAGTAGGAAGCGGTGCACAAAATTGATGTACAGCAACGGGAACATCTCTTGACATGGTGCAGAGCAAAAGAAGGTAAAAAAATGAATGAGATTTATTGCACGATACCACTCAGGTAAACTAAAAGCCCGCTCACAAAACGGCATTGTCTATTTTGCACGGATGCATGCAGATATAAGGACACATTCCAAGGACATAGGGAGGATGTGTGCAGGGGATGAGGACAGGAAGAGAAGTGAGAATTGGAGATGATGGGGGGAGCATGTTGGAATAAAACATAAACAGAGCTTTGCACGGCCCAGAGGTCATTGTGTGCTACAAACTGAGGTATCTGACTAACCACCTCCCTGTACCTGAGTGCATTTTCAGGTCAATAAATGGAACACAGTAGGTCTTTAATAAATGGTTGCTAAGACTGTAGCTGCAGGGACAATTGAGCAATTTTCCAGAAAGACTCAAGCCTGACATCTCCCCTAGAAACCAAAAGGCAGCAAAGGAATGTCTTTCTCCACTCCACTCCTGATGTTACAAGGGTTAATATTTGGGGTCACTGGTCCCCCAGGGGTGTCTGCCAGTTTGCATGGGGGAAAAATCACGTGCTTACTTTCATTAACCTCTTGCTGTAATTTAGCATGTCTACAGTTGTATTTGCAGTATCTATGAGTTTATCACCGAGAGAAATCATAGCTATTTTCCCATCTTGTTCAAATTGTTGCAGGTATCTTGAAATATAGTGTGTGTTCATCGCTACTTGGAAATTATGGCACTTATTAGAGCTGCCGCAAGATCCCATTTAGTGCATTAGTAAAATGTGCATTTATGACATTCCTGTTTTTAAAAAAATATTCTTACCACTGTGTTTCAGTCTAATCGGTTTCCTTTGTGATCCTCCATATTTTATTTTATCTTATTTTATGTGTTTAAAACTATTCTTCCTTAGTACATTGTATAGGTCTGTATGCCTCACCAGATGCCAGAATTCCCATGGCCTAGCAAAGTTAAGATCCCCTAAATAGGGTTTACCATTACCATGTTAAGTCTGAAGGATATGTGAGAAAATTCACAATTAGGATTTTTCATTGCACCATCCACTTGGACAAGAATGAGTTAAATGGTGGCCGCAGCATTGTGGTGTCATCCAGCTGATGCTGGAGCCAGAAAGGCTGGTGCCTCTCTTTCCTGATGCTGCAGGGACAGGAGAGGAAAGGAACAAAGGGAAGGAGGGAGGAAAAAAGAAAGAAACGGGAAGATAATTTTCCCCGCTTCTTCCCCTGACTGAATTGAACTTTACTTTTAATAAAAGTATTATTAAATGGAAATGGCATGCTCATTATTTTGCATTGAAGTGGCATTCGGAGACATGCTCCCTGCAATCATTTGAGCCGGAATGTTCAGAACTGTGTTTTCCAACCTTGGCCTGGGGAAAGACTCTGGCTGTAAGGGGAAATGCTAGTGCAGCCACATCCAGAAAACACGGTTCTGCCTGAAAACGTGGACATGGTTGCAGAACGGTGTTTTCTGGGCTTGGCTGTACCAGTATCCACCCCCTGCAGACTTTCCCCAGGCCATGGAGAGATACACACAGTTTCCTCTGTCTTCTTCCCTTGGCCTTCCTAGAACCAAGGGCCATGTAGCAGTTTGATATTGTTTATGAATTCCAAAAATAGATATTGGGTTATGTTTGTTAACTGGTCTGTTCCTCTGGACGTATTAGATTGGATTGGATTCAGAGGTTTCACTTTTACTTGATTAAATAATGATTAAGGCTTTGATTGGGCCATGTCAGCAGGATACTGAGTCCATGCTCCCTTGGTGAGTTGGGACTCACAAAGAAAATGACATAGTAGAAGAGAAAGTTAGCATTTTGGATGCTGAAGCCCTGGGAAATAAACACAGAGAGAAGCAGATACATGAGGAGGAGAGAAGGCTCCATTAGACACAGCAGAAGCCCCAGGAAGAGAGGTGAGTAATTTGCTTAATAGTTTACAGCTGACCTTGTGGAGAGGACAGAGCAGCTGAGCCCAGAAAGAATTGAGCCCCAGGGAAAGAGATAAAGCCTAGAGAGCCTGATAGCCTAACAGCTGGCCTTGTGGGGAGACCAGAGCAGCTAAGCCCAGACAGAAATGAGCCTGAGGAGAGAGATGAGACTTATGCCAGCCTACAGCTGATGATATTGGAAGAAGCTGGGATCATGGAGCCTTAAGAGGAAGAGGAAGCCTGAATGTCAGCAGCCATCTTGCTCCAACATGTGGCAACAGAGTTTGGTGAAGGAAGTAACTTATATTTTATGGCCTGGTAACTAGAAGCTTCTACCCCAAATACCCTTTATAAAAGCAAACAGATTTCTGGTATTTTGCATCAGCATCTCTTTGGCTGATTAACACAAGTCACTTTTAATTTGGCCCAACATTTGTCCACTGGTCACCTGTATCTAGGACAGAGAACTATTCCACCCCTATAACTGTAATATTTGTGTCAGAAGGCACCCCGGAGATGGGACTCTTTCTTTATACACCTCACAGCGATTCAGACCCAGGCTCATGGCAGACCCTGATACAAACTTCCAGGGAAACAGGTTTAGCTGGGGAATGCTGGAAACAGCAGCAGCAACAGTGAGCAGTGACACATGGTAGGGAAGGCAGCCCGTAACGGGTTCATTATTAATCCAGCTACCCTGTGGACAACTGGTGCTTAATCTCCTGGGGATGCTTTGGGAAAGGGGGTAGAAGAGCACACACCTCAGAGTTATCCCACCCAAGAGGCAAGGGAGCTGGGCCATCTGTACACCTACTTCCTGTTGTCATTGGTCGGGGGCTGCGCCAGAGGGTGGTGTCCTCAGTAGCTCCAGCCTGTATAGGCAAAGTGGCCTCTCAAAGTTTTGGGAAAGCCTGGGACTCAGAGCTGCAGGCACAGGCTGTGGGTGGGTGGGGAACACGGCAGACCAGTGGGAAGATGGGAGGAGGGGGTGGGGAGCGGGGGACAGCACATAAAGAACACCTGCTTACAGCCCCAGTGCGGAAAAGCCATTTGCTGTTCCTCAAGTGAGCAGCCTCTTCACTGCTCTGGATCTCAGTTTCTCCACCTATACAAGAGGGGAGGACTCGCCAAAGGTTGCAAACTGGAGGCCCGCAAGCCAAATGAGGTCCTTGGGTGTGTTTCGTTGGGCCTGCATGGCTTTTTCAAAATGTCGTCATTAACCCAGCTTTTAAAAATCAAGCAACTTCACAAGAAACCATGCATTTTTATCTTTAAAAAAGAAATCTGGATATTTGGCAACACTAAGCACCAAACTAGACGATCCCTAATACTGCATAGCTCTGGGAATCTAGATTTTTCTTTTTTCAGTCAGAAGGAAAATGGCTTAAGGAAAACCTTTCACCGCTTGCAGGCACATCCTCTCCTATCCCCTTACTTGAAAATTTCTTCGTAGGGAACAGTGCAACTCTCCGCCTTTTTGCACAGTTGCAGGGTTATAGAGCCAGGATGTTTTAGCATCAGCTGGCAGGCCTGGGAGATTTTTTTTTTTTAACAGTTCAAGAACAGCTCTTGTCTGGGCACAATTCATGATTCCAAATGCACCCTACCCGGCTGCCACCTTACTATTCCATTCTCCTTTAGCTCCATCTTGCCTTGACCTAGCATGAGATGACTCGGCTGCCTCCATCTCCAAGACTCTCTAGGCAGCTGCTGGGTTCCAGCTACCTTCCAGTGGCCGCCGAATGTGCTATCAGCACAAGTGGGAGTCGAGGGCTCTCAGCCTGTCATGGAGCGGCCCCCGGAGCCCGCAGCTGATGACACGGGCTAGCCCCTGATTGCCAATCGAGCCAGCACTTTGAAAGATTCCATCCCCAGTGATTCCCTCAAATGCAGCTGTGATTAGTCTAGGCTCCCCAGCCTTGGAGAAAAACCTCAGTGTCTGAATAATCATCCGAAAGTCAGTCTAAAAGGGTGGCAAGTCGGAATTTGAGGGTCTTTTGGAAAGAAATGAAGTTTTATTCATTCCATGTCATCCCTGAATGAAGAGGCAGCTCTGATTTAATGAATGGATAAGAATCATCGATTGGGTCACTTTCTTTTTTCCAAGGACAGAAATGGGTACCGTTAAAATTATTTTCGAGTCCTGAGAAGCCATTTGAATTCTCATCTGAGCCGAGAGTTGCCTTCACACACCAGATTGAGAATGTGGCTCTTGCATCAGACTGCTTGGGTTCAAATCCAGGCTCTCCCACTCAATAGCTGTGTGACCTTGGCCAAGCCTTGACCTCTCTGTGCCGCGAAATCGCCCCCTACCAAATAGAAAGGATAATAAGAGCTTCCCCATAGGTCGCTTTGGAGATTAAATGAGACATCCATGAAAAGCACTCCAGGCAGTTCCTGGTTCAGAGTCAGAACCAAGCAAATGTTATATATGATTGCCGCACTATTATGAATGAATTCTTTTTCAAGGGTAGTGCGAAGATTAACATCAGTTCTGATTCTCTGTGACAAAAATATAAATCCAAATTTCTGAATAGTGGGGTCTGAATTGACGCACTCTTAACAGCATCTTGCTTTTCTCCTGGCCCTTGTCACGGTAAATCTGATAAGAAATGCAGGGTGTGTGCTCTCACCAGACAAAAGAGCGTGATGGGGCTGGCGGCAAGGCCAGCCTTGGCTGTGGTCCCGAGGTTGCAAGGAGGGCAAGGGGCCTCGGCAGGGTGGAGAGGGGTCTCTGTGCCTTGCACACGGGCCAGAGAAATTTGTGGATTCAGACGGCCTACCTGTGCCCCACTGCTCATTCTCGGGTGGAGGTGAAACAGCAGAATCCCAGTTTTTGTCACCTTGTGAAATTACGAGACTCCATTCCGGTTGTGTTTGTATCGTCAAAACACAACGGACACGTGGGGTAATTGCTGTTGCTGGGTTACTCCTTGTAAGTTCAAACAGTTTCACATGCTGAATGACAATAAAGTTGCCGTGACCTGGGTAAATTAAACCAATGCTTCCTGCCTAGGTAGAGTTTGACGTGATTCAGTACATCTGCTTCTGATGAAGGTAATACCTCAGTGAAACAGGAAATAAAATACGCAGTGCTACCTTGACGATTGGTTTCTTTTCCTTCCTCCCATCCTTCTCTCCGTTCTTGCTCCTTTCTCCCTCCCTCCCTCCCTCTCTCCCTCCCTCCCTCCCTCCCTTCCATCCCTCCTTCCTTCCTTCCTTTCTTCCTTCCTTCCTTCCCTGTTTTCTTCTCACCTTCTTCTCTCCCTCCCTCCCCTCTTTGCCATCTATTTTTCTTTCTCCCTTTTCCCTGTCATCTTTTCTTGAGAGGAGAAACAGCAGTTCTGAGCTGCTCTGTGTACTTGGCACCAGCCCCTGCTCTCCATGTGTACACAAGTCTGAGTCCTATGTCCAAACATAAGATAGAAATGTGATCAGGGCTGGGGAGAGGAAGGGATTTGACAGGTTTTCTGCATCCCAAATCTCCAAGATGCAAAGGTAAAGTCAGGCTCTTTTCTTAAAGATTAAATTTCACGTTTTAATTGCCTCACACAGCGGCTGCTCTGAGCTGGGGTTCCCACAGTCTGCTTGGCAACCCTCCCAGCTTGCTGAGGCTTAGGTCTCCCGAGGAATGCCTCGTTCCTCCCTCCAGCACCATGAGAATTGGGGCAACCAAAAAAAAGACCAAAGAGTTGAACAATAAGTGAGTCCGCAGTGCAGGGGAGATCCAATTCTCAGCCCGCATGCTTAGACTCAGTCAACACTGGTTCCAGGGACCACTACCATATAACTAAACCCACCCACCCCCCAAAAAAAACTCAGTGACGGGAAGCAACAGTATTAATGTTCCTTGGGTTCAAGTCTTGTTGTCTCTTGGCTGGATTCAGCTGAACAGTTCTCATTAGGGGTCTCTCAAGTGCTTGCAGCCACATAGTGGCTGGGGCTGGAGACCTCTGAGAGCTCCAGTGGCTGGATGTCCTAGATGGCGCCCTCACAGGGCTGGTGCTGGCTGCCGGCCAGGAGCCCTCCTGGGGCTGTGGGCCGAGCACCTCCGTGTGGCCTGGGCTACTCGTGACCTGGCAGCTGGGTTCTGAGAGGGAGTCCTGCAAGGGAGCTACCGGAAGCTGAACTTTCTAAGAGCAAGCACTCAAGAAATCTCCCAAGGGAATCAGGAGGAGGCTGCATGGCCTCTTTGTAACTTCAGAAGTCAGGTAGTGGCACTTTCTCCAT
The DNA here is from genome assembly GCF_030445035.2 of Dasypus novemcinctus. Lineage (NCBI taxonomy): Eukaryota > Metazoa > Chordata > Mammalia > Cingulata > Dasypodidae > Dasypus > Dasypus novemcinctus. The sequence continues at coordinate 45,076,142 of NC_080704.1, forward strand.
AATCTGTTTGTCAAAGCAGTCACAGAATCTATCCAGATTCAAGGGCAGAGGATACACACTCCACCCCCTGGTGGGAGGAGGGCCAAAGAACGTGGGGTCCATATATTAAAACTGTTAATTTTTTAAAAATCTGCTCATTTTATTTAATTTAAAAGCCCTGACCATGCTAAGTCTAAAACACCGGCCTCTCTCTGTTACTGATATCACCCCCTGGAGGGGAAAAAAAGAGGATTTGAGGTGGGGACCGAGGTGTGGGGAATGAAGGTCACATTTCATTTCTTATCATTCAGTTGTCCTTTTAGGACACGAATGACAAACCAGAAGCCCCCAAATGCATTTAGTTTACTGATATGTTTTATTTGATCTAAAATGTGTTTTAAAAAACTGTTCTAACATTTAAAACAGATATTTCACATAAAATTCTTCATTTTTAGAATCTCTTAAAAAAAATAAGATCGGGAAACGGACTTTGGCCCAGTGGTTAGGGCGTCCGTCTACCACATGGGAGGTCCGCGGTTCAAACCCCAGACCTCCTTGACCCGTGTGGAGCTGGCCATGCGCAGTGCTGATGCGCGCAAGGAGTGCCGTGCCACGCAAGGGTGTCCCCCGCGTGGGGGAGCTCCACGCGCAAGGAGTGCGCCCGTGAGGAAAGCCGCCCAGCGTGAAAAGAAAGAGCAGCCTGCCCAGGAATGGCGCCGCCCACACTTCCCATGCCGCTGACGACAACAGAAGCGGACAAAGAAACAAGACGCAGCAAATAGACACCAAGAACAGACAGCCAAGGGAGGGGGGAAATTAAATAAATAAATAAATCTTTAAAAAAAAAAAAATAAGATCTTTCAACACAGACCCTGTGTTCCGCAAAACCACAACAGCCTGGAGCTGAAAAGTGACTGTCCTCTTTCCACAATGTTGATATGCACTTGTTAAGCTACAGTCCCCACCCCTCCCTATTGCTCCCAACACTGAGATTCCATATCTGCAGCCATTTAATCACAAGACTGCCCTAAGCTTTTCTTTCTTGTTTGTGTTTTTGTTTTCATTAGAAAAACATTGATCTTGGTACCATGTCTTTGTCAAAAACCAGAGAATAAAACACTAGGCCAAGAGTGTCATGTATTCAAGACAAACGGGGCACAGCATTTTTGCGAGTATGGACATTAAAAAATTTACTAGGTTGATTTTAATATACACCAAAGAGAGTCCATGTTGATTGTTCTCACACCCCTCCCTCCATCCTCTCTCTCCTTCCTTCCTCCTTTCTCTTTCTCACCTCTTCTCTTCTGTCTTTTGTCTGCTCTTCTCTCCTTCCCTCTTCTTGTCTTCCTTTCTCCCTCACTCCCTTCCTTTCTCTTTCTTTCAACGGTTAGCAGGAGAATGGGGAGACCTGATCAATTTGTGTTAATAACACTGAATTGATTTCATTCTTCGTCTTGAGATGTCACTTGAATTAAAACAGTTTTTTCTCTCCAGTTATTGGTCTTTTACATGATAGCCAACAAAATAAATTGTTGGGACTTCAAATTGCAATCTTTGGTGTACTAGACACATCAAAAGGCCTCCTGGACAAGCCAGAAGTAGCTTTCCCAAATGACTTGGGTGATCATTTCTCCCAGGGAGCTCCAGGCCCAAGGCCCCTTCCCAGCTCGGCCCTGAGCCTTGATGGACACATCGATTTCCAGGCCAGACAAGGCAGTGGAGCCCCACCAGACTGGCTGCTCAAAGTGCAGCCAACTACTCAACAGTGGGCAAGCAGTTTCAACTGCTCTTTCACGTCCATATTTGGTGTTCAATGCTTGGCTACAGTGTCCAGCCCCCTTGGCGCAAGAGAGGCTGTCACTATGTCCACAGTTGGCTTGGGAGTTTCCAGTTCTAGCCACAGGCTTCAGAGCCTCCCTCCAGGATTTACTTGAGGAGGAAGGGTTCCTCTGAGAGGGAGCATCTGACATACCCTAAGAAGAATGAAGGAGAGGCGGGCTGGAAGAGGGAGTCAATGGCCGTGTGGACTCTGCTGGAGGATGCTCAGTGGCTCAGTCTTCCTCGGCAGGACAGTCACCCACTCTGGCAGAGCCCTGTGAAAGCCCCTGAACCGAAGGGCACCCCTGCTCCCAGGGCCTGGAGCTGAGTGGCTCTACTGATCAAGCCAGTGGGGAGGGAAGGGGCTGCTTCACTTGCCTCCATGTCAAGAAAACAAATGTTTTGGCAAGAAATTTCTCTTCAAGAGGCTCTGAGTTTTGAAGGACACATTTTTTTTTTTCTGAATCATTTCCTCAGGGGGAAACACTCAGTTACCTCAGGAAGGAAAATATGCCTCCTTGTGAGCTCGGTATGTCTCTTTGACTCACGGAGGAGGTATGATTATCAGGTCAGGAGACTGATTTCCGGACTCCAGTGAAAATCGTCTGGCGTGCGTGTGTGTGCAGTTGCGTGGGTGTGTGTGTGCAGGGGGTACACGTGGGTGCAGGGGTGTGTGTGCTGTGTGTGCGTCTGCACACCTATATGCATGCGTGCGTGCACGTGTGTGGGCATTGGGGTCTGAGCACGTGCGCGTCCATGTGTGCATATGCTTGTCTGTGCACCTGCATCTGTGTGCATAGGTGTTTGCATGTGTGTGCATGGGTGGGTCTGCATAAGCTGGCGTGTGCATTAGAGTGTACTCTCGTGTGTACATGATAACATAGCACAAAGGGAACCAAATGGGAAACAAGGAAGGCAAGGGCTCATTCTCCCAGAGGCCTGCAGAGAGGCGGGCTTCCAGGGAAGCCGTGAACCCCGCCCGGGAGCCCTCCCTACCACGCCTCTCCCACAGCCTGCTGGCATCTGTCACCATGGAAACCGGAGGCGAAGTCATTCCAGGCGTCCACGTGCCCATCACCAGCTGAGGCTGAGTCATCAGGGAGGCAGGTAAGACTGTCCCCCAACTTACGGCCCACCTGCCACAGGTAGGCCCCACAGCCAGGTAGGTATCTGTCCAGGGTGTCCCCTTCTACCCCTGCTCGGAACCTCCTCTGACTTCACCATGAGTCTGGGCCTCACCTATTTTATGCCTTAAGGAATTCTAAGGTTGTGAAGTTCACCAAGAAGGAAAGGCCTTAACAAATTATCAAGCTCTGAATGTAAAGATGGGGGGCAAGTGCCCTAAAATCTCTGCGTTTCAGCATCCCCATTTGTGAAATAGGGATAATACCATCACCTCCCTCAAAGGATTAAATGTATGTGTTACTGGTTGATAGATGGATGAAACACCAGCCTACAAAATGGGCTGAAGTTGATGGGGGTGATAATAGGAAACAGACCGTTTTCCTCCACCACCTCCCTTCACACTTGTAGCCATCAGCTCCTCCTGCTCCAGGCCGTGGCATCTTAATCAGCTTCCATATTTTTCAGTCACCTTTGGGGACTAAATGGCCCAGTCCAAGCCCATTCTAAAGACTCCAGGCTCCAACGCTCAGGCCCAAACAGAGGTTTGGGGACTCACCCTGGGGACGGGGGGAGAACAGCCTATCCTTTCCCTTCTCCTCCATCTCTCTTTCCTCGAGCCCCCTCTTCTTGGCTCTTTCTAGATCCTTCTTCCTTCCCTGAGGCTTTGGAGTCAGGGAAGAGGGATGAGAGAAAAGAGGACAAGCATAACCTGACAGGGCCTCCAGTCATCCCACTGTCATGCTCTCCCCGGGGACAGGTACAAACAATGTCCTCTTGTCAGGAGCATCTGAGGGTGCTTGGGACGCCCGTTGGGGGTGAGTGGTACATCCTCTGGCTGACCTCACGTGACACCCTCTCAACTCCTGCTCACCACTGGGTCACCCCACTGACTCCCCCTGCTGGGTCCCTCCCTCCAGCAGGCAGCTCTCTTGGGCAGGGTCTCTTTGAAGCAGTGCTACCCCCTGTAGGGCACACCAGCCACTCCACATGCTGGATGTGCCCACTGGCTTGCCCTTCCCCCCTCCCTCACCTGCCTTCACAGGTGACTCCAGCTGCCCCTTCCTCTTTCTGAATTCCCCACGCATGAAGCAGGTTCTGGTCCCCAGCCTTCTAGGGCCAGATCCGGCTTTCCCAAAAAGTCCAGCGCACTGGAGCAAGCAGGTCCACAGGTCTCCACAGCTCACATTCAGACCTCTGAAGGTACAGTTGCCAAGTGCCCTCTGACAGGCTGTCATTTCACAGGCAAGATCATGTCTCCAGGAGCCTACCACCACCCCACCACCCTGCCCCGGCATGTTTCATTTTTCTATGTAGTCTGCTTACCTAGACTGATGGGGATTTATGGAGCAATTTTTCACTTGCACCCTTCTCTAGAGAGTCAACATGTTGAGGCAAAACAGTTGAACATTGTGGCTGAAAGTGCAGGCAGGGGGACAGCATGTCTGGGTTCAGATCTGGACTCTGCCACTTCTCAGCTGAGCATCCTCAGGCAAGTTGCTTCACCTCTCTGTGCCACAGTTTCCACTGTTGTCAAGTGAGGACATAACAGAAACTTCCAAGTAAGGATTGTCGTGAGGGCTAAATGAGTTACTATAGGCATGGGATTTCACACTGCCTGCTGCACATTCGGTGCTCAATAAATGAAAACTAATTGTGGTTCTTCCCATCCAGTTATGTGAAACACTGAGCATGTAGTGCCCAAGACATATTCAGTACATGTTAGCCTTTAGCCATGATAAAGAAGTCACACATTTGGAGCCTTAAAGTATAAATCTCTTGGCCGAGCCTTTTTTTTTTTTTTTTCAATTCATCCAAAATTTATTTATCAGGTTGGTACATTTCCAGTAAAAATCCCAACATAACCATTTTTGAAATTTAAAATGATTCAAAAGTTCATCTGAAAAAATAAACAGGAAAAAAATAAAATATTTATGAAGACAAAATATTAAGAGAAACTAACCCTGCCATCTATTAAAATCAGTTGTAAAGCATCAATTATTAAATCAAGGTAGTATTGGTACAAAAGTAAACAAACAGATCAGTGGCACAAAACAAAGAGCCCAGGAAAAGACCTAGTCTGTTTAAAAACTGATTATATGGTGTGTTTTTTTTCCCAAATTCTACTCATTTTATTCATTTTTTAAAAAAATATTACATTCAAAAAATACGAGGTCCCCATTCGCCCCCACCGCCCCCACCCCACCACTCCCCCCCCAATAACACTCTCCCCCATCATCATGTCACATCCATTGCATCTGGCGAGTACATCTCCGGGCATCGCTGCACCCCATGTCCCGTGTTCCACACCATAGCCCACACTTTCCCACGTTCCATCCAGTGGTCTTGGACGAGCCTTAATTGACATTTTACACTCCTAGTCAAGAAGATGTGGTCACATCATTCTTCTTTAATTTTTCGGCGACTCCCCTATTTGGGGACTAAAGTTTAAATTCTCTCTGGCTCACAGACATCCTACAGAACAACTTAACTCTTCTCCCTGGCTTGCCCTGCTCACTCTTGCCATCAGGCCTTTGTTCCTGCTGTTCCCTCTTCCAGAAACACCTTTTGCCACCCTATCCATCAAGGGAAACTGCATTTAGTGTGGCAGCCATGGGAGGGGGCCGGCCGGCCCTCCTTGCAATGAGAATGTACCGTGAGGAGCACCAAGAGCTACAGCCTCTAGTGGCAGCCGCACCTCCAGGATCCACCAGCGACATTCCTGCCCAGGTAACATGCACCCCAGGCGGGTCCCAGCCAGTGATGGAGCCCGGCAGGGGGACTAGAGCAGGGCCATCCCTGCTGACCTGCGGCTTATCTGATGGCACAGGCTTGGCTCTGCGGCTCCCGCTCAGAGTTTCTCACTCCTTCCTTCCCTGCTCCCTCTCCTTTCACAGGGCTCAGACCAGCCTCTCTGTCTGAAGGTACTCCCGGCCTGCTCCTGCTCCTTCCCCCTGGACCCTCCAAGGTGTGACATCTCCTTCGCCTCTAACTCCATCCTGCTGTCTGCTTCCTGGAGGACCTGAACTGACATACTTAGCCCTCAGGGGTCAGCTCAAGCTTCACTTCTCGGAGGAGTTTCCTGACCACCTTTCCCCAATTCTTTTCAGCTGAGTGAAGAACCTGCCCTTCCCCCACTCTCTGTGCCCCTTCTCCCAAACCACCCTGCGAACACCACTACGAGAACCCTTCTATTCTGCTATACTCATTAATTTCCTATCGGTCTCGCCCAATAGCTGAGTTCCTTGGGGGATGAGAAGTTTTCCTATTAATCACTGAATCCACAGAGCACAATAAAATACCAGGTGCCTGGCAGGTATTCAAGGTTTGTTGAACAAATGAATGAGTGGATGATTGGATGCTGAGGGTAGGGAGTCAAGTTACAGAACCTATGAATGTGGAGCTGGGAGATTGTCAGCATGGAAGAAATCCTTCAGATCCAAGAAATGAAAACAACAACAACAAAACCCACAAGAATTAAAATTCCGACGTTGTTCATAGTTCATTCTAAAGTTTCATAAACCAAAATGCATGCAACTCAGTCTATTGAAAGTCTTTTTCTTCTTTTAAGGAAAACCTATCTCTTACTTTGTAATGAAAGTTGCTGAGAAAATAGGATCTGCTATAGAGCAAGTTGGTAGCTAACTGTCCTGGAATGAATCAGAGATTGCTCGATTTTAGAAAAAGGAACCTTCCAGAGCTACCTAAAGTAGGGGATTTCAGGTAAGGAAGACAGGGTAGTTCAAAGGCCCCAAGGACACACAGCACAGGGAGGTCTGTGGAAAAATTGCAGCCAAGAGCTAGGAGGTTTGGAGCCAGGGTCAAGACCTTCTGGTCTACCAGGCCACTGGCCCCTGGCCGCACCAGCCATTCATCACTTCCCGAATCAAACCTCCAACTGAGGATACAACTAATCTCCCTGTGTCCCAGATCCAACACTGGGGAAGGGGCCTAGCTTTAGCCAAATGTCCATATAGCTGACGGCCAGGCTATGGCCACAGGGCACGGTCTCAGAACCACTGTGCAGCGCTCGTGGAAAAAAACAGTGAGAAAAGGAATGGGCCAGCTTCCTCTCTCCACACCTGCTTCACAGCCGTGAGAATCAAAGACCTGGCATTGCAAACCCTGGACGCGGTACCCGCTCTGCCACCAACCAGCCACAAGAGCACAGAAAATGTCTTTTACTTCTCTGAGCCTCATTTTCCTCATCTCTGAGACATAGTGAGTAGAGAACATGAGATTTGAACTCTTAATTTTTTTCATCTCCAGAGCCTGTAAAGTTGCATCACTGCACTGCCCTGTCCCCCTCGACTTTTTAAAGTAATTCTCAGCAACACTTTCTCCCTCAAATTTAGCAAAGCCATGATCTCTAAAAAATACTAAATTTAACATTTTAGGGCAAATTTTCCTTAATTCCCTAATAACAAAAATTATTCAAAGCCACTTTACTGTCTGACAAGAAATATCTATGCATACATTTAGATCGTTTAAGCCAAATGCCTTTTTAACAACATTTCTCAATTAAATATTCAGCAGAGATCATATTAAGTCTGAAGCATTTCATCCAGTTTTTAAAAATATCCGAGGTGAAAAATTCCAAAAATGTGGAATCTAAGGGTTTAGAATGCAAGTACGACAGCATCCGATGCTTGTCCAAAAGGGCAGAACCGCAGGTCAAAACCACATCTCTCTGGATTTGCTGGCATTTAACCAGATGCAAAATGTCAGCACAAAAAAATGGCTTGTTCAATGCAAATATTAACAAGGGAGGAGTGTGTCCGTGTGTAAATGGAGCTTCAGCCAGCGAGGGCCTTTCTGACCCACCTCCCATAGTCACAGCAAGGCAGCAAGGGAACTTCCTTTGTTCCTATTTTCACCCTCTTTGCTGGGGGTAAAGTTACAGGGCACTTTTTTCATTGGAGAAAGGGAATGCAGATGCCAGAACCCCAGAGCAACACTAAGAGGATTTTGTTTGAGGTATCATGAGGTCAGCTTACCCCTCTTTTCTCTCCTCCCCTTCCATCCCCTCTGCTCCCATTCCGCTTCCCTTCTAAAGCTTCTTTGGCGCATGTCAGTGGAATCTGGCATTTAGCAGTGTTAATTTTATCGAGACCAGGAAGAAGGCAGAAGAATCCAAATATATTTTCCCTTTGTTCTCTTCACTGCACCAAAGAGGTTCTAGTGGCAGCTCAAAGCTCCCCCATTTAGCTTTCTGTCCTTACTCTCCTCTTGGTGAGTAGCCTCCGAGAGATTTTCCTCCTGGCCTCTTCCCCAGCTCACTGAACTTGCTGTCTTGCTCTGAAGAGGGAAGCTCACACGTGAACCTGATTGGGTGACAGGTGGGAAGCTTAACGCTGCTCTTTCAAGGATACGAAGGGCTTCCATTTGGAGTGACACGGAGGAGTGATGTCTGGGAAAGACCCGTTGGTCGCCCAGGCAGAATCCAGCCTCCCCACCCCGTGAGGTGGCATCCTGGTGCATTCACCACTGGTGACAGTCAGCTCCTCAGCCTGGCCATCTCAGAAATCGGATGCTATCGGCATCCCACCTTGCTCACGGATTCAGCTCAACAGACTTCAATATACAAACCAGATGACGAATAAGACGAATGCAGAGTGATGCCAAACAGCCCCACCAGCCTGATGAGCACATTCTCTGCTTATGAGCAAACGATACAGGAGGCCACAGGAGCTGATGGTGGCTTGGTGAGTGTTTGGAACAATGTCTGGCTAGTTGGAGCATGAAAGGAATTGCTAGAGCCCTATGAGGCAACTCACAAAGTTGCAGGAAAAGCTGATGAAATAACTTGGGAAGCAGGTAGGATCAGACCCAAGCCAACGAGAACATCAGCAGATGACAGACCCTTGACTCTTTCGGTGGCTGGTGTCTGCTGGAATCTGCTGGAAACTGGGTGTGGCAGCCTCATAAGTGTCTCCACTTTCTCTAGCTCCTGATTCAAATCTATGGCAGGAACATCTGACTGACCGAGACCAAGTCGCATGTGCCTCACCTACCCACCAGGAATGTTGGGAAGGCAAGAGTCTTACTGTGGGTTACCCCCAAGAGAAATCCCTGAGGTAAGGCCTTGAGTGCAAGGTTTTTGCTTGGAAGATGATCCCAGAAAGCACCCATATGGAAGTGCAATATTGAGATAGGAAAGCTGGTAAAGGACAAGCAACCCAAGGAGGCCCATGCTGTGGGGAACTGGGGCTCATTCTTGTCAGGAAGACAGGAGAGATCCTCTTGGAACTGTTCTGCCTGAGGGGTGAGGCAATTGGAGCATGGATCCACCAATTCCCTTCTGTCATTGGTTGAGGGAATTGACACTGACCTTAACTCCCAGGGGACGTCAGCTTCCCTGCCTGGCCAGCCTTCCCTGTAAGGAGAGTTCCACGTGCTTCCAGTGAGAAAGTGTTGGCATGTTCGGGAGCAGTAAGTGCCAAGTGCTTACGTGTGGGCACAGTAGCATCTGCTCCAGTAAGTGCCATACGCATTTTTAGCTGCTTGAGTGACAGGTGGGCTCTTCCTCCTACCTAGATTCAGAGAAAGGGGGTTCAGAAGCCAGGCAACCACAAATATACAAAATTCTTCCCAAGTAGCTACCTTTTGCTTTATCTGCCAAGCTCTCCTTCCCCCTCTTCCTCTGTTCATGCCCTACCTCCCAAAACCTGGTGGATCCCAAGAGAGTGACCACTTTTTAATAGGGTCTGTGGGCTTTTTTAATTGGCCCAAGGGTGGCACCTGACCCCAGATGGGCCAATCAGAGCTCTTCCCCTGGAGCTTTTCAACCTAGAAATGAGAAAGACCGTTTTTCCCAAGCGGCCTGGGATTTGAGATGCAAAATGCAGAAGCACACATCCCACCATGTGGAGGAAGCAGTCTGCACAGTGAGAGCAAATAATGTGCAGAGAGGGAGAGAGAGTCACAGCTAGGAGAGAAGGAAATCATCTAGGTGGCACTCGAGTCTCTGGTATGGAGACCCAGCGGTTTTCCTGCTCGGCCCAACCTTTCAGCTCTCCCGCGATTCCGTGATCCAACGCATTGTTCTTTTTGCCTAAGTTTACAACCAGAAGAATCCTGATTCCTATTGTGAGTATAGAAATGGAACAAGGGAGTGGATTGATTCTCGCCGGTTGGGCTCCCCGGGGAGCAGCTCCTGGGATGGCGTTAGCAGGCAGTGAAGTTTATTGAGGAGCGGGCTTGGAGCAGAGGAAGAGCTTGCACTTCAGTGCATTCACAACAGAGGCCCTGGCCAACCCCATGGGGCACTTTGGAGCTGCGATGGCTCTTCACGACTGTCCCTTTGTACCTCTCCATTGATCAGCCATCGGATGCAGGCTGCCCTGGGAAGGCAGCAGACCCTGGACGAGGCAGCTCTCTTCAATGGAGGCAGTCCCTGGAGGAGACAGACACCTGAGGCCTCTCCGCAGCCGGGGCATTGGTCTTTGGTCTGGCACTGGATGGCGCTTCAGAGCATCCACTACAATGCCTTTGAAAAACAGCTTTAAAATTAGCCTGAATGGGTTCTTGCCTGGCAGAAAGGCTACCTTATTTCGCTAATAAGAACCACTTACTTCTTGAAGGTTCTCTGCAAGCAACGTCCTCATTTAGCCCTCTCTGAGAAGACTGGGACTGTACCGCTACTTTATGGAGGTGGGAAATAGAGCTTAGAGAGTTTAAGAACCAGGTTAAGGTCTCAGAGCTAAGAAGTGGCAAGGCCGGGATTCAAAACATACCTCCCAAGTACGGAGCTGCTGCCTTTGGCCTCTTTGCTGGGGCCGGGACTAGGGCAAGGCAAGTGAGGTGCCTTACATGCCAAATTTAAGGAGGCATGCCCTCTCATATGCCAACCCTGCACTTGCATGGCCCTGGGAGTGAGTGTCTCCTTAAACTGTGTGCCCTACGTTCTTCTCTGGCCTCACCGGGCATGATAGAGGACACTGAGCCAAGCGTCTCTCTCCCGAGGAGTTGTCCAGTGGGCCCCGCCGGCCCCTTCCTCTAGGTCTCACTTTTCTGCCTTTTCACAGTCTTTCTCCAAACAGAGCCCAAGGCAAGGCATTCGGTTGATTAATTTCACATTTCTTAATTTCCCACTATATTCTAGGGCTGCACTGCCTCCATTCACTTAAGCTCAGGTTGGTGTTGGCAGAGAGAGGCTCATTTCTTCCTCTGTCAGGCAATCACAGTCCCTGGCAAGGTCTTCATCCGAGAGATGTGTGATCTCACCCATTCTGGGCAAATTTTGCCAGCTTAACTGTGAGGGCAGCCTTATCTCCACTATTTGGTGGGCTGGAGGGGGGCATCACAATTGCCTCCATCTCTGGATGGCCCTTCATGGTCATTTTTCTACCTGTGAAGCATCCTCAGAGCTTCCTGACACCCTGGGCATATGGCCTTGTAACACACTGGCCTGCCTCTGTCCACTCTGGGACAGGATGGTCCACGTCACCTGCAGCCACAATGGCGTACTGCCTACTCTGTGGCCTAGGGTATCCATGGCATAGTCCTTGAATGAAGATTAAGCAACGCCTTCCAGAGCTTAGCTCAGGCAAATCCACTGTCTTAGCTGGAGTGAGAATCCTGCCAGGTCTGTGTCTGTTTGTAAAAGATAGAAGGGCATTTCTACTCTTTGGGGAGAAACTGCAAGGATTTAATGAAATGTTTCTGCAGTTGAGGCTATGGATGATCTGTTGACATGGTCTAAAGGGTTGTAGGCTTTTGAATGCCTTTCTGTACCATCAATTCTGCACTTTGTACCGACTCAGCAGATTGGTATGAATTCCAGCTACTGACAGGGACCTTGGAAAATAATGTGGTTTCTGCAGGTTTAAGAAAGGAAAAAACTTTAAAGCCATCCTAACAGAGTCTGAGACTAGCACCCCAGCTATCCAGTGTCTCCACGGACTTGTCCTGGGACGGTACGGCAGCACAACCATCAGCACGAACATGCTTGTGTTCCCTGCCTTTGTTTCCCCTACCCAAGGGCTCAACACCTGCCTCAAAGGGCCAGCCTGGAGTCTCTAAGACCCTCACCTGCCCATCCCCTCTATATCTCCTTGCAGTAAGAAATCCCCAAAGCACACTAACTCTTGAAAGGTTTTTTGTTTTTTTTTTTCAGTTTGCAGGCAGTGGTTGCTTATCTCAGGTTGATGCAGTGGGATAAGTGGGCTTTGGAATTGGAAGATTTGCACGTGACTCAGAATTTCCAAAAGAGGATTCTGTTGATGGCTAGGATTTCAGGACCTATTAAATAGGAATTGTTTATCAGTTAGCTATTGCCGTTGATAATAATGCGGTGTAACAAATGACCCCAATGCTCAGGGGCATACAATGATCAGCATTTCTTTCTGATTCATTTGCAGGTTGGCCAGATTGGCTCTGCTCCATGAATCTCATTCCGGGGCCCAGAAGGAGGCAGCAGCAGCCACTGGGGGCATCTAGAGAATGGAAAAGCACAAATGAGACCAACAGAAACAGGCAGTGTCTCGTAAGACCTAGGCTGGAAACTGACACACCGTCACCTCTGCCCTTGCTCCCTTGGCCAAAGCGAGCCACATGGCCAAGCCCTTCCTCAATGAGCCAGGTAAGTTTATCCCTCCCATGGAGGTTTAGACAGAGGGATTGAATTCTGGCTGGGAAATCACTTAATCTAATACAAGTTGCATGAGGGAAATGTCCTGTGATCAAATAAGTTGGGAAAATGCTGTGTTAAAAAAAAAACAAAAAACAGTGAAACAATCCTCAAAGCCATTCACGCTTGCCTTCTGTGCATTCTGAATCTCCAGTTGGGGGTTGGGTATGGCAAGCGATGTTTTCTAATGTTTTCTTTCACCATGCTGCTAGTGTGCCACAAAACCTACTTTAGGAAAGGTCACTATAGATCGTAGGCAAGTCACCTGACCTCTCTGAGCCCCAGGTGGCTGCGATGTTTGAACTCATCACTCAGAAGTGATCAAATGAGATAAGGCATGTGAGGCATTGTAGCCCATGGTGACATAGATGTCCATTCATTCGTTAGTTCAGTCTGTCTCGAACCCCAATTAGTCAGAAAGAGGGCTCCCTGAGACCTGGGCCACTGGGGTGTCCCACCCTGGATTGGGCAGGCACTGAGGGGTGAACAGCTATAAAAAGGAATAAAACATGTGTCCCCTCTCCCCCAAACTCTGCGACCCCCAGGGAGAGTGGTGACAGGCGGGGGGGGGGGTAGTGGGTCTTGCAGAGGGAGGGCATATTAGGGGTAAAAGGGTGAGGGTGGAGGTGGGCTTCTGGGCTATCAATTTTTCATTCCTTTTCCTCTTCATCTCCCCACCAAAATCTTCCCAAAACTGTTCTTTCTCTCCCCAAGGTCCCCCATCCCCTGCCCCAAACAAGGAAACACCAGAATCATTAGCATAAGGACTCGGAGGCAGGAACAAAGTTCACAGAAGACTCTGATTGTGCTCAGGTATGAAGAGGAAATTCTCCATGGAATGGAAGGCTCCCCTCAGTTACTTTACACACGTGGTTTTGATTTCGCTGGGGTGGGGGTGGGGGAGACACAAGGTGCTGTTGTCCAAAATCTCATCCCCACCCCCTACTTTGGCAGGCTCCCAACTGTCCAGGGCTGCAGTGGTGTCAGTTCTGGGGCCAGAAACTTCCACACCCACCACGACAAACCCAAGAGTCCTGTTCTCCACGCCGGCTTTTCAGCCATCAAAAACTCTTGTGTATTTGTCTTCCACACCTCTCCGAGTTGCATCTCTTCCTTTTATCACCAGTGGCTCTGATGTGCCTTCTAGCCAAGCTATATTTACAGGTTTCTTCCTCTTTGTAATTCCAGAATCCTCACCCTGAAATCCCAGGGAGCATGACTCGAAGGACTACAGGGCTGTGCCCTGGGTTCCAGAGTCTCAAGTTGCGATGGTGGTACAACTCCTACTAGCCAGAGTTTTTTTTTCTCTTGTCTTTGTATTTTGCTTTTAGACCTTTTTTAAAGGAACCAGCTACCACCTCTCTTCCCTTGGGAGGGAAATGAAATGCTGGGAATATGCAGATGAGTCCTTAAAATGAAAACATTTCATGGTGAAAAAATTAGAATTGTAAGATCTTCCTTGAATTATCTATTTGAAGGATGCTGGAGGTGTTGGAGAACTTGACCTGGTATTCTGTGTTTCCTGTTTCTTCTGAGCACAGCCTCAGCAGCAAGGCAGCTGGAAGTGAGATCCCAGCTTTCCTCCTTTCCAGCCGTGTAACCTGGAACAAGTTACTGAATCTCTCTGTGCCTCAGTTTCCTCCTCTATCAAATGTGGATGATAATATACTCACTTGGTAGGGGTTGTTATGAGAATTGAATGAGTTACAATTTGCACAGCACTTGCTCCAGTGCCTGGTATATAGTGAGTGCCACGTGTTTAGTTAAATAAGACTTCAGGAAGCAAGGCTATCACAAGGAACATAATGTGTGCCAACACCCAGGGCCCACAAGAACACAGGAGGCACCCATCTTTATTATGATTCCTTTGCCCTCATTGAGGTCACCCCATCTCACTTATCTGCATGCTCTTCCCTCTACTCTAAAGCCCTTTCCTGCTTCCCCTTAGGTATTCCACTTTCTACTTTAACAAAGGGAAAATGAACAAGGAAGGGAGGGAAGGAGGGAGGGAGGGAGAGAGAGCGAGAGAAAGAAAGAAAAGGAAGGAAGGGAGGGAGGGAGGGAGGAAGGAAGGAAAGAAGGAAAGGAGAGAGAAAAAAAGAAAGAAAGAAAGAGAAAGAGAGAAAGAAAATACTAGAAAAGACAGCAGGAAGATCTGCATTTTAATAGCAGAGAAAATAAAAGTCCAAAGAACAAATGTCTGTAGAATTCATGGTTGCTGGTGAGGAGATCACTTACTTTGTAGGACAGAGGAGGCAAGGCTGGGCAAGGTAGGAGGGGAGGGCAGAGGATCAACCACACAGGCAGCTACCTACCAAGTCCACCAGAAACATCACCTCCTACCATGTGCAAGGAAAGCTTGCTTCCCCAGAGGTCACACCCACCCAGAATGGAAACCCATGCACACCCGGACCAGTTCTTCCAGTTACAGAAAAGGTCCCCAAATCTCCCGATTGGCATACCGCAAAAGCCATATCTCCGTAATAACGATGATGAGAATGGCATCGGTAACGGCTGTGATGCAGCTGTTTCTCGACCTCATGCCTCTTCAGAGCCTCTGGGGATTGGCAGTATGCTAAGAATAGTCCTAGCCCCAGCATTTGAGAACAATCAGCTGACCAAAGTGAGCCCCACCAAGCGGCATCCTGCTTGCTGAACGGGCTACAGGTGTGAGGGGAGCGAAACAGCAAGGCTGGATTGGGTAAATGCTAGATTGGGGAGCCTCGGCTGAGGACTAGGGCTGAGGAAATCTGGAACAAGGACAGGGACCAGGGACAGTCTTTTCTAAACTGTAGCCCTCAGGTTCACCCTGCCGTCAAATCCCACCTATGCCCTGGCTCCTTGGACCAGCTGCCTGGTTGACCTCAAATGCCCAGAGCGGAGACAGGGGTCAGCCACCCAACTGGTGGATGGCATTGAGAAGACATTGTGCCCCTGGGACAGGCTTGGCTGAAAGTGATGGAAATGCCCAATAAGACTGGCTGAAACTTATTTCTCTCTTTTATAAGTAATGTTCAGAGGTGGGAAGTTCAGGACCAAAAGGGTAGCTTTGCAAAGTCAACAGAAGGCAGGCTATTGTTATTATTATGATTTGCATGCAGTGAAAGGCACAGCTCTTGAAGGTATGCAGTTGGGTGAGTTTTGACAAATGTTTGCACTGTGTAATCAACAGCCCAATCAAGGGATACAGAACATTTCATCATCTCAAAGTTTCCTCATGGCCCTTTCCACTTGCTCTCCACCTCTGATACCACCACAGAGTGGTTCCACCTATTCTAGAATTCCATAGAAATGTATTCATACTGTTTGTAGTCCTTTGCACCCAACTTCATTCACTCAGCATAATATTTTGGGATTCATCCATGTTGTTTTAAGTGTCAGGAGTTTGTTCTTTTTTATTGCTGAGTAGTATTTCAGTGCATGAATACAGCACAGTTTGTTTATCTATTCACCTGTTGATGGACATTTGGGTTGTTTCCAGGTTGGGGACTATCATGAAAAAAGCTGTTAAAACATTTGCAGGCAAATCTTTATGTGGGCATGGGTCTTTATTTCCCTAGGGATGGAATTGCTGGGTGTGATGTAAGGATATGTTTAATTTTATAAGAAACTGCCAGTTTTCCGAAGTGGTTCCACCATTTCAGGCTCTCTCAATCTTGCTCCTCTACCATCCTCCATATATGGCTTCCACCTCATGGTGTTCAATGGTTGCTCAAACTCCAGCCATTATATCCACATTCCAACCTACAAGAAGGAAAAGAGTACACATGGCATGCTACCCTCCCTTTATTAACATTTCTTGGAAGTTTCACACAATACTACTCCTTTACAATAGTTGCATGGTCACACCTTGCTACGAGGAAAGGAGGGACAAATTTTGGAGAGCCACCTGCCCAGTTAAAAATTGGGGGGTTATTATTGGGGAAGAAGGGAATAGTGGGTGTTGGGGAGCAAGGAGCAGCCTCTGCCACAGACAGCTACCCAGAAATTGGGCAGGGATCATTTCCACATTGTTCAAAGAATTTTCCCCAGTGCCTATCTTGGGGGTTGACTCACGGAATATGCTCAAATAAATGTTTGCAAAAGGTGGAAGGAAGGGAGAGAGAGAAGAAGGAAGGAAAAATTAGCCATGGCAGCTGCCCCCACAGCTTGAGACAGCCCTCTGGGGTCAATACCCACGTCCGACAAGAGGGTTACTCTAAGATGCCTTTCTCAATTCTAGCACCTCTGAAGCCCTTTCAAAACATCTCTTGGATGCAATTAAAGATTATTGTGTGAATTGTCAAGACAGTCCTTCAGTGGCCTGACAAGTAAGAGACTTTTTGATTTTGTTGTCTGCTGGTGATAGTTCAGGATTTTTTTCCCTTTAAATGTTGAGTAACTGTGTGTGTGTGTGTGCCTGCACTCAGCAAACCTTCCGAGGACCTTTTCCTGTCAGACTTTCACAATTTGTGTGGTGATAAACGTGTTGTCATCAAGGGCCTGTGCTTTGGAATATTGAAATGAGGCCCGAAATGCCCGAGGGAAATTGAAGAAAAACGAAGAAGAAGATAGGCCAAGCAAAGCTGTTGCAGAGCAAAGCGGGCCAGGGCAGCCGAGGGGACTTTTGCAAGGGGCCTCGGCATTTCCAGCCGGGTGCCCCTCCAGCAAATGAGGGGGTCATCGGGTTATGTTATTTTATGGCACAAAGGCAGATACGGTCCGCTGCCTCCACTCTACCCTGGTAATTTTGTTTTCCTGGTGAGTGGGCCATCAAGGATCTGACATATGCCATTAGGTTTTTATCTCCTAAAGGAGGGGGCAACCGTGAGCGAGGGTCTGCTTTTCATTAAAGTTAGATGGGCTGCACCGGCTCTTCTTGGAACAAAACAAGCACGGTTCAGGACAAGGTTAGGAGAAGGCGGGGCCACGGCAAGATTATTAGTTATAAACCCTGCTTCCTTAGCCGGGTGGTGGTTTCCCTCCAGCGGGTTTGGGGCCCCTCCCTGGGAGAGCTGAGACCCAATGGTGTAGCCTGAGAAGCAGCGGCTCCTAATCGTGCCACAGAACGATTTGGGGACATCAACAGTCACCCATTAGGGAAGGTGCTGACACTAAGGAATCCGATTTGCTTACAATCCTGGCCTGCAGTGGAGTTGGAGTTCCAGAGGTAGGTGGCACACATTCGCCCAGTGGGCAACTGCCACTCTTCCCCCAAGGACAGTTGGAGTCCCAGAGGCGACTGCCACTTGGCTTCCCCCGAGGGCTGTCGTGTCAGGGATGCTTGGCCCTAGTCCTGCCTGGGACACGGATCTCCAGCAGCAGCGAAGAGCTGCCGCTCAGGTTTCTCTCCCCAGGGGAAAGACGGGTGAGGCAGGACCTATGAGGAAGCAAACAGGCTGGGGGACTCGAGTTCGGAGGCAGCCCAAACTGCCTCTGCCCCGTGGGAAAGGGTCTGCTGCCTCAGAGGTCTCGGGTCCACGTTTGTTTCCTCCACGGTGCAACAGAACAAGCAGAGGCATCCACTCCGCAGCAAGTCCGAGGGTTTAAAAAAGCAAAAATAAAAATGCTGCCAAGAGCTCCAGTTTTTCTTTTCCTTTGGGACACAGTAGGTAAGGTCGGGGCCAAGGAGGTACTCCACAGTTTCCGCGGCTTGACCTAAGCGGCCTGAGTGACTTTATCATCCTGTCTGCTCAGGCCACCCTTCCGTGTCTTTCCAGGATAAAATCCCACCTGTCTGATGCTCGGTGTGGCACGTTGCCCTCCCGTGAAAGGCTTGAACCCCGAGCCCCAGCCTGCCCGCCTCCCCTGCCCCTCTCCTCTACCATCCTCCCTCATCCCGCTCCACGCCCTCCATCCACCCACCGCCGGGCACGACTCGCCAGCACGGAAATCTCCTGATCCCCTTGGATATGTGGTTTACTTCACCCAAGAATTCGGAGAACGGCATCGTCTCCCTCTCAGAGTGAATTATAACACGAGCATAGAATATTGATTCCAGGCATGCGGAATGTTAATCCTCGAGACCCCACGAGATGCTGCTCTCCGTGGCGAATTGGCCCACCATTTCAGCACGTCCCTGCAGCTAGAACGGATGCGCGTCCCCAGCCACCACCACGCACGGTTGCTCGGGAGGGAAGGGGGGGCACGGCTGAGCGGCCCCCACCTCCCCCGCTGGACTTGGCGTCTGCTCTCACGTGCTGAGGGCCGTTCCGGTGTGTATTTCTTTGGAGCCCGACATCCATTGGGCATTTGCAAATCCCCCTGCTGTCGGCAAAGCCAAAGCCAGGCAGCCGTCTTCGAAATGTCACCAGCCATTAACCCAGAGAGGAGATGAGTTATGCTCCTCGTCAATGCCAGGCACACTGAGAAGAGGATCTCCCGGAGGCTGCCTGCCAGGGCTGGGGAGGGAATTCCAAGAGAGGAGGCGGGGGGTCCCCACCTCCGCAGCCACAGCCCCCAGTGCCCTGCCCTGGGCTGCCCCAGTACGTCCACACTGGGTTTCCTGGCTACAATCAGGTCGGGTTTTAACAGGTAGGCAGCTCATCCCATCTGCCAGGCCCTGTGCTGGGTACCGTGTTCAAGAGAACTCGCCTTATTTCCTTGCTACAGGTGAGAATAGAAAGGCTCAGAGAGGTTGGGTGCCCTGCTCAAGGTCGCACAGGTTGTGAGTGGCAAGAGTGCTGTGGCGGCCGGGATCTGTCCACTTCTTTTGATCATGATACACACACACACACACACACACCAAAAATTCTTCTCCCCTACACAGAGGAGCGTATGTCCAGCTTACTCATGTTTTGACCACATGCCCTAAGGAGATCAGCAAGCCCGGCCCCCCTCCCACTTTAATGATGACATAGCTGGAGATCAGAGAGGTTAAGTGGCCTGTGGAAAGACACACAGCCACGTAGTTGGAGGGAGAGCAGGCAAAGTAACCTGGAAAGCCTCTCTTTTAACAAATACTTGTTGAACATCCATGACCTGCCTGCCTTGTGCTAAGCTTTGGGGATACCCATCCAGGAAGGCACTGTCCCTGCCCTCAGAGACTCACAGTTAGACAGGGCGGACTGCAACATACATGAGTAGATGTCACTGCAAGTGCAGAAAATCATCGTATTGGTATACGGCAAGCATGGGAGCCGGAGGCCAGAGTGACTCATTCGAAGGCAATATTTGAGGTGGCCCATGTACGATGGTGATGAATGATGAGGTTGTGAGTAGAATCCTCCGACAGTGCCCAGATCCCTCCACCTCAGACTTTCTCCAAGTGAATGTCAAACAGCCCATCCTGTCGTCGAACTCAATGCCACCCAACAGCGCTTTCTGCAATGATGGAAAGTTTGTATATCTGTGCTGTCCAAAATGGTAGCCACTGGCCACCTGTGGCTATTGAGCACTTGAAATGTGGCCAGTGCGATGGAGGGGCTGGATTTCTAATTCTGTCTACTTGGAACTAATTTACGTTGATGTTTAAAAAGCCCCATGTGGACATTATGTATCCTGTTATAACCCACTGAATGGACTGGGGAAGAGTGTCAACTACAATGTAAACTATTATCCATGTGGTGCAGCAGTGCTCCAAAATGTATTCACCAAATGCAAAGAACGTGTCACACTGATGAAAGAGGCTGTTGATGTGGGAGGAGTGGGATGAGGGGGGTGGGGTATATGGGAACCTCTTATATATATATATATTTTTATGTAACATTTTTTGTGATCTATGTATCTTAAAAAAAATACAATTAAAAAAATATATTTTGGTGGCAGACTTGGCCCAGTGGTTAAGGCGTCCGTCTACCACATGGGAGGTCCGCGGTTCAAACCCCGGGCCTCCTTGACCCGTGTGGAGCTGGCCCATGCGCAGTGCTGATGCGCGCAGGAGTGCCCTGCCATGCAGGGGTGTCCCCCACGTAGGGGAGCCCCACGCGCAAGGAGTGCGCCCCGTAAGGAGAGCCGCCCAGCGCAAAAGAAAGTGCAGCCTGCCCAGGAATGGCGCCACACACACGGAGAGCTGACACAACAAGATGACGCAACAAAAAGAAACACAGATTCCCGTGCCACTGACAACAACAGAAGCAGACAAAGAAGACGCAGCAAATAGACACAGAGAACAGACAACCGGGGTAGGGGGGGAAGGGGAGAGAAATAAATAAAGAAATAAATCTTTAAAATATATATATATATATATTTTTAAAAGCCCCATGTGGTTAGTGGCTACTATATGGGTCGCCCCCAGCAGAGAGGTAGAAATACAGCATTAAGCTTTGGCAAGGGTATGGCAAACCAACCTCTGCAGGGGTGGTCCCTGGACAGTTCCGGAAAACCGACAGGCCAAGAGGTAGAAGAACCATGGGCAGGAGACAGGTTCTCACAGGGCCTTCTCTGAGGTCCAGCTGCTTCATTCTCTCAGTGCTCCCTGGAGTCACCGTTTCCATGGAGCCTTCATGTCACCGCCTGCTGCCCTGTCATCTCCTCTGAGGTGTTTGAGAGACACTGTGGCAGACCCAGTCCTCATCGCCCCCAGTGCTCTCATAGAGGTGGGGGAGGGAGGTGGAGAGGTAGCCCTGGCTCACGGTTCCAGAATATTGTGGCGTCCATGTTCACAGCAGTCATGGGGACTTGTGGCACCCCCACCCACCTAAATAAATGTGTGTGGCTCTTATTTGCCTTTCGTTCCTACCTGTTCGGTGGAGGAAATTTGGAAAATGTCAGCATGAGTCAAGAAGAAAATAGATCCAGAAGCGGCTCCCTTCTTCCCAGTTCCACCACTGCCGCCCTGGCTCAGATCATCATGGTAATTCTCCTGGGTTGTACAAGGCCTCTTTATTGGTCTCCTTGCTTCTGTCCTCACACCTCTGTCGTGTGTTCTCCACAAAGCAGCCATGGGGATTCTTGAAACCCTAGGCCAGTTCAAGGTTTTCCTTGCTTGTAACTCTCCGTTGCTCAAAAGCCAAAAGCCACACAAAGGCCTACCTGACCTACATGGTCTGCCCACCCGCCCTCTCCTCTCTGACCTCATCATTACCCTCCCCCATCCCCACCCAGGACTCTGCCCCAGCCACACCGACCTCCTTGCTGTTCCTTGAACATGCTGGGAAAAGCTGCCTCAGGGCCTTTGCATGGCCTGTCCCCCCTGACTGGAATACTCTTCCCCCCTGGCAACCACATGGCCCACTCCTGCATCTTCTTCTGGTCTTTATTCAAATGCCACCTTCTCAGTGAGGTCTTCCCCGTCCACCTATTTAAGTTGGCAGTGTCACCTCTCCCCCCAACTTCCCTATCCATTTTCCCTGATCTACTTTTTTACATAGCCTTATCACCATCTGCCATCCTACAGATTTGACTTACTCTTTTCATTTGTTATCTGTCGACCTCCGCTTGAGTGTAAACTCGATGGAGGCAGGAGAGTTTTTCTTGCCTTCTACACAGCTCTATCATTAAGAAATGAAAACCACCCATATCTCACCACCCAGAGATAACCACTGCTAAGGGTTAGCTGTATTTCCTGCCAGGCTCCTTTCTTTTGAGCCTCCTTTTGATGAGTTAAGTAGGACTCCTCTGCCCCCCAAGAGGGAAATGAGACGAGACTGGGGAGACAGCTCTTTTAGGGCACACCTTGGTCTGTGGTCACCATGGGGGAAGCCTGGACCTCCAATTGGCTCACCCAGAAATCAATGCTCTTAGGTCTCTCAGGAATAATCAGCCTCTGCAAGACTGACCAACCCTAACCAGACTCACAAGAACCTGAAGGATCAGACCAAAGACCAATTTCCTAATTCCTTCCCCTTCCCTCAGGGAACATGAAGCCCTACTCTGGAAATCAGGGCTTCACCTGGGGGAGGGGACTTTGTCAAATGCTCATAGAGTTGAATTAAGATCTTAGGGATCCCAAGCACTGTAAAGATTATAATGCCCTGTTCCTTCCCACATGTTATTCAAAATAAAAGTAATACTTAACCCTAAAACAACTGTAGTGAAAACCATGCTCCACATTTTCTCACTATGGCTACTTCAATGCTTTTAAAAATATATGTCAAAAATCAAACGATGTCTTTGAAAAATCACCTTTGTTGCTCCTGCTTTGGGGGTGCCCTGAGCATGTACTTGAGCTTCCTGTTGGACAGTCCAGCTCTGGTTTTCTCCCCAGCATTAGGAATTTACTCCTCCCTCATATTCAGGCAGTGTGGTGTGATGGGGTGGCTCTCACCTCTACCTCCAGGGACAGGGTAAGAGGCAGGTGAGGACAAATCTGGCGGGACTACCAAGAAATCGCCCTGGGCAGTGTGATGTGAAGAAGCTTAAGATCCACTTCTGTATAGCTTTTTGCTATCATAAGGGGAGACCCAGAGCAACTGGGGGCTACTCTATGGGAATGGAGCCAATATAGCATAATACAGAGAAGGAGAGATGAAGAGAAAACAAGTCCTTGGTGGCATTATTTGTGCTTCTGGATCACAGTTTGCCTGAAACCCACCCTACTGCTCAACTTCATTCAGTTATGTGGGCCAATAAATGCCATTGTGGTTTAAGTTAGTTTGAGTTGAGTTTTCTGTCTCTTCCAACCAGAATATTCCTAAAAGATATGCCTTGGACACCTGAATCATCATCACCTAGAGAAGTAAACTTACTTCAGTACCTTTCTAGCTAACTCATCATTACAACATTTTCTTTTAGACCCTATCAAAATGACCCCCCTTCTGGTGAGAGCAGTATCAACTTAGTTGTGTTATAATTAATTTGATCTATTTATAAACCACACAATAGCCAGAATTTTGTCTGTTTTCTTCACTGTGGTATCTCCAGCCCTTAAAACAATACTGGCACTTAGTAGGCATACCGTAGATATTTATTAACCACCTGCCTGTCTGAAGGAAAGAGTGAATGAATGAGGAAACTGAAGCACAAAGTGAATGACCTTCCCAAAGTTTCATTGTCAGTAATTGATATGATGATGGGAAATCCACCTGCTCTCCCAGCAACATATTTACAATCTTAACTGATCAGGAAAAGGGGAAGGAACTGACATTTGTTGACCTTCTTCCCTGTACCAGGTATAGTTTGGGTATGTTTAGAGCCAAGATCTTATTATTATATGTGAATCTTCACTCCCCCAGCCCAACACTGAGAGATGGATAACATTACTTTCATTTTACAAACGAAGAAACTGAGGTACAGAGATTTATGCTACTTCCCCAAGATCATGTGGCAGAAAATGTGGCTCAGCTTGAGGGGATTACAACATGGAAAACGCTTACAACAGTGCCTGCAATGTGATGGGATGGGAAAATTCCGTGGAGAGTTGACATCATGCATAATAAGTAGGTTTTTATTAGATTCCACTTCAGAGATGAACCTTTTGTGATCTTGACCTCCAAATCTGGAAGAGAAGGCCTTCCCTGCACAGATCACCCACCTGTGGGTCAGTGGGAGAAGAACGCACAGCAGTGATGTGACTGTGTATTTGAGTGGTGTGGTGGGCATATCAGGGTTGTCTTAGTTTCTTGGCTGCTAGGAGGACCCACACAATGGGCTGGTTTAACAACAGGAATTTATTGGCTCACGGTTTCCGAGGCTAAACAGCTTGCTTCCTCCCAGGATCGGTAGCTTTCTGACTGGCCAGTCATCCGTGAGGTTTCTTGGCTTTCTCACTGCATGGGGACATCCTCTCCTTTCTCTTCCACATACTCGCTGTGACTTCCATCTTCCAACTCCTCCCCATTTTTCCTTGCAAGGCCTCCAGTAATAGGATAGAGACACATCCTGATTCAGTTGGTCACAGGGTAACAAAAAAATCACCTCTCTGAAGGGCCCATTTACCATGGGCTCACGCCCACAGGAATGGGATTAAGGTCAAGAGCATGTTGTTTTCCTGGGATCTATAACTCAGTCTACCTCAAGGATTTAGCACGATCATCCCTGCACTTAAAAGTGTGTACATGTGTGTGTGCCTTTTCAAAACCCCCCACATGGACAGTCTCAGAGCTGCAGGATGATTCTTCCCAGAGCCTGGTGTAGTTAGTGTAGATGCATCACAATGAAAGGAAGTGCTCCAATCTTCTGGTCACATCCAACCACGCTGATGCATTCCCAGCATGAATGGAATTTAAATAGAGCCAGGGGTCCTACGTCTCTGAACGTGAAATGACAGAGGCATCAGGGTGCTGCTGTCTGGGGGAACTGAACAGTCCCAGAACAGAAATTTGGCCCTACCTAACTTCCCCTAGAAAGAACACTAATTCACGCACCCGGATCAATCTGCTTGCTTCTCCTTGCCCAATACGTGCTCAAAGTTGCTTCGTTTACTAACACTTTGAAGAGCCATAGGGGTGGCACAGAGCTCAGGTCAGTGACCCTTGGTGACACCGTTGCGTTTCATGACCACGGACAAGCCTTTCCACTCTCTGGGCCTCCGCATCCTCCTTTGGGAAATGGGGTGGTTGGATGAGCATCCACATTCTACTCCACTAAAGCAGACATTTCTAGTCATGGAGGTGAGAAAATACCCAAGGCTGTCACTGCAAATCAGGTAACCTGGCATCTGGCTGGAATTGCCCTCCAAAGGACACCCATAATTCTGAGAGCAACTCAGAAAACCTCCCCCCAGGCCCTAGTGTGTGTGTGGGAGGGCTCCCATTGGGTGTCCTGGGAGAAACTAGGAAGAAAAGCAGGAGGTGGCGAGGGAGGGGTGGAATGCACAGTGTGTCACAAACATAGTTGCATAGGCGGCTGCCTGCTTCCTCCCCATGTTGCCGGGGAAAACCTAAAAATGTGCGTACGTGTGAGTGCGTGTGTGTGTTACCTCATTCAGGTCACAGGGGAAACTGAGAAAGTAAACATCTACGAGAAAGAAAAGATTTCTCGCCTTCGTGTTTTTCCGTCTCTTAACCCCAAGAGCCCCAGAATGTATTGAAAAGGGTGGGACCTACCCCCTCCCCCGCCCCAAGGCGGCCAGTAACATTCCCCTCCTGACTTTGAAGGCAGTTGGGGCCTCTCTATAAACAGAAGTGACTTCTGACTTCTCAGGGCTCTAAAAATAATCAGAGTGTGGGGGATCTAAATTGGGAACAAAGACGAAACAAAGGGTTAATGAAAGGACAGATGTTTGATGTTTTGTCAGATAAACACAGAGTCAGCCAGCAGCCAACAGGCCCAAGGCTGGCCCCTGAAAGCCTGAGGCACCCTGCTGTCTGGGCCAGCCCCCCTCAAAACCCAAATGGATAAGAAGTTGGTCCTTTTGTCCATCTCTGTGCCCTTCCCTATAGCCTCACCCCTTCCCCTCACCCCAATCCAAACCTTACTATAAGATCTAACTCATACTAACTGGTAAGTGTCTGATAGGGCATTAGCAGCCCCAGGGACAGCAGCTTACATTTCTTGGGGCCTCGGTTTCTCTATATTCCATCAACATCCACTACATCAATGAATTGCATCTGCTCTATTTAATGGATTGTCACAGGCAAGCCTACATGTATGACAAGTCTACAAATGTCATACAAATAGCTGGTTTCATCAAAGCGCATTGACCTCATTTCAACATCACAGCAACCATAAGAAGCACTCTGTCCAAACCCACAGTACAAAAAAAAAAAAAAAAAAAAGAAACTGAGGAATAGGTAGACTTGCCCCCAATCACAAATCCAGAAAGTGTGGGACTGCAATCGAAAGACCTAGGCACTCACACCCCAGAGCCTAAATCCCCAACCCTCACTCCCGTGCATTTCAAGTCCTGGGAATGAAGTGATGAGGAGTTATCTAGAAGCTGAACGGAAGTAGAGACCCAGGGCTGAGGTTGGAGGGCAGCTGTTCCTTTGGCCTCTCAAAAGTCCAACCCCCTAGCTGATGTTGGGAAGTGTTAATAAACATGGGATGGCCTCTTCCTGCCACCCCAACCCCACATACTGGGCCAAATTCTTTAAGGGATTTAGCACACACACCTCCCACCTACCTGCTTGCAACCCAACAAATAAGTTCCTGTTCTAACCATGGACTGGGGCATCACACTACATGTGTGAAGATGTGTATCAGGGGCAGAGGAAGTAAGGGGAGGAAATTTGGAGATGGGAAGAGCTGGCACAGGGGAGGCATTCAAAGAATTATCTGCTGAATGAATGCATAAAGTAAAGAAGAAATGAAGGGATGAGTGAACGAATGAGCTAGCTGACTCATAGCTACCTCCCTTCTTTCCAATTCCTGGGTTCTCTGTGTCAGTTGGCAGCATTTCCTTAATCTCTAATATGCACACGGATCTGCTGGGGGTCTTGTTAAAATGCAAATTCTGTTTCTGTAGGTCTAGGGTGGGACCTGAGATTGAGTGTCTAACAGTCGCCGCGGTGATGCCGACATGACTCGTCTATGGACCACACTTTGAGCAGCAAAGGCTCTCCTGGGCCCCACTCGTGGCTGTTGTCACAGTTGAAGGTCACAAAAGAGCAGGGTCTCATCTTTTCCCTGGGATTATTGGGACTGAACTTCCCCAGCTATCTCATCAGTGTCTTGTTTGTTTTCACCATAGGATTTGGGTCTGAGGTGCGTCTTGTGCTGTGTTTCCCCCTGTGCCATTTTTGCTCTCTCACTTGTGCCAGAGGTGGATTTCCAATGAAGCTAAGGAAGTTTAAACTTCAGGGCCCCTCGCATGCACAGGCCCCTTTCAACCACCAAAGACAGGAAAATATTTTCATGGCAAAAATGTGCGTAAATTTGGAAAAGTAAAATTATTGTTTTTTTTTAAAGTCCTCCCCTCTAATTTCTGTAGAGCTCATGCCCAACAAAAACCTGGACCCACCCCTACACTTGACCTACTTATTAGAATAGATAAATATATCTCTGGGATCCACGTTTCTATCAAAGTAGGAAAATAGAGGGAAAGTGGGCCACTCATTTTAAGGAAAAATGTGAAAGAGAGTTATCCTTTGATGAAGGGAAAAATATATCTGTGTATTTAAATATGCCAACACCTAGCTCTGATTTATGATTTGTGCCACCCACCTGGCCCATGTAGCTACTAATCTGGGATTTAGTAAAGAATCATTAAAAAAAAAAAAAGTTCCATCTGTGTCATCTCATTGCCCAGTAAAAATTCACAGAACCCATCAGCCTTGGTCTCCTGGACAAACGGATTCCATATCCCCTGGCCTGTTTGCGGAGGGGGCCACGATGCTATGACACAGTTGCTTGGTGTAGACCACCATGTCAATGAATCGCATCTGCTCTATTTAATGGATTGTCACAGGCAAGCCTACATGTGTGACATGTCTACAAATGTCACACAAATAGCTGGCTTCATCAAAGTGCGTGTGAGCTGTGAGGAACCTTCTACCAGGTCAACTTAATCTTGTCTGCAACTTGGAATCACCTGGGAGAGCTTTCAAACATACTGTTGCCTGGGTCCCACCCTCAAAGATTCTTGTTTAATTGATCTGGAATGTGGACTGCGCAACCAGCCTTTTGAAAGTTCCCAGGTGATTCCAAGTGTGCCGCCAAGGTTGAGAGCCACTGCCATAGGCCATTAGACCCGGCAAGGACCTCAGAGGCTTGCCACTCAAAGGGTGCTCCTTAGACCAGCACAGCAGCCCCTGGGAGTTTGCCAGACAGATAGGAGTCAGGGCCCCACTGCAGATCATAGGAATCAGAATCTATTTTATCAAGATCCCCAGGGGATTTGCTTGCACCTTAACATTCGAGAAGCACCGACTTAGAAATAAATGCTTTCTGGATCAACCTCCTCCATTTACAGGTGCAGATATTGGAACCCAGTCATGTGAAATGATTTGACCAAGGTCCCTCAGCAGCATGCCCAAGTCCTGGGTTTCCCCTGTCCCAGCTTCTACCAGGCTTCCTCTCCTTCGGCTGTACTTAGTGTCATTCTAGAAGAGCCTTGACAATCCTGAGATCCCCATTGCCAAGCATGAACAGCCCTAAGTCCAGAGATCCAGCTCACATCTCAGAGTTGCAGAAATCACAGTCAGTTGGCTGTAGGATTCCTAGTTTTTTCTTGCTAGGGGGAAAATATATCACAGTCAGATCCATTATGTATTCTGGGTATACGCAATGAGTTTGTCTTGAGACATATTTATGCCCAAGAATATTATGTATTCTCTTTATATACCAGGCAAGGTTAAATTTTTTGAAAATTTATATTTGCTTTTTATCACCCAGACATATATGCGATTTATAGCCAGGCCTGATGGATTGGAATCAGATGGCAAAACCCGGATTAACCCCCCCCCCCCCCCCCCCCCCGGGGTCCTGGTGGCTATTGGTCACTACTGGCTATTAATGTTTTCATCTGAGCGAATGCATTAAAGACTTTTAAGATAAATATGCAGGTGGGTATCGTTTCTGGTTTTTTGGTTTTTTTTGCAATGCAGGCACTTCTTGCTGCATTAAGTTCACCCAACTTTTTTTTTTAACAAGACAGACATATTGAAACAGTCATACACTGAATAATTCATGTGGAAAAATTTGGGGGAGAGCTAAATAGAGGCGACTCGTGGTATATTCTTTCTTACTGGCTGTTAGAAGATGGAAAGCCTCCATATTACGTAAATACCGTTCACTGAAAACTTAACAGTTGAGGCAATTAGGGACCCTTCACCTGGCCCCTTTCACACCAGCCCTTCAGTCATTCAACCCGCTCTTGATCATTCTCTTGTGGAAATAAGAGATGCGTATAGAGGCATCCTCAAAGGCCATCGTGGAAATTGGCCCAGCCCAGGGGAAGTCTGGTAAAACATGCATGTAAGCTTCCTGCTGCACCCTCTAATTTACCATGTGTGTTCCTGCACAGGTGCCTGCGTGGGTGTGGGGGGACACACCTAGCCACTGGTGTGACCTATCACCCACAATTTTCTGCTGAACCCAAGATGGGCCATTATGCGTGAATCCTTGGCCAAGGGCGGTCCCCACAGAAGGGCTCAGCGCTCACCCAGGTGCAAAAGTCAGCCAGGGGATGAATTATTATTATTTTTTTAATCAAGTAACAGACCCAGGTGTAGCAGCAGCCCAGCTTTCTAATATCATGGTGGCTTTGATAAATATGTCCCATTCCTTGATAATTTTTCCAAATCCTTTAATATCCTGCAGCCCAGTCCCTGACGTCTGGCTGTCGCAAAAATGTGTGAAGGGAAACCAAATGTCAATAAAATCTCCTGGCATGCCTCAACCCAGTACATAATCAGCTGTATGGTAAATAAATGGTAAGTTAGTTATCTGCTGGTGGGGAGGGGGCAGATCTGTGCTGATCATTTTTGCTTTCCTCTGGAGCTCTCCAAAATGTCTTCTTATTCCAGTCTCTTCTGGGAGTGGGTGTTGGGTTTTTCCCCCATTTTCTTTCCTTCTTCCTTTATTTTCTTTATTTTTTTTTATTTCTTCCCCTTGGAGGGACAGCCTGCTCTGCTTTTCTGAAAAGTCTGCTTTATGCTTCTTCGCTCTTCTCAACTCCATTAAATATAGGTCTTCGGGGTGGTCAGAGAGCTTCGCTCTGAGGGATGATGTTATAATGAGGGCGATGTGTATGGAAAATCATTTTTCAGCTCAAGCCTAGGCAGTCCACAGGGAAGCCTGAAGGGGGGGCACCAAATGTGTCTCACTTTAGACAAGAGCCAGGCTCCTGAGGATAGGTCTCAGAACAGAAGGTTTCATTCATTCCTTCACTCATTCACTCATCCATTCATTCAACGGATTCATATTGTGCTCCTATCATGTACTGGGCTCTGGGAATACATCAATGAACTAAACAGACAAAACCATCCCTTCCCTCATGGAGCTTCTATACATTGGAGCATTTGAAAGCCTCTTGGGAAAAGCACTTAAAGTCAGACTCAGAGAAAGGCAGAAGGGGTTTCAAATACCCACTGCCCATCTATAACTTCCACCCCAGCTCCAAAGTGTGCCATTCTTCCAGGAGACACTCCTTCTTTAGAGTTAAATCATTCTTTTTTTATTTTTTCGTGAGCCATCCTTTTTTCCTAGGGCAATTGCCCTTGGAAGGGATTAACCGTTATCATTCTCTAACACCTTAGTGTGAATTTATTTCTTGGCTCCCTTTCCTGCCTAGATCGGAGGGTCTCCAGGGCTGCCAAAAGACAGGAAAATCCTGAAAAGGCAGCAGCAAGAGAGGCTGAGGACCATTTAGGGCAGGGTTTCTCATCTGAGTCCCCCATCAGAGTCAGTTAAAGATGCAGATGCCTCAACCCCACCTGGCCCCAGAGTCAGAATCCCACTGCACAAGCCAGGGATATTAAAGGAAGTCTAGGGAATAGCCCAAGGACCTTGAGGTTATCCAAGCTCAGGTAACCTCCAGCTCTCTTTCCCCTTCAAGCCACTGTTAGCATGAGCTTGGGCACTAACCCTGGTTGGTGTCTGTCTTAGTTTGACACAGGGCTACCAATGCAAAGTACCAGAAATGGGCTGGCTTTTATAATGGGAATTTTATTTGGGATAAAAGCTTACAGTTCCGATGCCATGAAATGTCCAAAACAAAGCACCATCTGGGCCTTATCTTGGAATATATGATAACCTATCTCCCCAAGATTAGACTCACTTATAATTTTCCTACATGTGGTTGTTCTGCCCCTTTTATTTGAACCTATAGTTAGCATTATACCCATTAAATATATGTCCCAGAAACTTAAATCTTCTGGCTGTTCATATGCTGGTTGAGCCCTGATTCTCAGCAGAGTTGCACCCAACACCTACTTTCCAGTTCATAGGACTTGCCCGGGCAACTAACAAAAGGATGATGATGGACCACACCTATCCTAAAAACAGAGTATCTACAGCTGCAAGAAAGACAGTTCCATCCATCTGCCCCATGGGATCTAAGTCCCCTCTCAATTAGAAGCAGAGTGGCCATCACCATCCCCAAATCCTCAAGACTGAGGAATGAACAAACAAAAGGGGAGAATGCAACTATGGACTAAAGTAGATATTATTGTTCTAGTAAATGGAAGCACTTGTAACATGGATATAAAGATAGTGATCACCAGAGGTTCTGAGGGGAGGGAGAGAAAAGAATAGGTGTAACATGGGGCAATTTGGAGACACTGGAGTTGTTCTGCATGATATTGCAATGACGGATACAAGTCATTATACATTTTGTCAAATCCTATAAAATTGTGCAGTGCAAAGTGTAAACCATAATGTAAACTATAGACAATGGTTAGTAGCAATGCTTCAATATGTGTTCATCAATTGTAACAAATGTACCACACTAATGAAAGATGTTGTTGATGGGGGAAAGTGTGGGATGGGGACGGTGGGATATGTGGGAACCCCTTATATTTTCAATGTAACATTTATGTAATCTAAAGCTTCTTTAAAAATACTTACAATACAATACACCAAATTATTTTAAAAAGCACCATCATAGATGCTTTCTTACCAAAGTCAGCTATTGGTAATTCTGGCGTCTGGTCATGTGGCGAAGCAACATGGCCACCAATCTCTGCCCAGGACCCTGCCTTCCCCTCCAGAATGTACCATCTCCTAGAGCTCAGCTGTGGGCAACCAGGCATAGGGCTTGTCCCTTTCCTGGCCTCCTCCCTCAGACTCAGCTGTTTCGCTTTCTTCCCGAGGTCAGCTGTGGGCTGTCAAGCACATGGCTCATCTCTGCAGCCTTGAGCTGCTCCGTGAGCCCAGCCTCTTGGGGGCTTTGTGCTTAAGCTTTGGCTGCTAGCAATCCTCAAGTCCTCTCTCACATGGCAGGTCAAAAATGGCAGAGCTTCCTTTTCCTGTGTGTCTCTTCCTTTGTGTCTCCATTTATATAAGGCCCAGCAAGAGGGTAGAGACCCAAACAGTCATGCCTCACTGACATAGTCCAATCAGAAGGGTCTCACACCTACAGAAATGGCTTAATTCAAGTGCATAATCTCTTTTTAGAAGTCACCAAATTCAAACTCTCACCATGTCTTTACATCCTTCCCGGACCATTGTAAACAGTCTTTGTATTAAATTTAGGCCCTATTTGAGTGTGCCATCTCTTTGCTGCTGGGACTCAACGAAAGAAGAAGCCAGGGAGATCAGACCAAGGACATGAATCTGCACATGGGCAGAAGAAATGGGTGCCCAGAGTGCCTGATGGAAGGCAGTGTTGTCACATTTACTGGGCCTTAGATTGTCTAGAAAATGCAGAGTCCTGCCTCATACCTCCTTCTGACTCAATGACTCTGATCTGAGCCTGGGAATGTGGATTGTTAACAAGCATTAAAAAAGATGCTGAAGCTGATGACCTGTGTACCACAATTTAATTATTGATGGTATACCTAACTAGCCATGGTGACTCCTTTTGGCTGTAATGCCATTCTCCTATCTGCTTTATCTACAATCTCTATTAGAGTCACTAACACTTTAGACAACGGATAAAGAGCAATAAAATACAGAAGGAAAAAGAAGAACTGAAGAAGGAACTGTTCTTTGTTTTTTTTTCCCAGCAGAATTTAGACAAAATATAAAGGAGCCAGGTTTAATTATTAAACTATTTTTCATACCTAGTCTTTCCAGGAAAGAGTCTCAAGGTGAGTAAATGCCCTCCAGGTTGCCAGTAAACCATGTCCTCCCAGTAAGATCAGGTCATAAGACCCTTTGTGAAGATCTCAAAAGATTTAAGGCACTGCCTTGTATCTCATCCAGACAAAAAGTTTTCTAAGAATCATAACAGCACTGTCCCTTAGCATGCTGACTTACAGCCTAAAATAGAGAGGGGACTTGTCTCAGAGAGATTTGTGGATGTGCCTTTTGTCTAGTGGAGTATAACTTGATACACAGGAAACCCACTAAGTTTTGAAAGGAATGATATGAACTTGGATTAAAAGAAGAGGCCTCTAGGCCTTCAGCTCCCTAAGTAGAGGAAATAGGCTGATCAAGCTATTCAGATGCAAACATTAAAATTTATTGTGGAAAAGGGAAGATGAGTCAGATGGAAAAATTAAAAGCTATAAGGAACCACTCCAGAAAGCCTGGCAGCTTTGACTTTCTGTTCTGGGGGAAGTCAATTGCCATGTAAAAAAAAATGCAATTACTCTGAAGACCACCATGCTGTGAGGAAGCTCAAGCTAATCAAATGAAGAGACTACATGCAGGAAAATTGAGACCTGGGACCAACAGGGAGAACTGAGGCCCCAGAAATATGAAACAAGTCAAGCCATTCTTGCCAGATTCCAGCTGCTTGAGCAGCTCCAGCTGATGCCATGTACTGTTCTGGCCAAGTCTTGCTCAAATAGCAGAGTTTTTAGCAAATTATAAACTGATTGCTGTTTTCAGTCACTGAGTGTCAGGGTATTTTGCTACATGACAACAGATAACTAAAACAGATGAGCTTAGCATTGTTTTTGGAGTAGGGAATCTTTGGAAGCTCATTGTTCTGGGGCTCAAGTTGTATTAATGAAGCAGACATCCTCCCCTATATACACACTCAGTGTCACAGTCATTCATGTGTAAAGGAGCATTTGAGTTGTAACTGAAAGAGGGAAGGGCTTGGGGGGAAAAAGCAGAGAGAAGGGTGTGAGAACCCAAAAGCTGAATGAATCGTATGGATGAGGGATGTTGTGAATCTGGGTGAAGGTTGAAGGTCTAGGCTGACAGAACCCTTTCTAAGAAATGTCATAGAACCAAAGCTGCTCTGGTGCCCCAAATGGACAGGAAGCCACAGCTGTCATTCCTGAATACTCTGCTCTTGCTGGGTTCTTCCCAGTTCATGTGCCCGGGATCCCCAACACCCCTTACCCAGTTCTGATATATAGCATGACCCAAATGGCTCAGATAGCTTAAGTAATCTGCCCAAGGTCGCACAGCTATTGGTGGGAGGGCCAGGCTTGGAACCCCAGTAGACTGACTTGTGTGCCCAGGGCCAGGATAAGCTATTGACTCCCTGAGAGAGGTGGGTGCCTATCTCAGTTTGCCAAAGGGCTACAGATGCAAAGTTGGGAAATGTGTTAGCCTTTATAATGGGAAATGTTTAGATTAAAGCTTACAGTTCTGAGGCTGTGACATGCCCAAATAAAGGCACCATCAGAGATGCTTTCTCACCAAAGTCAGCTACTGGTAATCCTGGTGTCTGGCGATATGGTGAAGCAAGATGGCAGCCAATCTCTACCAAGGCCTCTACCTTCCACTCCAGAATCTGCAGTCTCCTAGAACTCAGCTGTGGACAACCAGGCATAGGGCTTGTCTCTTCCTTGGCCTTCTCTCTCAGCCTTTTGGGGCTTCTCTGCCTTTCTGCAACTGTAAGTGAACCTGGAGTCCTCTCTCACATGGCAAGATAAAAAACGGTGCTTCCTTTCTCTCTGTGTCTCTCTCTCTACCTCTCGCTTTGTATCAGATCCAGCAAGAGGTGGAGACTCAAACTGGCTCATGCTTCACTGACATAGTCCAATCAAAAGCAATCTAATCAAGGGATCTAAAGTGAATGTAATGCAATCGAAGGTACCACACCCATGGGAATAGAGTCTGTTTAAGAACATAATCTTTCGAGGATTCACCAAATTCAATCTGTCACAGTGCCCCTACATGTTAGTCATCATGACTTTTCAGTTTCTTTTTTGCCAAAAATTCTTTGCAATGAAACTCTGTCAGAGAATTAATCGAACCAAGGGTAATGTTTTATAATTTGCACAGATGATTTCATAAACTACCCTGGCTCACCTTCGTTCACACTTACCGACTCACAGATGATGGGATGGCACTGGAAAGAGAGGGAAGGAATAGGACACGGGCATCACAGCTACTTTTCCTTGCCTTCCTTCCCCCCAGATATGCCGTGTGTCCCCTGCAGCAACTCTGCCTGTCCTCTCCCTGCCATCAGAGTTGCCCTGGCACTTCCTGCTCTAAGTACTATTGCTGAGTAATAAGTCACCCCCAAAACTTAGTGGTTTCCAATGACAAGCATTTTATCATGCTTGCAGACTCCATGGGTCAGAAATTCAGATGCGGCACAGCAAGGTAGGTTTATCTCTGCTCTATGATGTTTGAAATCTCGGCGGGGAACCCTCTGAGACTGGGGTTTCTTGATAGCTGGAACTCTGCTCACATTTCTGGCACCAGATCAGGAAGATTCCAGCCAGACACTTACCATGGAGTATGAACTTCCTTGCAGCACGGTAGCCTCAGATGAGTCAGACTTCTCGATGGCAGCTCAGGGCTCCAGGCATGAGTGCTCCAGCAAGTAAGGTGGAAGCTGCAGGACCTTTTATGCTCTAGCCTCAGAAGTCACTGAGCATCACTGCCACTGTTTTCTGTCCATTGAAGCGGTCACACCCATATACAAAGGAGAAGGGACAGAGACCCCACCTCTGAATGGGAGGAATGTCAAAGTCCTATTGGAGAATAACCTGCGGGGGCTGGGGGATAGTGTGGACTGCCATCTTTGGAAAATACTGTCTGTCAAAGTCAACCCTCTGGCCACAGTGATGCATCCCCTCTCACCCACCCTTCAATGCCTAAGGTAAGTCCTCTCCTCCAGGAAGACTTCACTGATTACCGCAGTCCCCTTTAAGCCCTATTTTTGAACTCTCTCTGTTCTATTGAAGATCACAGAGGGCAGCCGCAGCAGCCAACATTATGAGGCATAAGCTCTTCCCAGGCATTGACTCATCAAGTCCACAGGACAACCCTGTGAGGTAGGTCCTATTCTTAGCACCTTCTCACAGTCAATGAAAGCAAAGCCTAGAGAAGGGACGTTCCTAGCCAAAGCCACACAGTTAACAACTGGCAGGGCCAGCCTTCGAACCCAAGCCCTCAGCAGCTGAGTCTGTGGGAAACAGGCTGCCGGCCTCTCAGCTCATATGCAAATTCACTTTTCACCAGCCAGGGGGAAACAGAGGGACCGTACTCCTCAGCACTTCCATGGCCCCTGGTGCGGTGGGAAGTTCACCCATCACCTATCCAGTGATTTCTAAACGTACATACAATTCTGCCCAGGAACACCTCACCTCTCCAAACCCAGCACTGAACACGCTCCCAAGAGCCAGCTGGCACATTTGTGCAACTGACTCGCTGGCCCCCACCTGGGCCAGTCCAGGAGGAAGCCAGTGGCAGGGCCCATGCAAGGGCTGACGGCAACCAGGGACGTCTAAAGCGCCTGCAGAAGCACACCAAAAAGCCCAAGGTAAATCAGTTGCTAGATGGAGAAGTAAAAATTCGATTTCAAGATGGTTTTAATTCCGCGCTCCGGGAGTCCTGGGGACTGAGTTGAGTGAAAGAGAGCGAGAGAGAAATGATTTAGAATCGCAGGGTTTTTATGGGCAGCAGGGCCTCTTTCAGCCTGAGCAGGCAGATTGAGAAATCCGTAAACAACCAAGGAGCAAGCCCGGAGATAGAGCCACGCGGTCTAACGGGCAGAGGGATAATAGCCCGCAAGTGAAGGGAGGCTCTGAGCCACATGGAAATGATTCGGGTATAAAAGCTTGCGCCTGGGTGCTTTGTATCTGAACAAAAGCATTCCACGTGCGTGCTAAAGTGACTTCAGAAAAAGAACAGGTTTTCCCGACTTGCCTTTCTGGCCTATAAATTAATGCTTCAGACCTTTACCTTGAAACAGCGTTGCCCCTGTACGAGCAGATCTTGGAGGTGAAGGGGGGGGGGGTGTTTGATATTAGCCAGAATATTGACGATGCTTGGCTGCCAGCTGCCTGCAAGCTTATCTTCCATCAGCCCGCGCCAGCCTGCCTTACTCTGAAGAAGCCATGGGCAGCGAGGACTGTGACCTTGGCCTTAGGCCATGGAAGCAGGAAGAAATGTGGAGGTGGGTAGATAACTTTATCATTCTTAACGGGCTACTTAACTCCTTGGGGGAAGGGTAGAGGAGCCACCAGTGACACGCCCCGGGCAGCAGATGGCAGCGTGAGCTGCCTTTTAGAAGGGAGGGTGGCTGCGCCTGGCCCGTCCCAGAAGCCCACCCTAATGGAGATGAGGAATGGAGGGCAAGTGGTTAAAATGCAAGAAATCCTGGGAGGGGAGTGCGGAAGTGAGACAGAGAAGGGACAGCAGCCAATGGTGGGTACGTTAACAAGCCAGCTGGCACTGGGGCAACTGGGACTTTAATTGAACTGGGGAAACCTCTAGAAAACAGCTAAAACAGTGCTGCTCAAGCTATCTGTAGTGAAGGAGCAGGTTATTCAGTGTTTTTATCAATCCATCGTAGATGAGTACTTTTGTAAAATACCATAAAAATGTCACGGCAATGTCAAGTTGCTATAAAAGTTTCTAAATGCTTGCTGTCTCCCTTTCTGTACTTCTCCTGAAATGGATGGGCAATAAACATCCCGCAGCCTGCCACTGGTGTGTATGTGTGTGTGATTGGGGGGGGGGGAGGTCCACTTTCAGCAGCACTGGTATAGAACACACACCTCGGAGTTATCCCACCCAGGGAGCTGGGCTATTTGTGCATCACCTTGCATGTGTCACAGGTTGAGGGCTGCATTCTGGGGGGTTGGAAGGGTTCAGGGGGTGTTATTACTTCCTCCTCCATGTGTATAGGCAGAGGGGCCGTCCGCAGATTCTAGAAAGCCAGTGGGCAGAGATGCAGAATCTGGCAATTGGAAGTCAGCCTGGACAAGCCTGGGGAAGGAGAGTGGGGGAGGGGACACAGCATCTGCCACAGAAGGTTCCCCCCAGTCCATTTCTTCATTCTCCCCCTGTTAATGACACTCTGGGCTTGAGGGGAGAGCGAGGCAAAGGCCAGAAGGACATGCCCAGACAAGCAGGGAGCTCCAGCCCCCAAATCCAGGGCCTTCCTATGGCTAGTTATAAATGGAGAGGCACCATGGGGTGGGCCCTGCTTGGCCTGCCCAGCCGCACATCTGAATTCATCTTCCATCAGAGCAACCCAGCTCCCCGCTAAAAGAAAGCAAAGCCAAAACAAACCTCAGCCCCTCGTGTCACTTCGATAAAGCACCCAAGTGGGCGGTTTGCTTTGCTCCGCCTGGTTTTTCGATTCACATGCCTCTTCCGCGGGTTTGTTTTCCAGGAGTCCCAGTGGCAGCTCTTTCTGGACCCGCGATCAACTCTGGGCCAGCAAGTGTGCGGCAAAGGGGATGGAGGGATTGAAGAGCCTCCCTGGGCTGCCCAGGCAACCAGCCCCGCCACCCTACCATCAGCATCGCTCCAGGGATAGTTCCCTTCAGGGCACACGAGAAGCTGGGGCTAGCAGCAATGCTAAAACACCAACTGTACCAAGAAGAGATAACTTCAGACTTCCACCCCCCGAATTGACCTTGTGCTGGGCCCTTTATACACACTATTTCACAGTTCCAGAAAGAGCTCTCGGGAGTGTGGTAGAGAGGGATTGAGAGTGAGGGCTCCCATGTGGCGCCGCCTGGGTGTGGCTGCTGCATCTTCTACCTCCCAGCTGTGTGACTTTGTGCGCCTCGGTTTTCTCATCTGTGAAAGGAGGTTAATGGCAGGACCTACCGTACTGAGTTGTTCATGCATTCTTGAGGCTGATACCTGTGAAGCACTTCTCCGGGGGAGGTACAGAGCCCCCACACAGTCCAGGGGCCGCCCCGGTCAGGCTCCCAGGCTCCCAGGCTCTCGGCTCAGTGTGCTGGCAGCTTCCAGATCCTGGGTCAGCCAGGCCCCTGGCTCTCAGGGGGAAGGGGCCAGCAGCCAGTCGGCTGGAACCTCATGAGACCTTTGCTCTCTCCTGCAGCACGATTTCACTATTGTCACACAGATGGCAGCCAAGGCAAGGAGTGTGACTAAAACTTTCCACTTTCGGCTGCTGGCTCCATGATGACACATAGGCCCGGGACCTAGGGCTTCCACCAGTCAAGCTGCCGCTGCTACTACTCCTACAGCAGCCACCTGGGAAACTTCTTATCATCACTGCCTCGAAGGCCAGTCGGGTTTTCTTCAAAGAGGACAGGCCTTGGGGTCATGGCCCTCCCCTTAACCAGTCCCCACACAGTCGGCAGTCTAGGGTGCCCAAGGGGATCATGGGATGCAAACCATTCCCAGATTAGGTATGTTAAAGGTTAAAGGTTCACAGATCTGTCTTATCCAGCCCAGAGTCACACGAAATCCAGACCTCTGTAATCATTTCCAGTTTTCTGAATTAGTTCACCCTTATTTCCAACCATAATTCAGGTATAGGGTTGCCAGATAAAACATAGGATGCCTAGCTCAGTTTAAATTTCAGATAAACAACAAATACTACTTTGGTATCAATGTGTCCCCCATATCGTATAGGACATCCTTACACAAAAAAATGTATCCAGTGTTGATCTGGGATTCAAATCGAACTGGGCATCCTGCATTTTTGTTTGCAAAATCTGCCTCCCGCCCGCCCCCCACAGTTCAGGGCCACAGAGGGGTGTCCTCATCATCATCAATGAAACCTGGTCCCCTCCTGTAGCAATTCAGGTGCCCCCAGAAGCCAACCTGGAGAAAGGACTTGGATGCAGGTGGTTTGATTGGGAGGTGATCCCAGGAAGCACAGCAAGGGGGCAGGGCAATGAGCCAGGGAAGGGAAGCAAGGCGATAAAGGGACAGTAATGAGGGGATTACCTCTGCGGGTAACTGGGGCTCCAACCTCTGGGGAACCTCCCAGAAATCCTGAAGGAGCCTTAGAATTGTCCCCCCAGAAGACAGACCGAGGGCATCCCTGCACCAGCTCCCATCCCTCCTGGTTAGGGGTTGTGCGAGGGACCGTGAACTCCCCCGCACTTCCCGCTTGCTTGCTCTTGTGCTTAACTGAGCATGCCCAGGGCAGAGACGCAGGGAGAGGCAGGTGCTGGCAAGGTCCTGGGAGCTGTTTACCACAGCTGCAGGCGAGCACCCCTCCACCTGAACACAGGGGAGAACGGGTGGCATGTCTCCGGCATCTGCCTCATTTCCCTTTGCCCAAGGTTGACCCCCTCAGTCACAGAAGGACGGAAGGGCTTGCTCCCTTGACCTGAGAGGGTTGTTTGGGAGATGAAATGAGGTCATATGTGGGAGAAGGTGTTAAAAACTGTAAAGCACTGGAGAAATGGGAGGTACGGTAAGCATAAAAGAGAGAGTGGGGGAGAAGTAGGAGGAGGAGGGAGGGAAAGAGAAGGGGGAAGGGAAGTAAAGGGAGAGAGGGAAGAAAGAAGGAAGAAAGAGAGAATATACTGTTTACCAGCAACATAGAAGACGGCTCAAGGAGACTGATTGATTCAAGCAGATTTTATTAAACGCCTTGCTTGTACCAGGCCCTTGGCTGGGTCTTAAGGATTCAGTAGTGAACAAAACTGTCCCAGTTCCTGCCTCTGCAGAGCTTCTAGTCTCCTGGGAGAGGAAAATGTATAGCAAGTTTGTAAAGCGCTACGGACAAAAATATATCAGGGGAGGTGGAGCAGAAGGGAGAGTGAGAGTGATAGGGTGACAATTGTTTGTAGGGTGGCCCGGAAAATTGTCACTGAGAAGGTGACTTTGGGGTGGAGACGGGCAAGCAAGCATCAGGAACCCCTGGGGGAAGCTTGTTTCCAGAAAAGGGAAGAGGCAGTGCACAGGGCACCTGAGGGCGGATGCCGGGCCAGTTGGGGAGAGGGCAAGGAAATCAGTGTGCCTGAAGCAGAGAGAGCAACAGGGAGGGTGGTAGGAAATGAAGGGGGGGCAGCAGGGGTATGAGATGATCATCCATCCAGGGTGGATAACGTTGATTTCCTGGGAGTGAGCTGGGGCCGTTGGAGGGTGGCAAGCAGGAGAGTGACCTCGTCTGACTTAGGTTCTAAAGGGAGGGCTTTAGCAGCTGCTATGTGGAGCACAGACTCTAACCGGGCAGAGCAGGACGCAGGACGGTCAGTTGCGAGGCTACCGTCGCCACCCAGGTGAGAGCGGATGGTGGCGGGATGGGGGCAGCAGCTGTGGAAAGGGTGGGAACCGTCACATTCTCCATCTATGTTTGAAAGTACTGCCACCAAGATTGACCGCAAGAATGG
Source organism: Dasypus novemcinctus (assembly GCF_030445035.2). NCBI lineage: Eukaryota > Metazoa > Chordata > Mammalia > Cingulata > Dasypodidae > Dasypus > Dasypus novemcinctus. The sequence continues at coordinate 45,117,566 of NC_080704.1, forward strand.
ATGAGAGAAATAAGCTACGGATGGAGCTTAGGTTTGGGAGCTGAGCAACCAGATGAAGGGTGCTGCCAAGACGGAGGTGCAGAAGACTGTGGGAGGCACGAGCTTGAGCAGGGAGGTGACGGGGGGACTTGGCTGGGTCCAAGATGCCCTTCAGCCTCCAAGTGGAGCCGCTGCGTAGCGGTGGGGCACGGGGTCGCGCTGCAGAGGTGAACGAGGCAGTCCTCAGTGCGTAGATGGTGTTCAAAGCCAGGAGATGGGATGAGGTAGAGACAAAGAGAAGAGGTTTGAGAGGGAACCGTGGGGCCCTGCAAGGGATAGAGGCAAGCGAGGGAAGAAGGGGCCAGGAAGGAGACTGGGAAGGAGGGGCCAGAGAGATGGGGACACCTTAGGATCAAGGTGCAGTGGGCTGTCGGGGTTACAAGACCAAGCAGCCATCACCACCAAACAATCCTTTCAAGGGGAGCAAGCGCCTCGGGGGTCTTTTGGCCTAACTTGGGGCTTTTGTTTTAGACAAAGCCACACCTGCGCCCCCAGTTGCCTGCTCCTTGTTCAGCAACCTGCTGCTTGACCCCCTGCCCCCGTTGGGGCCTGAACTTCTGCCCTGTCCCCAGGACCCCACCCCCACCCTCCTGCTTCAGCTCTCCTGGCTTCTGAGCCAAACCGCGTGAAAGCACCCACAAGCCCCAGAGTGCATGTGTCTGGCCCAGCTCCACTCCGGTTCCCACCCAGTTCGGAACCTACCACCCCCCCCCCCCAACCCCACCCCACTCCGATCGCCTAGCAGCAACTCCCACAGCATCCCTCCTGGCACAAGCCCTGCTTGTGATTGCTCCGCTTTGTTGGCCAATAGGTTCTGCCCATCAGTGGTAAGCCCATTTCTCCCGGAAGCTTTCCAGCGAGCACGCCTTCTTTCCTTCTGCTAGGCCAACCCCGAAGTCACTGAGCCCTGAAAAGACCCGGTATGCAGAACAAACTTGGTCGTGAAGAAACGCACACAAAACACGCACCTCCAGGTACGCTCACACGCTACTGCCAGCACCATCCTCCTTTGCAACCAAATCCATCGCGGAGCCACTCAGCCATCAACAGCTACGGGGACTCACGGCTGAAGAGGCCCAAACTACACGTGCACATCTCCTCTCTTCTTGCTACTCCGAGGCAGCAAGGGCCCTTAAAAACCGATTAGAACATGCTCCCCTCCTACAGAGTAAATAAATGCTGGTCTCTGAGGAGGGAACAGGTAGGGAGGGAGGCTGTGAAGCACTGGGTGGGTTTTTCCCTTGCCACAGCAGCCTCTTCACTCATTGGAGGCTGGCTCAGAGGTTTTAGAGGGAGGCAGCGCCGTAACTCATGAGATTAAAACATGCCCGCTTCTCCTCAGACATGTATTCTATATGAAAATGTGGTTTATGGGCATCAGGTCCACAAATCTAAAGCCCAAGCAATTCTACCTATGACCATCCGTCATGGAAGTTACACTCGCTGAGAATGAGAATTTACAGGACCACCGTTCGCCCATAACCAGCGATGGAGCGTCCTCCCTCTGAGGAACCAGTTCTCCCTGACAACAACACTCCGCCCCGTTTTTACTGGCTGGTGCCAAGACTAGTGGCATTGACTCTCAAAAGAAGAGTATTTATCACGAGACACTCTCAAGGCCCATCTCTTCTGCTTTGCAGAGAGGCAATTGGATTAGGAGTCAGAAAAAAACCAAGTGTGATTTCCACCTCTGCCACCCACTACCCCTGGAAGTGAAGCTTGGCCAGTCCCCCTCTCTGTCTCCATTTCCGCCCCTGCCCCCAAATGAAGGGAATACCTGTCCCATGAACCTCACTTGCAACAGTGGCTGCAAGAATTGTCTGGGGGGCACAGAGGTAGCTCAGTGACTTGAGTGCCTACTTCCCATGTACAAGGTCCTGTGTTCAATCCCTGGTACCTCCCAAAAAAAATTGTCTGAATTTGTCAGAACACAGTGGGCAAGACACTGGGCTCTGGATTCAGACTGCCTTTCAAATCCCGATTCACCCACTTACTCGCTGTGTAGACTTGAGCAAGTTGCTTAACCTCTCTGTTCCTCAACTTCCAACAGAACCTGCCTCGTAGTGTATCATGAGAATTAATAGGGCTCAGAATAGGGCCTGGCATGTGTTGAGTGCTAAAGAAATATTACATAAAATTCATTCATTCCACGACCATTTGTTGAGCCCCTCCTAAGGGGTAAGCATTCTGCATGGTGCTGAGAATACAAAAATTAATCATAGTCATGACTTAGGGAGTTCACATTCAAATGTGAGAAACAGACTTACATGCCATGAACATGACAAGGACTGTACCAAAGAAATATACAAAACATAAGGACAAAAGGAACAGGGGACAGTGGTGCCAGAAGAGGGATTTCAAAGGGCTTCACAGAGGAAGTGACACATGTGTTGGACCCTTGAGCATTAGCTGTATTGGCATTCCCCAAGAGGGCCACACAGTCTTAGTGCCACACAAGTCCAGAGGCATGTGGCCTTTTCTAAGAATGTGAGACTTTATTATGGTTGTAGATGGGACACTGGAAAGACAAATTCAGAAACATTGCAGGGACCAGATTTCCAAAGGCCTTGAATTCCAGGTTAGGGGATTTTAATTTTATCCTCTATGTGCTTGTTTTAGCTCAAGGCCCCTAGAAGCAGACTATGGAATACAGATTCTTGTGGAAATGATTTATTAGGGGGTGTTACCAGGAAAAATTGAAAAAGGAGTAGGGAAGGGTCAAAAGCAGCATCCCACTGAGGGCAACTTTAGCTGGATCCTGCAGAGACAGCATACCTCGCGTCTCAGAGTTGTCCAGATGGGAGCAAAGGAGCTGGAGAACACATACTGGCCATCCATCAGGCACTGGCGAAGGCCAGCCCCCAGGAATCTGGGGCTGTCCATTCTCTCCAGCACAGGCAACAGCATGCTAGCACCCTGAGGGCAGTTCTTCAACAAAGAGACCCAGGCCCTCCCATGCCCTGGCCGTGGTGGGTGAAGGCACCCCAGGAGCTGATGGCCACACACATGGAAAAGAGGTGGGAGGGGTATGAGCAAATGGCTGGCAGTGCCTGCTACACTTGCGGAGAGTCATGACAAATTTTTAATCAAGAAATTCAATGATCTGATCTCTATTGCCATATCAGAAATCTAACTGGCAATGTCACGAACAAATGGAATGGCAGGGAAACAGGCTAGCCATGAGGAACACATTAAGGAAGCCAAGGTAATGGTTCAGGCAAGAGCTACTGGGGATGTGGACAAAGGTATAGGGAGGGGGAGACTGCAGAGGGGAAGGGGAAGTAAGGAAACATTTATGGCTAGCAGCGGGGAGGGGAGTGGTTTGAATTTGAGGGAGAGGGAACTCTCTTGTGTGACTTATGGACTAAGGCACCAAAAACAGGTTTATTGAGGGAGATGGGAGGATGGTTTGGGCCATGTTGAATGCTTGGAGGACACCCAACTGGAGATGTCCAGTGGGCTGGTGGGAACATGGAGCCAGATGGAAGTAGAGTGGCTGCAACTGGAGCTATCAGTTTGGAAGGCGTTGGTATATAGATGCTATGTGACAATGGGAGGCAGGAAGAAAGGAAAGAGTCAGAAAAGATGGAGAAGAGAAACACTGGAGAATGTCCTTGAGAGATGAGCAAGAGAGAAGAGAGGGAGCAATAAGATAGTCTTGGGACTCCAAGAGGCATGCATGTAGCTGGAGGGAGGGGAGGAAGAAGTTGCCAGAAGGAAAAATGGTCAATGGCATTTAATGATGCATAGATGTCAAAGGAGGGTAAGGAAAGAGCAGAGGTCATTAGACTTGATTATTATGAAAGCATTGGGGACCTTCAGAGAGAAAAAAATGATGGCAGAGAAAACTACATTGTAAGAGGTTGAAGAGGAAATAGGAGAAATGGAAGTGACCACGTATACCAGGGCTACCAAAAGTGTGGTCCCTAGGCCAGCAGCTTCAGCAGCATCTGGAAGCTTGTTAGTAATGCAAAATCACGGGTCACACTCAAGACCTTCTGAATTAGAAACTGGGGTGGGGGAGGGTGGCGGGGAGTCCAGGAATCGGTTTTAACAAAGCCTCCAGGTGATTTTGATGCAGGCTAAAGTTTGAGAACCACAGATATATACAACTTTCAAGAAGTTTGCCTGTGAACAGAAAGCAATGTGCCACCAACCTACAGGGAAGCCAGTACCCAGTTAGGATTGAAAATTGAATAGTGCTTCACAGAAATTGGGAGAATATATAGGTAGCCCACTGGTTTTGCAACTAGCAAAGAATAGATGACCAGTATTGGCCAATCTTCATGGCCTGATTAAGGTTGGCATTCATGGGCAAATGGCCAAGGTAAGTGACCAGTGGAAATGTGACATGCTATTCCTTTGGAGCACAGAACCATCATGTGGACCATAATTTTCACTTTGATTCCTCCCATCATTTTACAATCAGACTAGTGACTGATTATGGCCACGTGCTCCAAGCACAAAACCAACCATCAACCAGGTCACATGAAACAACTGAACCTCTGTGCTTTGAGATGTTGCAATGAGTTAGTGGTGGCAAATCTTGCCATGGAAGCCAGACTTCTAATTCCTAATGCCCAACTTCACTCTAGGTTTTCACTGCTGTGAAACAAGCCAACCCAAACCTAGTGGCATGAAAACAACAGCGATGGATTATTTTTATATGTACTCCCGTGGTTCTGGGCATTGGCTGGCCTTAGCTCGACGATTCTCCCCTGTGGTTTCAGTCAGAAGGAGGCTGATGCTGGAGTCATCATGGACACTTCCTCACCTGCAGCTGATGCTGGCTGTTGGCTGGAATATCACAGTGGGGGATGTTGTCAGAACATCTCCATCTGGCCTCTCCATGTGGTCCAGGCTTCTCACAGCATGGCGCCTGGGGTCCAAGGATAGCTTTGTGAGCGAGAGAGCCAGGCAGAATTGTACCACCTTTTGTCACCTAGTCTCAGATGTCACAAGGCCTCACTTCTGCCATACTCTATTCATAGTGGCAGCCCTGGTTCTAGGGGAGGGGACAGAGACTCCACCTTTGGATGGAGGAGTGACAAGGTTCCGGAAGAGTGTGTAAGGCAGAAAATATTGTTTTAGCCATTTTGGCGAAATACAATCTGCCACAGGAAATAAATCCTCCATGGTCAACCCAATTATGGCCTTGCTCACTCTGGCAGGTGAGCTCCAGTCTGCCTCTAATTACCCATGACCAGGCTGATTTGTCATTGCAGTGACCTTGCTTTAGAGGAGGGGCATGGAAAGTTGGAAGGCAAATCCTCAGCAGGCCTCCTGGGCCAGAAATCCTGCCCTGGGCCCAGGCTGGAAGGCTCTGGAAAGCCCCCACTGAGAGTCCCTTCCTCCTGCAGGGAGTTCAGCCTGGGAAGGGTGTGGTTGCTGGAGGGAGAAAGGGAATTGATCAACAGCCGGAATTACATCACCCCCTCTCTTTGTTCATTTTTCATTACTGTTGTTGTTCTTTTTCCTGTGTTTAATTTCTCTCCTTCCTTCCTCTCCCCTAGGACCTCCCCCTTAGAGATGGGGTTGGGGGGTTTGATTGATTGGTGCTGAAAGCAGGGAGGTTGCAAGTAGAGAGAGATCACCTTACCCCGGAGATAGTTTCCATGGCAACAGGGACAGGTTGGTGGGAGGGGCAGGCAGATAAAGGGCCCCACTTTGGGGTTCGGTGTGCGGTGGAGGTGAGGGCTGGAGTGTTTACAGTGTGGAGAAAGAAAGAAAAAAACAACCGCCTGTTCAGTGGGTCAGGGAGTGGAAAGATTATTCCCGACAGCTTCGAGGCTGGCCTCCTCTGACCTCCCACCCTCCACTACCCCCTCCTTTATTACACACAGCCCGAGCAGCAGCATTTGTCTGCTTCCCACCCCTCATCCTGACTTGTAGCCCTTCTGGTCATGATTTCCTCCAGGAAAAAGCTCTCTTTCCTCCTCCTCTTTCCTCCCGCAGCTCGCACTCTAGCTCCATTCTGGCCTCTAACCTGAGAGAATCAGCAAAGCCAAGTTTCTGTCTCTTGGGCCCTTGGGTGAGGGAGACAGCCCAGCCTCCCATCCCACGACAGACTGGGTGGAGAGGGTGTCTCCTGGCCCACCCACCCTCTTCTCCAGAACACGATTCACCCGACACCCTTCTTCAGGGGAATTGAGGTCTATGCAAAATAATCAGAGGAAATACCAAAGGCCATTAATTAGCCAGGAATACACAGGAAGCCCCAAACCGTGACTCCCCAGGCATCTGACATGCTCAGGGAGAAGTGCACCCAGCACTGGGGTTCCACTTTTTTTTCAAAGTTCCTCCTCCTTCTCCAAGGATAGATCTAGAACCTGATTCTCTCTCCCTCCTCCCCCCACCCCCCTCCCCCTCACCCATCCTTTAACTCCCCTGGTGCTGATCGCTCCCTAGCCTGGGACCACCGAACGCTTCTGTGCTCTCCACTCGCGTTCTTTAACCCCAGTAGATTTCCTTTGGTCTAATAGAGCAGCAAGCGTCTCTGGGGCGTGCTCATCCTAGAGTAAATGCCCTCCCAACTCCCTGAAGGAGTGAAACAGAGGCTCTTCAGCCCGGGCTAGCAACTGTGGGGGGCCACGGGGTGTCCCGCCCACTGACTCCCTGCTAGACTGGGCGGCCCTCAAAGGCAGGGTCCAAGTGTTGTTTCTCTCTTGATCTTAAGGGTCTCCCTAGGGAGATTTAAAATGCTCCTTACAAATAGGGGCACTTAAAAATGCATGTTGTAACGAGGTCATGAGGCCCCTTAGTGGCCAGGTCCCCAGGGCCCGAGAGCTATCTGCACTTCGGGTGACTAACCATCCTGGTCCTTCTGGGACGGTCTTGCACTCCAAGCCCCTCGGTGTCAGGCAAACCGAAGCGGTCGCCTACTCGATTGCACTGCAATCCTGCCTCCTCCCGGCCGTGGGACCTGGGGCGTCGTGCTTCCTTTCCCTGAGTCGCGGCTGCCTGACCCGTGGGTGTACTGTGAGGATTAAATGGGATAATAAATAATAACACTAATAGCAGCCAACAGTTATAGAGCACTCACTACGTTCCGGGCGCTGTTCACGGCCAGCGCTTCCAACGGGCGTGCGAATTCCCTGGGGATCTTGTAAAAATGCAGATACGGAGATTCTGCATTTCTAACAAGCTCCCCGGGTGATGGGGTGATGTGGAAACTGCTGGTCCACAGAACATGCTTGGGGTACTGGGGACCCAAGCTCGCTACATAATATGAAAATCATAGAATCCCCCTCCCCCGCAACAACCCAAGGAGGGTTCGTATCCTTGTTCTACAGACAGAGTCAAAGATGCCAGGAGGTTCAGTGACTTGCCCAGAGTCACAGAGCTGGAAGGTGATAGAGCAGGGGATGGGCGTGGGGGGGTGGTAGAGCTGGGGAGGCAGAGGGTGGCGCGTGGTTACCCAGGGCAATCTAGCAACGGAAGGCAGAGTCATGACCCAGTACCCTTTTCTGCTACAAAGATAATGTGCCTGGGTAAAGGACTTAGTGCCAGGCCTGTCACGTGGTCACCTTCCAATGAATGGTTGTCATTATTGTTACCAATTACATTAGAAGCCCCCTTCTCCTGGAGAAAATCATTCATCTTTGCCAATTCCTCACTAGACCGGCCGTTTCTAATAGCCATCCAGCCGTCATCTAATCTAAAGGCAAGGGACAGCCCTTCTGAACGTTTTGGAGCCAGAATCTTCCTTCTCTTTTCTTTTCAGTAAATTGCTTGGGACTCCTTGGGGGGCCTGGGCCCCAGGGACACGCTGTTCAGCCATGGCCATTCCGACTCTTTGCAATACACAGAAAGGAGGGCACTGAGTCTTCCATCTGTTCATTCAGGGGTAAGCCTTCCTCTCCCAGGGTCAGGGATAATGACTTGCTCTTGTCTGAATCCCCAGTGCCTGGTCCAGAGCCTGGCACAAATGCCCCACAAGCACGTGTTATTTACCTCTGTGCCTCTTAGGGCTCACTGTTCCAATCTGTAAAACGGAGACCCTCACACGTACCTAGAATCCTAGCCTACGAAATCAGGCAATTGAAGAACAATCCTTTCCCACCGTACCGTGGATCTATGACTAAACCCCTACTGTGTGCCTAGAACTATGGTGCAGCTGGAGAAAGAGAGATCTGAAACAGAATCGCCTCCCTGTCCCCCATCTGGCAGTTTTGTGATTTCTCGCAGCAGATGGTTGCAAGGGAATGGGGACTCAAGAGGCAGACGGCACAGCCCCACGGAGCGTTTTTAGGCATTCTGACCCGGCGTGGGGGGAGCCTAGGCCCGCTCTGTGAGAAAGCGGGGAGGAGAGGCTTGATCTGGGCCTTGATCAAAGTCCAAGAAAATATTTGGATTTACAGAATTGGTGGAGGTTTCCCAAGGCAGGGTAGTAATAGGAGCTGACAGCTGCCACCCCCTCCTCTATCTGCCCCGTTCAAAGACTCCTCAACTGTTCGGGTTTGGGCGGAGTGTGAGGCAGGAAGCCGGGCAGAGAGAGGGCAGACGGTCAAACCTCCACGGGGTATGTCTGGTCCACAGGGGCTCGGGTGGCAGGAGGCTGTCCTGAAGGGGCAAGCTCCCTCCCAGGCACAGCCCAAGCCCCCGAGTCTCCTTGGCTCTCACTTCCCTCCCTCCTCACCCCCACCCCAGCCCTCCACGGGGACAGCTTCCAGAGGTCTCCCTGAATCCATATGTGGGTTTTGGCTCTTCCTGTTTTTTGGCTCTGCTCGGTGGCGGGGGATTTGAGGGGTGGCTGTGTGATTTGTACAGCTGTCATTAGGGTAATTGCATGATATTTTCCCAAATTTCTCCTGCAGCTTCAGGCTGGGTTTCCAAACTTCCTGCCCTACCAGGGGCTCCTGTGAGAGGGGGCTGGCTCTGAGCCTTCCGGGCAGCTGCTGATGGCCGACGGGCAGCCCGCCCCAAGAGACCCACGGATCCAGGCACCAGGGCTCTAGGGGAGGGGTGGGATGCGGCCCCTGGATTGGAGGTGTGGTAGCTTCGTAAATGGCACAATTGTGGTCACTGTTAATTATACCCAGCGTCACTGGCCCCTCTCGAAATGAAAACAGACACGAATTAACCTGTGTATCTTGGGAAGAAACAAGGATGCCTTTTTGTGACACCAGGATTTGGAAAGTTCCTCCACTGTCCTCAGGGAAGGACTGCAACCCTGCATGGCATTTCTCAGTTGCTTGTCAACCCACCCCTAATTACACACAGAGCATCCTGAGCTGGCTTAGGTTAGTGCCCAGAGAGCTGGTGTTGAAAGAAAGTAGGAAGTTGTATGGGGATAGGGAGCACTTTCAGCAAGATGAATTAATGATGGAAAGAATGAATGAATATTGGGAACTGAGTTTGGATCTGACCGGTGAAGGATTAGCTACCTGTCTTCTGCAGTGGATTTGCCCACCCACATCCTGCTTAGCCTGAGAGATTAACACTCAGGACTTGGTCCGCCAGCCTGTCAAAATACAAACACATACACACACAACCTGTAAGAAAGGAAAGCAGCTCCCCTTTTTGGCTGGTGGGTGGAGGCTGGGGATCAGAAGAGAGAAGTCCAAGGCTGCAAACCCTCTAAGAAAGTGGAAAAAGTTCTGGGGCCGATGCTCCCTGGCCCTGAGTTCCTGGACTACCCAGGAATGCATGTCCCTGGTGCGCCCTCTGAGGCTGGAACAACGGTGGAGATGGCGGGCAGCAATGTGGGCTTTAGGCTTCGGGTCTCATGTGCCTTCTGACCTGCTGGCTGGGGAATGGGATGCACCGTGGAGAGTCTCGTCACTTAGCATCGCGTCTGCTCAGACATGATGCCTCCGAGTAATGTAATTTATATTTCATGCACAATTGAAGCAGCTAATGGTGTAATTCTCCAAGGGGGAAACAAGTTGTTATAGTGTTAATTACATTGCCGGCGTGTTCCCTCTCCTTTGCCCCCCAAGTGCTCCAAGGGAAGTTACCAGGTAGCAACTGAGTGGGTGTCCACGAGAGTGTCTTTGATGGGTCCCACTGATGTCAGAGCTGAGGAATGGCAGGAGGGCTGAGGATTCTTCCTTCCTCCCTGCCATGGTGGAGAGTGGGACAGGGAGTGACATAGCTTAAACTGGTCTAGGTTTCCTTTTCCGGTTGGTTAGGGTAGAATCTTGCTGGGCGGGAGTGCCTTTTCTGAGTACACCAGGACACTGCTTGGGAGGGGAAAGTAGAGATGACACATTTGGGAAAGGTGGCAAAATACAATTTTTAAAAAATCAAATCCATCTTAGTAATCAGCAGAGGGTACCATAGGGTGTGGTGGTTGAACATGTGACCTCTGAGGGCAGACAGCTGGGACTGGAGTCCCAGCTCTGCTGCTTATAAACTGGGACCCACCTGAGCAAATAGCTTCACCCCTATTGTATCAGTTTCTCAACTGTAGAATGGGGAGAAGGAATGACCAACCTCATAGGGTTACAGTGAAGATTAAATGAGCTAATGAATGTGCACATAGGTATGTATAATACCTAGGCACATAGCATGCACTGAGTAAATGTAAGTTATTATGGTGAGAGGGGAGTATTTTCATTCCTTGGCTGCTAAAACAAATACTACACAATGGGTTAGCTTGTGGTTTTTGAGGCTGGGAAAAGTCCAAACTTGAGGAGTCAGCAAGGCCATGCTTTCTTCCCAAAGACTGGCATTCTGGGGCTGGCTCCTGGCAACCCTTGGTTCTTGGCCTTTCTGCATGGCAGTGCACATGGCAGCATCTTTTCCTATCTCTTCCAGGTTACATTGACTGCCAGCTTCTGTCTGCTCCCCGTGGCTTCCCTCTCCACCTGACTTTCACTCTTCTTATCAAGTAGGACTCCAGTAATCTGGATTAAAACCCAACCTATTTCAGCTGGGCTGCACCTTAACTGAAGAAACATCTTGAAGGGATTTTATTTACTATGGGTCTACACCAACCAGGATTCAGACCAATACCAAGAGTATGTCCAAACAGAGGTGCACAATTCAATCCACCAAAGCGAGTAAACAGTGTTAAATTGCGCTAAGGTTCTGGCATTTTCTGCGAAACGGTTCCTATATTCCAGGAAGCCAAATCTACTGAAAAAGAACAAATGTCTCACTTTTCAAAAGAGGAGAAATATAGATTTTGAGGAATTATAGTACTGCAAACTTGAGGATGTTTCCTAAAATATCATATTGAAGTTGACTATTGAAGAGATGGTTTGTGAGTACCTGGATGAAAGGGGGGGCAGAGGGAGAGGAGCAGGGGAAGGAAGGAAGGAAGGAAGGAAGGAAGGAAGGAAGGAAGGAAGGAAGGAAGGAAGGAAGGAAGGAAGGAAGGAAGGAAGGAAGGAAGGAAGGAAGGAAGGAAGGAAGGATGGGAGGGAGGGAGGGAGAGAGGGAGGGGGGGAGGGAGGGAGGGAGGGAGGGAGGGAGGATCATTAAGGACTGGCTGGATTCACTCTACACAAGTCAGGACAAACTTACTCTTTATCTTTTTATTGATAAATCAGAATAAGCCTCCCAGTGGATGAAGGAAAAGTAATACACATAATGATTCTTGATTTATGAAAAGCATTTTACAAAATCTCACAGCTTATCCTCATTGAAAATATGGACAAAAGTGGACTGCTGGTAATATAGTTTGATGAATAATAGCTGGGTGAATAATCATACACCTAGGTGGATTCAAACCCCACTTCTGGACTCCATTCTTGTGTTAGTCAAGGTGAGCTAATTGCTGTAAGAAACAACTACCACATCTCAGTGCCTTAAACAATAAAATGTTTGCTCACATCATAGCACAATGTGGTCAGCAAGAGGAGTCTTGCCTCCACATAGTTATTTAGGAACATGGACCCATCTATCTTATGATGCCATCATCTTTAATTTATGGCCTCCAAAGCTTCTGGAGAAAGGGCTCAGAGCAGAGTCTTGGGTGGGAGATTTTTGCAAGCCAGGTCTAGAAATGGTGTATATCATCTCCATTCACTGGCCAGAATTCAGTCAGATGGGACCACCAAGCAACAAAAGGCCTGGGAAGTGAGGTTTCACCATGTGTCCAGGAAGAAGAGAATATGGATATTGGTGAATGCTACCATTGTCTTCTGTAAGCACTTGTATGTATTGATGCCAATCTTCAGGGAAATCTCTGGCGACAAGCCAAACTCTGTCTCTTGCCCTGCCCTAACCACATTATTTCTATCAATGACTTGGTTGAAGACATAGAATGTGCCTTATTATCCCTTTTGGGTGGAACTCATTTGGGCTATCTTATCTAATGGCAGTTTATGGGAAGTCTCCAATCAGGGGGCACCACACAGCCAGATCTCACACAGACTGGATTATTTCAGAAATAGAAGAATCGAACACCTCCTTAGGGGCTGGATTATCACAGAGACTATCTCCCCTCCCACAAGCAGTAGGAATTCACTGATCTCCACTGGATACCATGTCCTAAATATGACTTAAATGCTCTCCTGCACTGATTCTCTCTTTCTATCCTTCTATTTCCTCTCCTCCCACTAGAACAATTCTCTATCCTGCTTCACAATTCAGATTCCTGAGTGGGAGACAGAGAGCATATCTGATGTGTCCAGGAACTGGTCATGATCTGTGCTTAGCAGAACATGAGCTTTTGCAGACATTCGGGCAGCATTGGGTTTGGCGGTGTTTGGACAAGAAAGAAGACTCGTTTATCAAATTCTGAGGTAAGACAAAGCTGGAAGTAAAGCCTATTATTATGGCCGAAATACTAAGCCTCAAAAAGATTTCAGTGGACTAGAGTGATAGGGCCAAAGTCAAGAAAATTACGTCATCTCCATCAGAGGCCCAGCAAGAAACAAATCACTTACTCAGAAGGTTTAATTGAAGAGAGTTTAAGGAAGAGACTACTCACAGAAGAGGGGCAGGGTTAAGGAAATCAACAAGTGATGGAGACGTACCCAGGGGCTAACAACAGCAGGAAGCTGTTACTCCTCTTGGACTTAAAAGGGCACAGGGAGGAAAGGGTATTGCTGTGATTCAGCCTGGGAAGAGGGGCCGCCAGACAGGAGCTGTTAAGCATAGGTTGAAAAATGCAGCCACTGCCAACACTGCTACCTGGAAGGGGGAGATTTGAGGGAGAGGGGGTAAGTAAATTCTCAACTTCACTCTCCTCCCTCACTCCAACCTCCTGCAGGAGCCTCCCATAGGCCACACCCCATCCGAAGCCTATGTCTACAGAGGTCATCCTCCCAGAACCCAGGCCAGGGCGAACAGCAGAGATCATCTGGAGGGACAAAAGGAGAACGGCTGTCATAAAGATGAACAGAAAGAAATGTGAAATGGTTCCAGCTTAGAAAGTCAGTTGCACAAAAATGAGAGGGTATCCATTTCAATGTGAAAGGAGACATATTGCATGTGAAAAAGCTGCAGAAGCATGCACCAGCTCTCTGGTGCTCTAATAGGAGCAAGGGTTCTCCCTCAGGGGAGGCGTTGGTCCATGCATCCACTGCTTTCTGCCATGATTGGACAGTACCTGGGGATGTGAGCTAGGCTGGATTTCACCCTTTAGGAGGAACCTTGTATTGTATTCAGAGGGGGCAACCTACATATTTGAAGAGTCTTGGAAACAAGTCTAATGAGGAAAGGCTGAGATAGAGGGTGGGGCACCATTTCGCCTGTAGAGGAGATGCCTAAGGTTTTCAGGCTATAACTTTCTTGAAGTATTTGAAGGGCAGACATGAGAACTCGCTCTTTTGATATCCCTTCCAACCCCCCTTTCTTAGTTTGCCGAAGGGCTGCCACTGCAAAGTACCAGAAATGGGTTGGCTTTTATAATGGGAATTTTATTTAGGGTAAAAGCTTACAGTTCCAAGGCCATGAAATAGCCAAACCAAGGCATCAGCAGAGATGTTTTCTCAGGGTCCTGCCACATGGTGAAACAAGATGGCTGCCGGTCTCTGCCGAGGTCCCTGCCTTCCCCTCCAGAATCTACCATCTCCCAGATCTCAGCTGTGGGCAACCAGGCATAGGGCTTGTCTCTTACCGGGCCTCCTCTCTCAGGCTTGGCTGCTTGGCTTTCTTTCTGAGCTCAGCTGTGAACTATCAGGCATATGGTTGTCTCTCCCTGGGACTCAGCTCTTGGAGCCTCTTAGGTCTTCTCTCCTTGAGCTCAGCTATGGGCAAACCTGGAGTCCTTTCTCTCACATGGCTGGACCAAATATGGTGGCTCCCCTTCTCCTGTGTGTCTCCCTTTATATCAGTTTTGGTAAGAGGGCAGAGATTCAACCTCAGTCATGCCTCACTCCTGGCATAGCCCACTCAAGAAAGACTCACACCTACAGGAATGGATTAGTTCAAAAAGATAATCTTTCTCTTTTGGGGATTCATGAAAGAATTTCAAACTGTCACACCCTTAATACCCTCAAATGGTATGCACCACTCCTATGAACTCCCAGAGCAAACTGTAATTGTTCACAGGCTTCTACTCTGTTGCAACGGTTTATTTGCCAGTCTGTCTTTCCTACTAATTGAGAACAGATACTTTCCCACCACTGCACCCTAATACCTAATGCTTGGCTCCTGAAAGGTGCTCAGAGAGCCTTTGTGAAATAAGTGAAATGTTCCAGCAGGAGCCAGTCTTCCATGAGAATATGGAGAAGGGAAGGTGTGCAGTGGAGGGAGTGAGGAATCTCCCTTCTGGTGTCAATGTCTGCGGTTGTAGATGCCGGAGTCTGAACGAGGTCACCTGCTCTCTCTGAGTCTCAGTTTTCTCAGAGGCTCTTGGGGTACTCCCAGGATGCCATGAACTAGCAGATCTGTACCAAGTTCAGGACATAGCAAGTGCTCAGAAAATGACTGGGGTTATCACTGTTGTTTGAATGATCCAGACTGCTGAAACTACATGTCTTAGGTTGGATACCTCGGAAGCAGACCCTGAGACCAGGATTCACGTCAACATGATTTATTAGTAGGTATTCTCAGGAAAACTCATTAGGGGAGCAAGGAAGTGGGACTGAAGAGAGAGGCAAGCCAAACGAAGGTGTAATATCACACAAAGTCCCACAGAGTAGCTTTGGGGATGGTGGAAGCGACAAGGATGCTGGAGTATTTAAACACCCTGCTTTCCCCTCCTCCCCACACATGCCCGTTAGTTATTGGTCAAGGGCTGCCCCCCAGGGGAACATAAATTCCCAGGCACTTGCCCACAGGAAGTCAGAGCAGACTTCAGTACCCAGGGGCTAGCTGCCTACAAAAGCCTTGGGTGCTGCCTATTGGGAAGGCACACCAGGATCTGGTGTGCACGAAAATGGTCAAAGGATGATCTGTTCCAGGAAGACAAGAAGGGGTAGTTGGAGGCCAAGGTTACCAGGGAAGCACCATTCACCTCCATCCATGGAGAGGTCCAACCTCCTTCTAGTCAAACCCTTCAGCTGAGCATCCCAGCCACCAGGATGCAGGAGAGTCTAAGAGGGATCTGCTACCCAAGTAGACAACTGGTCATCCTCTCCCCACCTCGTCCACGTCTCTTTGGGGTGTGTTTATGTTTGAAAACCATTCCACACTGTGCTCCCATAGTCCCTAAGAGCCCCAGGGGTCTGCAGAGACTGCTAAGGAGCAGATCCAGTGAGTATGGGACAAAACTCTCTGAGCTGATTTTTCTGAAGCCATTTTTTTCCCCTGTTTTCTTTTTCTGGATACCTCTGGTGGATACAGCCTCTTCCACCTTCCTCTGTCTCCATGTTACCCATTTTCTAGGACTCTGCAGCAACGTTCGTAGTCCTAGGGGCAATCAAGGTCATCAGGGCACCGATGTCCCTCTTTACGGCTTGGCTAAAAAGTCTTTGGAATCATTTATGGCTTTGGAGGTTCGACCTCTCTTGCACTGGAACCCCAAGCAGAGATGGGAGGGGAGGAGAAAAAAACATAATTCCCAGCATGCAGGTGCTCCATGTGCCCAGGAATCATGACTCAAGACCCTTGCAATGCCCCCAGCACCTCCTGGAGGCCCTAATAGGTGCCTCAAAAGAGGGACATCTGGCACCTGCTTTCAAGAGCTCATGATTTTCAAGGTGGCAGGTACTGAGGTCCTTTGATAACCCCACAGATGGCCTCAGGCTGCACCTAAACCTCAGCTCCCACTGAAAGGACCATGCTCCTTTCCCCAGCATGGTCGGTAGGAGCAGAAACCCCCAACATCTGCATCAGACTTTACAACGTGCTTGCCCTTGTGTTTAACAGCTGCAGAGGGCTTCCAACAGCACCTGGCCCGTGGTGAGTGCTCAGTCTCTGTGAGCGGTGGTGACAGTATATTCTCCCCATCCCAGCATACCAGTGAGGTCGGGGGCAAGTACCAGCACCCCCATGTAATGGACCAAGAGACTAAGACTCAGGGGAGTCAGTGAGTGTCGGTGCAAGGATGCAATCTTCATTCATTCATTCCACATTGTGTCGTCTGTATGCCAGGCACTGCACCAAGTTCTGAGGATCTGTGTACTGTGCAAAACTGACATGATCCCTGCCTTCACGGAGCTCACAGTCTAGTCAGGGGGGAGACTGTAAGCAAATAATCCTGCAAATAATCATGTTATTGCAAACAGAAACAATCCCTCTGCAGAGAGGGCTTTCAGCCCTCTGAGAGCTTGTGACAAAGGACCCCAAGTCAGAGGGGAAGTTGTTAGAGGGTCTCGGTGGTGTTGGAGCTGAAATCTGAAAGGTAAAGAGAGGGGGGGTGAAGGAGGGCAGAGATTCTCAACCCTTAGTGCATCAGAATCACCTGGCAGGCTTGTTAAAAAGCAGATTGCTGTCCCCAACTCCTTCCCCCAGAGTGCTGATTCGCTAAATCCAGGTGAAGCCTGCATGCAGATTGGTTTTTTTAATAAGCTTCTACTTGTTACTGCTGCTGCTCCCATGACCATACTACAACCACTTAACTAGGCCAAAAGGAAGCCTTCAAGGAAGGTTTTAAGTGGCTGTGAGAAAGGCATATGCAAAGGCTCTGGGGCAGGCAGGAGCAACTGAGTCTCTGTGAGACGGCCAGGGTGGCTGGAGCTCAGGTGGGTGATGGGCAGCACCAGAGGTGGAGGATGAGCCTGAAGATGCCAGCAGGGGCCAGACCGTGCAGTGCCACATCCCAAAATGTGGTTTTTAGCCCAAGAGTAATGGGAAGTTATTGGAAGTTTTAGGAAGGCCAAGGCTATGGCCATATTTGTACCATTCTGCTGCTTTACAAAGAAGGGGTATGAGTAGACAGCAAGAAACCAGTCAGGGGGCCCCAAGCTTCCAATTACTCCCCCCCCCCCTCATTGTCTATTACATGGGGGCTACCTCCAAGCAAACTGCCCAGGTCCCACACTCATGCCCTCTGCCTGTCGAGGCATTAGCTTTTGTTATCGTTGGTGGCTATGAGGTAAGGATTTTTCTCAGGCTCTGGCTACAAGGAAGACTCCTTTAGAGGAGTGCTGTGCCATTTGTCCCCCAAAATAGCAAAATTAAGACCAGGAGCTATGGGAAACATGGGCTTTTGAAAACATCAAAACCGCTGCAAGAATCACTACAAGTTGACATTCAAGGAGTTGATTTCTAAAAATGGAGTGCTTGCAGAGGGATGAGTGCAGGGTTTCGCTTGCTGGGGTGTGGGGATCGCTCAGGACCACCTGTCGGAGGAGATCAGACACAGCATGGGGGCGCCAGAGTCAGTCTTCCGGGGTTCAAATCCCAGTGCTGCCCCTGAATCTTAAGAGTGGCCTAGGGAAATGTCCTCAGCCTCTCTCTACCTCAGCTTTCCCCATCTGCCAAATGGCTACAGTAACAGTACCTCGTCCATGGGGTTGCTGTGGGGAACTGGACCAGGTCATCCACAGAAAGCACCTAGATCCGTGACTGTTGTATGGAGACGTTCAATGAACTTGGCATCGTAGTCAGCATCATCATTTTTCTCCTAGGAATTTGGGGAGGATGTCTGTGCACACCATGGCGTGGGAGAGGTGGATGGCCGATGCTCCCTGACATATCTGGTTTTGCTTGGCTTTGCATTTTGTTTTTGTTTGTTTGTTTTTTTTGAACAGCAAGAGCGAAACAGAAGGCTTTAAAGGAAAATTTGAGAAAGACGTGGTGGCAGGGGGAGGTGAAGGTGGCACAAAATGAAGCGGTCTTGGGTAGTAGAGCAGACAACGCGTGCCCAGAGCCCCCGGGATCGGATTTCACTGACAGTGTCCCTGGAACTGGATTTCAGTGGCCTGCACCTGCCCTTGCCTTCCAGGACTGCCTGTGGTCTGTTCAAGCGTGGAGAACCAAAAATGCTTAGGACTTGCCATCCTTCTCCCACGTCCCTCAGGGCTAGGAACCGACAGTCGCTTACCCAAGGAGACACAGCTTGAAAGCAGGACATACCTCCATGGACAGTACCTGCTGAGGGCCCCTGCCTGAGAACACACCTGGCTTGACCTCTTCTCCTTCCTTGTCCAGCTGCCCTCCCAGCGCCACTTCCTTAATATCATGAATATATAATACCCTTACACATGAACCTCACCTCAGGGTCCACTTTCCTCCGAACCTAGTCCACAGGGTTTTTTTAAGGAGGCACCGGCACCAGATTTTTGTAACCAGGCAAACTCAGATCAAAGGAGTCTTGTTTACATCAGGTCAAATCATGAAAGGAGGCAGGAGGAAAGGGCCCAGTCCCTGGGGCAAGACTTATTTCTGGGATGCTCTCAACTGCGTGCAGGTCTCCAGCCTGCTCAGAGCGCTAAAGTTGCGAGCCAGCAGACCCGGAGCGCAACGTGGTAAAAACACACGATGCACACAGAGAAGTGGCTGCCCAGGCTGACGGCAGCCTCCCCTCAAAGCCCCGCTGGAAGGACTGGGTGGGGCTGAGGGAGTGAGGAAAAGAACGCGAATTCAAAATACGGGTGCCAGGCTGGCTGGCTCCGTGGTCCACCTGGGACCCGTCCTCAGGTCAGGCACTGCCACAGGGTCTGGGAGAGAGGATAGAACCAAAGTCAGAGGCAGAGAACAGAGAAACCGAGAGACGCAGAGAGATGCGGACACAGAGAGAAACCAAGCATGGGAGAGAAACAGGCAGAGATCTAGAGGTAGAGACAGTCAGAGACAGAGAGATGGGGAGAGGGACAGAGAAAGATGGACCCAGAGAAAGATGAGGAAAAGACAGATAGGGTCAGAGAGAGAGACAGGAAGAGAGAGACAGACAGAAAGAGGGGTAGAGATAACAAGAGAGAGACAGGGCAGAGAAAGAGAAGGAAAGAGACACAGAAAGGCAGAGAGTGGGGGAGGCACATAGAGAAACTGAGGCACACAGAGTTAAAGAGAAGACTAGAGAGACAGAGAAAAGCAGGAATAGAGAGACAAAGGGAGAGAGACAGAAAGAGGATAGAGATTCAGAGAAACAGAAGCAAGAGGGGGTGAGGGAAAGGCTGGCAGAAGCCGTACCCAGAAGGCCACAGAAAGATTCTAAGGAAGGTTCTAGGGGCTTCAGGTGGGAGTGGGCAAGCCCCAGAGCTGGGAGTGGTGACTGACCCCTAACCTTTCCAGCCAGAGGGCAAGGGGCCAAGCTGCACCGTCATGGCTCACCCTGAATCAAAGGGTAGTGTCCCAATGTCCAAGGGAACCGCTCGGGGCCCCGAGGGCCGGCCCTCACACCTCTGCTGGGCTGACATCAAGCCGAGAAGCACAAGGGGCCCACCCTGGCCCACCCTGGGCCCTCCGGACTTACACACACCCAACATCAGCCCCTCCACCCTGAAGGAATCCAGTGAAACCCCGCAGCACGCACGCTCCCACCTCAGAGAAACCCTCCTTAGCGGCGGGGGTTACCAGCAGAGAGGGGCCAGGGGGACTCGTGTGTTGTCAGGGTCTTGTTTTCCCAGGAGCCGTCAGCTGCTCAGATGTGCTGTGAGCAATTGCCACGCCGCGCGCCTTCCCCTGGCAAATTATTCTGCTGGAGTTTCTTCCAGCATTCGGAGCTGCGCTGCTGTAAATGCCAGAAATCATGTACATTAAGCCCGGAGTGACGGCGGGCTTATGGATGGATTTTCCTTCAAACAGAGTCTGCTGAGGCGCCCGGCGTGGGGAGGGGGGCGCGCATTTTATGGACGCCACTCCCCGCTCGCCAAAGCCTTTAGCGCTCCGGTTGCCCACATAATCCATGTCTCGTGGAGGCCGGGCTAGGGGCCTCGAAGGCCCAGACTGGGTGGGGGACTCAGCCCCTCTGCCCCTGGAGTCCTTAGTAACCCCTCAGAGGAGGGCCATGTTTCTCTCTGCCTGGGGTACAGGAGGCAGGGGACTGGGCAGGGGTCACACTCAGGCCGACTCAGCCCAGGGCCTGACCCCACTGCTCTCTCCCCACACTTCCACCCCCACCAAAGCTCTTTCCCCACTGCCCCTTGCAAAGGGAAGAGCCGTCTTCAATGCCAACACATCATTCTGGGACTGTCCCCCCTTATCCCCCTTCCCTTCCCCACAGCTGGGACTGCAGTCTCCAGGGGGCAGCCTGAGCTCAGCTCCTCTGGCCCCAAGCTGCGGTTTGGCCCCACATCCCCGATCCCCTGCTCTGCCTCTCCCATCTGGAAGGCTCAGCTGTCTCCCCGGCATGGCTTCCACTCAGGCCCTCCCCTCTGTTGCCTGGCTGCCTCCTGCTCAGCTCCTCGCCCCCCTTGGGGCCCACCCCTCACTACCTTCCTTCAGCCTTTACCTCTCAGGGCACCTGCTCCTGGCAAATCTCCATTTGGCCAATTCAGTGGAACCCTCGGCCTTTGGAGCTCCCATCTGTCACGTAAGAAGTCTCACTACCCTAGGTGGTGAGAAAGCGCAAACCAGCCCGGGGCTCACAGGCCATGGCAGAGAAGTCCTGAAATTCTCTCAGCAGCTAGAACTGCCTGACCACGTCCCCACAATTGCAGCTCCAGTGACCTCCTGACAGGAACGGCATGAGACACCCCGAGCCAGAACCACCCAGCTGAGCCCTGGCTGAATTCCTGACCCGGAGAAACTACGGGAGCTAAGAAAATGCCTGTTTTTGTTTGAGAGCGCTCAGTTATGGGGTGTCTAGTTACACAAACATAGGGGACCAGAGCCACACCCACATCCACAAAGCGAGTTTTCAAAGGTCAATGAGTCTGAAGAGAGCAAAAATACCAGAAGACATAGAGTAAATACCCAAAGCAGGCAAAACACTGCAATCTGCCTTGGATGATCACAAAATATGTGGGGCGTCGCAGAGCACAGCGGGTTGAGCGTCTATTCCCATTGCATGGCACCCGGAGACAGAGGTGTCAAAGCCGTGGCAGCTCCCAGACCCCACTTTGGTTTATCCGAAATCTGGAAAACTGGAAAGCAGGCATGTCCGGAATGGTTTGGCCACTTGGCTCCTAGTAAGTCATGAACAAGCAAATGACCTGAAGACAAGAATCGTTCCCCAAAGTGATTCCTGTGGCCCTTATACATCCAGACCGACATTTCCAGGCATTCTCTCTGATGCCAAGAATCATAACCTCTACCAACTAAGGGGTTTGGGTAACTGATAATCTGGGACCTGAGACATCCATTGTCTCTTACTGCATGTAAGACCTGAAGCAAGTAACTTTGCCTCTCTGTGCCTCAGTTTGCCCATTCGTCAAATGGGAACAGTAGTATGGACTTTTTCCTTCAGGTACTGCCAGGGTTCAATGAGTTAATAGCTGTCAAGAGCTTAGAACAGGGATTCTAAGCAGGGCTATGGCAAGTGCTCTCTAAGTGCTACCTATTATTCATATTGCAGTTGTTTCCCCAAACTAAACAAATAAACTAGGTTATTGAGACTAAAAGATAATATTCAACTTATTCTCAGAGACATAACTGTCAGGCGAGAAATTTGGCTTTCCTTCCACTATTCCCTCTTCAGCATCAACTCCCCTCCCTAACGCGTGCACACACGCACACATACACACACACACACTCAATAATCAGTCCTTGTTTGCCACAGGCCACACCACGGTAATGTATTAGTGCAGGAGGAACAAGCAGCTTTATCTTCCTCTCCAGGCAGAAGCACATGTGTAGAAGATGGATGCAGAGCACCTGCCTGCCTTGTCGGCAGAGAATGCATCTCTGATGGCTCAGCAGTCCCCAGGGAAGGGGGGAAGAGCCTGACCCTGGGGGCCTGACCCCAGGGGGGCCTGA
This sequence comes from Dasypus novemcinctus, assembly GCF_030445035.2. NCBI lineage: Eukaryota > Metazoa > Chordata > Mammalia > Cingulata > Dasypodidae > Dasypus > Dasypus novemcinctus. The sequence goes on from NC_080704.1 coordinate 45,139,748, forward strand.
GAGGGCTGAGAGGCCGGGTCCCCAGGGGTCACTGCCATGTCTCTCCTAATTGCAAGCCTCCTCCCTCGTCTGGCGGCTGTGTCGGCTGCAGGCTTTCTGCCGTGGACCCCGTCTCCAAGGGGACAAACACGTGGCTTGTCAGACAGAGGGGCAGGGATCCGAGTGAGCTGCAGTGATGAAAGACACACGTGGCCTTTCCCTGTAGAAGCAAGAGAGCCTCTACTGGGATTCCTGACTCATGGCAAATCTGACCCCGAGGTGGTTCTGCTGGACGGAGACTGTCCTTACAGGAGATTGTCCACAAAAAGCCTCCGACAGCCCAGCAGCCCCCAGCCACTGGGCCCTCGCCCTGCAGCACTTCCGCAGCAGGCAGCTTGGGGCCCTGGCAACTTATGGGGAAAGGACCATTTACGTTGCGAAAGAGGAAAAAATTAGGAAATACAGGAATCCAACTCATTTTGAGGGAGGGGGAAAATAAAAACAAATGCCTCGAGGAGGGATGAGCTTTCCAGCTTTTGAGTTGCTTAACAGATACTTATTGTGTAATATTTATTGCGTATCAACAACGTGCTAGGCGCTGCAATTGACTGGGGATCCTGGCCCAAGAGAACTTAGGGTCTTTTTCCTACTCGTGGGCCACTGATTGGAAGGCAATTGTGGTGGAAGCTGTGGCGACAGTGAGAATGTGCCTTGCAGCCCTCTCCCTAGGGGAGCCGCAGAGCTCGGAAATCCATGCCAGCATTTATGCCAAGGCTACCCCTCCCGCTGGATGCTCCCGGCCAATGACTGAGTGTGGCGCTCCCTAAGGCAGGTTCATCCTTGGGACATACAGGACTCTTCTGACAGCTGACTTTGGTTTGAGAACCGTCCAGTGTCCTGAATGAATGCCCCAGGGACAGCCTAGGAATCTCCCACCCAGCCATCCCACCCTCTCGCCCTCACTCAGGATCAGACTCTCATGGCCTTCTGACACTCTGCTAGCCTTTTCCAGCAACCTCCCTGTTTTCTCTCATGGGCATTTTCCCTAATGAAATCCTTTCTAATTCAATCCCGTCGTCCTGGCAGCCACTTCTTGGAGGACCTGGACTAACCTAGAAGCATTGCCAAGTCCTTCTCCACGTGTAAGATGCAGCTTTCCCAGATCCGTCACCCCGTAACCAACATGGACCCCCTGGCAGACACCTGAATTGCTCCACTCATTAGGAGCCTCTTTATAAATTTGCTGTTTCTCTGGTCGCTTTTAATTTTTTAAGAACTCACAACAAACCTGCAGCTCCTGATTTTTCTGGTTCTCAGGAGGTACAGGTGACCCATGGCAGGAGGATTCTCACCATCCAACTCTTCCAGCATATTCCAAGATGCCTCTAAGATTTATTACTGTGATGACCAATAACTATAGCACGAAGAGCCAATATCACAAGGCTACACTTTTCACAAGCATTGTCTCATTTAAGCCATTTAATGCCTAAACTCTTGGCATATATCCCTCCCCACAAGAAAACCAGTCTCCCCACCATCCACCCAAGCAGACGATGCCCTTCCTCGAACGACAGCTCTGTGGCTTGCCCTCACTCAGCAGCCCCTCCGCCTTTGAGAATACAAATCAAGACATTTGCAGGCAGAACCAAAAGATCTGATCTTAAAAAGTGTTGAGTATTTTCCAGAGACAACCAATACCCAGACTGAGAAATTACAAGCACACAGCTGAGTAACCAAGACCAGCTTGACCCAGGCTAACGGAGGATACATGCAACTCCTCCTTTTAATCCTATCCTGTTCTCTGCACCCACCCCCACCCCCACCCCAAGCCATTTCTTTCCTCAGCCTGCCTCAGCCTCTTGGTCCTTGAAAAGCAAGGCTTTTGTGCTCACATGCAGTACACATCCCAGACATCCCCTGACCGTTAGAGCTTGGCCATCCCCACATTCTGAAATGTTACCCAGCACCCTCTGAAACACAGCTCTCCATTCTAAACAGAGGCCATGGGATCTCGCCCAAGTTGCTTGGTACCCAAGAGCCTTGGTAATTCCCTTATCTGTAAAACAGGGTCATTGCCAGGCTGAAAGGAGAGGCTGGATTTGAAAATCAGTGTCATTTCTTGCCACTCCAAGCATGGCCCTTGGACTAGTCGCAGCAGCCCCTGGGAACTTGTTTAGAAATCCAGGTTGCCAAGCTCCACCCAGACCCACTGAATCTGAGCCCCTGGGCTCACTTGCACATTAAAGTTTGACAAGTCTTGCTCTCTGTTTTTTTTTTTGATGTCAGCCGTTATTCTCTCCCTGCCAGTCTATACCCTCAGGTAGTATTTCTGAGCCAATCCCTCCACCCTTGTAGAAGTTTCCCTCAATGATCCCGCCTCTTAGTTCCACATTCCACTCCCTTAGCCACTTCTCCTGCTCCTCCCAGCTATTCCTTGTCTTTCCCCCTTCCTCTCCCCAGTCCCTATGCCCAGGGGTCTTTTCGCTCCCCATTCCATTGCTTCCTCTTTTTTGACCAATGACCTAGTCAGCCCCATCCAAACCCACCCTTTCTACTGCCTTAGCAATAAGGGGAGTGCAGGAGGTGCCTTTTATAATATATATTCACTTGGAGGACTTCGCTCATCACAGCTTCATGGTCAAGGACCTCTGCACCCCTCCTACTGGGCATGGAGAGAGATGGACAAAGGGGCCCGCCAGACATCAAACCCAGGGCCAGCCGATGTACACATTCAACTCTGATTCCAGGCCTGCTGGGAGGCGAATTGCCCCCATTACATGTGCCTGAGGTGTGATCTATTTTCTGTAATTACGGTGATGCCTTCTGTGTATATGTTAAATGACTATAGCAGTTAATTATTTGTGGATAAACAAGGGATGCCTCTTTGCGCCAGGAGAGACTGAAAGGCGCCTGGGTGAAAGAACCACAGGATCAAAGAGAAAGGGAGGGGGGAAAGTAGGAGGAAAATTCATTCTTTCCCCAAGAGCTTCTTGGGGGAGGATGGGGTGAGCTGATTTGGCTTACAGGAGATGTAAAGCAAAGACAAAAAGCCCTTGAAGCAAGAGTCGACTGTCCTCAAGGGTCCAAACCAGGGTATAGAGATGAGGGGTGAGCTCCAAAGTCTGGCAGGAATGCCCCAAATGCTGACCAGCCCACACACAGCCTCTGCCTTCCCTGGTGTCTATGCTGCCCTGGGTAGCTTTTGGGGGGAAGGGGACGCACACATGCAGAGCCTGTTAGCTGCTGCAAATATCCATCCTCCTCTTGTCCCTTAGGCATAGAAACCCCAATTTTTAGCTGGACATATGATCTTCTCCCCCAAGGAAGACTACATTTCCCAGTGTCCACTTACAGCTAGATATGGCCATGTGGTCAAAAGTCCTAGCTGATGGGGTACAAGCAGAAGCAACTTCTGGAATGTGTTCTGGAAGGGAGTGGATAGTTCCCTTTTGGCCCTTTCCTCCTTTTTGCCAGCTAGAATGGGGATGAGATGGTGAGCTCTGGCAGCCATCTTGGACCATGAGGCAGCCTTGCAGATGGAAGCCATGTTGAGCAGTGCAACAAAATAAAAGGAGCTTGTGTCACTTACAGTGTGGAACCATCTTACTAGCCTTGGACTTCTGATCTCTGAACTTTTATATGAAAAAACATTCTGGCTTATTTAAACCACTGTCATTTTGTCATTTTTGTTACTCACTGCCAACCAAAAACTAACTGATGAAGATAAGAAACATGGTGTCTGAAGACAACCTCTCCAGGAAGCACACATTGAGATGGAAATTTGCGTAGAAGAGGTATACTGGAGTGTGGTCTCAAGATCAAGATTTGAGAGGGAGTGAAAGAAGAAGAGTGGACAGAGGAGAAGCTGAACTGCAAGGCAATTGCAATGGCCTCAGTGGATCCCACAGAGAACTCAGGAGTGGAGATGGCTCTTTAAAGTTTTCATCAAGACAAGAGAACTAGCCTCTGGACCGCTCTGGGCTTTGGTTTTCTCATCTGTAAGTATGTATGTTACTGATCTTGCACTTGAAGTAAGGATAAGAGATCATGAGTGAACAGACCCTGCTCATAGGAGGTGAACAACTGTGAGAGCCAGCCTGTGGAAGACTCCAGAACTTTGTCTTCTCCTCATGTCTTCTGGGCACCCATGTCCATGTCTTAACTAACTGGCCTAGCTATGCATCATAGGAAACAAGCAGGTGACTATCAGTCCTTCAGAACCTTCTCTAACACCATCACCCTGACCAATGGGGAGAATTCACTGTCTCCTCCTCTGTATTCCCAGAATACTCTATTCTTAACAAGAGGATGGCTCTCACACATTGACTGTGACAGTTTTTCTGTTGCCTTCCCCTAAGGCTCTGAGATCTGTGATCTCTGTACCCTCAAAGGGCAGGACTCTTTTGGTGGGAAGTCAGAGGGAGCCAACTCAAACAAGCTCAGCTAAAAAAAAAAAGATAAATTAAAAGGTAGGTGGCTTCAGGCATGGCTGAATCCAGGTACTCATACCAAGTGGTAACAAGATGGCCACCTGCAGTTTCAGAATTATATTTGATTAGTAGGGCAACCATGATGGAAAGGGTGCTTTCCCAACAATTTGAAAAAAAATCCCAGGACTGTCACTCCTCAGCTGGAATTGGTCAGCACATGGCTGACTCCATTTGAATGACACAGACTGACCGGGGTGGCTCCCCAAAGGAAAACTGGGGAGACGATGGGGAATGGCTGCCGACTGGCCAGGCAAAATAACAAATATCCCCTTCAGGCGGCTTCGCTAAGGAAGTGGGACTTGTGCCCACTCCACCCCCCTCCTACTCTTGTTTAAACAGAAACCAGCCTTTGCTCAAAGCCACAAATTGCAAAGGGCTGGCACCTACGCCATTTAATCTCTTAACTCACTCAAATCAATTCTAGGCAGGGGAAAACTGTCCTCACAAAGGCCCAGAGGTGGGGCGAGCACACGGCAGGGGAAGATTAATCGAGCAGCTGTGTGGTGGTAGGATCAAAGGTCGAGAGCCTGGAGGGGTGGGGGTGGGGGGACTATTCTTTTCAGCCTGAGGGGAAGGGGGCCCACCCCTGCCTCTGTCCAGTCCAGCAGAAAAGTCCCAGGTGTCCCAGCAGGAGGGGCAAGGAAAGGGAGAGGGATAGAAGGCCGGGGAGGACGACTTGCTCGGATCTGGAAGCTGGCGATGCAGGAGGGAGCAGGCCAGTCCGACAGGATTCTCAAGTGACGTCTCTGACAGAAATGGGGACGCCATGAGGGGAAAGAGGGTGTTCTTGATTTCCTTATTTGGAGCAGAAGTGCCACAAGGAGAAGCCAGGTGAAAACGACCACAGGCCACACCGCTGAACCCCTAGGCATGGCTTGGCCAGGATCCTAGGGGAAGTGTGAGCAGAAAGAGAAGCAGAAAGGCCGAGAACTGGGCTTTGGCAGCGGCCCACATTTAGGGACTCGGATAAGGAATATGGCTGCAAAGACGGAAAGCTCAGCAGCGGTCCTGAAAGCAGACAGCAAAGGGGAGGGGGTCTCAGCAGCGCAGGGAGTGGGGGCACGATGGTGGCATGGGAAGGGCTGTCGGGGTAGGATAAACCTTTTCTGAACCCTACTGGCCCCGTGTCCCTGGAATAAGGCAGCGGGTGGGCTTCCTGCTCCGACAAGGTCTGGGGTCCCCAGAATTTGTACCTGGCCTCGGGAAGGGGACAGGTGGGTGTTTCATTAACGCTTGTCTGCTAGTAATTGGAGAGGAGGAAGAAGAGGGGGATAATGAAGAGGAGAAATAGGAGAAGGGGAATGGCTTTGACACCTCCTCCACACACACACACACACACACACACACAGGCTGGAGAAGGGGAGGGAAATTGTTTCTGTTCTCAGAGAATTCCTTGGAGAATCCGTCACAGATGCCATCTTCTCCAGAAACATCGGGTTCTCACACACGGGCGCGCACACGCACAGACGCACAGTCACACAGAGGTCCACGTGTCCCTGCAGGGATGGGGCTGCTTGGCTCGCGTTCTGCTGGCTGTACAGTGACCCAGCAGAGGTGGGAAGGAGCCGGCCATGGAGAGGCCCACAGGGGCTTCATCTCCGCCTGCCCCTTGCCGAGGGACCGAGGGACTGAGGGACCGAGGGACCGAGGGACGGAGCCGTCCGTCTTAGTGTGGGCGGACGGGAGTTTCGGTCCTCCCTGCCGGCAGGCCTGGGCAGGCGCTGGCCCCAGATGTCAGCGCTAATGCCTTGATAAACACAGAGCTTGCTGGAATGTGGCTGTTAATTGGGGATAGAGCGGCAGCCTTTCGCTCTGGGAGCAACGGTTAATGACAGGCCCGCTGGGGGAAGCCACAAACGTTTGCCACTGTTGGAGCTCTGTCCTCTCTGATTCTTAAGCAGCAGTTTATCTAAAAATTGCCAATGCTTTCCTGGGAATAATGATTTCTTGGAAGCTACGGGTCTGCTCTCAGACTTCGTAGCCTGCTGTCAGGTGGACCTTCTATGGGCCCAGGGGCTGGCTGTCTTTTGGGGGACAGCTCGGCTTTCCCCCTGTGCCCCTCCCATCCCTTTCCCAGGTCCCCACTGCGCCGCCACTGCAGGCATGTTTGAAGGGGCTTCACAGCTAATTTGGGGCTGAGCAGGAGCTTCATTGAGCGATGGTGGGTGAGAGAAGGCAGGATAAGAGAGGGAAGGGCAGGCGAGAAGCCTCAGCTGTCCGGTGGAAGAGGCGTCTTGCATCACCAACACCCACCTGACCAGCTCAGGGTCCTCTGGGCTGGCTGCTGGCTTCTGGTTTAGGCTGAGCTCCAGGCCTTCTAATGAAGGAGTGTCAGGGAAAAGGGATTACAGTGGCTGAAAGGCCCTCGGCAGGCCCTGTTTCTCCCTCAGAGACTGTTTCTAGAACCCTGTGCTTGTAGCGGGAAGGAAAGGGCAGCCCACGACCAGTCAGGCAGGGGGCAGCTCTACCCAGGCCACAATGGAGGGCTGGGAATTGCCACCAAAACTGACTACATCTGTCCCAGGGTCAGCAGAGGCCAGACCACAGCAGGGCGCTTGGCCTGGAAACATGGCCACAGGCAGCGTCCTCCTTGGACGTGGAGGGCAGTGACACAGGCGGTTAAACTCAAGGCGTGGGCCACAGGCCAGCCTTCTGGCTTGGCAATTACACACCGTCTACCTCTGCTTCTCTCTGCCGCCCCACCACCTCCCTGTCAGCAGGCTTTACTGCCGCTAGCTCGCTCGCCTCTTCCTGTCAGCAAATGTTTGTGTGTGGCGTTGCCGGGTGACAGTTCAGCAGGGCCTGCATTTTCCTGGCCCCCGGGCCCCATCGGGGACCTTCCCTCTGAGGGTTCTGTGGGCCTTGTGCGTCAACGCCACGTGAGCCACAGCACGTTGAAGCACAGGCTTGCGCCCGGCTCCTGGAGGGAGGGCCACGCTAGCTAGATCTGCCGAGGGAACTAGAAGGTGGAGCCAGACCTTTCTCAGGCTCCCAGCTCCCCAGGGAACAGCACTCCTCATCCCCTTCACAGACACATCTGGGGAGACTGTCATTTATGTGGTCAAGTGCTGAGGTCACAGGCGGCTCCCTGCCCGTGGGAATCAGGACAGCAGGTCGGACCACGAGGCATTTCCTAAACACGGGGTATGTAAGGAGATGCCCCAAGGTGTCTGATGCAAACTTGGATTCCTAGTCAGGCACTGCCAGCCACTCACTGTGTGGCTTCGACAACTCACAACACTTTCCTGACCCTCTGCTTTCTGATTGGTAATGTGGGGTGATGAGAACCGCCCCTGTCTGATTCCAAGCCAAGAGGACTTGTGTCTTGCTCTAAGTGAGTACCAAGAAGCCAGGGTGGAGATGTCAGAACTGTGAAAAGAGCTTCTACCCAAATGGGGAAAATGCAGGGGATTAAGTAAGTTCAGGGATCTGGAATGGACCCACCTGGGACAGGTAAAATGGAAACCAGGTAACAAAAACTGCTTTCAGTTGGGCAGGTGGCAGCTTGAGGGGGTTGCCTGAGAGGGAGAAGATGCTGAGGAGTTACCACAATCACTCTGAGGAGCCAGGGATGGAGGGTGGCAGGTCCTGAGTAGAGAAGGCAGCAGAAACCGGGGGCTTTCAGTCACGCACGCCGGAGTCCAAGTTCTTGCTGCAGTTGCATGACCTTGAGCAAAGTTGCCTGATCTCTCCAGAGCTCATCTCTCCCCTGTACCCGGCATACTTACCTGACAGGGCTGCTGGCAGGTGCCCAGTGAATTAGGCCCTCGATCTGCTTGGGGAAAGAGGTCGCATGGGTGGAAATCTGAGTCACCCCGCGAGGGCAAATATGCATAAGGCCAGACCCAGGGAAGGGCAGGAATCAGGCATGCACAGTGTTCAAGCAAGGTACCCAGGGCTGGGCCAGCTGGGAGGGCATGTCACTCAGGATTCTCGTGGTTCCGAGTGACAGAAGGAAACTTGAAGCAGAGTGTTAGCAACAAAGGGGATTTAGGGTTTGACGAGGACACGAGTCCAGGTCAACAGCATCCAGACCCCACCCGTATCCTCATGCACTCACTGCTACATACCTGTGGAGGCTAGTGAACCCCGGGGCTTCGTCTTCTGGCCACGGGGTCCCCCTGGACCTGTGCCCAGGGCCAGCCGGAAGTGCTGGAGGGGCAATGTCTCCAGAGGCAGCCCTCGAATGATGATGGCCATGGCATTGCTGGATAAAGGCCCTAGCTCCCTCACTCTTGGGTGTACACCTTAAAAGCATGTTCCATACTAGCTCCCAGAGCTCCCCAGCTCGAGTCAGCCTTCCTTGCCCCCAGTAATAATTAGCTTGAGAACACTGCCACTCATGCTTTCCCTGCCTCATTTATGCAGCGCCCCCCCCATGTGCTTCCTAGGATCATTTCCCACCTAAACTACTTGCTATCAAATCCTTATCTCAGAGTTGGCTTCTGGGGAACAAAAGCTAAGGCAGGCACTGAGGCTCCAGGCCTGGCTATTTCCAGGTGCTTAAACGATATCCTCAGGGATCTATTCTTCTCCATCTCTCAGCATGGCTCTCTCTTCCTCTTACCCCCACCCATGCTGAGGTTAAGATATATTCCAAATATTTGAAGGATGATATATAAAAACTCTATTTCAGTTCCTGGATAGAGACCAGGCATCTTCTAGATCAGGCACTGGAAAGGGAAGGCAGATGACACCCACGGAAAAGAGAAATGAGTGGATTGGGCAAAGGAGCAGGGGGCACTGGGCCATTGGAAGGCACCAGACAGGGCCAGGAGTTTTGGTGCTTTGAAGTAAAGAGTGATAAGAGGGCAATGCAAACGCGGCCAGAGGGATGATTGTGAGCCTGCAGGTGTGTGCTTAAGTACTGACAGAGCTGGCTCACGGAAGCAGCAGATGCCCTGTGATCTGGGAAGAGAGTACCCAAGGCAGCATGGGTGGGAGACGCCGGCTGCAGAGCCTGAGATGGAGGGATTGAAAGCAGGTGCTCTACAAACAGAGGGCGGGGCCACAGGAGTGAAGATTGGGGTAATCGGCTCTCTGGGTTTGCTGGGGACTTTTCCAGTTTTAGCCTCAAAAGTCCTCTGTCCTGGGCAAACAGGGAAAGTGGGTTATGCTAGCTGAGACATACGGGCATGAGCTCCCAGGGGAACAGAGTTTCTAAGCAGAGGGGCAAGGCGGAGCCTCCCTAGATGGAGCAGACCAACTAGAAGGGAAAGTGCCTGCTAAGCTCTCAAAATTTTGAACTTGCCATCACTTTTGGCCCTGGCCCTCTACCTCCAGGAAGCCTTTCAGCAATACTCATGCCTGCACCCAAAAATACACGTTCAAGGAAGTTTCCTGCCACCAGGTCTGCCATATTGAAAAGTTAGCAGCACCGACATTGTCCAATAATAAGATCGTAATAGGGGAACTGCCAGGGGCAAGTGCAGTTTCATCTTGCTGAGGACCTCTAGGAAATGCCTGGCAGATATCCCCCGCCCCTCAACCAGGGGCAAGGGGATTATACACCAACTCCTGAGATTCCCTGGTTGAGGCCTGCTTGCTCGGCTGTGGGTGCCCCCATACTTTTGGCCTCTTCTCAGCCTTGGGCAGAGCATTGGAGAAAGTCCTCAAGACAAAGAATGTGCACTTTGGCTGAGAGAGGACAAGGCATTTTCTGTAGCAGGAAGCCTCAAGGGATACAGACCAGGCACAAAACAGCCTCTGCCAAACCTAAGTATTGTCACTGAGAGAAATCCCTGATATGTTGCTTAAGGGGAGTGGGGGGAGGGGAGGCACAGAGTGCTGTGCAAAGCGTAATTGCATTTGTGCATATGGATAAAAGCCAAGAAAAAGCGAATACCAAGCCATGGCCATGACTGAGGGGAGGAGCAGGTCCTCTCTTGTCCTAGACCATGTTTTTCCAAATAATTTGTCATTAATAATAACGATAGTGATAATAAAATGTAAAGTGTGGGGAAGAAATGGAATGCGCCGGGGGCGGGGGGGGGGGGGGGGGGGGAGGGTTGTGGGGGAGGGAAGGTTCACAATCCTTTATCCAAAACCCTTAGGGGCTGATAAATTTCAAAATTCAGAAGTTTTCGTTTGTTCGAAAGGTAAGACCTGTTCAAACCATGTATTATGAAAGGCTCTGGCGGGTAATCAAGCACATTAATATTTCTCTGCTGAAACATATGAATCGTCACACAAAGTGGGATAAATAATGACTATAAAAAGCCTCACATCAGTTCAAGCCAGGTTTTGTTGCCAAATACATTTGTGCCAAACATATAAAAACTCTGGGCTTTCATTGGGCATAAGGGATTGTGGGTTGGTAGTAAGAAATGAGAGTTTCTAAAACCAGAGCCAGAGGGTCACAGGCAAACGGGGACGGAGTAGCGAAGCCTTCCTAGAATAATGCAGTTTCGGAGGTGGCTCTTTAAGTTAGGTTGCTCCCAGGGCTCAGCGACCAGGAAGGGCGCCACCCAGACCCACGTGCCTTCTGTGGCTCTTGCTTCCTGATGAAGTCTCCATGCCACCGTAGGGCAGCCTGCGTTGTGACAACCTAAACTTTCTGTCCGGACGAATTCCCTGGGGATCTTGTTAAAATGCACGTCCCAATTTCCCAGGAGAGGCTGACGTTTCTGGTCCCGAGACTGCACTTTGAGTAGCAAAGCTATAAAGTTATTTCTATTGAACCAAAGTGGGTCCCCATATAACTTCCACCCATCGGCCGTGGCAACCACAGAGAGCTTGTCAAATTGTCCTATAAATCATCAGGTCCCTTTGATTGGCTGCCAGCCAGCGGAGAACATGACTGGGCAGGGCTGTGGGGAAGGGAAGGAAAGCCAAATAGGAAAGACAGTATTCCTTCAGGTCACATGAAGAAGCCTTGAGGGACTGTGAGAGCAGGACCCGAGAGCAAATAAAGGCTGCGTGGTTGGACAGCTGGGCGTGACTGCGTCATGCTATTTTATAGCCCACATCTAGGGGAGGTCCCGGCCAGACAGCTGACTGGGGGCATTGACACCAGAGCGCTAATAAACCCCAGTATGAAGAGTTCATCTCTAGTCAGCCTGCCCCCGCCCTCAAACCAGATGCAGCCACCTTGCTTCCTCAGCCTCCTCCTGCCTGGTTGGGGTAGACAGGTGGGAAAAGGAGTGCTGCCCCAGGATGCAAAGGGCAGAGGCCCAGGTTCCAAGACCCCAAGAGGGAAAGAAGACACAATCGCCCTTACCACCGGGGGTGAGTATTGATGGGGAGGAAGGGCGCACAAGGGAGTCTTCTGGAAGGCTGAAAATGTCCCACAGCTTGATCTGGGTGGCTGTTTCATGGGTACACACATACGGCAGAACTCATTGAACTGCGCACTTGAGATTAATGAACTTCACTGGACCTCGGTCATATCTCAATTAAAATGTGGGGAAAAAATGTCAGTGAACTCCAACCCTGGGATGAAGGAGGTGAGCCCGTCCTGGGCCCCCTTGGAGCAGTGCCAGAGCCCTGTGGGCCGCAAAGGAATGATGACCTACCTAGGTTAGCCATAGGGGACTGCGTGCCTTTACCTGAACTAGACAATATGAATCCACCCCAGGTGTGACGATTAAGCAAATGAGACTTCTGCAAAGATGTCTCCTGATTTCATAGTCATACGGCATGTTTGTGAAAGAACTCATTTGGCAGAGAGCCCAACATCCATTCTGCTCCTCCTTTTAAGTCACAGAACATTTATTTGAAGCAGCAATGTGCCCAGCTTCACATTTCTGAGCCTCCCTTGAAGGTAGGTGTGCCCTTTACTCCAGCATATGGTGAATCTCTGTCTAATAGAGGGAAACAGAAGTGAGACTACTAGAAGGTTGCCTTTAAGAGAAGGATCTGCTCTTTGTCCTTTCTTCCATATTGGTGCCTATATATATAATGGCTGGAGCTCTAGCAGCCTTCTTAGACCATAAGGACAAGGAACGTTTTCTGGGGGTGGTCATTTAGTGAGCTGAAAGAAGCCTTGGTCTCTGATGCTTCTGGCAAGATTCCTAAAATGCCTATTTAACCTGAGAGAAAGAATTTCTAGCTTGCTTAAACCCACAGTTATTTAGGATTTTTTTCTGATGAATACAGACCAATCTAACATAGAGAGGTTCCCTTTGCCTGTATGTGATGGTACCCCCAAATCTCTCATAGCATAGTGCACACTGGCCCTATACTGGCTGTGAGCCTTGGACCGTGGGACCAAGGGGTAGGGCATCAGGGAGATCATATGCCAGAGAAGAAGTGGAGTAGAAAGGCTGGGATTCAGGTGTGGTAGGTTATAAAAATGGCCCAAAACTATTCCTCTCCCTATATCCTCACCCTTACAATATGACTTCACAGCTCCTCCCATCATGAAATGGAGTCCGTCAGTCTCTCTACCCCTTGAATCTGGGTTGGCCATGTGATTTACTTGGCCAGTGAGATAGTAGACACAAGCAGAGGTTTGCAAAGAGCTTGAGCACTAGGACTTGCCCTCTCATTGTCCCTGGAAGCCTGTGATGGCCATGTGAACTAACCCAGGCTAGCCTGCTGGAAGATGGAACACCATAAGAGAGATGCCCCAGATCATCCCAGCCAACACACCAGCTGCTGTTGGAGGAAAGCTCAAGGGAGCCCCAGTGAAAGTCTGCAGAGCCTGGCCCAGACCAGAACCCCCTGGCTAAGCCACAGACTTTTGAGAAATAATAAATGGTTGTTTTAAACCACTAATAATCTTGGGGTCATTTGTTAGACAGCAAAAGCTGACCAATACAGGGAACATGGCTCTTGAAGGGTGAAGCTCCCCCTCCCTTACCCAGCAACAATAGCAATGAAGAAGGATCCAAAACTGATCTGGAAACTGAGACACCCCAGCCCTCTGTCATCACCAAGACTCCTCCCTTTGTCCCGGATCCTGACCCCCAGTCAGGCCCCTCTCTCAGTGAGATCCATCCCTCCTCCGGGGAGCATGGGGAGGAGTCCCAGCCAAGCTCTTCTGTTCTCAGCAGTGGACAGGAAGTGGGAGTAGCAGGAGGCCACGGGAAGACAGCCATATGAGCATGGCTTTCCTAGGGCAAAGGGAAGGCTGTGCTGCAGGAGACAAGGGAAAGGAGTGGGGGCGGGGGTGGAGGTAGGGGCAGCCCTTGGGGCTAGTTTATGCCTTTAAAACATACAGAGAGACGGAACGAGCCTTTTCTATTATAAAATATGTGCTTAGCATATTTATGTAATAGTTTCAACACGTGCGCTGAATCGCGTTACTGCATTAGGGAAGGAGATTTTCTTTGCTGTTTTTGACGTCCGCAGCCTCTGCGCAGGTGATTTTCACACACAAAAGGGGACGGGGAACTATATGAGATTTAAGATTCAGCCGGCAGAAAAAGCTGACCTTTCTCTGGCCTTTGACCTTTGCCCTGCCCCTTCTCCCCACCAGCCCCTTTCATTTTCTTCCTTATTCCTTTTGCCTCTTCTCCCACTTTCTTGCCCTCCCTCTATTTCAACCGCTTTCCCCCTAACTTTTTCTATCTTAATTGGCCATAACATGGAGCTGAAATTCTTTTTATTATCTACTATATTTACGGAATGCAGTTTTATGTTCCTTGCTCTTAATTTTTAGAGTGGATGAGCTGAACGCTTTATGGTTTTCTTTCAACACATTTTAGATCAGGGTGGTAATCGTCGGGGCTGGTCAGGCATATTCCCATTCTCCTTTCAGGGCACGACAACATTGGATGCCCACCCTTTCCTGTTTTGGAACTATTCAAGGCCACATGACTTGCTTTGGCCAATTAAATGGGGGCACTCCTGGGTGGAGGCTTCACCAGCCCTGTGAGCTGTCTTGGTCACTTCCTTTTCCATTGCCGGGGCGACGGTGGGTGCTTACGCGGAAGTGAAGACCTACTCAGTTGCGGTTCTTGAGTGAGGACCGTGAGCATCTTCCCCTGCCTCCATCGGTCATGCAGCAGGAGGAGGGAAGAAGCTTTTTTGATACAAAGCCGGAGAGTTTGTTACCACAGCACTACCTTGCCTATTCTGACTGCTGCCATCATTTTACTTGATGCATCATCCTAGTTTGAGTATCTCCTCTAAGAAGAATTCATATCATTTACTGTGGTGTTAAAATGATGATCGATGCCAGTGTTTCTTAATCTTTTGGAAAAGGGATCAGGGTCCCTTTGAGAATCTGATGAAAACAATGAGGTTTCTTTTCCCAAAAGGACACATGGAAAATTTTGCATGTAACCGGAAGTGTTCGCTTGCTCTAAGACAGGGATGCCTCTTCTGCCCTTGGAACTGATGCTTAAACCATCGCTGCTCCTGCCGAGTAGCTTGAACCCAAGATTCCAGGTACGATGAGGTCTCCTTTCCTCCTTGCCCTCAGCTAGACCTTCGATCTTGAAACCATCCCAGGCACAGAACCCTGACCATTTGAGGGATGTCCTAATGAGATGACCATGTAACATTTCCATCCACGGAGCCCTGGCACACATTAGAATGGACAATTAGGTTGCCACTGAAACCTCTCTAGGGTGGGAATTAGCATCTGTGGGACAGTCTTTTATAGCAGACCGGGCTTAAGGTACTTCTGGGTCACACATCAGAAATGTCTGCTGGCAGGGTGGAACAGAAAACAAGGGGTAGCAGGCAAGGGGGTAATAGCTGGGATAGAGTGACATAGCACTTGACCATGACCCCAAGCCTCATCCTCATGGATTTCTTTGTGTCAAGGACCCTTTCCTAATCGGTAACTCCACATGCCCTATAGCTGAAGCAATGAATTCTTCGTTCACCACCATATACCTGAGACCGTTGCCATTTTGAACGCCAGATTTGTCATTTGCACAGCCTACATGGTTGGCTGAAAAAAAATTCAAGTGCACACTGGCTGTTCAGAAGGGAGAACAAATATCCCCCGTGACAGCTGCATGTAAAATGGTAGCCAACCTCCTCAGCCAAACCACCAGAGTCTATTGAATGCATCTGAACACTAGAAAATATTGGAAGCCAAATGGAGGAGGCCAGGCAATGCGATAGGTAAGAGGAAACTTACCTCGGGGGTTTTCCCTTGTCTGGTTTCCATTTCTCACCACCGTCCCTCTGTCTCTTTATTCAGGGTGGCAGTGCTGTGATCCTCCAGCCACCCACAAGGTGTGCTATTGCTAAAATTGCCCCTTTCTCTCTCCAAACCTCACTGTCTCAATGAGCTGAATCCAAAAAAGTGTTCAGAGGGAAGCAACTTTATTGGACTAATTCCCACTAAAGTGTGAGTGACTGGGAAGCCCTGAATCCTCTCAGCCCTGATCCTTATTTTTAAAGATCAATCTCATAAATCCAACTGGATGCCTAATCAGCGAATGTGTTAAAAGGAAATAAAAACTGCCAAGAGCAGCGAAGGAATGTTTTCTGGGAGCTCTGCTTCAAGGAATCAGCTCCCCAAAACTCTCCATAATTATTACAGCTTCTTTCCATCTCTCCACCTGCCCATGTTGCCTCATAGTCTCTAAAACAAAGATCTTTTGGAAACTAGCTCTTAAGGTCACCAGATTGAGATCTCCTGTGGAGTTTGGGAATGGGGCAGGTTGCATTGCAAGCAGGAGAGGTAGCAGCTGCCCACAGCTGTGGGTCACCTATAAGTCCAGTGTCTGCTCTGCCAGAGGACAGCCTTACAGGGGCAAAGACTCCTTCGCCATGCCAGCTTCAAACAGACTCTCCTATAACAAGTGAATGGCATTGTCTGCAAAGCAATCTGGTGTCTTTGGAAAGGGAAGCCCTTATTTGAGGGAGTGGATGGATAGTTGGGGGTGGGAAAGATAGATTTTTTCATGCCTCCAAAACCACTTGAAGAAGATAAAATGAGTCACAGCCCCTTGATACTAGGAACAGAGATCAAATTCACATGGTACCTAATTTTGCCTCAAAACACAGCCCCCTGTGCCACGGTGCTACATCCAGAAGTCTGACAGATGAGACTTCATTCCCTTCCTTCTGGGCGGGGATGCGTCTCCTAGAGAGAGGCCAGGTGCCAAACAGGATGCTAGAATCACTTCCCTCATTCCGCGATCTTTGTCGGCAAGATTGGGAAACGGCTAGTTGGCGTATTTCAAGGGACCCAATAATTAGTTCGCTGGGACTCTCATTTTAGATTTTAATTCTTAGTCTTGGAGCCAAACTGCGGGAGCAGAAATTTATATCTGCGGCTGGAGGGCTTCAGTTTCAACACACTAAAAAAAGGCCCTGCTTCCGAGGCATTTTTCCACGCATGAATCAAATTATTCCAGCTGGGTTTTACCCAACACGTAGGCAATCAGAACCTACTTTAACTTGCCATTTTATTCTTTATTTACTAGTTCTATAAATACTATGATGGGAGTGCTTTTATGGGGGGGGGGGGAGGGTAACATGCAGGAAGAGCTGCAGCTGCTTGCAGTCATGGGGCTAGCCTATTAGGAAGCAATGCCCATTGCCATCATCCAGGCATAGGAGAGCACATCTGCCCACTCCAACCTTTGGGCCCCCAAGTTGGGCACCAAGTCCTCCATGTGTCATACCTGTACAGAGTACATTTGCCACCCTCCGTTCCTCCCTGGGCTGAGAAGGCCTGCCTGACTTTTGAGAGTGGGCACCCTAGCCTTGCCAAGGAATGAAAACAAAATACCCGAAGACCCCAGGGAAGAGGCAGGCAAATCCAACCTGCAGGCTGATCCAGCCAAGGCTGGTGCATCTGCGAGTGGCATGTGGAGCCCGAGAGGGAACCGCAGACATGGGGTTGGCCTCGGTGGCCTCGGGCTCGGATAGCTGATGATTTGATGAATTAGACTTGCACTCTGGGCCCCAGAGGATAAAGCAGGATTAAGAGGGTGACACGCCAGGGAGGCGGATTCTGACACAGCTTGAGGACGAATTTGATCAAGATTAGAGTTGTCTACAAAACGAACCAGGCCGCCTGGCCGGCAGCAGGTGCCCGGCCCCTGCAATTTTCTCAAGCATGGGGTGACCCTGCGGAGTGGCCATGTGAGAGAGGACCCCCAGCCCTGAGGAAAGTTGGACTGGGTCTGGCTGTTATCGTCTCCTCCCGCTCAGGAATCCCACCACCCCCTGTGTTGGGGACTTTGAACGTCTGAGGGAGGCATGTGCTCCCCTTGGGTTCTCAGCCACTTCTGCTAAGTAGTCACAGCTCCTTCTTCCCCGGGGGACCAGGGACCCTCCTGTCAGGGCTGGCAAAGAAGCTGATAAACAAGGGGAAGGCCACCAAGTCGCTGTGAGGGAGAATGCAAGTGTCTAACGATGGAAAAGAGTTCCCCTGGAGGACACCACAGTGGAAAGCCAGGATCTATAGTCCTATTAAGAAGCCAGGTGGGGACCGAGGGGACCGAGGTGACAGGTGACATCCACGGCATAGGCTTTTCCAGCCTCTGGGGAGAGTTGTCTCAGCAGAATCAGGGGCTCACCAAGCAGGTTATCTGCTTGCTCCCTCTCTCCCCTTCTCAGTGACTCCTTCTCCAGCCACTTGAGTTCCATGGAGGCCACTACAGCCTGGAAGTTCCTTTTACTTGTCAGGACAGAGCCCCAAAGCAGCAGCAGTCTGCAAGTCCAACCCAGGCTGCAGGAGCTACAAGATCAGATGACATGTGTTTGGCAGAGTGCCCAGGCAGAGAGTGCCCACTGCCTCTGCCACCAGCCATCCCGGGACCCAACAGGGTGATCAGCAGCTCCTCTCTACCCCAGCCCTCCCCCACAGACAAGGCCTGCCCACAGCTTGGTCTGCCCCCAGGGGGCCCTGGGTTCCCTCTTGCCTGGACATGAGGCTCAGCATGGCCTGATGGGACAGTGGCCCAGCCATGCTGTGATGCCCATCTGATGAGGAATGGGTCAGGGAGTCAACCTGGCCAGCCTGGATGCCCCCAATCCCCACACAGCCCTCCCAGCTGGGTCTCCAGGCCTCTGCCTGTCCCCACCTCACCCCCACCCCATGGCCTCTGGACTACTCTGGATTTCAGCAGACTATGCATTAATGCTGGGGCAGCAGTCTCAGTGAAACCAAACAGCCCAAACCACAGAGGCAAAAGACCTCTCCCCACTTTTGTTCGAGGGTCTCTAACACCCGCCCTATCTTCCAACCCCTTGATAGAGCCCTGCCTTCTGGACTCTACCAGTCTGACTTGAAGGTGTCACTCTTGAGGAATATTGCCTGTCCCACGTCTAAGGGTCTATTTCCAGGAAAGATTCCAGAAGCAGATGCAAATTGAGGGTCCACAGTCCATATCTAACCCGTATAGCATTGGGGGAAAAAATGTGAATCGGTAAGCAATGTTTAAAAATTCAATGATTTCATGTGAAAATATTTTTCCATTTTCTTTTTCAAAATGAGAAAATCTGACCTCATCAACCGAAGCCAAGATGCCAATGCCCCCTTTTAGGTGTGGACATAGCTATCCAATTTTCCACAGTCACCAGCGCTCTCTATTATGTCTGGTAATCGAGACCAGGGATCCGTTGCCACAAATCATTGCTTATCATTGTCATTTTGCTCTTCCACTACAGTCCTATTAAGAAGAAAGTAAAATAGTTCTTCTAGTTACATCTCTATCAAAAGTGAGGAGAAGAAACGGCCATGCCTTTAAAGGAAAATGGAGGTGATGTTTCCTTGCCTGATCCAGCATAGCCTAAGATGCCATTACAGAAAACAAAACAAAACAAAAAAAAATCCCAGACTGTTTCCTTCTCTTTTTCACCTGCCCTACCCATGCTGAAAAGACTAAAAGTTGTTTCACTCATCTTCTCCTTAGCTTTCTACTAAGTCAGCCTGACCAGGTTTTTCTCTAATCTCTCCCAGGTTTTTACCTGTGTTTCACAGGACTTTCAGTGGAAACTTGCTGAAGTTTGGAAGGTGCCACTTTCCCTCTGGGGTACCTTGCATCATGAACCCCCCAACAAAAGACATGTTCTTAATCTTAATCTGTGTTCCTGTGGATATGAGCCCATTTATAGACACAGCACTTTGGAGATGTCTTTTGAGTTAAGGTGTGGACTCATTTCTGAATCAAATCTTCTAAAATCCGATTTAGGTGTGGCCAAACTGAATCAGGGTGGGTCTTAGTCTGTAGTCCAAGAGACTTTCTAGAAAGAACCCAGAGAAAGGCATAGGAAGAAGCCAGAAATCAGCAGAAACCAGAAGAGAAAACCTGGGAGAAGGACTTAGGAGGAGACCAAGGACATCACCATGTGATGGAGGAAGGCCATCACCAGAATGCTACTGACTCCAGGAGAAAGTATGGCCTTGATTTGGGACTCCCAGCCTCTCGAACCGTGAGCCACCAAATTCCTATTGTTCAGCCAACTCACTGTGTAGTATTTTTTTTTTAATTTTTTTATTTTTTATTGACTTTGTAATAATATTACATTAAAAATATATATGTGAGGTCCCATTCAACCCCACCCCCCCACCCCTCCTCTCCCCCCCCCCAACAACACTCGTTCCCATCATCATGACACATCCATTGGATTTGGTAAGTACATCTTTGGGCACCTCTGCACCTCATATACATTGGTTCAGCTCTGGCAAACAAAGACACCCTCTTTAAAGGCTTTTTTTTTTTTTAGGTACTGAGAATTGAACCCGGGTCCTCATACATCGAAGCAGGTGCTCAACCACTGAGCTACAACCACTCCCCAAAAGGATTTTATGGTGACCACTGTCTATGAGACAAAGCTCGACCTTCTGAGCCACCTGGCTCCTCCCTCCCCATGAGCCTCCTTCTCAAGCTACTCCCACTTAGCCAGGCCCAGCCTACCCCACTCCTGTCTGCTCGAATCTCTTCTCCAAACACCACCTACCAGGTCATCCCTTTGTGCCTTGGAGCAAGCCTCCACCCTTGCCAATGCCGTTCTTTATGGAGTTGAGATCTTGTGGGCCTCATCAGCTCACCCATCTCAGGATCTTAAGGATATCATGCCCGACTCCCAGAAGTCTAATTTTCATGAGGCCTCTAGGCCCTGACAAGATGATTTGAAAGTCTCAGAGGTATTAAATTATGCTGCCCTGGGAGATTTACCGTGCTGCTCTAAAAAGAGAGGACCACCAAAACTTGACCCAACCTCTGGAAGCAGAGCAAGGCCTCCCAGGAGGCAGGGCTCTCCCCTCACCCCACAAGGGAGGGAAGTTGAAGAGTGAGAGTCCAGGCAGATGCCATGCTTGAACCCAGCACTGGGGATGTGGGTTCTGGGGCGCAGTTCACAGAAATGTCAATCTACGTTATGCTGTTTGGGAGTTTCCAGGTTTTATAATCACTTGGAGATCAAACCACATAATTTTAATGGCAATTACTTCAAGGGGAAAAACATCCTTGAACCTCGGAGGTGATGAAACCTCAGTGGCCTGCAAAACACAGAGATGGTCATAGGCAACAGAACAGCCTAGAGCACCTGACCATATGCCAGCTTGGGGGAGGGAGTGGACTAAGGCAGAGATAGCAATGATTGCAGCAACTTTATGGAAAAGGGAGGAGTCTGAGTGCCCCTAGAATTGCCGCCCCCACCACTCCTCCTCCCATGAGCTAGCCTCCATCTGCTGACAAACTCCTACTCACCAGCTATGCCCCAGTTAGAATGCCCCTTCCTCTGGAAAATCTGCCCAGACCCACTTCCCTTTCCCTGTCTTCTACTTGGTAACTTTCACAGTGCCCCCTCTATCCACAGCTCAGTGCAACAGGCACCCCATCCAACAGTTCTTCCCCTTCAAGCCGTTTGCCTCAACGGGTCACTGCAGTCTGCACTCCCCCCACCCCACCCCCCATGGCTCACTCATGTTTCTTATTTTTGGCACCAGCCCCTTGATAAGAAGTCATTTTCCCATCTTTGCTGTTCTCCACTTTGGACTTTACGGAACAAACTTGTCCAGCCCAAGCATAGACTCAATTCCCCATTGCTCTGTACCTGTGGGCCAGCTCCACTACTCCCATATACCACCCTGGCTCTCAGAACTGCAGCCCTGGCCCAGCACCAGGGACCTTGGTTGCCCAGTGTGGGAAGGTAGACAGCTCAGCAAGGAGAGGCATTCTTCCCCGGGTGCTCCCACTGCCGCTCATGTCCTACATCTCATTTCTAGCATACCTTACATCTCCGTCTGTCTTTCCTGCCAATCTGTGCTTCTCAGAGGTTCAGAATCTGTTCAGTCTGTCTGGGTCTCTTCCAAACTTCCTGGGGCAACCCAACCCCCAATGGGGTATGATAAATAATATCACTTGTCCCTCATCCTTTCTTTTCTCCTGGTCTCCGACACGGTTTCCCATGGGCAGAATAGGTCTCCCCATCCTCCAACTAGGAGCTTGGTCATGTAATTACTTTAGCCAATAGCAGGTGGGTGAAAGTGACAGTGCTCTGTTTCCATGCTAAAGATTTGTGCTCCTCACGGGAGGGCCGCGGTTCAACCCCCGGGCCTCCTTGACACCTGTGTGGCGCTGGCCCATGCGCAGTGCTGATGCGCACAAGGAGTGCCCTGCCATGCTGGGGTGTCCCCCGCGTAGGGGAGCCCCATGCGCAAGGAGTGCACCCCATAAGGAGAGCCGCCCAGTGTGAAAGAAAGTGCAGCCTGCCCAGGAATGGCGCCACACACACGGAGAAGTGACACAACAAGATGACGCAACAAAAAGAAACACAGATTCCCATGCCACTGACAACAACAAAAGTGGACAAAGAAGGACATGCAGCAAATAGACATAGAGAGCAGAGACCCGGGGTGGAGAGAGAAGGGGAGAGAAATAAATAAATAAATAAATAAAATATAAAAATAAAATAAAAAAAAATTTGTGCTCCTGCTAGCCCCCTCGAAGCTTCTGTCCTCCACTGTGAGAAGAGCATGTCCTAGGTAGCTTCTGCTCCTTCAGTGGGGGGGTCTCAGAACGAATCCATGTGGGACTGACCCAAACCCAAACTAAAGCCTGGACCCATACCTAGCCCAGCTAAACCTCAGCCATCCTCCAAATCTGTGAGTATGAAACCAATGTTTACAGTTTTAAGTCATTGAGATCTGGGGGAGCTCTTTGTTATACGGCATGATCAGAGCAAAAACTAATACACAGTTGCTAAGTACATTTTTGAGGGCTAAATCAATAACTAATGAATGAGGGAAGTGGATGTGGCTCAACTGATAGAGCGCCCGCCTACCATATAGGAGGTCCAGGGTTCAGACCCAGGGCTTCCTGACCCATGTGGTGAGCCGGACCATGCACAGTGTGCTGCATGCAAGGAGTGCTGTGCCACGCAGGGGTGTCCCCCGCGTGGGGGAGCCCCATGAGCAAGGAGTGCACCCCGCAAGTAGTGCTGCCCCATGTGAAAAGCGCAGCCCACCCAGGAGTGATGCTGCACACACAGAGAGCTGACACAGCAAAATGACGCAATGAAAAGAGACATAGATTCCCGGTGCCACCAAGAATGCAAGAGGACACAGAAAAACACACAGCAAATGGACACAAGAGAGCAGACAACCGGGGAGGGAAGGGGAGAGAAATAAATAAAAATAAATTTTAAAAAAATTAATGAACAAGTGATGGCAAACCCCACTCTCAAGAGAGTCAACTAAGTCCCAAATACATTTCACAATAACTCGGTGGTTCTCAAAGTGTGGTTCCAGGCCAGCGGCTTCCACATCACTTGGGAACTTTTTAGAATAACAACTGCTTGGGCCTTACTCCAGGCCTACTAAATCAGAAAGTCGGAAGGTGAGATCCCCCAAAACCTGTGTTTCCACAAACCTCCAGATGATTCTGCTGCACACTTAGTTTGAGGACACACCCCTGCCCTCCCACAGTAACTGCTGAAATAGAACAGCTTCCTTCAATCTAGGAACCATTTATTTCTTTAAACACAGACACCTTGGAATTTCAAATGATGGAGTCCAATTACCCTAATGCCTTGGCCATCTTTAGCACCACCATCCTATTTCATTTAAGGTGCCCCGAGGCATTCCATCCAGGCCCAAAACTGTCTAGTTCAGTGACTCTCATAGCAGAATCACGTGGCAGCTTTAAAATATCCTGATGCCCAGGCCGCACCCAGGCCAATTAAAACAGAAACTCTGAGGGTGAGACCCAAGATGTCCCGGATGATTCCAAGGTGCAACCAAGGTTGAGAATGATAGTTCTTTTTTTCTTTTTTTCAGGGACTCTGGCCTTAAGTGGCCTCCCTACCCCAGTCCTTCAGAACCTGAAATCTGATTTCCTGTCCTCTCCCTTGGTGCATCTACAGTGAAAATTAAGAGACTGGGTCCAACCAGGGAGGCCCTGGAAAGGTCCGGAGCAGGGACTGTGAGGGCAAGGAGTAACTAACTTCATTTAACCATCCAGTCTCTCAGTATACTCAGGGTGCCTTCTGCGTGCCAGGCCTCAGGCTGAATGTGTGCAGGTCTTATCAGGGGCAAAACTGAGCCAGGCGGCCATGGAGAGCAAGGGCCAGTGTCAGATGGAGAGGCTGTCCACAGGCGTTTGTGCCGTGGAGCCTCAGAGGCAGCAGTGAGTTCCCTGCCAGGAGGCAGGTGCCCAGGGCCCTCTCTGTGCCAGTCCTGACTCCAAGTCCTGGTGGCCAAAGTTCACTGCCTCCCTCTCCCACATGAGCAGCAGGGAGGATGGGGCTTACTTTCTGGAAGCTGTCTCCTTTGTCTTTCATGTGCCCGCCAAGACCCATTCATGCTCCAAAACTCACTGAGAGCTTCCTCTCTGTACCCTTCTCCCACCTCACCCCCCAAAGGACCCCTTTGCCTTAGTCTTCCGGGGCTATTATGACAAATACCACACTCTGGTTGCTTAAACAGCAAACATTTATTGTATCAGGGTTTGGGAGGCTTGAGTTCAACATCAAGGTATTGGCAGGGTTCGCATTCTCCTGGAGTTTGTAGCATTCCAGCGATCTTCCGTCACATGGCGATCTCTCTCTCCTGGCTTCCTCTTCCAGCTCCTTCTAATTTCTGGCTTTGGTTTACTGACTGATTGCATTGGAATTTCCTTTGTTTCTAAGGCCTCCAGTGCTTTGGCCCTCCCTGATTCAGTTTAGGCCCCATCTAGATAGGCTCTTTGAAGGTCCTATTCACAAATGGGTTGATCTCCCAACCACTGACTCACCTCAAAGACATTTTTCACAAATGAGTTCACACCCACAGGGTCAGGGGTTAGGACTGGAACATGTCTTTTATGGGGACCTCATTCCACCTGCAGTGCCCTTCCATGCTTAGCTGTCTCTGGCAGAGTTCTCCAGAAGCAGACCCCGAGGTGAGGGGAAACCAGTGAGGGAGCAGGGAAAGCAAGACAGGGAAGAGGGAAACGCCAATCAAGTGTGGGGTTTCAGACCCAGTTCTGGAGAGGGTAACTTCAGTTAGATCCGTCAGGGGAGCCCTGGGATGTGAGGTACCTCAGCGCTGTCCAGACTCAAGGCCAGAGAGCTGGACTTTCATACTCCAGTGCCCAGAAATCATTGGCTATTGGCTCGGGACCACCGGGGTGACATGGCAGAGGTGAAACTCCCCAGCACTCCCTCTCTTTACGCCACAGGCAAAGCACCTCCAGAAGCCCCAGTGCAGTCTTACCAAGAAGAATCACAGGAGCGGCCCATTGGAAGCAAAACCACACCGAGGCTGAGGGACCGGCATGCAGAAACTGTGGCAAGGACCCCGAGCACCGGGGCCAGATTTAACCCATAAAAATACAGAGGGGCAACCAGTTACACATGAATTTCAGTGAAACAATGACAGTGTTTTTTTCAGTGTAAGCCTGTCCCATGCAATGTTTTGGATAGACTTAGGCCCTGAAATCTCACTTATCGTTTACCTGAAATTCACATGTGACTGGCTGTCTTACATTTCAGCTGGCAGCCCTAGTCCGTGGGCATTTGGTGGAACACTGACAGCTTGTGCCAGCTCTGAGATAGAGGACTGGGCTGCTTTTTGCTATTCACGGACGTGACAGTGGCAGCCTTCTCCACTCCCCATGTCTGAGGGCTTCCTAGAATGCCTGGGATGGCCCTGGACCACCACTGACAGCATTTTGTCTTCATGGTCATTGTGCCTTGGCTAGGGACAAAGCTTTAGACTGCCAAGGCAGTGGGGAAGCCAATATGAAGCATCCCGTTGGCCCCTTTGGCACTTCTACATTGGTCCCGGGTGGTGAGGCTTACCCAGCGGTGTCCTGCCCCACTGCCAAGAACGAAACAATGCCCGGATGCCCAGTCCGCCCACCCTGCCATGGAGACTGAAGCGCTAACACCCTTCTGACAACCAGGGCCTCGAGCCCTGAGCTGGTCTGTCACTTGGGCAGACTGACGCTTTCATTAAGTCATCTTGCATCCTTTTACCAGTCTTTAAATAATGAAAAGAGGGCTCCAATAGTTCTGGAAGTTATCCCGATTGCTGGCAGGTCCTGAAAATAGGTTGGGATTGATTGATTGTGGTTATAACCAGCAGGCCCCGCCGTGGGCGCCCCCCGGCCCATGCATAATATAAAATATACAAACAGCAGACAGGGAACAAAGCCAAGACTGTGGCTCTTTACTTTGATTTGCGATCAGCTCCTCTGAAATCCCATGTAGTTCAGAGAATATGATCCCGCTGCATAGTCTGAGTCTCGCCCATGTTCCTGCGACCTCCGAGGCTGAAGAGGTAGATACAAAGTAGGGGGAATGTTTGAGCCCTTTGCAGGGCAAAGCAGTTAAGAGAGAAGGTGGGGGACATTAGATGCTTTTGTGGAACGAAAGTGTGGCTATGTAGAGGTGATTGCATCTCAGGAAGTCTCCCTCAGAATCATTTTTGTTTTCAAACAAATTCAGCCATGGGAGGAATCAAAAACTGCCTTGAGGGAAGCGGCTGTGGCTTAATCCAATGGGCTCCTGTCTACCATATGGGAGGCCCTGGGTTCGTGTCCCAGGACATCCTTGTAAAGGCAAGCTGACCCGTGCACAGTGGAGAGCTGACAGCCCACGCGCCCATGGAGAGCTGACGGCCTGTGCACCCATGGAGAGCTGGTGCATCAAGATGACCCAACAAAGGGAGATAGACAGAGAAGAATGCGCAGCAAATGGACACAGAGAGCAGACAGCAAGCAAGCCACAAGGGGGGGGAGATAAATAAATAAGGGGAAAAAACCAAACTTCCTCAACTTATTCTAAATACTCATAAAGTCCTAGGTATTTTAAGAAGGCATTTCCATGTAGAAACTTGAGGCATTTGGTTTTAAAGTTATAAATATGTGAAAATCATAGGATAGGACTGGATTCTGGAATGAATCGGAAAGAAATAGAAGCGAATTGTCGTAGGCTCAGTTCCCCCAGAAGCAGACCCTGAGACAAGAATTTGAGTGTTAACATGTTTATTTAGGAGGAAACCACAGGAAGCACTCATGGGGGGAGTGGGGAAATGAGACGGGGAAGGGAAGATAGCCAATCAAGCACACATTCTTGAGCAGTGGTGAGCAACTGGAGATTTGTCCCACTAGGGACCTCTTGGTAACAATGTAGGACCGTTCTCCTCAAACTCCCTGTGGTGAAGGATGAGAGTTTTTTAATATTTGTTTTCCATTTCCAAATGCTCCTTTTTTCTCCCCAATACATTTGAATATACCAGAGAAATAAATTACTAGAAAAACAAAACGAAAAACCACAAAATAAAGATAAAGCCCAAGTTTTTATTATTAGATTCAAGAGACATAATTGTGCTATCGAAATTGCTGCAGAAGGTCCCCTCCATTTCTGCACTTAATGCACACCGGCAATAAACTGTTCCCAGACTGCCACCCAGTCCTCAGGTCCCACTCGGAACGCATGCCTCAGAGTTAACTCACCTGAGAGGCAGAAGGTGGCAGGAATGGAACAAAGTTGGCACTCATTCTCTCTCACTGGACATGCAGGTCCAAAAAGCCCAGAGACAAGGAGATGCAGGAGCTGGCACCCAGAAGTGCTAAAGCCTTAAGGGACAAAGGGATATGAGGCAGCCATGGCATCCTGGATTCCTAAGGCAGGAAGGGACCACAAAAGCCAACTAACCAGCCCCTTCTCCAGCTGGGGATGGAGCAACTTGATACTGAACAAGTCATGGCCCCACTGTCACAGGCAAATGTCACTGAGCGACGCTGGAGCCAGAGGGAAGGGCTCTTCCTCGTGTCTGCCTTGCCTACCTCGGTGATCTTCTAGACATCTGCCTAGTCCCAGGCATCAGAGGGAACTCGCCCAACAAGGAGACAGGTGGTGTCACCTACAACAGGGCCAAACTCTCCCCGCGATGAGGCCTCACACAGCTCTAACCTACCTGTCAGTCTGCTGGGGAGTAAAGGAAAGGACCACGGATTCCGAGCAAAGCCAGAGCTATAACACAGATCTCCCAGCTCAAGCCCACCAGCGTGACCCTCTGGGACTCTGTTTCCTCACCCATAAAATGGAGAGGCTGACCTGTGCCCTCCTTACCTCTCCGGGCCGTCAGAAGGATCAAGCGAGATGAAATAAGCAAACAACTTTTGAAAAGTTGAAGTCCTCTGTAGATGTCAACCCCGGAGGGGCACGAATCATCCACGAGTGAATTTTCTGGCACCATCAGCTCTCAATAATGATTTGAAAATATTTCCGATTAAATCCTATGCCTGATCTTGGGGTTTGGATACTGGATCCAAAACAAAAACACACACACAAAAAAACTATCAAGCACATTATTGCGACAAGATTTGAGAAATGTCTGTATAATATTAGTATTGCATCAATGTCAAATTTCCTGAATTTGATCATTGTCATGTGGTTTTACAGGAGAATGCCCATGTTCCAAAGAGGTATACATAGAAGTGTTTAGGATTAAAATGTCATGGTATCTGCAACTTACTCTCCAGTGGCTCAACCATTATAATAACAGTAATAATAATAATAACAACAACAATAATAATGACAATAACAGCAGGCGGGTATGTATATGTATGTAGATATGTACATACGCAATGGAGAGAGACTAAAGAAAATGTGGTAGGCTATTAAGAATGGGTGCAGCTGGATGAGATGTATATATACTACTTTTGCAATTTTCTGAAGACTTGATTTTTTTTCACCATGAAGAGGTTTTTAAAAATAAAAATAAATGAATCCCCCCTGTCCCCTATACCCCCCTGCCCCAAATGTCTCTGAGCCTCAGAGCCACTCTGAACACTGTACTAAAGCTGGAGACAGTACTAGCTGGTGCCTTATTCAGACCTTACAGATTCACAGACTTCTAGCAAGCATGGTTATCTGAGCTCTGGCCCAGAATATAATTAGAAAAAGAAGGTAGAAGGAGTGGGGAGCGGATGTGGCTCAAGCAATTGGGTGCCTGCTTCCCACATGGGAGGTTGCAGGTTCAGTTCCCAGTGCCTCCTAAAGAAGATGAGCAGGCACCGCAACAAGCAGATGCCGCAACCAGCAGATGCTGCAGACGCCACAACCAGCAGATGCTGCAACCAGCAGGGTGGCAGTGGCTCAAGCACTTGGGCACTCACCTTCCACATGGGAGGTCCCAGGTTCGGTTCCTGGAGCCTCCTAAAGACGACGGACAGACAGATGAGGGAGCCATCTTGGGGGGGAGCATTTAAAAAAACAATATAAAAAAGGGAAATGTTATGCTATATATCAGCTATGACCATTAAAACACTTTTTATAAAAAGGTAGGAGATAACAGCAGGCCTAATGACAATGGAAGTGGTGAGAGTGGTCATCTGGACATCAAGGGAAGGGACACACAAAACAACCCTAAAATGGGGTGCACTGTAAAACCCCAGTACTATAATGGATATCATAATGTTAAATCCTAGAACCGAAGTGCTAGAAAGATCTTCATGCCACAGAAAATGAGAGGGAGATTATGGCGTAGCAAAGGACTCACTGCCAGTTAGCAGTAGAGCACAAGTTCACCACGGCCCTATATATTCTCTTTCCTGTGTGCTAGCCTACATGTAGATGGTTGGCATGATTCAATATCTCTGTTCAGGAAGACAGAATTGAAAAATTTCATCACTACCAGAAAAAGTAGCTAAAGTAAACACTGTTGGTTGTCTCTTCAACAACACTTTTCCTCCCATTTCTTTCTTCCTATCAGGGCCAACCTACCTCAAAGGACAGAAAATACCAGCTATTCATTTTCTCAGGCTCCTTTATGGCTATATCATGGCCATGTGACCCAGTGGGACCTGCCTGGGACATAATTGGCTGAGGATATGATGCCTGGAGCTGTGGTGGCCATCTTGTGATCATGAGGCAACAAGGTGACACTAAAACCCAATATTCTGAGGATGGTGGAGTCAAAGAATGGGAAGAGCTTCATTCTTTATGGAATGTTAAAACCAGACCTCTGTTTTTCATTGTTTAAACGACTTTTAGTTTGCTTTTCTATTATTTACCTCTAGAAGCATTCTTACAATATACCAGGAACGCATCTGTTTTATGGAAAATATCCACTGCTGTGGAGCCCTCTGTTCTCTGCAATGCTTTACTGTGGGGAGGAGAGCTGGGAAGACCTGAACAAAATGTGGACGGGGGAGGGGGGGTGGCTCTTGAAAACCTGCTTGGAGGGGAAGTAAATACACTTGGAACTCAGAGGCAAGTCAGCCCAACAGGGATTCTAATACTGCCAATATTTTTTACAGGACCTCCATCCCACTATTTCCCCAAACCAGCTGCCTCACAATAACTGAGAAGATTGATTAAAAATACAGATGCTAAGGGTCCTTCATTTCTATACAATCAGAATTTGAGGAGTACAGAAACTATTCATTCTCGCCAAAGACTTCATGGGTTTAGACACGTTCCTGAAGATGTTACATTGCGTAGCTTCCGGTCTGTGCCGTCTGGTTGCCCCCCACCCCACCCCCATACTTTCTTCTCCCTTAAACCGGCTCCTCCTTGGATGCAAATAGATTCTTCCCCTTCTCTCATGAGAGTAGTTTTCCCACCCCAACTCAGCTTCTACCTCAGAAGGCTTCTCGAGACTCTCCCACACAAACACAATTCACTCCCTAAGAAGCATGTTAATGAATGAAAATCTAGTCCTCTTATCTCAATGGCTAAAATCAGCTGTGATTGTCGAATATGGCTTCTAAGTCAAAAAGGTTCTGAATTTTTCAGGAACTATGAGAAAATCATTCTCCTAGAAATTTCCCTGAGGTGTCCTGGGAGTTATTCTTATGTCTCTCTTGTGGGTGAAATTTGGCCTGTGGTTCTACTGTGTTTTCCAAATCAGTGACTTTTAGTCTTTCCTAGCCAACCATCTGAGGGAATTCATCTGGAGCCAACTGAGGCTTGCTTCAAGGAATGGGAGAAGGTTGTGCAGGGTTAAACGTGGAAAAGCCCCACGGAAAAAGGGCACCCAGCCTCCCCACAAAGACCAAGGCCTCCGCTGTAGCACTTCCCTAATACTGACTGCCCAGTTCCCCAACAAAGGGAAATGGGGTTGGCTCCCTAAACACCCATTCCAATGCCCTCTAGCTTGTTTTCCTCTATTACAGGGCTTGGAAGCTACAACAAAAGAATCCTACATTTCCCAGAATCCTTTAGAGCCAGGGGTCAGGCATATGCCCTAGGTTCCACCAATCAGTCACAAACAGTAAGATTTGAATGCAGATGTGAGCAACGTGATGCATCAGTCCCATGAAAGAACAACAGATCTCCAGGCAAAAATGATGGCAGAGGCCCCTGGTTTAAAAGAGCTGAGGCAGAGCTTCTGGTGCCCAGTCCTGAGAGTCAAAGTTAACAGAGCTGTGGATCAAGGATGGTTAGAACATTTCACTTGTGTTTGGGCTGTTTCCTGCTAAGTTGTCCTAGCTGCATTTGCCTGGCTCTGACACACCCAAGGCCAGTTCTTTGGTCTTCCTGGGGATTCACTAGCTGGTTAATATCCTTTAATAAATCCCTTTCTGCTTAAATAATTTAGAGTGGACCCTGTTGTTTGTAAGCAAGAACCTTGAGCTACTGTGGAGGCAATTTGAATATTCCTCCAAATGAAAAAGAGATAAAACTAATGAGTCCTTTTTAAAATGTAAGAATGAGAGACAACGTTGCCAGTAGCCCAGAAAACTCCCCTGTGCCCATTCCCAATCAATAACCCAGCAAAGGTAATGACAGTTTTGATTTTTATCACCACAGATTAGTTTTGCCTGTTTTTGGACTTCATATAAAGGGGCATGTTCATACATTATGTACTATTTTGTGTCTGGCTTCTTGGTGCGACATTTTTTTTTCTGTGAGATTCATCCGTGTTGTTGCAAGTGATAGTAATTCCTTGTTTTTCATGGCTGTGTAGTATTCCACACCACTTATTTCTCTATCCTCATCCGGATGGGCATCTGGACTGTTTCATTTTTTGGATACTATGAAAAAAGCTGCTGAAGATGATGTACGGCTTCACACCCACAAGTGGAATTGCTGGGTTGTAGGGCAGGTATAGGGTTCGCTTTAGTGCATCTCCCCATACGGCCTTCCCCAGGGGTGGAAACAATTTACGTTGCCACTAGCAATGTATAGGACAAAAGAACTTGGCAATGGTCTTTGTCTAATTTTTTCAATTGCTCCAAACCGTAGGGAAGTCCCCATCTACCAAGACTGATCATCAGTCCCTGTGATACTGATTAAGAGAAGCTTGAGGTGACAGCCCCAAAGATCCCCTCCCCAGTACTCTATTTGCAGAGCTGCTAGCCTAGGCAGGCACAGGTGGGAAACCCTCGAACCTCTGGTATCCAGACTTGAGGTAAGGTGTTATAGCATAGAGTAGAGCCCTGCAGTAAGGTCTACAATTCTAAAATAGCAAGGCCAGGGATAAGCCCTTCACTAGGGTGTACAAAGGCATTATTTTCCACTCCTGCCCTCTTTATTCCACCGATTCCAAGTTGGAGTTCTTGCTCCTTCACTTACCCACCCCGTTAATCTCCCAATAAAGAAGAAACATCCCAGGGCACTCGTTTAGGAGAATGGATGCTGATGTTGCACAGGGCTGAGTTTGAATCCTGGCAGGGTTGGGACCACAGTGAGGCAGTCTAGATGCCTAGGGTACAAAATTTCAGGGTGGGCATTCACATGACCCTAAGAGTGAAGGCCTCCTTGAATTGTGCACCCTAGGTGTCCCACCTGCCTCACCCTGGTCCCAGATCTGACCCCAGCTCTGTTACTTCCTAGCTGTATATCTTGAATGAGTTGCTTAAATTCTCTAAGCTATAGTTTCTTCTATAGTTTTCTTCTGAAAAATGGGAATAATATTAAAACCTACTTCAAAGGTACTAATCATATAAAATGGTGGTGGCACAACACCAGGTTCATAGTAAATGCTCATAAAGTTTTGCTACCAGGTTCATTTTTGCTAGTGGTGCAATTGTTGAAAACTTTGGGGGCCCTGAGCAAAAATGACTGAAATTCATGCTTTTTCCCCCCTCCCACCTGCCACCCTGGCACATGATCATCCCACTCCCCATCAGGACAACTCAGTATGAAGCTCAGTAATCATTTTGACCTTGGGCTAGCTTTGGCTATGATGGACATGGTGTGGTCCACCTTCCCAATTCAGTCTCGACCCTGATACTCTCAAAGTCAGCCTCATGGTCTGCATGGGGCAACTGGTCTACCAGCCTTAGTTTGGGTAAAAGTCAAATTCTTCCTCTGGGGCCTGAATCAACAAGATGGCTCCCCCAAAGTCCTACTTACCTGAAAAGCCAGAAGGATCTACAGAGACAGAGGGATGAAATCACTCAGAGCTGTAGAGATTTTATTCCAGAATAGACTAGTGTTTTCTTTCCAGAGTAAAAGACTAAGCCCTCCCCGCACCCCCCCCCACACACACACACACTTCAAAAGTGATGTCTCATTAATTTTCCTTTGCAGTGTATCACCAAGGTGTGGTTGGAGTGGCTCACCATGTTCCAATCATTTTTCTCTCCTTTCCCAGCCCAGGAGGGCAGCCGAGACGGGAGGTTTACAACACTTGGTCTTTCTCTCTTCCTTCCCTTGCCTCACTCTCTCTGCTCTCCAGCTTATATATTCATGGAATTTATGTGGTGTCAGTAAAATGAAGGTGGTGCATCAGGGTGTTTTCTTAACTTTTTAATAAGCAGAATCAGAAACATACACGAAACATAGACGGTTCTGTAATAACCCCCCACGTACCCATCGCCCAGCTCCAACAATGATCAATTCATGATCAGTCTTCATTCCCTCATCCACTTCTCCTATCCCTGTATTATCTTAAAGCAAATCCCAGACATCACATTATTCCATCCATAAATATTTCAGTGTACATCACTGGAGAGACAGCCTTCTTGTTTAACGTGGCCAAAATAGTATTCTCGCACCTCCAAATTAACAAAAATTTCTTAATATCATCAAATAAGTTACAGTGTTCAAATACCTAAATTTCTCAAAAAGTGGTTTCTTTCATTTGCTGGAATACAGATCCAAATATGCTCTTTTTTTTAATCATTCCCTCCCCTCTCCATGGCCACCTCTCTAGGGACGATTCCATGCTAGTTCTGAAATTCTGCCCCAAATGTCCATAGTGTGTACTTCGCTGCTACCACGTAAATTCCATGAATACATGCTGGAGGACTCGGGAGGGGCTTAGTGCACTCTCTTAATTGTAGCCCATCATGCTACTATGTGCTGGGGCTCCAGCTCTCAGCAAATCATCAAGTTACAGATTTCTCAGCAGGAGGTGGGGAGCCGGGACCCTTTTGATTGCAACCTCTCAGGGCACATTGTGTTCCTGGGCTTCCTCAGCTTTGCTAATTCCGCATCCATTCTGCCAGCCCAGGGAGGGCTGGTGGGACCGCTTTGTTTCCAGAATGGACTCTCTCTGCCTCCAAAGTGGTTTTCCGACTCTATCATCCCCCACAAACTTCCAGACCTTATCCAGCCCCTCCTGTTCAAGCAGCGCACTCACCAGCCCTCCTCACACCCAGAGGACCATTCTGTCATGGTCTGCTGAGGCCACTGAGGTTGCCTTGAGGCCTCAGGTAACCACCATGGATGGCAGACGTGTTGAGAGTAGGGGAAGGGGAGCAGAGGTATTCCTGGTGCAGCAGCACCCCCAAGAAGATACTGCAGCCACAGCAACGACTCTCCCCCCTCCCCACCTGTCTTCCCACACTGCCCTTTTTATGAATGCATTTCAGGCAGCTGGCCCCCTTCTAGATTCTGGAGCCCTCCAGAAACAGCTCAGTTAGCTAAAGCCTGGCTACTCAAAGGGTAGCCTGTGAACCTGCAGTCCTGGCCCAGCCGGGAGCTTGTTGAAAATGCACAATCTCAGGCCCTACCCCACACCAGAATCCGGGGGGAGTCTCGTGCTCAGTCAAGTTCAAGAAGCATGGGAGCGAAGACACACTCCTGAGGAAAGAATTCCAGGGTCGAGAGCTCTGGTCGGTGGCGAGGACCTCTTTCCTGCCTGGCCAAGCATTTTCAGAAGTGCTTTCATGAGGGGCCATCATTTTTTAAAAATGTGAAGGCGGAGCTAGGGAGAATTGGCAACCTGGTCATCAGGGCTAACGGTTCTCAGTGTGAAAAAACGAGGCACTTCCTTGCCTGGACTCAAGGACACGGTCCCCAGCCCCCTCTCCTGACGCCCCCCTGACGCCCTAGGAGATCTCTACTCATGGAAAACTTGCTTTTAAATGAGAGTCAATGGACCAGGTCGCGAAGCTGTCAGATGCAGGGATTTCTGGTGCTCGTGACTGTTGTAATTAAAATCATCCGCGTTGACTAAATTGGCCGAAAAGGAACCAAGCCCACATGACTGCCATTCAAAGGGGAGCAAAAGAGCTCCTAATTTGTTAATTAAAAATATGAATGCATTCCACATGGAATGGCTGTACATTTAGTTCTATTCAGATTCCATTAGAAAACAAATAAGCTTTGGGCCCTGCTTAGAGTGTCCCGGTTCCCCCAAATCTGTGTGAATTTGCTTGGGCTTTTTTTTTTTTTCCCCCTCAAAGAACAAATTTAAAGCTGGCAAAGACCTTGCAGAGAAGTAAAATTCCTGGGGAGATTTCTCTGGTAAATCAATCTGGTAATTAGAAAAACACGCCAATAGATTAGATCTGCTCTCTATTTCTTCATCATACTGATTAGACTGGTTCAAAGAACATATATTTCCAGAGAGATATGTGAAGCAGTCCCTGCCTACTCCTAAATTCACCCACTATGGAAACCTGACAGCTCGGAGGCAGGAGGGAGGGAAGAAGCAGGCAAAAAAAAAGAGCTGATTTATGGAGTGGGAGGCGGCAGAAGCCATACCTGATTCCTGCTCAGCCTGCCTCTCTGTGCCACTGGTTTTGAGTTCCTGAACCTGCCACCCATCAGTTATGGGACCGAGCACTGAGGCCTCAGTTTCCCAGCTGAGGAGAAAGTCTGCGTTTGTGTTTTCGGAAGGGCTACCCAGTACCAAGACTCTGACACCCCTCAGGCCCCGAGCATCCCCAAGGCTGACTCTCACCACGGAGCCATGATTCTCCCAGCCAAGACCACTGGGGTGGAGGCTCTGAAGCAGTTTCCAGAACATTTGTGGCCCAAAGCCAGAGGAACAGGTTCACCTTGGCTGAGACCTGCTGGCCCAACTCTCCTCTCCAGGCTGCCCTGTTGCCTTCCCCTCCTTCTTCCTTTGCTGAGTTCAGCTTTGCATCCTGCCCGCTTCCTAGCTTGTACGAGGTGTCTTGGGGGTGTGGGGGCCAGTTGGGGACTGGGCCCACAGAGGCTTTCGGGGCTGCGTTTGCACCTTTGACCCCCACAGCCCACTAAAGGCATTCAGACTTGGCACAGCTCACCAAGCTCTCCAAATGGGAAACTGGACAGGGCCTTTGATCTCACTCCCCCACACCTGGCCCGGGACCAATCACACCCTCACCCCTGACAACACCTGACCTCCCAGGGCCTCCTGAGCACCAAGGCAGCAGGGAGCATTTTTCTAGAACAGCAGCAGCTCAGGGAGGGGTGGGGTGGGGATGCATTTCCCTTACCGGCTCCCTGGTGTTCTTTTCAAGGTGTGAAAGCTGCAGCTTTGCCTTCATTCAAAGGAATAATGAATTTAACACCATTTAAGACCGGTTTGGACAAAGGGCTCTGTCTAGATGTCTGCTCTTTTCCACCCAGAGTGAAGCTGAGGCACCTAGAGGTTAAGGGCAGATGCTTGGAGTCAGGTCAAGTGGGTTCAAATGGCAGCTTCCCCCACTTTCAATCCCCGTGACCCTGGGTACATATTTAAAAATGTAGCAGGCGGTGCAGGTGCAGTGCCCGGCCTGGATGCCCTCCCACACTCACCCTTCCCATGCAAGCTGGCAGCTTCTCGCGGCAAGAACCTGCCTACTATCTGCCTGGGGACTTTCTCCGGCTGCAGGAGCAAATGGCATCTTCGGCAGCACAGGATAGAGGTGCCAGGGAAGTTCATGGTCCCAGGAGTAGTCCCAGCTGGCACCTCTGGGTAGGGATGCTAGAAGACCATCGTCTCTCACAACTTCACTAGAAGACCAGAGAAGTGCTGCTGCTGAAATTCGGGGAGACTGGCAAGTTCTACCCCTAATTCTGCTCTGTCCTGCCTTTCCCCAGAAGCCAGCAGAATCCAGGGAAACACAAGCCCTGAAAGGGAGTGCCACATTCTGTGGAGCCTCCCCAGAGTTCTAGAACTTCATTGCCCCCTCACCAAACTACACAGCCCAAGCCAGCTTCAGTATGTGCAGAACACACACACACACAGTTCTGGTTTTTCCCATTGTGGCAGTTTGAAATTATTTTATGAATCCCCAAAAAGGAATGATTATGTTTGTGGGCTGGTCCACTCCTGTGGGCGTGAGACCATCTTCAATTGGACTACCTCAGAGAGGCATGACTCAGGTTGAGTCTCCACCCTCTTGCTGGGTCTGATAAAAAAATGGAGACACACTGGAAAAGAGAGCTCTGAGGTATTTGATGGTGCCACGTGACAGAAAGGAGAGGCTCAGGGAGCTGAGGCCCCGGGGGAAGATGAGCCATTTGCCTGATAGCTTGCAGCTAAAATTGGGGAAAGAGGAGCAGCTAAGTCTGAGAGAAGAGGCCCGTTAAGAGACAAGCCCTAAGCCTGGCTGCCCTCAGTTGAGCTCCAGGAGACAGTACAACCCTGAGGGGAAGGCAGAGAGAGACCAGGCAGAAATCACCCGCCATCTTGTTCCAGCACGTACTGAGAAAGTACCTCTTGTGGTGCCTTGATTTGAACTTTTCACAGCCTTGGAACTCTACACTTTTACCCCAAATAAATACCCACTATAAAAGCCAACACATGTCTGGTACTTTGCATCGGCAGCCCTTTGGCAAACTAAAACACCCACCAGTAGGTCTCTCGGTCACTTATCCTCATTCATGAGCTGCTGACACTCAATTCGGAGGGTGATTCATATACCTATTGCTGCATAACAAACCATTCCCAAACCTAGTGGCTTAAAACAGAAATGGTTTAGTCTTTCTCTCAGAAGTCTGTGGGTTGACTGGGCAGTTCTTCTGTCAACTGGGGCCATCCATGCTGCGGCTGCCTTCATCTGGAGGCTCAATTGGGGCTGGCATGGCTTACTCGTTGCTGGTGTTGGTTGGCGGCTGGTGGTTAGCGGGGGTGCCACGGTTCTCCACATGACGGCTCCACGTGGGCGGGCTTGGGTTTCCTCACAGCGTGACTACTGCATACCAAGAGGGAGTGTGCCAAGGGAACATACTCCAACGTGGGCGCGCTTACTAAGTCTCTGTATGCGTCATGCTTACAAACATCCCTCTGGTCAAAGCAAGTCACTGGCAGAAGCCCACAGAATCGGCATGGCCAGGGAAGACACAAGGGTATGAATACAGGGAGCTGTGGCTCGTTGGGGGCCAATGATGTAATAGCCTACTCCAGAAAGCTCCAACTTCTCAAGGCCTCCTCAGTCAATCATACACACACATCTACCTCCTGGGATATATAATCAAAGCCACCAGGGGTGTTCCATCATCATCTCCCCACTGTCCCATGAACTTGTCTCCTGTTAAGAGTGGCACACTCAGCCACACACTTGGCTAAAAAAAAACCTCCAAATTACTGTATCAGTTAGGATTCTTTGGGTTGAAAGTCACAGAAACTCAATTCAGACGGTCTTAAAAGAGTGAATTTATTGACTCTGTAATGAAAAAGTCCAGAGATAGCTTCAGGCACGGCCAGATTTAGGTGTTCAAATGGCATCATTAGTTCTTATTCTTTCTATGTGTGTTCCCCTGAATGGGTTCTATCTTCCTCTGTGTTGACTTCATTGTCAGGAAACTTTCTCTAAAAAGTGGTAGCAGACTTGACAACTCCAGGTTTACATCCTTCTACCTTAGAAATTGCAGCCAAGAGAAAGAGTCTCTTTCCAAATACTCCCAACCAAAGTCACAGAATGAAGTCCCATTGGCCAGACCTGGGTCACATGCCTATCTGTGAACACTTGACCTCTGCTGATTGATCAAACTTGGGACATGTGCTCACCCCTAGCTCTAAGGGTATGGCATCTGCCCCAACCAAACCCCACTCCCTGAAATGGGTGAGGGGTAATTTTTCAAAGGATAATTGAATACTCTCATCAGAAAAGGGGGAGAATGGGTACCAGGAGAGAAGAACACAAGCACCCACTGGAGTTTCAAAAGAAATGGTGGAACCCAACAAAACCAAGTCCCAGGTATCTGGGGGATGGTTACTGGGTTTCCCCTCCCTGCCCTTTCTTCAGCTGCATGCTTTTTAAACATCCCTATGCTCAGAAAATGCCTTCTTACAGGGGAAGATAGAAGAAGTGAAGCTCAAATTAGTACATTTTTCCTATCTGCTAGTAATCCCAATTCTGAATTCTCTAAAGAGGAAGGTAAACAATTATTTCAAATAAATAGTGCCCAATTGTTCCTTTATAATTATTATTGTCATTGCCATCACCTGGTGATTTCACATGTGTTACACAGTCAATTCTGAGACCATCATTTCTGAAGAATTAATTATTTTCCACGATTACATACGTTCCTCTTTCTAATGATAGAGAAAACCAGAATGCATCCATATGAAATGATTACTAGGAAGTAGAGGAAATTTCCTGACAACAGGAAACCTGTTGACACAAGTTCTGCTGTCTTGAATGCTAAGTAGTTCTGAGGCACATTGTAGCCCAGTAGGAAATCCTGGAAGACGAGGACCTGGAGCCTTCCTCCAGGAGGCACCCGGACAATACCCCTTTGAAATCGTATATGAGATAAGGTACCTCCCCCATCACCAGGGAAGAAACTGAGCCAAAGAAAATGTGAGTTCAGCACAAAATCCCTGAGGGACTCAGGGCACTGTTAGCAAAATGAGGGCTGGTCCATTCCTCTGCCCTATAGGGAGGTCTGGAACTGGTATGTTCCTTCCAAGTTGTCCCCCATTGGGTCAAAATGCCAGGCCTTTACTCCTCCACATGGATTAGTCATTGGATGTGAGCTGCCCCAGGAAGGAGCTGACCTAAGGTCCCCACAGCTGAGGCAGGTCCTGCAGATGCTGATCACTGAAGACTTGATATCACAGCCAGGTCAAGTATTTCATCAAAGGGAACTTGAAAGGTACATCACATGGAGGCATTTTCGGGACTTGGAGTTGTCCTGGGTGGTGCTGCAGGGACAATTACCGGACATTGTAGGTCCTCCCGTGGCCCACTGGATGGAACGTGGGAGAGTGTGGGCTATGATGTGGACCATTGGCCATGGGGTGCAGCGATGCCCAGAGATGTACTCACCAAATGCAATGGATGTGTCATGATGATGGGGGAGAGTGTTGCTGTGGGGGGAGTGGTGGGGTGGGGGCGGTGGGGGTGAATGGGGACCTCATATTTTTTGAATGTAATATTTTTTAAAAATGAATTTAAAAAAATATCATTAAAAAAAAAGAAGAAATCAAGGCCACTGCTGCTAAAAAAAAAAAAAAAAAAAAAAAAGAGAGAAAGGTACATCACAAGGCCTACCCCAGGTGCTACCACTCATACCGATCCTGGCAGAAAATACCAGATACATGATGAAAACATTGCTTGCTATTATGTTCTTAAATGCCACCGATCAAATTGTGTCTCCTATTACTCCCAACCTTTCAGAAAAGAGGCTGTGGCAGAATGGCACAATGTTGGAGATGAAACTTGCTGTTTTTGCCTCAACTTTATGTGGAGAAGTCCAAGGGGAAATCTTTGGAGTCTCACCAGACAGGATGGAATCAACCTTCTGTGTTTAAGGATAAAAAAGGGGAGAGCTGCCAGGCCTCTGTGGGCCTCCCCCTGAAGCCCATGTGTCAAGGGATTTTTATGATTTAAAGGTCTGGGCCCAGTTTTGGATAATCCAGCTCTGTTGGCTGAAAAAAGAGGGTGAGAGCAGCCATTTGGAATGGGAGTATGGCTGGTCCAGGAGATGTGGAGGCCCATGGACATGGGAAGTAGGCATTAGGCAGCTGCCCAGAACAGTGGCTAGTTCCTCTGTCACGTTCTGGGAGACCTTCACACAGGTGAGGCCACCAAAGCAGCTGGATCTTGCCCGTCTCTGAGCAATGGGAACAGTCTGATGAGCTCCTTAATCTTCCAGTTGCCTTGTGAGTCCCAGGCCAGATGTCAGGGACCCATCTCAGTGCCCAAACGTCACCCCACCCCTATCCTCTCCCCCTCTTCCCCTGTCTCCAGGAGCAGCTCTGCTTTCCTGGTTTGGAGGAAATTGGGGATAATTCTCCTCCCCAAAGTTTTACCCACAAATCTCTAGGTAGAGATGAAGCCGGAATTGCTCAAACCCCGGGCCTCCTTGACCCGTGTGGAGCTGGCCCATGCGCAGTGCTGATGCACGCAAGGAGTGCCCTGCCACACACAGGTGTCCCCTGCATAGGGGAGCCCCACGCGCAAGGAGTGCACCCCGTAAGGAGAGCCGCCCAGCGGGAAAGAAAGTTCAGCCTGCCCAGGAATGGCGCCGCACACACGGAGAGCTGACACCACAAGATGACGCAATCAAAAGAAACACAGATTCC
Organism: Dasypus novemcinctus; assembly: GCF_030445035.2. Taxonomy (NCBI): domain Eukaryota; kingdom Metazoa; phylum Chordata; class Mammalia; order Cingulata; family Dasypodidae; genus Dasypus; species Dasypus novemcinctus. The sequence continues at coordinate 45,181,196 of NC_080704.1, forward strand.
CATGCTGCTGCTAAGGATAGAAACGATCACAGAAGAACACACAGCGAATGGACACAGAGAGCAGACAACTGGGGGTGGGGGTGGGAAGGGGAGAGAAATAAATAAAAAATAAATCTTAAAAAAAATCTCACATAAAAACAAGAAAGAAAGAGAAGCTTCTGTACTAAAAGCTTCATAATTTTCTTAAGTCAATCCTGATTTATACAGGTCTAGTCTGACATGGCTCTGTTGGCCTAGCTTATGGTTCTCAGCCTTGGTTGCCTGTTAGAATCTCCTGGGAAGCTTTAAAAAAATAAATAACTGACATCTGGGCCCCACCCCAGACCAATTGAACCAGTATCTTTGGGGTAACACCTGAGAAGAGGTATATTTTTTAATACCCCCAAAGGTTTTAAGGGCCAATCAGAGTTGATATATTAGTCATCTATCATTGCACTACTATGTAACAAGCAGACCCCCAAGCCCCAGTAGCTTGCAACAGTGAACATCGGTTTCACTCCCTTGCAGATCTGTAGGGCAGCTACCACTGAGCTGATCTCAGCCGGGCTCAGTGGGACTCAGCTCCAGATAGCAAGTTGGGTTCAGGTCTGTGGTGCTTATCTCATGCTGGTTATGCAGGGTAAATTCTCCTGGTGATGGCTGGAGCTTACGAGGCCAGGCTGAATCGTGCAAGCACACATAAAGCCTCAGCTCACTTAATAGGCACTGACTTTCCACTGGTCAATGCAAGAAACACGGCCAAGTCCAGCATCGATGGCATGGGAAACTTACTAACTGTAGTCAGAAGTACCACAAGATTGTACGGCGAAGGGTGTGGATATATCATTCCCTAACAGACAGGGAATTAGGGAATTAGAAACAACAATCGGGGAAGCAGACTTGGCCCAGTGGATAGGGCGTCCGTCTACCACATGGGAGGTCCACGGTTTAAGCCCGGGCCTCCTTGACCTGTGTGGAGCTGGGCCACGCGCAGTGCTGATGCACGCAAGGAGTGCCCTGCCACACAGGGGTGTCCTCGCGTAGGGGAGCCCCACACGCAAGGAGTGCGCCCTGTAAGGAGAGCTGCCCAGCATGAAAGAAAATGCAACCTGCCCAGGAATGGTGCCTCACACACGGAGAGCTGACACAACAATATGACGCAACAAAAAAGAAACACAGATTCCTGTGCTGCTGACAACAACAGAAGTGGACAAAGAAGAACACGCACACAGCAAATGGACACAGAGAGCAGACAAGGGGGGGGCACTGTTAGGGGGGAAGGGGAGAGAAATAAATTTTTTTAAAAATCTAAAAAAAGAAACAACAATCGAACCTTCTACAGTGGAGACTCACTAGCCTATAGGATAAAGAAGAATTCTTCTCCCAAGTAGCTTTTACAAAAGGATCCTGCCATTTATGGGTTCACAGCTAATACATAGGGAAAATCACTTGACCATCCTTATCCTCAGTTTTCCCATGTGTAAAATGGGGGTGGTAATTCCTAAACTGCCTCTTCCAGAAGACTTGGGGCAAGGCAAAATTAAACTACTGTGCGTGAGAGCACACTCCTTTTTTCTACACCTGGCCTATGAGAAAGATCATCATAGCATCTAAAAAAGTTACATTGAGGGAAGTGGTTGTGGCTCAAGTGATAAGGCCTCCATCTACCATATGGGAAGAACCCGAGTTCGATCCCTGGGACCTCCCGGTGAAAAAGAAGAGAAAGCATGCCTGTGTGGTGAGCCAAGTGCCCACACGGTGAACCGAGAGCTGCATGGCAAGCCGGAGTGACCACGTGGGTGCCCATGCAGCAAGCCAAGTGCCCACACAAGTGCCTGCATGGCAAGCTGAGTGCCCATGTGAGTGCCCACGTCGCAAGCCAATTGCCCATGTGAGTGCCCACGTGGCGAGCCGAGTGACCGTGCAAGTGCCCACGCGGTGATCCAGTGCCCACACGAGCCAGTGCCTGTGTGGTGAGCCAAGTACCCGCATAGCAAGCTGAGTACCCACGTGGTGAGCCAGTGCTTGTGCAATTGAGTCACACAGCAAGATGATGACACAACAAAAGGGGAGAGTCAAGTTGAAGTGCAGCAGAGACAAGAAACTGAGGTGGCGCAATTGACAGGGAACCTCTCTCCACATCAGAGGTCCCCAGGATCAGATTCGGTAAGTCCTAGAGGAGAAAGACAAGAAGAGAAGACAAAAAGAGAAATAGATACAGAAGATCATACAGCGAATGGACACAGACAGCAAAAACAGCAGGGGGGGGGGGGAGGAGTAGGGGAAGAAGGAAAAAAAAAGTTACATCAAAATCCAGATTACACAGTGAACACTCCAGGTACCAGCCCCTGTGTGTGATGGGAGTTACAAAAGGTGCCTGGAGATAGCTCAGGGAGCCTGTTTGTGGCCTGGAAGTCTGGTGTGGGTCCTCCTCCCCCCATCTGGAGGCCTTGACCTAGAGCAGCAGATTCTGCAGAGACATCGGTAGTGAAGCACCTCCCAGATACCCCCTTCCCAGCAGAACCCTTTCTACCAAAATTTACGTCCCCTCCCCATGGGCAGCCAGCTACTAATGACAGGTCCACATTAGAGTATAAAGGCCCAGCCTCTCTGGCTTCCACTTCAGGAGGACTCTTTTGAGCTATTCCAGCCCCAGGGCTCCCCAGTAGGGTCAGCGGAGCCTCTGGCAACACCCCAGTGCCTCTAGAGTGTTTCCTCTGCCCAGTCCCACCTTCATATTTCCTTACAAGAGTTGATCCCAGGAGCAAGCCCAAAGGTGCTGACTGCGAGTCCATCTCCCACCAGAATCTGCTTCCTGGGGAACCCGATCTACCCCAGGAGGGCTATTCACCAGGTTCTTTAGAGACCAGACAAATGGCACTTTTACCTAAGCGAGAAGGCATCTTGGAAGCCCAGAGAATCGTCCAGCGACCACAGGTCACCAGCCCGCGGGCACAGCCGTGTCCTGTGTGACATCAGCTGCCAAGCTCTCCGTGGGAAAGAGCACAGCCCTCCTGCATGGAAGGCACCCAGCTGCGGCTGGAGGTAGAGCGCACAGGATGCCCCCGCACCTGCTGTTTGTGCTGTGAGGTGTGCGTGCATGTGTGCATCTAAGCGGTTGGAGTGAACAAATGTTGAAATCAATGTGGCCGTTATGATTAAACTGACTCTCCCTTCCTGGTGGCAGAACGGTTCCTGCACGCTTGATGCCATTTCCCACGGTGAAATCCTTCTTCTTCAAGACCTCTTGCCAAAGTCGGCTTCGTGAAGCGCTCCCCTACCCAGTCGCCCCGTCCCGGTCTCCTACCCAGCACGATCAGTCTCCTACCCAGCGGCTACCCACCCTTTGCGTCTCGCCCCCACCACCCCATCTCAGACTCCTGGAGGGCAGTCAGGAGAGGATGAGTTCATGGAAAACAAAGGTGGGAGAGAAGCAGTGAATTCTGGCCCTGCCACCAGAGCACGCACCTAACCCAGGTATCAGGGACCCTGCCCTTTAGACACACACCTTCGGACCTGAAAGATTACGAGCATTCAGGAAGCAAACAGGCCCACCGTGGGCAGCCCTGGGCAGGCCCCGTCCCGCCCTACCCCTGCGCACACTTGTTCAGTTCCTCACATACAAAACATCGGACTTTCCTGGCAGCTCAGAATAGCCTGGAGAACAGCTGCCCCGTGCCCCGCCCCAGGGCAGAGGGGGACACCCACCCCCACCCCTTTTCCGGCTGCCTTCACCTTTCTGGGGATGGGGCCTGGCTACGCTGCCTTGGACTGTGGGAACCATACGTTATTCCAACCAATTTTATCGACATCCAGTTTGGTAAGTGTTTGTTTGGGGTATATGGGGAGGAGGGCGACCGATTTTCACTTTAAATAAATCCAGGCAGAAAGTCTCGCTTGGCTGAGGGCGCCCTCCCTGCCCCCACCACCGCCCCCCCATCCTTGGGGAGAGTGGAGGGTGGGGGGAGGCACGGTAGGTGGGAGGAATGAGGCAGGACCATATCCCTCCTAATCCTCCCTCTTAAAACCACAGCTGAGGCAGACAAACATGCCTGCCCTTTGAAGGGCCTTTCAGAAAGCAGCATGTGTTTGGGGAACCTTATTTGTTTTTACTGCCCTTCCCGATTACTTTCCCCAGAGAATGAGAGAACCAGCCACTCCTAGCCTGGGCTCCAGCCTGGACCGTACTAGGGAACCCCCCCCATCGCCACCCCCACCCTGAGGAGATACGCTCCCAGTCAGATAAATATTCCTCCCATAGAAAGCTCCGCAGCAGCCCCCAAATGGGGGCTCAGGCCCCACGGCCTTCAGGGGCCTGCCTGCCTCAGGGGAGAAATCATAGGTCTATCTACAGAGCATCAGGATTCAAATAAAGCCTAGGAAATGAACGCAGCCCCGAGAATTCTATAAACGTGGAATTATCAATGATGGCCCGCCACCACACACACGCGCACACACACGTGCTCGCACCGCTCTGAAGGCTGCCTCTGCCTTTTCTCATCTGTGATTGTTTTCCAGATCCACCTGATTCAAATAAGCCCACTCTCGTTTGAACTGGAGGCAATCAGGGTGGAAAATACCCTGTTCCGTTGGTGCAGGTCCAAACTGTCACCATTTGGCATCCTGACACGCCGATGTTCCCATCAGCTGTTCAACGTCAGCCGAAGGGGGCCTCCCCCAGCCAACAAATCAGAGATTTCATTAACCAGCAAAGCCTCCCGGAAGGATGAGCGAACTCATGTGGGCCTCCCCCCTCATCCCCCGCACCTCCCCCCTCCCTTCTGCTACACAAACAGGCTCGCAGCAACTAGATTGGATTCAGATCTTGTAGATGAAGAAATTCAGATACGGCGGCGGCGCCTTGCCAGACCCCGAGCCGGGGCCGAGCCCTGCACGGCAGCTGTGCTGCCTCGGTAATAACCACTCCTAATATCTGACAGAAAGAACCCACGCTGGTCATATCCAAATCCTGCCACATGAAAAGCAGAATTAGCCGGGCCTCTCTCGGGGGCCAGGGCTCGGGAGAGCCTCCGTACAAATCAGAACCGTTTTCTGCGAAGCTGATGTTCAAGGGCTGCGAAATCAACAGGGGCTGCTTTCCTGATGTCCTGGGGAGAGCTGTTATTCTCCCTGCCACACCACTCACCTAGAGCAGTGAGGCCAGCTTAACCCGCAGTCACTGAGCATTTGGCATTTCGGAGGTCTTGGGTAGGTGGGAGCCTCCCTGGGAGTGACATTCAAAATGTTGAACAAGTGGTACATGCTGGGACTCAGAGGTTCGTAGGCCTTGGCCCTGGGGCAGGGACCTGGGTGCTTCTGACTGTGCCAGGGCAACAGGGCTAGGGGGTGGGGGTAGAGGAGCACTTGGGACAATCGACACAGAATCATCTCAGTACCTTAGCAACTGGTAGGGCCTATGGTTGGTGTGAGCCCCAGTCCAGAAGCCCCTTCCTGTGCCAGACTCAAGGGTGCCAGCTCCTAGTACCCCATCCCTTGGGTGCCTAAGACGGCCCTGAGCCACAGCCCTGAGCCAAAAACTTCTGGAGGCAGGCCCATGTGCTTGCAGAGGCAGGCTTGGATGTTTGGGTCTTCCCAGGCCCATGACCATCTAAAGCCAACACAACTGGTTACTCTGGCATGTTTCTCTGTGGCTGGATTTTAAAGGTTGTGTGCCTCCAGACCCCCCCCCCCCCGCCCCCGGCTGCCTGTGACAGATACGCAGAGGGAGAGCCCTACCAATGCCCCACCACCCCCAGAATTCTTGTCTTTCACACCTCCTCATTGCCAAAAGCATTGTCCAAGCTGGGACCGAAAGGGCTCGGTTCCCTAGCACAGTTGGCCTTGCTTCACTCCCCACAGCCCTGGCCTCCATTAGAGCCCGAACTGGCCTGGCTTAGCTTAGAATCACTGGTGATTTAGGGGACCACAGCCAAGTCCTGACCTCTATTTTGCACGAGGCAGCTTTACCATAGGGGACCGCGTGACATCTCGGCAAGTTGAACTGACGTCCACCCAGTGGCCACCTGGGTTTTAAAGCAGCAGGCATTGATTTGTAAAGAGCTGTCTGCAAGGACCAGGGAAGTGTTTCCTGAAATCTCCTGGGCAGGGACGCAAAGAAAGTCAGGGTAGGCAATGCATTCACTTCTCTCTTCCTCCAATCTCCTCACCGGTAAAATCAGGCCAGCATAGCTTCTCTGACCCTCAGTTGACTCATCCAGGAAATGGGCCAGTTGTGCATCCAGCCTCAATCAGGGAGTTATCGTGGGGTTCAAATGGGGCCAGGTAGAAAAATGAGTTCTGCATGCTGTAAAAACGACACCTGGGGGAAGCCCCGAGATCACCCAAGCCCCTGCACAGCTGAAATACCAGGGTCCGAGTATCTGGAGGCCTGGGTTTGTTTCTCTCCCTGCCAAGTCTTCCCTGAACCAGCCCACTGTGCCCCTCAGGGGAGCCGAGCTCACTGGAATTTCTTTGGCCAGCATTGCTGAAGTGCCATTTTCCGGGGACAAAACAACCCCAACGCTGGGGCAAGGACCCACCACAAGACAGCCGCGTCACCTCAGCATTTCTATAAAAAGACTGCTCGGGCTCTGGAGCGCCTGGCTGACAGGCAGGGCTGGGAGTGCGTGTGTGCGTGTGTGTATGTGTGTGTGTGCACGTGCTCAGTGAATGCTCTGGGAACATGGAACAGCTGGCCTGGGCCAAGAATCCGTGCCCGCCCTACAGCGCCCAGCCCCACTGGAGGAGGAGGAGGAGGGATATGAGGAGAAGAGAGGCTGAGAAAGAGCCCCAGAGAGAGAGAGACAGACAGAACTGTGTGCTGAAGAACAGGGCTGGGCAAAGAGATGTCTGCCGCGCTGATCTGTCGCTCCAAGCTGCCGACACAATGGGCCTCTGGGTGGGCTCAGAGAGCCCCCCTCCCCAACCTCCTGCCCGTGATACAGATAAGGACCTGGAGGACTGCTCCGAGCTGCTGCGTGTGCCCTGGGCCAGCCGGCAGCGGGGCCAGCCTGGCGTGAGTGGCAGCAAAGATAAACGGCGGCCGCGCGAGCATTGAATGCCCCGACACAAAGGCCGCCTCTCCCCGAGTCCCTCTGAGGCCCAGATGGTCAGGGAAGCCCTTTCCTGCCTCACAAAGAGGATCGCTGTGTGTCTTTTTCTTTTAAAATGGAATAAAAAAAAAAAAGCCATTGCTCACAAAGGACCTGGATGAAAAATAAACCCTTAAAAAAAAAAAAAAAAAACCCAGCCTCTCCTCGCTCAGCAGCCCGGCATTTTCTTCCGACTGTCAGACTTAGCAGATTGCTTTCTGGAAAGGATCCAATTGGCAAGACCTGCCGCTGTGCAAATGAAATTTTAAAACCCTGCTCCTTGTTGCACTCAAAGAGCTTTTCTCTCTCTGCTTGTTCTACACGGCCTCGTAGAATTATTCTCTTGTCTCTCGTTGTATCGGAAACTAATATTTCCCCGCTTTCCCGCCCCACATGAGGGGTCCTCACCCCAGCTGGGGATTTGGGTAATCAGGAGCGGCTGGAGCACCTCTCCAGGCCCCTGTCTTGATTCCCCACCTGGGCTTCAGCTCGCAGAATCACCTACTAATTAGGAGAGAGGAAAAGACACGCTCCTGAAGAGAATAAACACTTCTAAGCCGCCTCCCTCCCTCCCCCACCTCCCTCCTCCACCTCCCCACCCTGTAATGAGATAAGTGTTTGGGGGATGAGGGAGAGAGAATAACGCGGTCGTGCTTCATACACAAGGTCTGACATCCGTCAGGCCCGTGACACCAGCTCTGTTTGGCTGGCGTCCCCCTGGTGAAAAGTCAGCAGAAAAAATAGCCACAGGACTCGTCTGGGTTTGACAAGCTGCCTCAGCGTGTGATGAACTTGTATAGAGGAGGCAATGGGGTGTGTGGAAAGAGTCCCGGGCCTGGGAGCTCAGAGACCTGGGTTCAAATTCCAATTCCGCCCCTGGGAACCATAAACCTAGCAGTGTGCTAGGCTCCGTTCGCACGTTCTTTTCTGCTTCCCTCTGCGCTGGCCCCATTTTTGGGCTACATACCAGCACCCCGAGGGAGGCAATTGTCGGTCAAAACATTGCCCTGGGTGCTAGATTGCATTGTTGGTCCCAATTCTTTGCCCTGCCCTATAGCCATGCTCCTGACCATGGGATTTTGCTGCTCCTCTCACTAACGGGACAGAGTTTTTATTTCGCCATCTCTTGACAATGGGCGTCTTAGTTTGCCTGAGCTACTATGACAAATGCCACACAATGGGTTGGGTTGGCCCAACAATGGGAATGGATTGTCTCACGGTTTTGGAGGCTAGAAGGTCTGCTCCATCTGGTCAGTAGCGTTTTGGTGCTGGTGGGCAGGAACCTTGGGGGTTCCTCGACTTTCCTGTCGCACAGCAATGTCCCCTCCTCCCTCTTCCGGGTTCCCCCTGATGTCTGGCTTCTGGCTCCTCCCTTGACTTTCTCTTCGTAAGGCCTCCAGTAGTAGGGATGAGAAGCCCCACCCTCATCCAGTTGGACCACACCTTAACTCAATAGAACATCTATAAGAGGTCCTATTTACAATGGATTCATACCCACAGGGATGCAGGCTTAAGGTTAAGAACAGGTCCAAATCGGGCACTTCATTCAACCTACTACACTGAGGTCAACCATCTGGCTGGCTTTAGCCAATGGAATGAGGCAAGAATGACAACATGTCCATCCCAAGCCTTGTCCTCAAGAAACAGGGAGAGATCCTACTCACCTGCTTGTGTCTCTGTCATCCCAAGAGAAGAGCTTCCTTTGGGTGGCTGCTGCCTGCTCAGCCTGGACTGAATGCCTGTGGGGTGGGCCTGACTTAGAAATTACTTTGGGGTCAAGGATACCCGCTCCCCTGCTGGTGGCTGTCTGTGCTGGACGTCTTATAAAGAAGGCCCACAGCCCAGCAATTCTGAGGGATGCCTTTTCAATTTCACCCCTGCCCACTTTGGAGCAAGGGCATTAACACTGAAGTATTTATTCTGCACTCACGTGTTTCCTGAGCATCCCCGGTGTGCTAGGTGCTGGGTCAAGCACTCTCAGAAGGAAATATGGCTGCCAGGTGACAGCCGTGCCATCCTCCAGGATTCAGTGGGGAGAACAGCTTGCCTTTCCCAAAGAAGTAGGGCTCCTGAATCCCTGCCCCAGGCCACTGAGTTGGACTGGGGAAACAGGTCCAGACAACTGGAGAAGAAAGTGAAGTCCTTGATCAGTTGATTCATCAATCTATAAAGTCCTGATTTCCTCAGACAGAAGATGTCATTGACGGGGTTCAGAAAAAAAAAGAAAAAAGAAAATAAGGCAGCAAGCTGGCAGACTACCATATTAAAGGAATATATCCAAGGGAAATGAATGGCATCCTAATTTCAAAAACGGTAAAATGTGCTAAGAAAGAGTGGGCTGCAGAACCAGGAAATAGGTTCTCAATTATGCTGCCATCTCCAGGGTGCTACCCATTGACAATATAAAGGTGTTTGACCCGAATCTGGGGTTCAAAGGACAACATGTTCAAAAGAGCCCCAGACTCTTTTTGTTTGCAGTGAGTCACAAGGCCTTGTCCAAGGGTTCAGGTGATGTGGCATGCTCTCAGGTGGGCCACCAATAGGTCCCCAAGCTGTTCTTCAACCAAGAACCTACCCCCAAGCAGGAGCTGGGCCAAATATTCCGGAAGGTGGGACCAACTACCTGAACTACCCCTCAACCAGGGCTTCAAGACCCATTCAGCCCAACAGTTTGAATGGTTCATGGAAAGGGCGTGGGGTGGCTCTGCCCAAAGGGCAGGCTGGCCACAGAATGCCTTGCAAACCAAGAACCCCTAGAGAAGGATGCTGGGGAAATCCTGTGCCCAGAGCAGAAGCTTTTACCCTGGGAAGTTCTGGTGAGTTACAGAAAACAGCGCAGAGGTGATGGCAAAATGCCGTGGCAATTCTGAGCAGTCTTCAGTCTTCAAAAACAAATACCACCTTGATCTGAGAGGGCAGGATAAGGACAGCCTCAGGACAGGGACTAGAGCCAGGGCCACCCATCCTGGGAAAAGGTAGGCCAAACCCTGGAGAGGGGCCCAGCCCCCAGGACCCAGAGATCTAGGAAAGTGGGATGGGCTGGGAGCTCAAAGATCCCAGGCAGAAATCACCAGGGACCCCTTAGGTCAGGATTGGGAGGAGGCTGTAAGGTGCTACTCGCTAGATGCTTCAGTCTCCAGGTGGAAACACAGAACTTTCCAGAACCCCTGCTAGCTGGTAGGGAGATGGCACCAGCTATTTTGCCAGACTGGGCTCCTGCTGACTCCAGGGTGAGGCCCAGGGCTGAGCCTGAAGGTCAAGCCCACATTTCACCACAGCCAAGGCCAGCCCCCTCTCTCCTACTGCACCCCCATGGCTCAGCTTCCCAGCAAGCATTTCTCCAGAATGCCCTTGTGGGGGGGGAGGGGATGACAAAAAAGCCCAACAGCTCAGGTGTAGTCAGTTATCTAGTAGTCACAAGGTACAGATATTTTAGTTATTAGATTCTTGACAGACATTCAGACTTGTTAGCAAATAACTACAGCCCCAAGTCCCCTACCCCAACTTCCTCCCCCACTATTCAACCCTCTCCAGACCCTTGTTTAGGGTCTATGGACATTCTTGCCAATCAGCAAGTAAACGGCTAATACCCACAGTGCCCAGTGTCCGTTCTGATTGGCCAGGGACTGTACCCTACCAACTGTTAAATGTTTGGAACATGCTGCCTGGGCATATGGAAAATACTGTGTGTGCTGCCTGCCCAGTTGGACCCAGAATCAATTGCCTGCCCTGTTCAGCAACTGTCCCCCAACCACCAATAGGGGGAGGATGGTGCCTCCTCCATCCCAAAGTGATCAGAGACCTCCAGTTGCCTTCCCTTTAAGCCTCCCCACTCCACCCTGGTCTTAGCTCCCACCAGCAACTTGGATCTATCACTTAGCTGGGATTTAATTTTCTAGCTTTCACCTTGACCTTCCTGGAAGACCCTGAGAAGCACCACACAGCTTACCTAGCTTTACATATGGCCCCTGAGCTAATTCAGGAGCAGGACACTGAAAGTATTAAAGCAATGAATATCGATTCTCTTCATTCACCTGCGTGCATCCCAAGATGCCTTCCCCAAGCTGAGCAAATCCAGCCATAGGCCTATTGTCACCTCTCCCAGCCCAGCTGCTGCCCCCATCCCAGGGGTTTATGGAACAGTCTAGTCTACTTTGTAGCGGGGAAGGACCCTTTAGTTGCTGCCAATTGGAACCCTTCTCCCCACCCCTGACACCTTCCGTCTAGTTTCTGACCACAGCTATCTCTTTGATGGTCCTGGCCATTTGGTGCACAACAGAGGGTAACAATGATGTGCTCAGGGAAAAGGGGGCTCAGCTCGAGTCTGGCTGAGCATCTGGGCTTCTCTGGCAGGCCCTGGCTGCAGCAAGTTCACTATCAGGGGGCAGAGCCTCTCACGTTAGCGCCTCCTCACCTCCTCGCACAGTCTTGGTCTCACCACTCTTGTGCTAATCTGACTAGATCTGGCTTGCTGCAAGGAGACACTGAGGTGGAGGAAGCTAGTCTGGAGGCCAGGATCTTGGACCGGGCTGGCTCCACAGCAGCTCTGGAGGCAAGGGTCCAAGTGCGACCTAGCCAGGGCCCTCTTGAGACAGATGTAGGCAAGATCTTCTGCCACATGAAGGTTCAGGTAGAGGCTAAATAACTGGCAGACTGCATTCTCTTCCTGGTGAAGTCAGCTACCTAGGCAGTTAGGATGGAGAAAGAGGGAGCATCTTTGGTCATATCTGGCAAACCCAGGATTCACACTCTGGATGCCAGGGACAGAGCTAGGGTCTACCCCCACCCCCACCCCCCTGCTCTGGAACAACTAATCCTCTGTCTATTCCTGGGCTCTTAAGCATAGTGCAAAGTGAGGACTGATGCTCCCACAGCTGTAAAAGGCCAGGGCTCCCTACTCTTTCAACTTGAGGAAATAAGTCAAGACATCATTCAGGTAAATGCCAAAACCTCTGTCAAGAGGTCACTCATGGATGGAGGAAGGCAGAAAAGCTGAAGGGTCTGATAGACTTGAACTTTCTGGAGCACACCCAGAGGCCAGTCTTCAGACTGCTGGATAATTCATTTTGGCTTCTTTCAATCATTTCTTTATTTATATTGAGCACGAATTATATACCAGGCACCATCTTAGATCCTGGGGTGGCAGTGTTCAGCTGCAAAGAGCAGAAGCCGCACGAATTAATTAGAGCATAGAGGAATTGATCAAGGGATATTCCTTGTTGAATCTTTGACTGGGCTGATGGAACAAGTTCTAGACTGAGCCCTCAGGAATGGCTCACTCCCTAAACCACACTGCAGGACCTCCTTCATTGATCCACACTGCCTCTGCCATGAGCCATCCAACAAATAGATGCCCAACAGGCTTTCTCTCATCACATGCCCTTGAATCAGTTCCCAACCTGAACACTTGCTGAGTTCTCTCACTGAAGAAACTGAAATCATCACCATAGCCCTTGCAGCAGGGTCAATTTCCAAACGGTCAACACGACTTCTCTTCTCTTGGGAGCTTCTCTTGGGAAGCTTACATTCTTCTCTTGGGAGCTTACATTCCAGCTGAAGAGGTGGACACTAAACATCCAGTTCCCTAATGTACCATCTGAGGAGGGTTGGGAGAAGTGCCAAGAAGGTTGCTACAGCAGGGACTGTAACCCCATGGGGACAGCCAGGGAAGGTTGAGACTGAAGGCTCAGAAGGAGTTAGTTTGGTGAAGAAGGTGGGAGAGAAGCTTTCAGATGGAGGGAATAGCATGTGTATGGTGGTTTGAAGCTAGATGAACTGCAGAAAAATCGTGTACTTAAAGCTAATCCAGGGGAAGGAGACTTGGTCCAGTGGTTAGGGCATCCGTCTACTACATGGGAGGTCTGCAGTTCAAACCCTGGGCCTCCTTGACCCATGTGGAGCTGGCCCACGCACAGTGCTGATGCGCGCAGGGAGTGCCATGTCACACAGGGGTGTCCCCTGCATAGGGGAGCCCCGGGCACAGGGAGTGCGCCCCATAGGGAGAGCCGCCCAGTGCAAAAGAAAGTTCAGCCTGCCCAGGAATGGTGCTGCACACGCGGAGAGCTGACACAACAAGATGGTGCAACAAAAAGAAACACAGATTCCCGTGCCGCTGACAGCAACAGAAGCAGACAAAGAAGAACACACAGCAAATAGACACAGAGAACAGAAACTCGGGTGGGGGGGGAGGGAGAGAAATAGATAGATAGATAGATAGATAGATAGATAGATAGATAGATAGATAGATAGATAGATAGATAGATAGATAAAAAGAAAGTAAAAGCTAATCCATTTCAGTGGGTTACACCTAGTGTAAGTAGGACATTTGATTAGGTTACTTCAATTAAGGTGTGAGCCAGGGTGGGTCTTAATCCTCTTCCTGGAGTCCTTTATAAGAGAATGAAATTCAGACAAAGAGAGAGAAAGCCACAGAAGCAAGAAGATGAAGCAACAAAGCCCAGAGGAGAAGGGCCAGACCAGCAGATACCACCACATGCCTTGACATGTGACATAGGAGTCCAGGATCACCAGCAACCGGTCTTTGGGGAGAAATCATCGCCTGGTGAGGCCTTGATTTGTACATTTTTCTCAGCCTCAGAACTGTAAGCTAGTGAGCTAATAAATCCCCATTGTAAAAGTCCACCCATTTCTGGTTATTGTTTTCAGCAGCCTAAAGGACTAGAACAATGTGCATAGACTCAAAGGCAGGAAGGAGACTGTCTTGTCTAGCTTATGTTGCCAGAGCCTGGCAGGACCAATGGAATGCTCATTGTGAAGTCAGGGAAGTCATTCTCAGCATGCGAGAAGACACGAGTGCAGAATGTGGCTGCTCAGGGGCACACTTAGCTCATGACAACAGCCTACGTGGGCGCTACTGAGATGTGGGTAGACTCAGGAACCGTAACAACAGTTACCCCTTACCTCGTGCCTACTCTGCGCCAGGCACCGATGGAAGTATTTTTTGTCAACTAACTCATTTCATCCTCACCACACCCTGCTCTTATTATCACCATTTTCAGATGAGGAAACTGAGGCACAGAGAGACTAAATCACTGACTTGCCTGCCTTCATGCTGCTAAAGAGTGTGCAGAGCCACGATTCAAACCCAGAATGCACACCTGAGGGTTTAAAAGTTCAACCTCTGTATTACAGTGCCCCTGCAGGGAAGGGGAGGTTTGAGCCACATAGCAGAGGACTTTGAATGCAACAGAGAAGTGTGCTAAACATGGAAGGAGAATGAACAATACAAGGCAGAGTTCAGTAAATAGCTAATGAGTGGTATGGTCAAACTATGCTAAAGGGGTCTGTAGCAGACGCTATAGATGCCCCCCCATATGCCCTCCACTTACCACTGCAGTACTTGCTGGCCTAGCTCTGTCCTGCCAACACTAGCAACTTTTCATCTAAAGGTTCCTCTGGTCACCAAAACCTGCTCTGCCCACCCACCCAGCAGGCCAGAAGGACCAAGGAATGAACTCCAACCCAGGAGCAGCCCATCACCCGTGACCCACAGGGGTTGACGGATAAACACCTCAGCTCCTTGACCCCGAGGATCAGCTCATTGCAACGCACGTGTCCTACAATTTTTCCCAGAGTTTCCCTGTGGAAATGAGCCTCAGTCACCCACAGTGGTAACTTGCTTGATAGCACACCCAGAATTGCTGCCATCCCTTCCCTATCCCATGACCCCACCAGGTGACGAGTGCTTCTGGGGATTGCCTCCCACATAAACTACTTTCACCCAAATCTTTGTCAGAGGAGGTGGGATTGAGGATGGGTACAATTCTGATGTCAGGGCTGATGGGGAGGGGGAGGGTAGCTCTACAAATGAGGGGACCAGCCAGTACCCGTGTGAGACAGAGGGCATGAGGTGACCTGGTCATCATTTGTGTAGGTCTTGGTGTGTGTTCTTCCCAGCCAGGGACTCCTGCCCTACCCTCGGGCCCTCTGCCGCTCTCGGAATCCTGCACTTCTCCCCCCACCAAACCTCAGCCATCCCTGAGGGCCTAGTGCTCCCTGGGTGGGCCAAGCTGCGTCTGTGAAGGTCACACTCAGATTCTTTTTCAAAGCCCTGTTTGAAGCTGGGACTTTACCATCCTCCCTCCAGCAAAGGTCACCGTGAAAATGTCACATAACTTGGCCACTGCCAGCTTCCTGACTTTCCTTCCGTTGCTGTCTTCCCAGGGCCCCATTTCAGGGGCAGGAAGGAAACCCACTTTTATTAGGTAGAGGGAGGGTCTTTTCCCACATCAAACTCCATCCGTGGGCTCCTCAAGCATGGCGCAGAGGGGAGGGGTTCCTCCTGAGAGAGCCCCGGGGGGCAGGGAATCATGAGACTCTCAGTGTGGCAAACGGTATTTTCCAGAGATGGCCACAAAAACATCAGTATCTCATATGCCCTTCTAATGACATGACTAACACTTGTCCCACCAAGAGCTGGAGATTTGTGTCCCCTCCTCTTGCATCCAAGGAGGGTAAGTGACCGTTCTGACCAACAGATTAGATAGAAATGGTGCAATGCAATGTCCAAGGCTAGGTCATAAGAAAGAGACCGCATTTACCCGACTCTCTTGTTCTCTCAGAAGCTCACTCTTGGAACCCAGCCCCCAGGCTGAGAGGAACCCCAGATCAACACAGATGGAGGGTCCACACACAAATAATCTCTACCACTTACCGGGCACAGGGAGAGAAGAACTGAGGGTCCCAGCCAACAACCGACATCAACCGCTGGACGTGGGAGTGCACAGCCTTCAGATGATTCCTTATCATTCTCCCTCCCAGTTTTCCAGCCGAGGCCTCAGACACCACGGAGCAGAGAGCAGCCGTTCCCGCCATGCCCAGTCGGAATCCCTTACCTACACAATCAGTGAGGGTAACAAATGATCATTGTGTTGTTTTCATTCCACTAAATTTGGGGGTGATTTGTTATACAATGAAAAGCAACTCAAATGCCTAGCTTCCCATATTCCCAAGACTTGTGTGCCCCAACCAGGACAATGCCAAGATCTCCTCTGTGGAGGGGTTCCAGCCCCCCACCCACACCCCTGCCTTGCTCTTCTGGACACGGTGCCCTGATTCACAGGTCTGAAAGCAATGGCACCCCACCACAGGAGAGGGGGACGGCCGTCCGTCTGACAATAACAGCAATGGCCAGCAGTGATGTTGGGCAGCCGCAGCCATTCTTTTGCTCATACCTTGTATCTTCCTTAGTTCTGGCAATAACTCCCAGGACGATGCCTCCCAGGGCTTATATCCAGGGTGGCAGTCTCCACTTCTCCTGCCGGTTCTGTAAACACCCCACGGCTGGCTTGACAAGTTCAGAGAATGCGCCACCTCAACAGAAGCAAAGCAGCGTGTTAGGGGGAGCAAGCGGTCTGCGGACTTTGTTATTTATTTCGTCACTCACACCTGTAGGTTGGGCCTCCCTGGGGGGCTGCTCAGTTGTCTTTCATCTCCCTTTTGGCTGTTCCCAGCTGTGTGATCCACACACCGTAGAAACACTCTCAAGGCAGTAAGACTTCGTCCAGGATCCAGCCGGCCCTGTGGACAGATGGTGGCATTAATGGTTATGGCGAGAGTGGCACTGATTTCAAGTGTCCTAACCCATTACCCTTCACCATGCACACCTGGCTACGGGGTAGACCCGCTTCCCTAGGCTTCTTCTTTGCCATGGAGGCCTGTTTCCCTAGGTTTCTCCTGGAACCTCATGCCCAGGAGCGAAAAGCTCCATGACCAGGATCTAGCAACCCAAATCACTAACTCCTTCTTAAATTGTTTTTCGTTCTGGAGCTGGGATGCCACTAAGTCACACTAGCTATGTGACATTGGGCTAACTGTGTAGACTCTCAAAGCCTCATCCTCCTTATGTGTAAAGTATGGCTAGCATCTACCTCAGAGGGTTTGGGGATGTTAAGTTAGATGAGATAATAGTGCTTGCATAGTGCATACTCACTATGTTCTGGAAACTGCAACCCACCCTTTACATGTAGCAGTAGTTACTTCTGCCTGGAAACCTGGAGTAAACTTCTGCCACCCTAAGCCGAGCTGGACTTCAAGAAACTGTACACATTATTTTGTTTTGATCAACATTAACCATCCCAAAAGGACTTGAGACAAATGACGAATCAATTGAGACCGGAAAATACCCTAAAAACGGATTTGTTTTCTTTGTAATACGAATTGCGTGTGACATCAGAAAGAAAGCCGACCTTCATTTTTGGCTCTCGAGGTGGTGCAGTCGAGGGAGCACGGTCTTGGGAGGGTGACTTTGGTCCCACGGCGGTCAGAGGAGTGGGGCTCTGCAGTGGCTTCCCGTCGCTCAGGGCACAGACTCCTAAGGCCTCCATGCAGCCACAGAGCCCTGTGGGAACTGGTCCCAGCTATGTCCCTAACCTCATCCCCTGCCGCTCTCTCCTCCCTCATGTTACCCCAGCATCCCTGATTGAGTTGCCTTTTCTTGAACTGGCCACACCCATGCTTGCCTCCGAGCCTTTGCACTGGCTGTTCTCTCCGCCTGGGAGGCTCTTTCCTGGGCTCACCCCTCACTTCCTTCAGGTTTCTGCTCAAATGGCCCCCTCCATCATCATTGCCCTTAACATGCTATTTTTTTTTTCCTTTAGGGTAAGGATTCTTAACCAGGGGTCCACGGACCCCCAAGGGGTCCATGGAAAGATGTCAGGGGATCTGTGAACTTGAAATGAAATGTCAGAAAACCATTATTCTTGTGGGGACATGTGGGTGCGGGTATGGTACCGTCATTAAATAATAAACAGTATAGTATGGACTTGGTATGATTTTTGTTTTGATATAGCGTGTTCTGAGTGCAGTGGGTGACTGCTTGTGAAAAGGTTGGTAAGGATGGTGCAGATGGTTTTATGATGCTGTGGGAAAACTCGAATGTCTAAATGTTTGCCGAAAATGACCATTTAAGCAGATGTTGAACTGTGTTAGGGTATCGGGTATTGAAATTATGGGAAATTTGTGAAATGCAATTTTGACTAATCCTAAAATTTAATTTAAAGACATGCCAATGTCAAGTGTCATAAAACTCTCTGCTGCTACATTCTGAGAAGGGGTCCATGGTTTTCCCCTGCCTGGCAAAGGGGTCCATGGAACACTTGCCTTAGGGTGTTGATTCTGACATTATAGTAGTACATATTTGCTTGCTCATGTATTTATTACCTGGCTCCCCTCACTAGAATGTAAGCCCCCTAAGGGCAGAGACTTTGGTTTTATTCACCATTTCAGCCCTAGCATCTGGAATAAGATCTGACGCATAGTAGGTATTCAATAAATACTTACGGAATGTGAGAATGGCGTTTCTAAAACGTCAACCTGACCTGTCCCTTTGCTGAATGACTCCCCTTTGGCCTTCAGGTAAAGCCCGACAAAGCCCTTTGTGATTTGGCTCCCACCCCAACCACCCACACGACTCACACACTCACACTCACAACTGCACACACCTCAATACACAGACATTCACACTCACAGATACACAATATGTACATTCATGGGCACATCTGCAAACATATATGTAGACACACCTATACAAACATACACACCTGACATACACCTATAGACATACATGGACACACATATATGCACAGACATATATGCAGACATAGACACAGGTCCACCCAGACGGACACACATATTCACACACCCAGGTACACACAGATACACACACATACACGTGCAGACTCAGACACACATGCACAGACACACGTGGATACACATGTACACACACAGACACAGAGATACGCATACACAAATATGCACACGTACACACATACTTTCTAATCTACAGATCCACAGACTCATTCTTGCCTCCAAGATTCTGCTATTTTGCTCATGCCCTTCCTGCCGACCGGCTGTTCTCTCCTGGACAGCTCTCTCTCCTCCTCAGGTCATAGCTCTCATGTGGTCCTCCCCACAGTGTCAGGATAATGGGCTGGTACAAAGCACAGGCTCTAGAACCAGGTGGCCTGAGTTCAAATTTTGACTTGGCCACCTGCAAGCTGTGTGACCTTGGTCAAGTGACTTAACCTCTCTGTGGCTCACTTTCCTCCCCCATAAACCAAGATGATGATCATGCTAGTACCTATCTCCTAGGGTTGTTTTTAAGGAATAAATGGGTTCAGACTTGTAACTAGCTTTCAGCAGTGCCTGGCACTAAAAGACCAGTTAGCTATCGTTATCTCCTAATCACTCTGAAAATTAGAGGGGTGCTTCTCCCGAGTGCTCCTTAGCACCCAATACAGTCATCTGGCCACAGCATGGATCAGTGTGAATTACAATAGTCTGCTTACTGTCCTCTCCCCACCAGGGCTGGGGGGCCATGGAAGACATCCTGGGCACCTTGGGCCCCAGTGCCTACACCCCTTAGCTGCCCGGGGGCTTAGCTTTCTCTTCCATCAAGGAAGATCATTGAACTGGAAGTTTTCTAAGGTCCTTCCGGATCAAATAGTCTGTGATTCCTTAATCCCAGGCCTGACCCTCTGTGTGAAGAAAAGTTCTCTTATTAGACCAGAGTCATAATTGGTATCTTCATCAAAGCCCATTTTAGTTCTTCCAGATCTTTCCCAAAGGGAACTTGCAAAATGACAGGCCTCAAGAGTGCTTAGAAATGAGTCTTTCCCCTCCCTTTTGCTGCGGAGGGGACGCAGGTCCAGGACCTGGAGAGGCTGGTTCTGGGTCAAAGAGCCAGCTGATGGGAGAACCAGGGCCACAAATCAGGGGCGGTGGCTTCCTCTGCCCTTTTTTCCTTCTGCACAAAATTGTTACTTGGGGAGATTTCTTTAGTAAAGGCAGAATAGTGAAAGTTAGCAAAAAATCTGGGTGGAAATCTGAGAGAGAGGATGAGTCATATCTCTTTAAAGTATCACTTGGTGCTTTTGCTGTGACAGTACATAAAAATACCACCAGCTAACTGGTTTGGGGAATTCTGGCTCCCTGCCAGGCACTACACTACAGAGTCTGCACACTCTTTCACATTTAAACTTCTAAATGAGGCTATGAGAAAGGGACCCGTTGTACAGATAATGAGACTGATGCATGGGAAGGAAAAGTGACTTTCCCAAAGATACCCAGGTAGTAAATAGTGGAACCAGGATCTGAGCCAATGTGGTGTGGTGACCGTTCCAGACACCCAATTTCTGCACCTTCCTTTGTCCCAGCCCCTCCTGTCAGAACATGATCAAAACATCCTCCCAAGCTAAGCCAACGTTCCTGGACAGACTGACACATTTAGCAGAACAAGTTCACACAGCCATGTATAGGCTGAACATTCCCATGCTGTAACTTTTTCTTTCCCTCCCCTTATTTTTTTAATGATGACAGTTTGTGTAAGCAATGTACATGTGCTACAGACACAACCTCAGAGACGTGGGAATTGATTGCAGAAGATACAGGTTGTATCAGTCAGTGATGGCTGGATAACAAAACACCTCAACACTTCGTGGCATATGACAATAAACAGCTGTTCTCAGGCCCACAGATCTGAGACAGCCAGGACAGTTCTCTTTTAGCTGCATGTCTGCAGGTCAGGTGACCTAGGTTGCACTGGACTCAGCTATGGGCTCAGTTCAGGTCTGCCCCACATGACTCCTCCTTCTTCTGGAACCAGCTGGCTCCCTGGAGCACATGGTCTCATGATGATGGCAAGAATACAAGAGGGCAAGTGGAAACACATGATACCACTTAAGGCTCAGGTTTGACTCAGGCACATCATCACTACTGTCCACCTTCCATTGGCCACAGCAAGTTACAAGACCAGGTCCAATGTCAATGGGAGGCAAGGATTGGCAAAGTCACAAGGCAATGGGCATGGATAGAGGGAGGGGTGAGGAACTGGAAACAGTTATGCAATCCACCTTGGGAGTCATTCAAAAAGTTAGCAAAAGATGAGCATCGGCACATTATTATTTTGTGAAGATGGGAGAGGGAGGGAGGAGGAAGGAAGAGGACTGGTGTTACTTTATTTCAAATGCCGGGACGAGATTTCCCACTTCATCTTGAATTCAGGCCAAGGTCTCCAGGGAAGGTCGAGGGAGGCAGGAAAGAAGCTTTTGGATGGGGCAGGGAACGTGGGGCCAAGCGGCCCCCTGAGGTGTGTTCCCAGACCATGATTAGTATAGCAATTATCGCCATTAAATCTGAGACTTATTCATGTGCACCCTGTGTGCCACCAGGAGCCACGGCCCTAACCACTTCTGGAGAGCTTACAGAGAAACCAGGGGGTGAGCGCAGGTGGCCCAGACTCCTCCATGCCCCAGAGATGACAACCAGATGGCCACGCTGCTTTGTGTCGTGCTACCTACCCTCCCTGCAGCTGCTGCAGCTGCCCTCCTCCTCCTCTTTCCTCTTCCTCCTCTCCTTCCTCTTCCTTCCCCTCCTCCCCTTCCTCTTCCTCCTCCTTTTTCTTCATCCTCCTTCTCTTCCCCTTCCTCCTCTTCATCTTCCTTTTCCTCATCTTCCTCTTCCCCCCCATCCCCATCAGCTAACTGGGAGAAATCCTATCCATACAGAGTCGGAAAATGAAGTCAAAGGGTCAGCTGAGCTCTTCCTGCTCTGGGTGTGTTGCCTTCCTCACTGCCTCCTATCTGCCCCCAAACAAGCCTCTCTCTCTCTCCCTCTCACTCCAGGCCTCAGTTTCCCCACTTGTAATGACAGATGTAAAATCCTCCTCCCCTACTCCTCTTCGCCTGCTCTGATGTACTCAGGAGATAGGGGTCCTGCACGATGTGTGCAGCAGGGGATGTTAAGTGCTTGTGGAGTGGAGCCTGGAGAAGGTGATGAAGGTGGACCAGGTCTGGCTTTGGGGTTAGGCAGATCTGAACCAAGCCCAAGCCTCACTACCATCCAGCCCGGAGGTGTCTTTAATGTTTCAGTCTCTTCATCAAGAAAATGGTCCTCATGATGGCAATTATCCCCTGGAAATGCTGTGAGGATTCAGTGAGGAACATGCCCACATGGCTGGAACATCATAATTCTCTGAAATGCACAGCCATTCTTGTTAAACGTCTCTAGGATTTATGATACTTGGGTTGAACCTCATGCCAAATCTGCAGGCATGGTCTGCTCTTAGGGTAACCATGTTCTAAACATGTCACATCGGCCCTCTTAAAGGGCAGATTTGCCAGTGGGACCCCATAAACTCATTCAGTCGTTCATCCATCCATCCATCCATTCACTAATATTTTTTAGGAGGAACCAGGGATTGAACCCAGGACCTCATACATGGGAAGCAGGCACTCAACCACTGAGCCACATCTGCTCCCCTATGAGAGTTGGTTTTTGCATGTTTATTTGTTTTTAGGAGGTACTGGAGATCGAACCTGGGACCTCGTGTATGGGAAGCAGATGCTCAAGCACTTGAGCTACATTCACTCCCCCATTCAATAATTTTTATTGGTGGCCCACTATATACCCAGAAACATTGCAGACACTGAGGGAAATATAGGAAATGTAAAAGACAACCCATCTTTTAAGTGGCTCTCAGTCTAACTGGGAATTGATGCCTTCAAACCTAACATGGCAAAATCTGAGGGATAGCAGATCCAGACTTGCTGAGATGAGCCTGCAACAGGGAGCTCGGTGCCTGCCAAAGCAGGTGGCCAGGTCTTTTCTATTCTAATTGAGAGAGAAAAAAGTCTATCTCTGACTTGGAACTGAAATCCATCTTCCTGTGACATGCGCCCTCTTGGAACATTCACAGGCAGCTGCCCCTCTCCCCCGAGCCTTCTATTCTTTGAGCTGGACACTCAAGTTCCCTAAATGGCTCTGCAGAAGAGTCTGCACCATCCTTCTCTGGGTGCCAATGTCTTCCCACAACATCACTGTCATGTAAGGCAAGAACACAGGGGAAATTACAAGGCCTGACGTTGATGAAGCTGCTAAACCCGTGCCTTCTGGAGCATTCCACAGAACTCTAGTTTGCCAAATCATGGCAAAACAAGAGTTCGTGGGTCCTTTCATTTGAGACACTCCACGTGAGTAAAGTCAGGCTCTTCGATTTATCTTGAAGCCTTTAAGAGAATCGTGGGTCCTGTCACTCTCCAGAAGGGGATCTAGTAGGCAGCATGTTCCGCACCCCCCCCCCCCGCCAGCAACTTTTGATCCCAGAACTCTCCGCTCATGGAGAATCTCCCAAAGCCAGCATTCCTCAGAGAATTCTGGTGAAAAGTCGTGTTAAAAATAAATAAACAAGCCAGTCGGACAGAGAGACAAGAAAGATTAGTCTGTTCTAGAGTGTGTAGCCAAAGCCATCATGCCCTACCCTGAATACACCTCAGCACTTGAGACATCCATGAGCTCTGGCCTTGACTTCCAATTGCCAGCACCTGCCTACCTGCCTGAGAGAGCTTCCCCATGCTGGAGTTCACTGTGCCCATACCCATGGCAGGCAGAAATTCCTAGAATTCTACTGTCTCCTTCGCCCTGACCAACTCTCAACCAATGCCTGACAAGTAGTGAACCCGCAGCCCAGCTCCCCGACACTTAGTTGGGTTAACTCTCAGGTGCATGCTTCCCGGTGTCTCCCAGAGTTCCCTGGTGAGACTGAGTCTCAGTTGCCCATACCAGTCACCAACTTGATGACGCACCCTTGGTTGACCTCCTTCCCTCCCCTGTCTCAATGCCTCACTCCCCTGTTTTTTCTTTCTTTTTTTCCCTGCCATCTCCTCTGAATAAGCTGCTTGCACTCAGATCCATGTCCTGGCTCTGCCTCACACACAATAGATGGTCTGGGGGTTTGCTCAGAGATGTGGGGGCTTGACCATAGAGGAGGAAGTCATGTTTGGGCTGGAGGGGAAGGAAGAAGGGGAGAGAGATGAGAGATGTCCTGCTGCAAGAGTCCTGTCTTCTTCACTGCCTCCTACCCACTCTGAGCAAACAGGTCTTTCTCTCCCTTCCTAATCCCCCTCGTCTCTCCCTCCCTTCCCTCCCACACCCCCTCTCTGCCTTGATTTCCCCACTGGCTTCCCCAGTGCTTGGGAACTCAGCTTGGCCAGGGTGGACGAGGACTCCAGACAAGGAGTCTTGGGAAAGGAGGACAGGGTTCGCTTGGGCACATCAATCACTCCTCAGCTGAGAGGCCCGGAGTTCCCAAGCAGCGCTGGTAATTCCCAGAGCCGAGAATAACTTGGCAAGCAACTCCCAAGCCAGGGCAGGACTCCGGGGCAAAGCTTCTGGGCCGCTTTTGTCGATTTGAATATGGGTGTAACCTTGATCCCTCTGCAGAGGTAAAAAACGGGGTCTGAATTATTTGGTTTGGAAAAGGCAGAGGCCCCAGGGAGGTAAAGTGCCGCAGTAATAAACGGAGAGCAGAGACAGCTGAGCGCAGCGGCCGCTTCCCCCTCCATTAGCACAAACCGGGGGCATCTCTAAAAGCTAAAACGTATCACTCTCCTCTCCCCATAGCCTGGACCACAGCTGTAGAAGCCACAAATCACTACGAAAAGTGCAGAAGAATGTTCGCCATTTCTTGGAATGGAAATAATAATAAATAATAATAATCTGTTCCGTGTATTCAGCCAAGACATTTCCTCCAAGGAGCTTCGCCCTCAAATTTATCTTAAATCCCCAGGGTCTGGATATTTTTTAATTAAAACTTTTATTGGGGGAAAACACACAAATAAAAAGAAAAGGAAAAAAAAAACACGAACCCCCTAATGAGTTACACAGAGGGTCAGCATGTCGCATTTCTTTATCATTTGTCTTTTTATTCTTTTTGCCGTTTGGATGGTTACATCTTGATAGGTCCTGCTATGTCGAGTGTTCATCGCATAAAAAATTAACCATAAGTACAACTGTACAGGATGCCCTGAAAGAGAGAGAGGAAAGGCGTGAAAATACATCGAGCATCTCCTAAGTGCAAGGCCCGTCTGACAAACATTATATTCTTAATTCTCATTACAAGCCCGCGAGCTACCGTTTAAGCGGTTACTATGCACCAACTAAGTGCTTCCGATGCATTACCTCATTAAATCCTCACAAAGTCCTTTGCTGTGAGTTCTGTTTAGTGTCCCCATGTTTCAGATGAGGCCACTGAGGCTTAGAGAGGTTAAGAAATGTCACTAAGACCTCACAGAGGGAAAAAGGCTGAAACCCAGGTCTGCCTGACTCCACCGTCCTGGCTTTCTCCCTGAAGGAGGTGAGGACCGACCTTGGCATTGAGCAGCAGGTTCTCTCCAAAGCAGTGCTGAGCTAAGGATTCCGGAGCAAGTGACTTATAAACATGCTCACAGGAGGAACCAGGAAGAGAGTGAGAGAAGCAGGAAGGAAAGGGGAGGAAGCCAAGTGACGGGTGCAAATGCAAATTCCCAGCCTCAGCTTGATCCCACTGGGTAGCGGGGCGCTCCGGAGTGTCAAGTCTACCTGGGTTTGTCCTGCCTCCTGGCAAAGAGGAGCTGGGTTTGTTTTTAGTGTAGTTTTTTGTTTTTACCCTATAGCAGTCTCTGCCTATGGGTGCCCTGGAGCAGGGGGTAGAGATAGGGAGGGGGCCATAAAACATCTAGGCACTTCCAGCCAGCCATACCTTTGAGGAGGCGCCAGAGTTCCAGGGCAACCTCCTCAAGGTCGCCACTGTTCCCTGGAAGCATGTGGATGCTGGCAGAAGGGCCCACAGACCTGGGAGAAGGAATCCAAGCAAATCTGGGAGGGGACCCAGCCGGGTGAGCACCACTCGGTAACTTCCTCAATAAAGGACTGCTTGGATAGGCCAACCTATCTTGTCCCCAGTCCATGGCTGCTGGGCAAAGAACCTTGGGAGTGGATGGTTATGTCCTGGACATAATCATCAATAGCCCCTCCCACATGACACACCATCCCCGGCCAAGGCTAAGTAGAGATGTGTTCACTTGAGACTTGGAGACTTGGGGCCTCCCGGACCCCATAGACTTGTGGCTGTTGCTTAGCTGAGAGCACATGCAAACAGAAGGAACTGGAAGGCAGAAGTCAAGGGGCTAAGACCCAGAGTAGCCAACCTGGGAGGCCCGTCCAAACTCGGACCCGGAGCATGTCACTGCAGTTCTGTACTTGCCAGCCCCGATTCCAAGGAGCCCAGCTGCACTTTGGCCCCTATGCCTGCGAGACTGCCTGCGGAGGCCAGGTGAATAACCCTGCTTGGCCTGTGGCAACTGCCAGGCCTTGACGGAGGCACAAAGCCAAGATCCTGAGTCACAGGCATCTGACACAGAAAGAAGCACAGACATAAGGGGCCACTGAGCCCCGCCAGTGGCAGAGCACTGAGTCGGGGTCCACAAACCCCTGCCACTGGGGCTTTGGGCCTGGGGCTGCCCTGGTGCCCCTCAAAGCTTGCTGTGAGGCCTTTCTGGGTCCTCATGACAAACCTCTCTTTCAGTCTGGGGTGGTGTGAGTGGGACTATGTGCCTGGCCACCAAACAATCTCTCAGACATGTGGCATTTCAGACACCCAGACTAAGCAGGTCTCAACAGGGCAGCCTGGAACACATCGAGCTCAGGTGGAAGGACTCATATGCTCATGCACTCACACACACACAAGCCCACACACTTGCACACTCATGCACTCATGCACAATCACACACCCAGATGCACAATCACATTCTCACACTCACACTCACATATACACTTGCATTCATGCACAGACATACACATGCTCATACACACAATCTCATAGTCACACTCCCTAATGCATACTCACACACTTGTATAAACACTCATACACATATTTGCACACTTATACACAATCTCACACACCCACATTCTCATACTCATGCACATACACTCACACTTGTGCTCACACATGTATATATACAACCACATTCACACACTCATACACATAATCACAAACACACACTCATACACATAATCTTACACATTCTCACCCTCACACACTCATATACACTCACACACTTGTACACACTCAAACCTTATACATACAATCTCTCTGTCACACACACACATACATACACACACACCTCTTACACCTTGCCTGCCAGTCCGTAGACATCAAGGAACACATTATGTTTTCATATTTACACATGTTGATACTTGTCAATTTACTTCAGTCAATGGCATAAACCTTTTTCTGAGGGACCTCTAGGTGATTTCCACTGCTTTCCTATTACAAATGAATAATATTGAATGGGAAGAAAAGTAAGTTAAAAAGAGGGCGTGTGCAGATGCTACCTCTTCTGTAAAATTTTAAGACATTCAAACATTTAAAACATGCAGAGAGATGGTACACCAGCCCCTGGATGAGGCTGACATTGGGAAAGGGAGAGAGAAAAGGAAGGAAAGATGAGGTTTTAACTATAGATGGAAAAGTCTATTTTTTAGAGCTATAAAGGGAGAATTGAAAAAACTATGGCCAATTGTTACCATTGTCTAGTCTCTGGCAGGTTCATGGATGTTTCATAGTGCTTCCTGTAATTTTCTGGGTTGGGGAGGTTTCTTCATTTTAAACGATGTTTGAATAATTTTTCAAAGTTCAACCAAAGCTGAGTATCAGCATGCCCTATGACCTAGCAATTCTCTTCCTTGGTAGAACTCCACAGAACGTTTACATGTGCTCGCCAAAAGACGGGCATGCGAACTTTCATCTCATAATAATAGCCCATGGCCCAAATTGGAAAACGACCCAAATGCCAATCAAGGGAAGAATACACAAAGAGATTGTGATGTGTTCAGCCAGTGGAATATTCTAGGACAATGAGAACAAGAGACCTTCAACATGCGACCAAGTGGATGAAGCTCCCATGCTTTATGCCGAGCGAAAGAATTAGGACACAATAGAGTCCATGCTCTGTGACTCATTTCTTTATGAAGTTCAAAAGCAGACAACAAGCTCTGGGGTTAGAAGTCAGGCTAGCACTTGCCCTGAGGGGAGTGGCGCCTGAAAGGGGCATGCGGGGTCTTCAGGTTGCTGGTCATGATCTGATTCTTGACCCCAGTGTGGTTACCTGGTATGTCCATTTCGTGAAGCTTCATCAAGTTGTACATGTATGATATGTTCACTTTTCATCAGTAGGTTTTATTTGTAAGAAAATCTCCATTAATATCTTTTTTTCCCAAATGAAAAGTTAAGGCACATCCAACAGAAGGCTCTCCGACCAGGCTACCATCTGAAGGCCATTGTTGGCCATTAATTTCTCAGTTCAAATTAATCTATTGATCACTACTGTCATAACATACTCAATACAGGACATGAAATGATCGACTTGGAGTAGACTCTAAGTTGCTACAGTAATGCAAGGAATGGGGGCGGGGGGCGAGAGACCCTGTTGATGGAATTTCACAGGAAATATCATGGCATCTCCACATCTGTCCAATGGGATGTCCATTTTTAGCCCCAACCCATGAGAAAATGACTCATTCTACCCCCAAAGGAAATTAAATGAGCCTTCCCTGCTCTGAGCAGTGGACAGATAACAGCCTAGAAACATGGACCCGGGACAGAGAGCCCAGGATGGAAGGGCTGCTGGGCAGCCAAATGGAAAACGTGCCCAGTCTTGTAGAGACTTAAACTGCAAACACCTGGATGTAGAGTGGCCTTTGAGCATGAGCATAAGCAACAGAGCAAGCCAGGCACACCCAATAGCTTCATGAGATGGGAGTGGCAAATGTGCAACACACGTGCACCCACTCTCCCTGCTGAGCCCCGGCAGACATCACTAATCAGTCTAGCCCCATTTACCCTCTGAAATGAGACAAGGCCTCACGGTCCTGCTCAATGCCTCTCTGGGAAGCCTGGAAGAAAATCTAGCAAAAAGACATTTCCCTGAGTTACATGAACTGGGGGTTTGGTGGGAGCATCTCATTAATTGTGTGGTGAAGAGCAGTTGAGACTGGATGGTACAACCCACTGTCAATTATTCTGGGTTTGAGGTATTGTATTAGTCAGCCAAAGGGGTGCTGACGCAAAATGCCAGAAATTGGTTGGTTCTTATAAAGGGCATTTCTTTGGGGTAGGAGCTTACAGATACCAGGCTATAAACCATAAATTCCTTCCCTCACCAAAGCCTATTTCCACATGTTGGAGCAAGATGGCTGCCGACGTCTGTGAGGGTTCAGGCTTCCTGGGTTCCTCTGGGCTCAGCTCCTCTGTTTCCTCCAAAAGGTCAGCTATAGACTATGAGGCTCTCTAGGCTTTGCCTCTCTCCACAAGGTCAGCTGTAGGCTATCAGGCAAACGGCTCTGTCTCTTTCCCCACGGCTCCAGCTTAAGACTTCAGCATCAAACTCCAACATCAAAACTCCAACATCAGAAAACCTTCAACTCAGTCCTTTGTCATGCCTTTTATCTGTGAATCCCCACCCACCAAGGGGCAGGGACTCAATGCCCTAATGATGTGGCCCAATTAAAGCCCTAATTATAACTCAATCAGGCCCAGGTACAGATCAGATTACAAACATAATCCAATATCTATTTTTGGACTTCATAACCATATCAAACTGCTACAGGTTTACATTTATTCTTCTGTTAATTGAATAGTCAATGTATATACTTTTTATTTCAGAAGGCAGGTCTCTTTACGTGACCCTAATGTACAGTACCCCTTTGGACAATTACCATATTTACACAGTAGACAATGGGACTTTCAACAGCAACCAGGCATACCCATCTGCCGTAGTGTACCAGTTAGAAGGGAAGAAGCCAGAAAGTTCTCCTGTTTTATGATTGTGCAGAAGCTAGACCTGAGCAGGACCCCAAGGCCAACTGGCTCCTGAAAGCTTAAAGTGATGCCTTCCCTGTACAGAGAACATCCCCAAAGGAAGAGGTTACCAATGGACAACTCCGGGAGGGCACCGTCCACATTGTAGTCTATGAGATTTTCTTTCCCTGGAGCTGTTCAACCCGGGAGCCCTGCCCACAGTTGCCTGGGTCAATGCCCAGTGGGAAAGGCTGCCTGCCACTCACTCCGTGGGAGGAGGACAGAGGGCCCAGGCAAGTGCCAACTCCAGCCAGGATCGACCTGTCCTGCAATGAAGAAAACAGAGCTTTGTTTCGCCTTCGTGTGTCCAACTCCCCAGATGAGGACAAGGGCTCAGGAGAGCATTCAGGGCCCTGATCCCTTTCTGCAATCCCAACAGCTTTTGAGGCTGGGCTGCAGGCGGAGGAGAGGGGAGTTGCGGAAGAGGCTGCAGACCGCCGTCTATTATCACATGCCCGCCGCTGGGGAGCACTGATAGCCGCGCACAGCCTCAACGCATCTCCCAGGCCAGCTGCTGATGTTCAGTGTGGCTCACGTCCAACCCTCTGAATGGCTGCTTCTCTGTGGCTGAGGTGGCAGACAGAGCTTTCCTCTCCTAGAGGAGGGAGAAATGGTGACTCAGTCACTCCGTTAACCCGGCGTTTCATCCGTCTGGGCTCCTGCACACGCAGCCCGTCTCTATTCATTGCAGCGCTGCTCGCTTCTGGCAGGGACCGCTGCATGCCAGCTCTTCTGCCTCCACTTAGTCTTCCATTCCTCCTGTGGCTCCTTGGGGCCACCCTTGCCCACCCCTTCATACCTGCCCCCTACCCCACGTCTGGACCCAGAACTGCACCTGAAATGAGCCTCCAAGGACTTTGCAAGCTTCCATTCCAATTTTAGACCCAGTTCCTTTGGGCATTTGTCCTGAGAGTGATAAGACAGATCCCAGGCCTTGGGTCTTTTCCCTGGGCTGACTGTCCCCAAAGTGGGCAGGTGGTTGATGTGAAAGGCAGCAGGGGGTGTGTCTCTCTAGCAGCCCTGCACTAGACACTTCCTGCCCTGGGGCAGAATCAGACTTCACAGAACTGAGTATTCTTCTTCAGATCCCATTCAGCCTCTCACTAGGTAAGGCCCAAATCAGAAGAGGTAACAGGTAAATTCAAACTGTGGCCTGTGTCAAGGTAGACATACCCAGAGCTGGCTCCTGGACGGAAGGTCTTTAGCCTCAAGTCAATAAGCTTGGACTCGGATTTGTAGTTAATTGGGAGCCATGGAAAGTTTTTGAGGGTGGGAAGAGTGTAAGTAGAGTGTTACTTTGGGAAGGTGTGCAGGAGAAAAGCCTGGGACAGAGGACCAGATAAGGGCTCTGCAGTAGCCCAGGAGAGAGGAGAGGAGGATCTGGAAAAACTCCAGAGGTCAAAGAGCTGTAAGATGGAAATGTAAGGCTGATCCAGCAAAGAGACCGACGAAGGTGACAGGTTTCCCCTGGGAGCCCACACGGAATGGAACCGTAGAGGCTTCGGAGTAGATGCAGCCTTCAAGGACATCTAAACCCAGCCATTCTTCTCACAAGTGAAGAAAAGGAGACCAGAGGCCCAGAGGAAGTCGCTTTACTGCCGACTGGCTCTAGGCCGGCCTGCGTGCTGAGTGCCCTAGTACCTTCCCCACCTCAGCCCCTCCCGATAACCAATGAGCTAGACAGTACTAGTACCATTTTGCCGGAATCATGAAACACAATGGTAGAAAAAGGTAAGGGATTGGCCCCCAGGCCAGGGCTAGAAGTCAGCCTGGCCTCAGCCCACGCCCTTGACTCCACGCTGTGTCACTGTCGGGTAGGTGCTTGCCACGGGTGGAGAAGAGAGAGGGAATCCTAGAGACTGGGACATGAGGGCGACTTCTCGCAGCCCCTGCAGAGAGCAGCAGCCTGATGGCTCAAACCTGCGCTGAGTCACGCGACACACAGAAGGCGGCGTTTTGCAGTGAACCCCATGGCTAACACCATGGGGGAGCCTCGCACCTGCAGCCAAGAGCCCTCGTGAGACCAGGACCACACTCAAAGAGAAAGGAAAACCAGAACCGGCTTTCGACGGGTGTCTTAGGTCTGGTTCCCTGGAAGCACAAGCTGACAGAGGTTGCTTGGGCGAATGATGCACAGAGGGAGGGTTCTTGGGAGGAACATAGCAAGGAGTGAGGAAAGCAAGAGAGGAGAGGGCGAGCAGCTAAACTGACAGGTTGGCACGGCCAGAGCCAGGGTGACCAGCTGTCCTGGTTTGCCCCAGACCGAGGAGTTTCCCAGGAGGTGAAGCCCAGGACAAGTTGGTTATCCTGTCTCTGCCTGATCCCATAGAGAGCTCTGGGTCATGAATGTCACCACAGGGTGTTCTGTGCCCTCACTTGAAGCAAAGCGCCCAGACTTTTGGACCCCTGGCAGAGGTCACTGGCTGGGGCGAGGTGCAATACTTCCCAGAAATCTCTGAGTAACGTGGATCCCTTCGTTGAAGGGTAATTCTCCCGAGAAGGAGGAGCTGTGAGCTGATGAGAGCCAACGCCCACCCCAGCTGGCCAACGGGTGCGCCCGGCAGGTAAAGGGGATCTGGGCAAAGCGCCAACAATGTCTGCTAGGCAGAGAATGTAGTCTCTGAAGCACAGCCTCTTCCCATGGCCCTTGACCCCTGAGCTCCCAGCTCCCCCCTTCCTCCCTTGAAATGCAGCAGACTGACTCCTGCCATCACTGGCAGAAAGCCAGTGTGCCTGGGGGCCTTCTGGGGGAGGGGGGTGTCTACGAGAAAGTGGGCGCTGCCCATCCTCCCACAGGTGCTAATGGCACCATCATCCAAGGCTCTACCAATGCCTCTTTGATGCGAGCAAGCAAATGGCCCCAGGCTCAGCTTATGGTTGTGTTAGCCATTAACAACACAAAGCACAGTAACTCCTAATTATACCCTCCAACTGCAGTCTCCATTTAGCTGAGCTTTGATAAAAATTAGAACGTGTTCACCCATCAGTAACCTCCTACCAACTGTCTTGTTTTTGTCTCTTTTTTCCTTCTCAGAATGCAAGATTACCCCGTGATTCCTTCGTAGTGTATCAAGTTCAATGAAAGTTATTAGTTCACAACTTGAGAAGTAATTGTGGAATAAATAGAGACGTGAAAAGTCAACACATTCCTAAGGTTCAGAGTAGGTCTTTCCAAATGCTTGTTGAGCACCTACTATATATACACCAGGTGGCTGGGTGCTGGGTGGCGGGGATTGAAAGGTGAATAGTACACGCTCCCTATCTTCAGGGAGTTCACAGTACAGTGGGAAAGCCAGATGTGAAAATAGATGAATACCAGTAAAAGGGCTGGGGATTTATAGAGTAAAGGGCATTAGCTGGACTTAGGGCAGGGTGCTGGAGGGAGAAGTTTTCCCTGATCGTCTGATGTTTAAAGATGAAGAAGTGGTTGGGTTGACGCAGACACTGCTAGTTGTCCCCCAATTCTTATTTTCCCCTTCTTCCTGATTTCTAGTTGGCCAAAAGGACACCCAGAATAAGAACTACATTTCCCAGACTCCTTTACAGCTAGACTTCCCTCTATGATTAGGTTCGCTGGCCAAGGGGATTAAGATGTTCCATGAGACTTCTAGAAAGAGTCCTCAAATGGAAGGAAGGACCATATCCTTCTCCATCCCTGCCTCCTTCCTGCTGGTTGTACTGCAGAGGTAAGGGCTGGAACTTGAGCAGTCATCCTGGACCATGAGGTGAATCTATATGCTGAAGATGGTGGAACAAGGTAGAAGCAGCCTGGGTCTCTGATGACTCCGTGAAGCTGCTTGGGCTGTGTAACTCCAGCTTCTTCTACAGAGAAAAAGCCTTCTGCTGTGTTTAAGTCACCGTTATTTTGGATTCCTTGTAACTCACTGGCAAACCTAATCCTAACAGGTAAAGAAAAAGCAAGAACAGGGCAATTCCATTCCGAACGCACAGGCGGTAGATGACTTTGGCTCTGACTTTGACCTGTATGGTAATTTTCATTTCCTCCTCCAGTTACCCTTCTGCTTTTCTCTCTCTTAACCCCTGTGGTGGATGCCGTGGTATACTCACCAAATAGATCCCTTCTCAGGAATGAAGGACTCGCTGGCTGCCCCAGCAGATGGTACTGGGGTCAGCTGACAGCCCTTGGCTTTGGTTGTCAGCCCCTGAGGGGGCGTGGAGGCAGGGGACCCTTTCAGATACAGCCAACAGCAATGGCCAACTAGTGTTGGGGAAGGGGGCCTGGCCATCTCGGCCTGACTCAGGGCCCCAGAGCTCCCTGTGGGCTTGGCCATGGCTACCACTGGGCCTCCTTCACAGCTCCACTCCTTCCTCTGCCCATTCTTGCTTCCTTCCTCTCTCTCTCCCAGGTGTTGATCCCAAGGGCCCTCTCTCATTTTATTCTTCTGCACTTTACACTCCATCTCAGAGTCTGCTTCCTGGAGAACCCAACCTGTGACAGTCCCTGATTTCTTGGCTCCTGGACACTGTCTCAATTGTCCGCTTTTCCTTTCCCTCTCCATCTCTTAGTAGCAACTTAGGTGAAACCAACACCTAAGGCTGGGTAATTAGCGCCTAATACAATTAGCACTTAATATGGGCTTCCTGGGATGCTAATGGAAGCCTTGAAGCTGAGCCTGGAGCCAGGGTTCGCTCTGGCCTTCTCTAAGTGGCCGGGTGGGAGGCATTGGGGTATACTGATCCCTGAGTGGAAGTCAGGAAGCCTGGGTTCCCTCCCCACCTTTGCCTCTAGCGTGCTTGTGACCTCAGTCCAGCCAATCCACTCCTCCTTGCTTCAGATACTTGAACCAGAAAGTGAAAACCGTGATTTCCACTTCAGAGGACATTTTTGTCATTAAACCAGGGGTCAGCAAACCACAGCTTGTGGAAAAAATCTGTCCTACCACCTGTTTTTGCAAAAAAAGTTTTATTGGCACAGAACCATGTCATTTCTTTACGTACCATCCGTGGCAGTTTCCGTACTACAATGGCAGAGTTGAGTGATTGTAACAGAGACTGTCCAGCCGCCAAAGCCTAAAATATCTAAAATCCAGCCCTTTGCCGAAAATGTTTGCCAACCTCTGGCCTCGGCAATATAAGGTGCCTATGGCAGTTTGATATTATTAATGAATTCCAAAAAGAAGTATTGATTATGTTTGTAAACTGGTCTGTTCCCCTGAGCATGATACCCTTTGATTGTATTAAATTCAGAAGTATCACTTTTACTTGATCAAATTAAGCGTAGGGCATTGATTCCATCGAGGGGGCAGACACTCACACAGAAAACGACTCGGCAGAGGAGAGAGCTTAGTTTTTGATGCTGGAGCCCTAGGGAGAGAGCCAAGCCATTAGCCTGATAATTTACAGCTGGCCTTGTGGAGAGAGAGCAGAGCAGCTGAGCCTGGAAAGAGATGGGCCAGGGACAGAGAGATGAGCCTTACAGCAGCCTACAGCTGAGATCCGAAGAAGTTGGGACCACGGAGCCTTAAGAGGAAGAGGGAGGCTGAACCCTTGCAGAGACCCGCAGCCATCTTGCTCCAACACATGGCAACAGACTTTGGTGAGGGAAGTAACTTACTCTTTAGGGCCTGGTGACTGTAAGCTTCTACCCTAAATACATAGCCTTTATAAATGCCAACAGATTTCTGGCACTTTGCATCAGCACCCCTTTGGCTGACTAACACTGTGCCATTGTATTTTCTTGTCTCAAGCATCAGAACTGGAGTATGTCCATTCATTCAAAATTTATTGTGTACCCACTACATGAATGATGCCACTCTAGGCCCTGAGGATGCAGTAGTGAACAAAGCAGATGTAGGTCCTACTCTCCCAGAGCCTATGCTCCAGTTGAGGAGACATACCATAAGCTAACACGTTAACAAATAGATGTCACAGGGCAATAAGTGCTCTGAACAAAATTACAGGGGGGCATAGAGGGAGGGATGGGGGAGGAGTAGGGCTATGGTTTTAAGTCAGGCAGTTGGCAAAGGTGCCTCTGTTGAGGTGACGTTGGAGTAGAGACCTGAAGGAGGTAAGAACGCAAGCTGTGCAGCTGAGATTAAAAAACAAAACAAAAAAAACCAACTTTCTAGGCAGTGGGCAGGAACAGCAAGTACAAAGGTCCTGAGGCAGGAACACAACTGGATGTTAGAAACACACACACAAGGAGGCCAGGGTGGCTGGAGTGGAGGGAGCAACTGGGCAAAGAGGAGAAGATGAGGTCAGGGAGGTTGGGGTCGGGAGAACAGACCATAGGGCACTATAAGGGTTCCAGTCTTTACTCTGAGAGAGATGGGGTGTTACCGGAGGGCACTGAACAGGGGAGGGACACATCAGACTTGGCTTTAAGGATCCCTGTGTCTGCCGTGTGGGGAAGAGACTGTAGAGGTCGGGATCAGAGGCAGGGAGGCCAGCAAGGAGACAATTGCAATAATGTAGGTGAGAGATGAGGGCAGTTCAGACCAGGGTGGTAGAAGTGTGGAGAAGTAGAAGCATCTGGATGGGTTTTGAGGGCAGAGCCAAGAGGAATGCTGCTTGCTCAGAAATGGTGGTGGGAAGGCTTGCCCTGTCCTCCGCTCTTCCTCAAATGGGGGTGTTTATGCCCTAAAATCTTTCCTGGATGCCTGGCATGGTAGGAATTTATGGACCTGGGAGGCTTACCCTGTCTGGAATGATCTATGTGACCTTCCCGGTTGGGGTTGGGGAAAAAGTCCATTTTCCCCAAAGGTGATTCCAGCAGGTAGCGAAAATGACAGAGGGTTCTTGTGGTAGGCTACTGTTTGCACAAGAACTAGCCCTTGACCCTGCAGGAACATCACGGCGGAACCAGCCTGACCGTGACGACTGGAAACATGTCCACATTTTTTTTTTGACTTACCCTCCATCAGGGGTTGGGGGTCTCTTCTCCATCTTTTTGAACCTGAGCTGACAGTAGTGCCTCACTCGTGATCCACAGAACATGTGAAAGCGATGTCATGTGACTTCCAGGGAGAGGTGGGAAAAGGTGATGAGGCTTCCAGCTAGCTCTCTGGGAATGCTCACTGTGCCGTGCTAGAGAATCCCCAAGTAGGAGCTCCCTACACTACCACTGATGCCAGCCGAGCTCCCAGGCAACAGCCAGCACCAAGCCGCATTAAGTGTGCCATCTTGGACATCAAGCCACTGGGACCCTAAGAGGTCTCCAACCCTAGCCCCTATCTGGCTGCAACAGCTGGACGGTCCCAAAGCAGGCCCTGCTCAGCCGAGCCCTTCGTGAATTCTGGACCCACAGCATTGTGAGTGAAGCCAAGCTGTGAAGTTCGAGGGCAAGTTGTCACGCAGTAATAGGGACTAAAACACTGGTCGCTTTTGGAGACCTGCTGCCCAAGGCTTGAAGGTCGACTAGAACTGGCCATGCAGTGTTCCCCACTTACCTACGAAGGGAGGACAACAGGAGGCCAGCATCGTGCCATTGTGAAGTTCTCTTCTCCTCCAGGGTAATTCCCATCAACCACCCAGAACGACAGGAACCTCGGTGTCCCCTGCCCCGTGGAAACTTAAACATTGCTTGGTTTTTTAATCCTTTCTTCCAGCAGCTCCTCCAAGTGGGTGGTGGCAGGGTAGGGCTGGGCCCCCAAGCCCCCAAGAAGCATTCCCATGGGCTGAGTGTCTGCTGCGAAACTGAGAACGGGGGCCCACAGTATCCAACAAGGGAGAGATTTATGCCTCTTCCTCTCCATCTGCAAAGCAAAACAAAAATAGCTGAAACGCCGGTTTTCTGCTTTATCGGCTCTGTGAATAAGCATATAAATTTCTATGACATTTCTGGAGGCTTGCTGAAGGGGAAAAAAGCCATCCCCCAGGACACGGCCAGCAGCAGTGGCAGCATATGGTTTGCTGAGAGCAGAGGCAAGAGCGCGTTGTGCGTCTGCGAGCACCGAAAAAGGTGACTTTGCGGGTAATTTCAGACTCAGGGCAGAGTTTTCACCTTTTTTTTTTTTTTTAATTTTCCTCTTTTTCATTAGGCAAAAAAAAAAGTCTTGCCTAAGCCAATGCAGCTGTCACGGCCAATCGCTCCGCAGCCACGGTGGGAAGCCGAGCTGTGCTGTGTCATGGGGCAGCACCAAGGAGGTAGTTTGGCTCCCTGGCTCCCCCTGAGGGAGCTCAAGGTACCGAGTTCGGTCTCTGGCGCCGGAGGAAGGGCACCCCAGGAAGGAGCTCACAAAGGAGAAAGTGGGAAGCCTCCCACAAGACTTGTGGAAAGACTGAATGACTGAGGAACAGATAGGAGCTGGGTTTTCCGCTCGCTCCGGTGATCCCTTTCTCCAGTAAGGACTCCGGCAGGAAATTCACTGAAGACGTCTCCATCCCAGGTGGGCAGGAACCAGCCAGCACAGACATCAAGTCTACGTCAGCCTGGCAGGAAGACAAAGCCCAGCCCTCCTGACAGGAGGTAAAAAGGGCACAACCTATGTGCAGTTTCCTACAGATAGGGAAGCTCAATGAACCTTACCTTCCATTCAGCTCACTCCATACTTAAATTCCACAGTTAGATGCACTCTTGTGACTCAAGTCAAAGAAGGACCTTGTTCCCTTTTTGGTTGTCATCATGCCTTTCCCTGATGCACATCAATACATTGATCTCTTATCAGTCATTTACACTTTAGTATAAATGAATACGCTGTTAGAAACTGCCTTGAGAGTAAATTGTAAGGGAGAAGAGAATATGAGGACATTAAACAGAAGGGAGTGATAAAGGATAGGTAGAGAGATTCCAGGAAGGAATAGAGAAGGGAAAGTTACCACCAAAGACAAACCTAGCTTTCTTTACAGTTTCACCCAGGACTACCAGGGGCCAGGCTGTCGAGGGGAGAAAATGGCTGGAAATGCTCAGAAAATGAAATAATGCAAGCAGAAGCACTGTGCTAGGTACAAAGAAACAGACTTTTCTCTTTCTTTCTTTCTTTCCAGGAGCGCCAGCTGACTGTAGAGAGAGGTCTCCATCCTGCTTCTGCCCAGATGCACCTCTGCAGCCTGGGCCTGATGTTCTGAATATTCGCAGAATAAAGTGAATGTATTTGCAGAAAGAAAGGAAAACTTTTCATTATGGCATGCATAGCCCATCGCGATTTGGCTTCTGCCGACTTTTCGAGCCTTATCTTCTATCCACCCCCTCCCTAGTTTATCTGGAGGCCCTGCTCCCTCTTGTACCTTTCACCATTTCCCAAGTCTATCTTATATTCTCCCACCTCTCTCTTTGTCCAAACTATCTGCTCTTTCTAGATTGCCTTTCCCATCCATCTTAGTTTGCCAGGGCTGCTGTAACCAAAACCACGGACCGGTTGGCTTCAACAGCAGGAAATTTATTGCCTCAGTTTTGGAGGCTGTAAGTCCAAAGTCAAGGTATCAGCAGGGACATGCTTTCTCTTGAAGTCTCTACTATTCTGGTGGCAGCTTGCTGGCCACCCATAACTCTCATTCTCTGCCTCCATCACATGCCATCTCTCTCCCCTTCTGTCTGCTCCTATGTCCAAATGTCCTCTGCTTCGAAGGACTCTGGTCATACTGGATGAAGGCCCACCCCGATTCAGTTTGCTCTCACCTTAGCTAATAACAGCTTCAAATGGGTCCACACTCACAAGACTGGGGGTTAGGACTTGAACATGACTTTGTGGGGGATGGGATTCCATCCAGACTACCATCCTTGCTGCCTGTCCAACTCCTGCATTTACTTCAAAACCCAGATCAAGTTACAGCACCTCCAAAAAGTATTTCAAAATCTCCCCATCATCTTCTTTCCTCCTCTTTCATTATCTCTTTGCAACTGTTTGAAGGTCTATTGTCACACAGGGCTTTGAGTCACAGTTTGGTTTCCCAAAAAAAAAACAGAGCCGGAGCTAAGGATTTAGGTGCTGGCAGTTTATTTGGCAAGTGAGCTCAAGAAGCACAACATGAGATGGAGAATGGAGAGAAGTCAGTCACTGGGGGGGGGTCATTAATGAGGAATATTACCTGTTCAGTCCCTTCGGGGAACCTCTGAGAAACCACGTGGCACATGCCTGAGAATTAACCCCTGGCCGGGACAGAGAAAGTGAAGCATTTTTCTGCCAGCCTCAGCTCTCATTGGTCAAGGGTGTTCCTGAGAGAATTAGCTCCCCCATACTTCACAGTTGCTTCTCCATAGGCTCAAGAGAGCTCCCCTGGTGCCCCACAAAATCTTCCAGCAGTGAAGCTGAAAGCAGAGGGCCCCTGAAATGGGAAAGAGTTACTGTGATGGAAACCATCCAGCACAGCAGCTCAGGAACTCTGGTGGACCGGAGGAGGGTACGGGGCAGAGAACCAAGAGCATCTCCGACACATAATAGGGCTATCATTGTTGATTTGTGTGTTTTTCTCCCCCATGCCACTCAAAGAGACTTGAGGTCAAGAATTCTGCCTTGCTACTCTTTGCATCTTTACTTCAGTGCAAGATTTGGAAGTGGGAAACACCCGATAAATAGCAATACTGAATGGGATCACTGCCATCATTGGCCAAGACCTTTCCTAGGCACCTTGTATTCAGTGCTGTGCTGGGGGTGAGGTTAATTTAAACACACGCAGCCCTGGCCGGGCAAGATCTCCCGCCCCACTGAGACACAGCAGGAGTGGTTGCACAAGCTAGGCCAGGGGCTTCTGACTTCCCATTTCAACAAACTGAAAGGTACACTGCCCGTCGCCAGGTCAGTGGAGACCCAAGTTCTGTCGACAGGCAGAGAAGCCCTTGATCTTCCATTGGCCCACCTCTGATCAATCCAGGAAGTCATCAAGGGGAAGGCAGAATTTCAGAAAGCTAATGGGGCAGGAATCCAGCAACTGGCAAACAGGGAACAGGTTGCTCCAAGGATCTATTTTGCAATGTGGTCAGGGGGCAGAGGCCCACCGTTTGCACAGGAGGCTCATGAGGTACTAGCAGGGTCTCTAACCTCACTGCAACCGGTCTCTGCCTGGCTGTGCTGGTGCAGATAGAATTAATGTAAGGATCTCAAGATGAGGAGATCATTCTGGATTCTCTGGGTAGACCCTAAATCCAATCACGAGAATCTCCACAAGAGAAGGCCTTGTGAAGACCAAGACAGAGACTGAAATGAGTTGGCTATAAGCCAAGGAGAGCCAGGATGACTGGCAGCCACAGGCATCTGGGAGAGGTAAGGTAGGGTTCTCCCTCAGAGCCTCCGGAAGGGAAGGGGCCCTGCCCTTCCAACGCCTTGATTTCAGACTTCTGGTCTCCTGATCTGTATGAGAAGGAGTTTCTGTTGTTTTCAGCCACCCAGTATGCGGTAATTTGTCACAGCAGCCACAGGAAACAAATGGGCTTATTTCTTTTATTGATGGTCAGTAGTCTCTCCTCCACTAAAAACTAAACACCAGGAAGGCAGGGATTCTTACTCTTTTGTTCCACAGTTGTTTCTGCAGCATCTAGAAGAGTGCCCAGCTCATAGTAGGTGCACAATAAATATTTAGTAAAAAATAAATCATTTGAATGCAGTTAAGAACATTAAGGAAAATAATAATTCCCAGTCTATGGGGCTTTATACCTAGCTGGCTGCTTTACCCACATTATCTCTTTTGATCTTCACAACAGCTCTGGGAGGTGGCATTATTGCTTTATTTTCCAGAGAAGGGACCTCAAAGAGACTAAATAATTTGCCCAAGGTCACAGAGAGTCCATGTGGAAGTAAGATTCAACCTCAGGCCCTTCTGACTCCAAATCCCACATCCTTTCCAGCACTCACACGTTCAAGGCGGTATTGCTAGGAGGTTGCCAAAAACATGTGAACTGACATTGTGAGCTGAGCAGTGCTAATTATAAATCATTTATTATGTGTTTAATATTCAAAACTGTAAGGTTGGCATCTGTGTGTATGCATGTGTATATATAGTCTTGGATAGATATAGATGTAGAGATTTAGATATAGATGATATAGATTTAGATATAGAAAGATACTGAAGATATTGAGATAGTGGTAGAGATAAAGATATCAACAGAGATAGAGATGATAGAGGTAGAGATAGAGAAGATAGAGATAGAGATAGAGAAGATGGAGGTAAAGGTGATAGAGCTAGAGATACAGATGATAAACATAGAGATAGAGATGATGGCAATAGAGTTAGAAAGAGATAACAATGATAGAGACAGAAATAGAGTTAGAGAGAAATGAAGGTGATAGAGATAAGATCATTGAGAAAGTGAGTTCCTGTTGACTATGGTACTTGTCAAAACCCTAGTCCCATGTTATAGTGATCTGAAGTTCAGACCAATTCACTCTACAAACCTTCATTCAGCCAGCACTTGATCACTTAATATAGAACACACTGCCCTGCTCTCATCCCACAGCCCACCCCAGAAGTTCCCTGTACTGCAGTGGAGAGTTCTAGACACTCCAACGACTTCCTGTCTCAGACACTCATCTCTCTG
The DNA here is from genome assembly GCF_030445035.2 of Dasypus novemcinctus. Taxonomy (NCBI): domain Eukaryota; kingdom Metazoa; phylum Chordata; class Mammalia; order Cingulata; family Dasypodidae; genus Dasypus; species Dasypus novemcinctus. The sequence continues at coordinate 45,223,389 of NC_080704.1, forward strand.
CCTTCTGGCTTCCTCTGGCCTGCACTCCAGTCTGGGCTGGGTATGCTAGGAGAGGACACCAAGGGGGCGACCCTCAACCAATGGCCAGGGAGAGGCATCAGGAGATGTGCATACATACCCCAGCTTCCTGGTCCCTCCATGGAGGGTAACTCAGGAATGTCCTTCACAGTCTTCCAGAGCGATCCAAGCAGTAGTGAGCTCCAGTTGTCCAACTGCATTAGCTCCCCATTTATTGGCTTCCTTTTCTTCCCAGTCTTACTTCTGCACCCTCTCACTGTGTTTCCTGGGATCACTTCCCAAGTAAATAACTTGCACCCACACCCTTGTCTCAAGGTCTGCTTGGGGAGAATGGGAGTTAGTTCTATATGCACTGCACTGCAAGTAAGAGGCTCAGAGCAGAGGAAGTCATGCGATGTTCCCAGCATCACGGAATGCCGAGCCCAGCAACAAGGAATCTGGAAAGTCATCACCCTCTGAAATGTGGCACTCCTTCCAGAAGTATGGATCCACACTGCCAGAGGCGTGCTAGATCACCAAGTCATTTTCTGAATACACCTCCCAGAACCACTGACAAGCCAAGTACAAATGAGTCAAGCTCATTCTGCTGTCGTGATTTGTCATACATGATTTTTGATCCTGGAAAGGGTAGGATCATTAATTTGTTGCACGAATGTCTTCTGAGCATCTTGCTGGGTGCCAGCTGCTGAGAACTGTGTGGAGAGTCAGGCAGACCAGGATTTCCCATTGGGGGCCACCCTCTCACCTGATCACCAAAGTGTGGCCCAGAGACCAAGATTTGCCACCCCTGAAGCCACATGGAAGAAAACAATACAGGCCCCAAAGGGCACATCCATGACACATGTCCCCAAAGCATTTTCGAGTGATGGTAGCTACCTGGCAATAAGGAAAATGTCTTCCAAGGTGTCTTTATCCCAGAGGACCACACTCAGGAGCCAAAACCAGCTCTAGGAAGCTTGTTGGATTTGCTTCCTTTTCTTTTGCATTTTTTCTCTTTTGCTACTGTTTCATTTTTTATTTAAAAGTTTATTTTTATATCAATGTTACAAGTGACTTGGTTAACACAAGATAATACCTACAATAACAATCAGTTCACTTTAGTGCATGGTTACACTTAGGATGTTTGTTTTTAAGACTGGGTCTTGTTACCCACAAATAATGCCATTTTTAAAATTTTCTGCTCTTATACCAAGCAGACAGACAGATCTAAATCAGGCTGATGGACAGAAGATGAAGAATAAATAAACCTTGTTCCCCCAGAAAGCTCTGGAAAAAAGCCAGGCCTATACTCCGGCTGGAGTAGGCTCTTTCCACTCTGTTCCTTGGAGCAATGCTTTCGACAAGAGTGTGATGCTGCCCAGAAAACCAAACCTGGCCAAAGCTAACCATGGGTTCATTGGCCTGACTAACCTCAGTTCTCTTTCCCACACTTGACCGAACCTCCGATTGACAGCAGGACCCTCTGCCCAGCACACAGGGATCTTGGCGCTGTCGAAGTAGAGAGCTGTGAGCTCTCCGACCCCCTGAGCTCTTGGCAGGGCAGCTCGAATGCCAACCTCCTGGTCAGTACCAGGGAGGGTTTGCTTTGGGCTTTTCTGTTTAGCCTGCCGGGTGCTAAAAGCAATTATCGCCAGATGAGGACCGAGTCTCTTTCTTCCGTTCCCCCCCCCCCCCCCCCCCCCCCCCGCCCCAGGAAAAGGAAAGGAATGCCTGCTCCTGGCGGCCTGGCAAGGAGGCTCCAGCGGACTCCAGGTAAATGGGACCTTCCAGTGCTCTCCAGGCCCAGGGGGAGGCAGCAAGGGACAGCCTGGACTCTCCCCCTAGCCTGTTCCCTGCAGCCCAGCAGGCGCCCTCGTCGCACGATTTGGGCCATTTGACTTGCTCCTCACAGAAGCCCGAATACCTTCCCTTTTGTTTAATTCATCAGGAGCCCGTGGCTAGAGGAATGCTCGGAATAGATCAAAGGTGGAGGGAAAGGGCACCCCTGAAGGGGCATCAGACCTCTCCGGGAGGGAAACATTTTCTAATTCGGGAAATAACAATCCTGCATTTTAGGCAGTGCTTGAAGATGGGCTAGTCTGTGTCTCCAAGGGTTGGGGAGGACAGAGAGGCGTGATTTATTTTTGTAAATGCCACCCGGTGCTGAAAGGGGCAAGGGGCACTCTGAAAGTCAGCAGCAAGGCTGGAGGTGCCCAAGGCTGCCGGTGCTGACATCAGGCAGGGCTCTCGGAGGGTCACACCGCGCAGAGCAGGTGCTCTGGCCACAGAAACGCGATCCGCAGAAAACCTGGGTCCTGTGAGATCGTTATCCTCTCTCTGAGACTCCGGTCTTTCTTCTTCAGGGCGCCACTGCAGCTACCCTTTTGCAAGCCCTCTCCAGCCTTTTTCTGGGTGCCGAGATGGGCAATGGTCCACATTGTATTCCACACTCTCCCCCAGTCCACCCAGTGGGCCACGGCAGGACATTCTGATGACATATATTCTAATTATTATCTCCTTGGGAGACTCAGCTAATAACCAAAACTCCTGACGCAATCAGGCATTGTAGTTGCACCCCTCTCCTGGCCACGGCATGGCTGTGGGGACCCCTCAGCCTTTGGGAGTGCCAGGGTAGGATCGCTACATCTTTTGTCCTTGTTAACTGAGGTTTCTACCCCCTCCAGTGTTAGAGGGCCGGGAGGGAGGAGGAGAAAGAGGCAATGTGCTTACTTCATGGTACTGTTGTATGATGACATCACGGGCTCATCCTCTGCTCAGTTACTCATTTGTTCATGGGGTCTTGGGTGGGCTCTGCAGAAGCTCCACCTGCATCTTCTTGGGAGGACACACCCACTGCCCTCCGTGGGACCCATCCCACACCCATGCTCTTGCAGAAGCCCTTGCCTTGGTTTAAAGCACCCACAGCAGAGAGGGGGGCAAGGGCTTGAGCGCTAATCGTTTCTTTGGGCGGAGGTCCCAGTAAACACCAGGGGGAGAGGAAAAGTCAGACAGGGAAGGGAAGGCAGCCATAAAGGGTCCAATAAGGGCAACCGAGGCTCATCTTACTGGAAACTCTGAGAGATGGAGGGCTTTGTGCCCATCCACTCCATCTGCCACTGCTTGAGGGCAGCCCCCAAGGGGCATTACCCCCTGGCTCTTTGGGACTGCCCGGCCAGCAGGCAAGTCCATGTCTACAGCTGAGAGTGCCCTCAGGCAGAAAGCTACAGTCTCCTGAGGCTGATGTGCAAAGGGGCTGCACGGAGACACCCAGCCAGTCTTGGCAGAATCCTTTTTTGAGATAAAGCAGGCCAGCCTGCCTACTGTGGTTTGGCGCCAGTGCGAGAGCCACACACGCACCGTTGACCCCCCATCCAATGCAAGGGCAGTTATTTTCTACTCAGAAGCAGCTCAGGCACTCTCTCTCGAAATTTCTCTCCCTTCCTTGTTGCCTCAGGCAAATAGCCTCTCAGATAAGGCAGGCATGTGTCAGATAGCAGCCCACGGTGCCCAGATAACTGCAGGAGTCAACTCTGCTCTGTGGTGGAGCACTAGAGCCATTCTGACTAAGCTCTCAGTTAGCACCCTGCCCCCACCCCACACGCCCTAATCTTTTATTTTGGTGGGGGGGCTGGGGGGTTCCCAGCAGGGTTGCAGTTCTCACCAAAGAAATCTGCTCACAGAAAATCCAGAGTCTCCTCTGTCAGCCTTTCATAGCCTCCTTCAGGTTTAGAGCCCTTTAACCCGTTTTTTGACATTTCCTTTGGAAAAATCTGCATTTGGGTCTCACCTTGGAATTTTTTACCTAGTGTCTTTGGCACCCCAGGTGAAACTCACCGTTGGATGCGCTGACACCCAGGTGCAGATCTGGAGGTGGCAGAATGCCACCTGCTCCCCCACTCCCCCAATGCAGGATTCTGCAGAGGGGAAAGAGGTGTGCCCTCTTCCTCACCCAGGGCCCACTTCTGATCTGGTACCAGAGCATGGCAGAATCATCCCAGAGACCATCTCCCTTGTCGGCTTGCAAACTATTTCTTCATAAACCTCGGGCCAAATTCAAAGGAACAACATCAAAGACTCTAGTGGCTTGAACAGCACCTCCCTCCAAGTATATGTCCTCCTGGAACCTACCAAAGTGATCTTATTTGGAGAAGAGTCTGCAGCTGGAATGAAGGATGAGATCACTCTGGATTAGGGTGGGTCATAAATCCATGGCAAGTGTTCTTCCAAGAGAAGAGAAGGGGAATAGACACAGAGAAGGTCATGTAAAGATGGAGGCAGAGATTGGAGTGATACATCTACAAGTCAGGGAATACCAGGGCTTGCCAACAGCCACCAAAAGCTGGAGCAAGGCTTGGAACAGAGTCTCCCCCAGAGGAAAAATGTCCAAATCAAGGCATCATCAGGTGATGCTTTCTCCCCAAAGACCAGCTGCTGGCGATCTTGGACTCTTCTGGCACATGGCACGGCACATGGCAGTGTCTGTTGGTCTATTTCTTCTCCCCTGGGTTTTGTTACCTCCAGCCTCCTGCTTCTATGGCTCTCCCTCTCTTTGTCTGAATTGCATTCTCTTATAAAGGATTCCAGTAAAAGGATTAAGACCCACCCTGGGCCACACCTAATTAAAAGGCCTTACTTACAATAGGTTTGCAGCTGCAAGCATGGGTTAGCTTTAAGAACATACTGTTCTGGGGTCTATATAGCTTCAAACCACCACATGACCCCAGTCCCATGTTGACATGACTTTGGCTTAGTCAACATGACAACCCATGAATTCAGTTCTTCAGCTTCTCCAGGGCAGAGCCCCCCTCTCAGCTCCTTTATTCCCTCATGGTCAATCCCCTCTGGCTCTGACCTTGCATTCTTCCCACACACTCAAGGCTTGTGCAAGTTTACCAAGTGGCCAGAAGTCCACTGTCCATTCAAGCAGTTGACAGTACTCAGTGAACCTTGCCACGCACCTGCCACAGCACCAGGCATGGGGTATGACAGTAAATGAGAAAGACAGTTCTCTGCCCTTAGTCAGGGTTGCACGGCCTGACCTTTAGGCACTGGTAGGGCATGGACTGAGTGTCTTAGTTTCCTAGGGCTTCTGTCACAAATTACCACAAAGTTTGTGGCTTAAAACAACATTAATGTATTCTCTCTCAATTCTGGAGTCCAAAAGTCCAAAATCAAGTTGTTGGCAGGACTGTGCTCCCTCCAGGGGCTTTAGGGAACAATACTTCCTCATCTCTTTCAGCTTTGAGTGGCTTCAGGCATTCCTTGGCTTGTGGCTGCATCATTCCAACTCTGCCTCCATCTTAAAATGCCTCTCCTCTTCTCTATGTGTATCTCCTTTGTGTGCTTCAAAAGGACACTTGTCATTGGATTTACGGCCCACCCAAATCCAAGATGATCTCATCTTGAAATCCCTAACATAATTACAGCTGCAAAGACCCTTTTTCCAAAGAAATTCACATTCACAGGTTCCAGGATGTGGGCATAAATTTAGGGAGGGGGCACTTTTCAACTCATTTACACTGGAGTTGGTGACCTCTCTCCCCACCCACCAGCAGGAAGCCATCAACTTATGACCTGGCTACCTTGCCCCCAGCTGTACAGATATAAAGAGGCACCTCCTTGCCTTATACATGGCTGGGCTTGACATTTCGACCACTCAAAAATAAAAGGAGATTCATCCTGGAGCCTCAAGAAATGAAAATTAGGCTCCAGAAAATGCCCATGGCTCCAGAAGTCTTTTCTAAAAGGCTCTTCCACAAGTGCAAATATTTGTTGTGAGAATTCTATGAGACAATCAGACTAAGGAGGCAGCTGGCCCAAGGCAACACTCAAAAGTTGAGGTGGTCCTGGCAGAAGACAGGGTCCCCTGATGTGGGCTTCCCTGAATGCCAGGAAGCTTTGTGGCCCCTCTCTCAGCTTTCCCACAAACAAGGTACAGCTTTAGATTCAGGCACACTTAGTTTCAAATATGGGCTGTGCCATTTTCTAGCTATATATATTCACCCAGATTCTGCGCTTAACTTCCTCCTCCACTTCACAGGGTTGGTAGGATTAAATGTATCTAACATGGGGCCTGGTCCGTAGACATTCCTCTCTGGGCGATCTTAGGCTGGGTTTCCCAGGAAACAGACCCTGACACCAAGATGCAAGTACAAGTAATTTATTTGGGAGGTGATCCCAAGAAGCTTTCATAGAGAAATAGTAAAGGGACGTGAGCAAAGAAAGAAAGCAATAGTGAGTTCATTTTTAAACCAGCTACAGCAACAGTGACAGAAACGTAATCCTATGCGGAAGCAGTATAAAACAGGTATCTCAGAGTTATCCTCCCTAAGAAATGAGAAAGCTGGGGTATTTATCCACCAACTCCCATCAGTCATTGGTTGTTCCCCCAAGGATGTTAATTCCTGGGTGTATGAGTTTACTGTTGCTGCTGTAACAAATGACCACAAACTCTGTCGTTTAAAACAACACACTCTTTTTTATCTTCTGGGAGTCAGAAGTCAAAAAGAGTCAGACTGACCTTCCTGTCTCTCTCTTATGAGGACTCTGGGGATGACATTGGGGCCACAAGGATAACCTCCCCATCTCAAGATCCTTAATTTAATCCCATCTATCAATTCTCTTTTGCCATGGAAGGTGATAGGTTCACAAGTTCTGGGGGTTAAGATGTGCACATCTTTAAGGCGGTCCTTATTCTGGCTTGCCCCACATAGGCAAAGCTGCTTCTTTGGGAGGGAAAAGCTTTCAGGTACAGACATGCAGGTATCCTGAAAGGCTGGAGGGACATGGGCTGACACCGGGAAGTTAGCTGCTCTTAGCAGGAGCAGAAAAAAGCAAAGATGTGCAGGGAAAGTTGCTGAGTTGGCAGAGGTGGAGCAGGTGGCTATGGTGGTCTCAGAACTCCTTCAACTGAGGGTGCGGAAAAGAAATCAAGTTTCCAGAATAATCAAAAGATCCAAATTGATCCAATAACATCTTGGAACCTCATGGCAAACATTTAATGGTGGGAAGGGTGTGTTCAACCCTTCCTATTTTATAGCTGAAGAAACTGAGGTCCCATGACTTGCCCCAGGTCACCTAGTGGAGGATCAAAGAACTGATCTCAAATCTCCTGACTTCCAGTGCTGCCCTCACTGCCCCTAATATAGCAACTGCATGGCTCAGAACAGCCCAGAATAAGCCGGCCCATGGCCACACCTAAGAAGATGCCAGCCCCTTCGGTCACATAATTTTCTACCTCTGAGCCTCTGAGTGCCTGATTGAGGGGCTGGAATTGAGAGAGACCCAGCAGGACTGTTGATGAATTTGATTGCTTTACCAGAAGTTTTAAAATGTAGCTATTATGGTTGAGCATTGTTTAGAATCTATCTCAGGTAATTTGCCTCCTGCATGTGTACACGCAAGATCAGTTGCCAAATCCTGTTGATGATACCTCCCGAATCTCTTTCTCTCCCATCTGTCCCCTCTTCTTCCTTCCACTCTCCTAGCTCAGACTCCCAGTGCCTCCCACCCAGACCACTGTGAAAACCTCCTTGTGGTGTCCTCATGGCCTGAGCTCCCCCTGCTCCAATCCATCTGACAGCCTGTCTCCTAATGAACTCCAGCTAAGATTAGTGTAAGAGGCTATCAGTACCCCATCCATATTCCTCCAAAAAACTCCAGTTTGATATCTTCCAGCTGACTTCCAGTTGCCAGTCTTGACATTCTTTTCTTCAGAGCTTTATCCAGAACCACAGGTTGGAAGGGCTGAGGAATTAGCACTCCCAGGCTACAGCCTTCAAGTGACTATAGAATTTGGATTGGTGGATGTGGTGGCTGGGAGTTATGCACCCCAGAAAAATGTGTTCTTAATAATCCATTCCTGTGGGTGTGGACCATTGTAAAGAGGACCTTTGGATGAGGTTACTTCAGTGAAGGGGTAGCCCAAGTGGATCCGGATGGGTCTTGATCTTATAAGCAGAGGACTTGTAGAGGCCATGGGGAGAGAAGCCATGGGGAGCAGCCAGAAGGTGGAAGTCAACAGGAACTGGAAGAGAAAGGATCTATTGCCACCATGTGCATTGCCACATGATGGAAAAGACAAAGGTCCTCAAAGACCACTGGCCAACCAGAGAGACACAACCCCAGGAGGACACAGGCCTTCCAACCTCTGAAACCATGAGCCAATAAATTCCTGCTGTTAAGCCAACCCATTGTATGGTATTTGTTTTAGCAACTGGGAACCTAAAACAGTAGATAAATGCCCCAGCTCCTGCCCCTCAGTTGAGATAACTCTGAGATGTGTATTCTACATTGTTCCCCAGAGTTTCCCACAGGATTAAGCTCCAGTTGCCCACAGCAGGAACTTGGTGATAACACCCTTTGTTTCTGCCTGCCCTTCCCTGTCTCACTGCTCCATTGCCCCACTGGTACTTCCTCCATCATCTTCCAGGTAACTAGTTGCCCTTGAATCCTTGTCTTGGGATCTACTTCTGGGGAACCCAAGCTTAGACAATCAGGTTACTCATCTGTTCAACTTGCCAGCAAATTTCTCCCCATGCCCTCCTTGGCCTACTATCCAAAACTCTGCAAGGCTGGCCCCAGCCCATATAGCCACTCAAATTTCATTTCTGTGCCACACATGTGACACAGAAATCAAAGAGCATTACTCGCACCTTTCCAGCTTTCACATCCCCTGCCTTTGTTCGGCTGTCTCTTTCACCTGGAGTCACACCCTCCTTTTCTTGACATGTTTCCTCTAACTTATAAAAGTCAGTTCAGAAGTATAGATGAAATAAGAAGGAAAGAATGGTGATAATTGTTGGTGCTGGGGACAGGAAGGTGGAGGTTGATTGTACTATTCCGTTTATACTTGGCATGTGTTGGATATTTTCCACAATAAAAAGCTAAAACACAAAATCAGCTTATAGGTGTAACAGACACTGTTGGGGCCCTGCCCACAAGACTTCATATACTTCCATGGCTTCTTATCATTGGCACACCCACCACTGTCTGTCTGAGGGCTTTCTCTAGATTGGGAGCATGCTCAGGTCCTGCACAGGGCAGGTTGGGATGCCAGGAAGTTAACACTCCCAAAGCAGCTCTCCAGCATAGGTGCATGGGGTTAGTGGATGATCTGTGTTTTAATTTATTAGGCTGCCAAAATGCAATATGCCAAAAATGGGTTGGCTTTTAGAATGGGGATTTATTGGCTTGCAAGCTTACAGTTCCAAGGCTGATATAAATGTCCAAATCAAGGCATGATCAGGTGATGCTTTCTCCCCAAAGACTGGCTGTCAGCAATCCTGGACTCTTCTGTCACATGGCAAGGCACGTGGCAGCATCTGCTGGGCTCTCCCTTTTCTCTGGGTTTTGTTGCTTCAGCTTCTTGCTTCTGACTTTTGTGTTCTCTCTCTGTATTCATCCCATTTTTAAAGGACTCCAGTAAGAGGATTAAGACACACCCTAGGCCATGCCTTACTGAAGTAACCTCATCAAAAGGTCCTGTCCACAATAGGTTCACAGAATCAGGAATGGACCAGCTTTAAGAACATGATTTTCTAGGGTACATACACTCTCAAACTACCACACTCTGCTTCCTCACCCTTGGGTGTGATAATTCTGAGGCATGTCCCATACCACCTCCCAGCAGTCCCTAGTGGGCCCAAGTCCCAAGTGCTCATTAGCATACTCTGTATTGGCTTTCTCCACTTCCCCGTCTCACTTCCCACTTCCCTACTAGGGTTTCCTGGACTCTCCTCACAAATAAAGTACTTACCTACAAATTCTAATATCTAGACAAATTCTAGCTTTGATAAGGAGCAGCTCAGTGACCATCATCCATGACCTTTTCTCCAACTTCTGGTCTGCAGAAGTCCTAGGGACTCAAAAGGCTCCCAAGCAAAAAAGAGATTTCCCAGAAATTACTAACCATAAAAAGCAGGGCCTTAGAGCCAGCACAATGAGGTAACATTAGATTTCTTGCCTTCCAGATCTTACAACAGGTATTTGTATGAATTTATCCCCTGACGTCATCAGTAGAATTGACTTCCAAGGGCATTTGGGTGCCCTCAGCCTCTTACAAGACGTCCTGCTACCCTAAATCTTCCATGCTAGAAAGACCAAATAGAGATAGAGAAAGATGCCCAAGGAGCCTTCAGATGACCCAGTCCCCAACCTGCAAGCCAACCTAGCTGATGCTGACTGGAACAGAGAAAGGCTGACATCCATGAGCCCTGCCCAAATTGCAGACTCTTGAGCTAAATAAACATTGTTTTAAGCCTCTAGGCATTGGGGTAGTTTAAAACATAGCAATAAGTAACCAGAATACATCCCTGCCTCTGAAAATTGTGTGGTGGTTGGAATCTCAAAGCCCTTACCAATTGTGGCAGAGACAATGCTATGTGTTCACAAAACCCCATTTTCTTTATCCCTTGGGTACACAGGAAGACTACATTTCCTGAAAATTTTCATAGTTAGGTGGGACCAACAACTCAGTTCCAGAAAATAAAATGTGGACAGATTAAGGCCTGGTCTCTAAAACTTTCCACACAGTCCTATATGCTCTCTCCCTTCCCTCCTCTGTGCACTTGATGGAAAGGTTGCAGTGGAGGACTCCAAAGCTCTGGAAGATGGAAAAACCCTAAAAGATGGAAAGCTGTCTGCCAAAGGCCCATCATGGGCTACAATAAGTGTTTAGCCACTGAGATTTGAGGGCTCTTTGTTACAGCAGCTATCATTTCCCAAGTAATTCACACTTACATTATCTTATTAGTACCTTTTAAGAACGATTCGAGGGAGGGCAGAGTGGATACTGTTGACCTTTCATTTTATATTTTGTACTTATATTTATAATTATTTATCTTCCTATCTTAGCTTCCTCACTAGTCTACAAAGTCCCTCAGGGCAGATTACATGCCTGAGTAATGGTTGCATCCAGCACGGACTTAACATAGTTCCCTGCACATTGTACAAGCTCGGTCATTTGTTGGGTGAGCACAATAATACTCGCTAATATTTATTGTGCAATTACCTGGCATTCTATATGTTTTAGTGCATTTAATCATCATCACACCACCACGAGGCAGTTCTTATTATTACCTCTACCTTAAGAAATTGAGGATCAGGAAGGGTAAGCAACTTTCCCAAGTTCACACAGCCAGGAAGTAGAAGATCCAGGTGAGAAACCTGGGCTGTCTGACTTCAAAGCCCACACGCTTCATCACCGCACTACTGCCTCTGCCTGAACATGGGTGCAGATGTCTCTGCTGCCACACGCCCTTTTCAGTTGTCAGAGTCCGTGGAAATGAAAAGGATACACACACACACACACACAAGTCCTTCCCACATGCTTTCCTGTGAAGTGGGCTTTGTGTTCACCAGAGCAGCAGAACGCCAGGACTGGTGGCCTTTCCTTCATAGTCAGCAGGCTGGGCACACAGGCCTCCTGAGCCACGGGGACCCGCCCACACAGCAGCTGCCACAGGCAGCCTTCCCAGTATGCCTCATCTGGCCTGGCGGCTCCGGCTATCTCCTATGCTTTCCAACCAGCCAGCCCAGGCAGCCTCTGGGCTGGCAGAGAAGGACCAATCAAGCCCCCAGCTGTGGTCCCCGGGTCCTCTTCCAACATGGCCCGCACCCTTCCCCAGGTCAGCTCTGCGTTCTGCTGTGGTAACACCTTAAAGCCATCAAGAGAGAAAGAGAGAGTGTGTGTGTGTATATGTCTGTGTGTGCCCATGAAGAGATTTGCCAACCCCTCACCAATGATGTTCCCAGCCCTCATTTGTACACACGGTCTTCAAACATCAAAGTGTTTGTTAAGTGTAAATATTTTTATTCGCTCCCCTCTTTCTCCTCCCTCTCTTTTTCTACCCAGGCTCCAAGAGCTCAGTGGATGCCAGGAGACCCCTGTGACTCAGAGCCAGCAGGGATGGTTTGGGGAAAAGGGCACTTCCAGGTCCCCGCGGGCAGCCGGCAGCTGAGTCTGACAGCAGCCGGGACTCAGCTCCCAGCGGCAGGCTCCCATCTTGGCGCCTGTTTCCATAGGAACCGGCAGGCGCCTGGGATTGGCGGCCGCGGGAGCGTTACCCACGCTGGCTGCTTTGCAAGTGGTCCCTCAATGTACTTCCCCTGCCCTGCCCTCCCTGTGCCCAGGTCTGCTCTGGAAAGGACTACGGTTCTGAAAAGGCACCAAAGAGCAGGGAGAACTGGGGAGCTTCCTCCAGCCCTCTGAATTCTGGGGCCCTGGAATCAGAGAAAACACTGCTAGGAACCTTTGTGTCCCTCCAGTCCCCTGCCCTTCCTTCCCTGGGCCCTCAACGGCGTGCTGGGTTTAGGTTTTCCCACCGCACCCACCAGCCTGGGAGAAGACAGAGAGCCAACGCAAAGAGCCTGTCTGAGGTCTCGCTCGGAGGAGGCGCCCAGCCACGCGAGGCAGCCCCTTCTTCCTTATCCAGTAAAACCCTATTATCAAGCACCTCCCTGCACCACGGTTTCGTGTGCCCTGCAGGTCAAACTGTGCTCTGCCTCTTCGTTTCCCTGCCAACCCTGAGCTGTGCATCTCTCATTATTAAACAGAAGCCTGCAAACAGAGGGCCTTTCTGGGTCTCCAAACGATTGCGGCTCTGCTAGAGATAATTGAGAATGAGCACATGGATTGCTGCCTTGCTCCCAAGGACTCAATTCCCTGCTGTCAGCGGATCTCCTCGGCCCCTCCTTTGAGGGGGCGCCTCAGGGGCCATGCTCCATTCTTTGACGCTGTCCCAGGTTCTGGCGGTCGCCATGCTTTGAACCCCAGCCCCCGCGTGGTAGGTCTCTAGCAGTGACCAGGCTGTCTGCAGCCTCCCTATAGACAGGGCCTCCCAAGGGGAGGATGATCCAAGCTCTGCAAAGTTCAAAGGGTGCTGGGAGAGAAGGCAGGGTTTTGCTGATGGGGTTTAGGAGTCTGAAAACTCCTGCTCGGAGCTAAAGGTTGAAATGCCAGCCCATCAGCAAGAACTAAACAGCTCTCAAAGCAGGAGGACACTCAGAACTATTGATCAAGGATGCACAGACTACATCTATAATTAGACCCAGAAAGCTGCTTGCACATCAGAAAGGGAGAGCGAAAGACATGACCGTGGCTTAGCTAGAGCCAGATATGCATCAGGATTTCAACAAACAAACAAAATGAAACCCCCACAGCTGAAAATGCCCCGTGCCGTTAATTCCTCTCTAAAAGGTTCCCCTGTGCCCCAGACTTCAGTTCTATTAGGCGCAGCCAGACGTTATAAAGAGGCTGCTCAGACGGCAGTGACAGCCAGCCCTTTGGGCTGATCACAGCTAAACCTCCCAGCTCCGCGGTAGTCATGACCTCCCAGCTCCGTGGTGGCGGTGACCTCTCAGACTAGAGCAGCCCAGCAGCAGGTGCCCTGGAAACACAGGAAGCAAAGTTACAGTTGAAAAGTTTCTTGTGCTTTTTGCATTATTCAAAGTGGCAGGAAAAGGCTGGGTTTCGGGGCATTCTGTGGCATTTGTTCGTTCTTTTGTATAATGAATCCGATTGGAGACTGCACCTAAATTTGGAGGGGGAGAGTCCATTAGAAAGAATTACTGTTTGTTGAGGCCGGGGAAGGCTTGTGGCAAATTGCCCTTCCTAAGTGCTGTTTTTTGAAAACTCATTCCTGCGGTAGGAAAATAAAGCGAATTTCAAACACTTAAGAGATCATTTTCGGAATGGTCTAGATGCGCGCTGGTGTGCTGGTACATTTGCCTCTCATTGTTTTTTAATCACTATTTTGTCAAGTTTAATTGCTGCCACGCTAACAACCCAAACGGGAGTGCAACAAAACAGGGGATATCTATCATTGGTGAGAGCATTTTGATAGAATCCATATCCATTTGCATCTTCCCCACCAAATTAGGAAAAAGGAAAATAGAAAAGGTTTTCTCCGGTGCTGGGAGGAGGCCCGGGTGGGGAAATTCCCAGAATATCAGGCAAATTGAGCAGCCTCCAACGCATCAGCTCAGCCTCCTCCAAACTGGAAGCTGGGGTTTTAAGGCCAGGATTTGCCTTCTTGATATTATGAATTCTTACAAGTTCCGCGGGATGGTGAGAGTCTGGAAAGCAGAGAGAGCCCTTGCCTTAATTATGCGCGTGTCTCCAGGGCCCGCACTGAATTCCCCTTGTGGGTCTTTGACAGACACAGAGAGAGGCATCACTCAGATGCGCCTTCAGGGAAGGGCTCGCTGCCCAGCTGCTCGGAGCATGCTTCGCTGACAGCTTCCAGCTGTTAGCTTCATCAGGGCCTGCCTTGGCGCTTGAGCTGAGGTCACGCTCTTCCCGGGGTGGCCCCTGGCCAGCGGCCGAGCCAGGCAGTGATACTCGAGCCTGGCCATGTCTGCCCAACATAGGCCTCCTCTAATGGAGACCCTTTGCTCAGTGCAGCCTGTTGAGATGACAGGAACTCTGTCAAATGTGCCTCTCCCAATCCGGCAGAATTCCGCCCATTTCCTTTCACGCGTTGCTTTGTGCTCAATAGGTACAGTCCTTCCTGGAAGCAGCCGAAGGACTCAATCAGCTCTCACATTCGCTAACTCCATCTTAGCATCTGCTTCCTGGGGAACCCAACCCGAGACAGGTCTTTTTCCCATAAAATGGCTTTTTAGAACGCTACTTCCAACCTTTAGTGACTATTTAATGAAAATATATTAGATGCTTGGCTGAGGACTGTGAGCTGGGCAGGCCGGGGGGTGGGGGTGGGAAAGGAGGGATTGGCAGATAGCCACCAAGGGAATATGATGCCAGGCCATTCTGAACTGATTGGGGGTGATCCCAGTGAAATCGGGTTCAAAATCAGGTAGCTTCTTTAAGGAGTTTCCAGAATGGTGGCTACAAGGGCTTTGTTGACAAAGATTTGCCAAGAACCCACCGTCGATAGGTTTCTCCTCCAGGGCCAGATGCAGAGGTAAAAGCCCTGTTTCCGGAAACGGGATGCAATACCGTGGCCTGTGACCCAGCCGCGCTCAGGCGTGTTCGTACTTGCAGCTTTACCAAGCCCTCCGCCTTTAAGCTCCTTGCAGGCCAAGACGTGCCTGTCTTGCTCGCCATAGTGTGGTTGCTCAAGGACTACTTGATGCACGAATGACTGATTGAACCTTGCATATATCATTTCATTTTTTTTAAGATTTATTTTATTTATTTCTCTCCCCTAACCCCCCTCCTCCCCGCCCTGTTGTCTGTTCTCTGTGTCTATTTGCTGCGTGTTGTTCTTTGTCCACTTCTGTTGTTGTCAGCGGCACTGGGAATCTGTGTTTCTTTTGTTGTGTCATCTTGCTGTGTCAGCTCTCCTTGTGTGGGGCGCCATTCTTGGGCAGGCTGCACTTTCTTTCGCGCTGGGTGGCTCTCCTTACGGGGTCCACTCCTTGCGTGTGGGGCTCCCCTATGCGGGGGGCGCCCCTGCGTGGCACCCCTGCGTGGCAGGGCACTCCTTGAGCACATCAGCACTGCACATGGGCCAGCTGCACATGGGTCAAGGAGGTCCGGGGTTTGAACCTTGGACCTCCCATGTGGTAGACGGATGCCCTAACCACTGGGCCAAGTCTGCTTCCAGCATATATCATTTCATTCCCACCACTACTGCTACCCACTGGCCTTCAGGATCAAGTCCAAACTCCTCCTCATGGGGTATAAAAGCAATCACCATCTGGCCTCCATAGACTCTCCCTCCAGCCGTAACTCGTAGAATTGGCAAAGTCACTTGGACCCCACTCTGCCTCACTTACCAGCGGCTGCCTTCCCCAGCCTCTGGGCAGGCTAATGCCTTCTCATCCTAAGAGACTTGCCCTCTGCCTTTTCCTTCTGTCCTCTGCCCCCTGCCCTCCGACTCCTGCACCCCAGGACTGCCGAGGGTAGTGGGGGACATAGAAATTCCAGGTGCCCAAGCAAAAGAAAAAATGTAAACAGAATTCTTTCCCAGGCTACCTCCCTAGAAGGCCTTGGCTGAGAGCCCTCATTAGTAAATGTCTCTGCACCCTATAATAATAGCTCACACTCTCATACGGAGTTTACTGTGTTTAATATAGGGCTTACGATATTCTGGGCACTGTTCTAAGTACTTTACATGATATTGACTAATTGAAAACCTAGGTCATGGCCATGAGTCAGGCAAAGATGAAGAAATAGAAGCCCAGAGGGATTCAGTAACTTTCCCAAGGTCACACAGCTAGTAAAGGATGGGGCTGGGTCTTATGCCCAGCGGTCGGATAGATCAAATCCCTGACAGCGCAGATGCGGGCTGCATTGAGGCTTGGTTAATGGATGGGACTTTGCCCCAGACAAGTCAGGCTTGGGCCGCCTTTGCTCCAGAAGGCCTCCTGCTGGTCACAGACCACCCCCGGCACTTTTTCTACCAAGAAACAAAAGGTACCCAGTCGGTGTGATCTGCCCTTAACCAGAAGAGGCCAAAGATGAAAAAACTGGGTGGGAGGTGGGACATGAGCCTGCACACCCCTGGTCTGGTGACTCCTTGTCAGGCACAATGCTGAGCACATGTAGCCCTGATGACACCTCGCCCACTTCACCTTATGGGTTTGCACTTGGTAAGCCAAGTGACTGGCTGGGTTTGAACCCAGGCGGGGCTGGCTCTAGGGCCCGAGTGTCTCCCCATCCCACGGCCCCTGAATAGGCCTAGGCCAACCCCTCCTCCCTCATCTCACCCCCATCCCCCTTTCACACGCGCGTCTCCACCCTCATTTCCCTTTGGTCTGCCTCCCTTGCCTCTCTCCAGGCCACATGCCCCTGCCCATCCCCCTACCTTTGGGTGTCCTCCCCTGACTGCAGGGTCCCAGCTGGAGACGGTGCCGAGTAGCACCTCTAGATCTACACATTGTGCAGCTTCCTTTCCCCCAGCGGACAGCTCTGCCACCCCAATGCCTAGCGCTGCTGCACCAGGCACGCTGGCACAGGCCTCAGACAGCCCTTGCCTCTGTTCTCAGTGGAAATAAGAAATACCTTTCAGTTAGTCTGCATGTTAGGGAACTTTCCTCCCAAGGCTGCGTAATCATCTCTTTGTTAGATCTGGCCCACTTCATACATTCTTCCAGAGGCAGGTGAGAAGACCCCACCCCTACCCCGTGGGGCTGAGCCAGGTATCCCTGGAGCTGTAAGACAATTGCAAATCCTACTTAAATGGGCTGCTGGAACCCAGAACCAACTCCCAGAAAAACAGTCAGAAGGCAACTTAAAGGCATGCCAGGCACCAGCTTCAAGGGATTAAACCAACCCACCAATTTAAGGAGGGGTTTGTTCAGACTCTGCAGGGTTAACTAAGACTTTGGCAAGCTAAGTAATTCTGAGGACACTAGTGGTTCTAACCCAGTTCTCTTGCAAAGAGATTTTAGACATATCTAAGGTGTGCCCATTCGGGTTCAAGAATTCTAAACGAGGTGTGTTAGTTAGCTATTGCTGTAATAAAGCTGCCTAACAAACCATCCCCAAACTCAGGGGTTTACCAAGCAAGCCTTTCTTTTTCTTGCTCACAGGTCACCATGGGCAGCTCTGCCTCAGGCTCCCAAGATGGGTTCAGGGTGGCTCCACCTGCCTTCTCATTCTCCTTGAACCAGTGACTCCCTAGTTTCTATAGGTATAGACAGCAAAAATGCAAAGGCTCTGAGCAGAAACACAAGATGCCTCTTAAGGCTTAGGTTACAGGTGGTCTACATTCCATTGGCCAAGGCCAGTCACATGGCCAAGCCCAAAGACAAGAGGTCCAGGAAGTATCTTCCGCCTAATCTCGTGGGAGATACTTAGAAGTTGCATAGCAGCCCGCCGGCTGGCAAAATAATCACATCAGGTATCCTCACCCTTATGGCAGCAATTTCTTTAGTGACTAGCATATCATTTTGCATACTTTCATTGATTTCTTCCCACTTTATCTTATTTCATTAAATTTCTAATCAACAAAACATTGAGTATTATGTGTGTGTCTTGTTTTATGAATGCAGTGCTAAAGGTACAGTGCGTATTACCTGTGAAGCAGCTCAAGAAGAGGGCCGCGCTGTCGAGCAATCAGTGAGGCAAAAATTCCTCATTAGTTAAAATAACTAATGGCAACGATTGAGACCGTTTTGCCCATTTTAATAGGATTTTGGTATTCTTTTTGCCTAAGATGGTATTCATTTAGGGGTTCAGGAAGGTACCCAATTTATTTCTCCTTTGACAATTAACAATTTTGGCCTATGAAACCTATTCCTATAAGAGGTTTACCAGGAACCAGAATTTTTCTCATAAGACAGAGAAAGGCAGTACTGGGTAGAGTGGGGGGGGGGGCCCACACTGCTTGGAAAATGAGCCGGAGCACAAATATCCTATTCCCTCCTCACACCCAGGCAGCCCACAGAGCAAGGCAGAGAGCCAGGCCCTGTTGGTTTCCTCCCACCATCCCCCCCACTATCCCACCTGATCACAGAGATCAGAGCTCCCCTTTCCCTCCGCTCTCCACTTGGCCATCTCTCCCAAGTCCCAGTGCGTGCCAGGGTCTTGGCTGAGCATCAGGAGTTTTGAAGCCCTTAGCTATCGAGATAATTTTGGACAGGCCAACTGTCAGGAAGGCATGGAGAGGCACAACCTCTGACTCGGTGGTTCAAGATTGGTCTTCGGGGTCAGTTACAAAAGTGAGTCCAATTCCCAGTTCCACCCCTTTCTGACTGAGGACCGATGGCAAATTATTGAACTCTTTGGGCCTCCATTTCTTCATCTGTAAAGTGGAAATAATAACAATAAACCCTCCCCACACCAGCTCCTTGTTAAATTCCACGTGACATTCTTTGGCGAGGGCTCAGCACTGTCCCTGGCACTTGGCATGCCCACATTTGGTAAATGGGAGCCAGTAGGGGTCTAGAGTCCCTTATCCAGACCATGGCAACAAATAGGTTTCAGAATTCTGGATTTTTCCAGGTGTATAGCATGCTTATCGCATAGTATCTAAAACCCCAGCAGTGTCTGGGACTGCACCTCACAATCAAACACATTCACATTTCTGCAGCACAATGAATGAACATTCACATGAACGGGCCTTAAATAAGGCCCTAAGTAGCCTCGCACCAGTTCAGGCCAGGTTTCGCCATCAAAAGACTTTTCACCAACGTGTGAGGCGCATCTTTTAGTTTTCTGGGCTTGGGGGATTTCAGTATTGCAGGTAAGTCACGATGTCATTTGGTGGCAAACATTCTAGCTGCGAGTGACAGGGAAGGGCCTTCAGTATAGAGATGGGGAGTGGAAAAAGCTGGGGGGGGTCACACAGAAAGCCTCTTACGGTTGGGGCACGACCACCCCCCTTCGGGAGGGCAGGAGGAGAAAGACGCAAAAGGGAAACTGGGCATCAGGCAGAGGTTGGAAAAGGAAGACAGACTGTTCCTGCATTTCTAGTAGCATAATTTTGCTCCCCAGGGACCTAGAAAACATTCATTCCAGACCCCCTCTATCAGCCACTGAATCGCAGAATAAATGGATGCAAGGCAATGAATAAATAAGTAAACAGAGAGGAGAAGACAGCCGCTGGGTTCTGCACCCTACGAAAGCCAGACACCCCTTTGTACCTGGCATCCAGAAGCTATACTGAGGGACCACTGGGACACCCTGGTGGGAAGTGCTGGTCCAGCTGAGCATTCACCTGCCCACCAACCATCAGGATAGAAGGGAACACATCTGGGCCGATCACTCACCAAAGGAAACTGGCCTGCAGAACCGATTGGTCCTTTAGTCCCAGAGTTACATAAGCCCTGGGAACCAAATCATTCTGTTATCCAGGTCCCTGCTAGCAGCCTCTGGTCAATCACTGATAGTGACTGTGAGTATGTGTGCCTGTGTGTGTAGGCATGCACACGTGTGTGTGCGCGTGTTGTGCTTATATAACAACAGAGACACACAGAGAAAGAAAACAATTGTTTTCTCTGAGCCCCAAAGGGAACAGACCTGGTGCTCTGGAGCTGAGCTGGGGGGGAGAGAGGAGCATGTTCTCCTTCCCGTGTCTTTTCTTATTTTGCATTTCTCATTACATCCGCATGTCACGGGGCTGCTGGCTGATTTATAATTTATTGGTTTAGTGTCTCGCGGCAGGGAAAGGATGCTACGCTATATTTTTCAGGGACACTCAATTCAACTTTGGTGAGGCAGCCAGGGCCACAGCTGTGGGGGGCACAAAAGAAAGAGACATGTATAAGGAGGAGGCCAGGGGGCCCAACACCGCCAGGTTGGTCCTGGCAAAATGCCCTCTGCCACTGGATAAACTGGCCCGGATTTTTTTTTAAGTGGATGCTTTCTAATCGAATTTTGGAAATTCGACCCCAATCAAACGTGTAAACGTGCATCCACAACGTGGAGCCACTGGACTCGAAGACAGGACAGTTTGGGGTGAAGCCCTGTTTCGGTTGAGTGCCCCGTGTCAGACCCCGAGACAAGGATAAGCATGAAGATGATTTCCTTAAGATGCTCTGCCAGGAGAAATGGGGAAGGGAGTGAGGAAGCGAGATGAGGGAAGGGAGGGGGCCTAGCAAGGGGTTGTGTGGTGGTGTCAAAGTCCCACAAAGGGTCACTCTTGTGGTGCATCACAGCAGGAGATTCCTGGAGGCGGCATAGGTAGGTATATCTGAAGAGTTGTCCCGGCTGGGGAACAGGGGAGCTAGGGTATTGGCTAAAGGGGACCCCAGAGGGCCATCAATTCCCAGGCATTCCCAGCCCTCCTACAATGCAGGTAAATAGGGTCTTGACAGCCTGGTACTGGCTGCCACAGGGTACAGAAGCAACTGGAAGTTGGTATACATGAAAATGTGGAGAGGATCCCAATGGGTGGAGGGCAACTGACAGTGACTGCTGTGAGCCCCAAAGTTCCACTTAGCCCCAGAAGTGACAGACGGCCTCTTTGATGAGTAACCTTCTGCTGGGGGCAGACCTGTGCACATGCACCAAGACCCAGAGAAGACACTGAGGCAGGGAGGTGAAAGGGTGAATTCCCAGAAAAGCCTAGATTTATATGGAAAAGCCCGTTGTTATTTCTGCTAAGTTCTTTGTCAGCAGGAGATTTTAATTGGCCGGGGTGGGGGGGCAAATAATGCACCAACAGACGAAAGAACTGGCCTTTCTCGTGTCGAACAGGGAAAAAGAAGTACACTTCGGGGAAAGCAGTAATGATCGACTCCTGGGGTTAGAATCACGGTCTTTGATTGAATAACATGGCAGGGTTTTGATTCAATCGTAATCCGATTTGGGTGGCACACCAATAATAAATTCTCCAGCAAACTGAAAAATTCTGTAGGGGAATGGAAAGCATTCAAGCCCCATGGTTTTCATTGAATTAAATATGAAAATGTATCATACAATCGATATTGCAATACTTGATTCAATCAGCATTTCAGGATGGGAACCGTTTTCTCCCGTTTGTTCTTAGGCTGTCGCAAAATATTTCAATTTGCTTCAGAATTTATTATTGACAAATCACCCTAAAGGCCTCTGAGGGTTGGGGTGGGCAGCTGGTCACTGAGGATTGGCAGCCTGGCCCACAGAAGTAGCCAGAATGGGGTGTGAGGGAGGGTCAGGTAAAATTCCAGAAAGGGGCTGATTTCACAGTGAGGAGGAAGACGAGGATGTTGGTCACTGGGAGAAAGGAGGCAGGACAGGTGGCCTTGCCTTTCCTCCAGATGGGAGCTACTCTTAAAGGCGTGTCCCAGCAGCAAGGGACTGCCCTGGGCAAAAGGTTGAGGCAGGCAGAAGGCAAGGTTTCCACTGGACTCCAAGCACACTGTCTGGAACTACTGATGCCCTGTTATCAGTGCCAGCTTGAGGTCTCAGAAACTTGGGTCTGAGTCTGGGCTATACCACTAACTAGCTGTGTGGCCTTGGGCAAGTGACTTAATTGTCCTGTGCCTCCATTTCCTTGTTTGTGAAATAGTGGTAAATTCTTACCTTCCTTGTAGAACTGTAGTCATTAGTAAATCAATGCACATTAAATTAATGAGTGTGCCATGCCCAGGACTTCATAAGCAACCAGGAAATGGAAGCCATCATCATCATTATAGCAGTTATCTATTGCTATGTAATAACCTATACCCCAAAACTTAGTGGCTTAAAACAATCATGACATTGTGGGTCAGTTCTTCTGGGCTGGGCTGGGCTGGGTTCAGCAGACCTGAGCTAAGCTCAGTTATGTCTTTGTGGTCAACTGAGGGCTGGCTAGTCCTGGGTGGCCCCACTCACATGGTTGAAGGTTTGTTGGCTGTCAGCAATGGCACTGGCAAGGCCATGTGTCCCTCAACCTCCAGCAGACTAACCAAGGTTGTGGGTGGCAGCTGGATTCAAGAGTAACAACAGGGCAAGCCCTGATCTGTAAGCACTTTTCAAGTCTCTACTTGCATCATATTTGCCAGTGTCCCCCACTGGCCAGAGCAAGACTCAAGGACAGTTCAGATTCACAGTGTGGAAAAAAGCTTCACCTCCTGATGGGAAGACATGCAAATGCACATTGCAAGGACATGAATTCAAGGAGGGGGGAAAATCCACGGCCACCTTCGCAATCACCTGCCATTACTGTTCTCATCATCATTTCTCTGAAGATGCTTATATCCGACCTCAAATAAAGCAATAGACATGACACCCTTCTCTCACTAGCCAAGAGCTCTGTGAGGGCAGAATATCTTGACATCTTTTGTAAAATGCAAGGTAATAAGTGTTCAAAAGATATTTTCTCCATGAATTTATGAAAGAAGGAATACTTCTAGAAATATATTTATACTAAAGAGTTAAGTATTCAAAGTGTCATGCCTCACAAAAGTATTTGCATTTTCTAAGTTGATGGCAAGTAAAAGGTAGGGCTCAACAGCCCCAGAAGCTCTGGGTGGAATTTTGGGAGTCCCTGATGGGTGGTGTGGCAGTTTGAAGCTGGGTGGGCCCCAGAAAATCATGTCCCTAGAGCTAACCCATTCCTGGTTGTGTAAACCTACTGTAGGTGGGAACTTTAGATCATTTCAGTAGGACATGACCCAGGGTGGGTCTTAATTCTTTTACTGAAGGGATAAAAGCCTCAGGCACAGAAAAAAAGCAGCGGAGGCAGAAAAATCCTGAGAGGCCTTCTCCCCATATTCCTCAAATCACACAACTGGACAACTTTCTACTCTACTTACAAGTATGGCTGCCCTGTCCATGGCTCCCGGGGATAGTGGGTAGCTGGTGGAGGTTGCTCCATTTTCCAGGTCTTCATTAGCCACCCCATGGTTATGGACTCCATCACCTCACTGGCTTCTGACATGCTTAAGAAGAGAAGGAAAGGAGCTAGCAGGAGTTCACCAAAATTGGGAAAATTAACGAGACCAAGGCCAAAGAGGAATTGAGGTCAACCAGTCAACTGATGTTGATTGAGAACTTACCATGAGTCGACAACCGATTCAGACACTGGGGATATAGAAACAGCTCCTCTGGTGCTTATATCTAGCATCTGATCCACTTGCTTGGACTCTGAATGGATCACACAGGAACCAGGGTTGTCCCAGAGGAGAAATTGGGAAATTGGAAACTGTTCAAATTCTAAGCACTGCATTCGGTCATGTGAAGCATGTTGCATCTCAGCTACTCACTGTGGCCAGCCCTCCTCCAGGCACTGGGGCAGGCAGAACTGTTCAGGTGTCAGCCTCTTGGGAGAGAAACCCCAGGTCTTCAAGGGTGGGAGCCTGGGCAGCAGGTCCTACTCTCCTCTAAGAGGAGTGCAAAATAAGCAGAGTAAGAACTAACACTTATTGAATGTTTCTATGTACCATTCACTATTCTAAGCATTATACTCACATTCATTCAATCTTCACAGCACCAGCATGAATGAGAGTATCAATAAGTCTTTGCTACCTAAGAGAGTATCATAAAACCTCAGTGACATCCAAAAATAAACTTATTTCTCAAGTATCTGCAGGATTCAGCTGGTCTCAGCTGGCTTGGCTGGTGGCTCTGCTGATCTTGCCTGGGCCTGCTCATACATCTGGGTGTCTGCAGGGGTGAGCTGATCTAGACCAGCTTCTGCTGGGGTGACTCAGCTCATATCTCATCCTCCATCAGGCACATCTGTATGGCCAGAGCAGAGGCACAAGAGAGCAAGCTCCAGTGCCCAAGCCCACCTCAAGCATCTGTGGTATCATATATGTGGACATCCCATTGGCCAAGGCAAGTCATATGGCCAAGCACAGAATCCAGGGGTGGGGGCGGATCAGTCCACCCACAGGAAGAGGGCACTGAAATTTACAAGGCCAAGGTCAGGGATTCAGGGAGGACTGAAGAATTGGGACATATAACCTAATCTACCACATAGAGCTGGCAGGTCCTATCATGAAGCTTGTTTTATACAAGAAAGCAAGCATAGAATAGTTAAAGGTTCTTGCCCAAGGTAGTACAGCTAGTAATTGGCATATCCAGAACTTGACCTCAGGCCATCTGCCCTTACCCATTGCTCTTTACTATTTTACTTCTTAGCTCTGGCTTAGCCCAAAGTGACATTTTAGAGTGTGGGATCTATGGACTGTGTCTCCTTCAGGAAATCCTCCATAAATATTTTTTTTTCTTGCAGCCTTTGGCAGGCATTAAAGCCACAGTGCATTCAAGGTTAGACTCCTAGTCAAATTCTCAGAGTTTGGAAATGAAGTGTCACCATTTGGATGCAGAGCCACATGCTTTAACAATTAGCTGAGTTGAGTTTTGACATCTTGTGGAAGCCTAAGAGCCTAGGGAGCACACAGTTTGATATGAAAGCCTCTCTCCCTGCCAAGGGGGGTAAGGGGGCTGGGGAAGGTTTCTAAGGCAGTGTCATCAGCCACACCAAGTTTCTGCTCAGAAAATAGTTTTCGTCCTTTTTAGTGCAGGCGAGAAAGGGCGATCATAGAGTTTCCTGCCACAGAGCTGTAGATCTTAACCTTTTGGGGGTCACAGACCCTTTGAGAATTGATGAAAATTCAAGACCCTTCCGTCAGAGAAATGTCCACACCCCAGAATTCTCCATGTAATAGCAGGGGTGTTGAGGTGTCTGTGTGCATCCAAGTCCAACCTCTGTGCTCGGGTTGGGCTAAAATCATTTTGGGCTGGACAGTTTGTAAAGCACATGCCCACTGTAGCTCTTCAAAGTTCAGTAATGAGCTCATTGGCTGTTTAACTCAGAACCATGTTGTACCTCTTTCAGTTGAGAGAGGATTGCACAGCAGAACAAAGCTGCCAACTTCCACTACACTTACTGAGCGCTGTGATAAGAAATAGCCCGATGAAGCCATTGCTGGGCCGTGTTGGGATGGGATGCTGCGAGGACAGTGCTTACTGCCTTAGAGGGTTTCTCAAACATCAGCATGCTTCCAAATCGCCTAGAAGGCTTGTTAAAGCACAGATGGCTAGGCCCCACCCCCAGAGTTTCCAGGGTGCCACCCAAGAAGGTACATTTCTAAGTTCTTGGAGCTGTTGCTACTGCTGGTCCAGGCGAAACTTTGAGAACCACCCTCATGTAGCCTAGCGCCCTCTTTAAAAAGACCCCCAGGGAAGCGGATGTGGCTCAAGTGATTGGGCTTCCATCTACCATATGGGAGGACCCAGGTTCAATCCCCAGGCATCCTGGTAAAGGCATACCCAAGTGGCGAGCGACATGGCAAGATGACAACACAACGAAAGAGAGATGCAGGGGAGAGCCAAGGCGATACACAACAGAAACCAGGAACTGAGGTGGCACAAGTAACAGGGAACCTCTCTCCCACATTGGAGATCCCCAGGATTGAATCCCAGTGAAGCCTAGAGGAGAAAACGAGAAGAGAAGACAAAAAAGAAACAGACATAGAAGATCACATACAGAATGGACACAGACAGCAAAACAGCAGGGGAAGAGGGGGAAAAAAAAGACCCCCAGAGAAATCTGTCTGGTCTTGGTAGTATACTGTGAGGACTATTGCTTCTGACCAAGTGGTTCATTTGTATTTTCGCAGATGCTATGAATCTTATCAATTGTGCCTTCCTCACTGGGCCTCTGCCCTTCCCCATTGCAAGGGTACTGCTGGAAAGCTCAGCTCCAGACGGGGTGGGCCCAGTTCTAGCCTGTCTAAGGGGCCACAGAGTCTGAAGTTAACCTAGCTTCATTCTCACTTTCCTGCTTTTTTTCCCTTTTCATCTAAAACGTGATTTGGCTGAAGGTGACAGAACCCAATTTGAACTCTGTGAGGTAACATAGGGGATTTGTTATAAGACTATCAGGGCAGCCTATGGAAGAGGCCCGGAAACAGTCCCTCGCCTCTCATCTTGGCTTCTCTCTCACTTCATCTTCATTGCCTTCTCTCCCGGGGTGGGAAACACCATCACCTCTGACTCCTGAGCCTCCACCACTGAAAGAGACTCACCTGGCCTGATGCATGCACCTATCTTGGGTTTTAAAACCTCAAAAAACAGCTCTGATGGGCCCAGATCAGGACAGGCACCTACCTTCGAGCCAATAGGCTACAGCATGGGATTGGGTCGTGCCGTACAAAACGGCCCCTCCCACAGTAGGTATTGGTTTGGAGTTGGGGAACTGGCGTTCCCATAAATGGACACTGGGAGGACAAACCCCAGGTGCTCACCTCACTCTTTATCCTTATCCATTTTTTTTTTTTGTCTCGGTGCTATTAATGTGAGCCACCCGAAATTGTTTCCAGACCAACTTAAGAGAGAGACAGAAAGATAGGCAGGAGCAGGGTCATTGGAGAACTTTTTAAATTGGTGTAAATGCCATTTTCTCTCATTTCTGAACCCCCAGCACCTAGCCTAGTGTCTGCTGTATTGTAAGAGCTCAGCAAATGTTGAAAGAACTAATGAATGAATGAGCAGGTATCTTTTAAATGCCCTGGGAGGGGGGGATCTAGCCATATAAGGAACCCTGAGGTTAGGCCTTTTATAATGGAATGTGAGGAATTATACTCTAATCCACTGAACTGGTAGGTTCTGACTTTAATTTATTGGGTCTCCTTAATGCCAGCAGTAGCCAGGTCTGTGGTTTTAAGTTTCTTTCCTCCTTCAATGACTGGGGCTATGGTGGAGACACATACTTTTGTGACAGGGAAAAGAATTTAGCCCTCTGCTCAGCACGCAGCCCCAGAGTTCCTGGCTCCCGGGGATTCTGTCCAGGTGGTCTGAGAGGAAGCCTGGGCCGAATCTCCAACATTGGAATCCAAGAGCCGGGTTGCCGCTGTCATGGCTGGTGCTGTCACACGGTAGGTGGGCCATCATGTAGCATGTCCCAACAAGGTCGTCAAACAAAAGATGGGAATTACCACTCCCAGGGCTATCCTCCGCATTTGGTGGGGGTAAGAGAGAAGGCGGCACACATTTCTAGAAATGTGTTGCCAAGGGATATCTTTCTTATCTCCAGGCAAAAGCCTTTCTAGCAGAAAGTTTCTAGCTAGCTCCATTCGACTTTGGTTCCAAACACCACAACCATGGTAGATGGCTGTTGCGGGGATCCTTTGTTCAAATCCTCAACTGGAATATTCCAAATGCATAGTGGGGCTGTGCTGGAGGTCAAAGAGGACCGCCAGGAAGTCAGCAACCTGGTAGTTTACTGCATCAAGCCTCAGTGTCCATCTATAAAATGGGGGCAATAATGCATAGTGTTGTTGTGATCATTCAATAATATCATTAATTCATTTCTTCGGCATATGCCCACCATCTATCAAGCATTACTACACAGACATGGCCCCTACCAGCAGAAGGTCAGGGGTGGTGGCCACCACAACAGCATGAAATCTGAGACCCAGAGTTTGGAGAGACATTTGTCACCCACTTTGTGACTTTGCCCACTCTATCGGATACAGTTGTACAGCTGACATGGCATCCCTTTGAAGATAAATGGTTAATTCTTTAGTCAGGAGAAGGTTAAGTATAATGAATGAAGTCATCCATCCAGATGACTTGATGACCTCAGGCCCTTGATGAGGAGCAAAGCAATGGAAGCACCACCCAACAAGCACAGCGGGTATAAGCAGATTAAAATTAATTAGGGGAAAAAATAAACCCTGGGAAGTTTTAGGAAAAAAAAACAAGCTTCAGAAGAACATAAAGAATACTTACCATCCCCTGCACCCAGCCTGCGTGGGCATGCATTCAAACGCACCCAACAACAGAGCCAGGCACACAGTCAGTGCTTAATTAGGATATGTTTCTAGTTATTAATTGGGGGAAAGCAGGGTGGTACTGATTGGAAAAATGCCAATTTTCACTCTAATAATTCTGATCTGATCCCATATTTGCAATTCACCGGCTCATAACTCACCTTGGTTGGCACATTCAATAAATATTTATTGAGCATCTACTGTGTGCCAGGCTCCATTCTAGGCCCCTGGGATCCAGCAGTGGAACAAACAGACAAAAATCCCTGATCTCACGGTGTTACATTCTAGTGGGGAGAGAGAGATGGCAAACAAGTAAAATATATAATATCTCAGTTGCTGCTAAGTGCCTTGAAGAAAAATAAAGGTGAGAAGTAAAGCATGGGGGAGGGGAGAGAATTGCTATTGGACGAATGACTTAGCCTCTCTGAGTCTCCATTTTCTCATCTGGGAAATAGGTCATAATCTTTCTCTCATTGAATTCCCTTGATAATTGCACTAGACAATGTAGATGAAGTGCCTAATTAGCACCTGGGCCCAAAGAGGGACTCAATACAGGTGCCCTTTCCATTCTTCCTTCACCACTTGACCAATGCTCAGAAGAAACATCTTCCCTGTGGCATTTCAGAACTCCCTGGTCTTTTCACTCTGTAAATATCTTGATGTTAGAAAATTCCAGGCATTTGTTGTCATCTATGGGAGGCACCGTATGGTGTGGGAAACACACAAACTTAGGAACCAGACCGGCATGCATTCAAATCTTGGCTTTGCCTCTACCAATTGTTAGAACTGGAGCTTTAGTTTCATCATTGTGAAGCTGAAGAAAATGACAGTCCCTACCATAGAAGGCTGGGGAGAGGATCAAATTAAATCAGATGTAGAACAGCACCTAGAATGCTCCCTGCAGGTAGGGGGTGCTATGGCAATCGTGGTTCCTTCTCTTTTGCTACAAGCACCAGAGTGAGAGCATCAGCACTTGCTGATCTTTCCCAGGGACCCACCTTAGGCCACACCACACATCTACCAGTCAGGTCCTGCCAGGAATCAATCTTCATTCCAAAAGGTATAGATAATGTAGGGGACACTTGCAGAGCTGCTGACAGGTGAAAAGTACCAAGAGGGAATGTTGAGGCACCCCACAAAGGACATCTGGAAGCCATTATACTCTGGAGGGAAAAGGAAGGGAATAGTGTTACGTGGGAGCCCAGGGAATGGTGGAACCTTGGAGGGGGGCCTCTGGCAGAAGCTGTAATGGCAGAGTAGCACAGACAGGACCAGAGACAAGTGGCACAGCAGGAAGGGAATAAAGAAGAAATACCTCAACCTCTTTTTCCTCCTGCCTCTGATCTGTTGCTCCCAATTGCCCAACCCCAGGCGAAACGTGGCCCTCCCACTGGCCAACCCCAGCTGAAACATGGCCCTCCCACTGCCAACTCCAGCTGAGACGTGGCCCTCCCACTGGCCAAACCTAACTGAACACCAGCCAGCAAGGGAACCCAGTGAGCCAGTCCACAGAGCTTGGTCTCCAGGACACAAAGCATGGCAGAGCATGGTTGAGAATGGATCTCATGGGGACAAACAGAAAACAACCAGCACAAACCTATACCACAATGTTTGCTCTTGAGATATTTCTAAACATCAGCTGTTCCTTTGCCACAGTGTTCTCTCGCACTCGAGCATGCCTCAGAATCCCCTGGAGAGCTTGTTTAAACACAGGTGGTAGGGGCAGGGGTAGGCAAGGCCATCTCCAGAGTTTCTGATTCCGTAAGTCTGGGCTGGCACCTATGAATGTGCATCCCTAACAAGTTCTCAGGTGATACTGATGCTGCTGGTCTGAGTTCCCCACTCACTGCATCATGACATGAGATCGCAGGAGAGCAATGGCCCTTCTTCCTTACTCAGCATTTAATGGCTCCACTCTGCTCACAGGGAGGTTCCAGGCCTCTGCACTGCCAGCGTGACCACAGACAGCCCAGAAAGATCCAGGGCAGCCATCTGCAGCTCTGCTCACCTGACAGCTACAAGGCCACAAACCCTGCCGGCTGCGCCGCCCTCATCTCGGCTCCATCCCTGGCCTTCCTCCCTCCAGACCTTGAACTCTGCCTGATCTTTGCTAGGTCTCCCTGCCCGGTCTGCCTGGTTGCTCCCCCATTGATACCACGCGCATGCGCACGCACACGCCCGCACACATACACACACATACTCCGATTAGCTTCACCTGGATGCCTGGCCCATTTCCTGTGGGAAGATGAGTCAACCCCTCCTCGGGGCCCTGTGACATCCTGCGCTCGGGCCAGCGGGTCACAATCCCTGGTCACGCAACATTGCCACTCGGCAGGCAGCCCTGCCACTCTGCGGCTGCCCCTGACATCTCTGTTGTAGGGGGAAAGAGCACAGAAGGCTTCTGGGTCCCTGCCAACTCGGCCTCCTGACAGGCTGAGGCCTGTCAGAGAGCTCTGTTCGTCTGCTTCCGGTCTTCGCCTGGCTCCCCACCTGACCCATCCATTTTCTCAGCAGTTCCTCTGTCCCATCTTCACTACACAGCCACTCGAGGAATGGATGAGAGGCCCAGGGCACGTCAGCAGTGAGAAAGGGCTCCCATGAGCACGTGTGGTTTGGGTCCCTTCTTTTGGGGGCTCCCACCTCCATTCCATGCTGAACTAGTCTGGCTCTTAGTCCCACCACCCGAGGCCCCATCTCCCACCCCGGCTGCAGGACAACAGGCTACCAAGGCCTGGCCAATCAGCACAGTGCATTACCTGGACACAGGGCTTGATCGAGGCCTGAGTGCCAGGCAGGGGCCATCAGACTGGTTCCCTGGAATGGGTGTGGACACCGAGGTAGCAATGGGCTGGAAACCCCCATTGTCCAGCTCCTAAGAGCCAACTACCTGCATTATTTTGGTAGCTTCATACTGGCCATGGCAGGAGTATCTGTGCCATGGAAAAATCAGCAAGTGCTGCAGATCAGGGCTCTTTTTTTTTTTTTGTAGAGCCAAATGTTAAACACTTACCAGCACAGTGCAGTAAGGGAGAGAGAAGCCCCGTTTCCATGAGGCTGCTAAACTGGGAGGCTTTGAAGGCAGCAACTTCTCGTGCAGCAGCAGAGAACGAAAGCAACACAGAAAGCAGCAGATGCAAGATAAGTAGAAGAGAAGCAGAGCTAGCAAAAAAAAAAATGGTATGTGCCCCCTGGATCCAGCCATGCCTGAACTCCAAGGCATTCCAGTTACATCGAACAAAAAAAATTTTTTTTGTCTTTTGGCATTAGCTAATTTGAATTGGGTTTCCCCCTCAAGCAACTTAAAGAACCCTGACTGAAATGGGAGCTTAGGAGAAATTATCTTCCTCTTGAACATTCCTAAAATTGTCACCATAAAAAGGGAAGCTTACTCAGTCCAAAAAGGGGGTCATTCTGATGATTGCAGGGTAGCAGGAGAGGGAGGTTGGTCAGCCCCTGCCAAGCTAGAATGACGAGCATCTAGTGAGTGGCCTTTCGGTGTTAGACTCACACCCAGCTGGGGGGATTCCAGCTCCAGCAGCCCAGGGAGCAGAACCAGCCCACCCAACGTCTGGAAGTCAGAACTCCAGTTCAGAGATCTGCCCCGCCCCCCCCCACCACCACCTTCACTGAAGCCAAGGTCAGACCCTCTGGTTTTCATTATTAGGGTTCTCAGGATGCAAGCATAGGAGAACTGGCCCCTTTCCGGCCAGGAGGCCTCCAAACCCACCCATCCTGCCCACCCCCATCTGCCCCAACCAGCTCTGGGCACCAGAACAAGGTGGTTTGCTCTAAACAACCGGCAGCCTCTGCCCCAACAAAGCAGAGGTTGCTTTTTAAGCACCTCCCTCAAGGGCATTCTGTGCAATCCTGGCTGCAAAAGCCCCCTGTTGCTGTTCAAACGTGGTGAGACCCTTGAACCTTTCTAAAGCATCCACTTGTGTTATTTCTGGGCCCTGTCCCCAGTCTCCCCCGACTCCCCAACAGCAATGCCTCTATCTTCTGCTGCAGGGTAATTGCTCCCCCCACCCCAATCCACCCTTAATCTTTTCCCCTTGCTGTGACTGACCCTGAAACCTTGATGCCAGAAGGTTCTGCAGGTCTTCTTTTCAGGAGAGTAAAGGAAGAAGAGAAGAGAATTTTATTCCACTGTTGGGTCTGGGCAGGGGAGGCTGGCGCCCCACCAGGGACAGAGGAGGCGGGCTGAGCCCCAGGAGCCTGGTGGAGACAGGCAGGCAGGGGACAGCCCACCGTGGACAGAAAAGGGACCCCGGGCCAACAGTACAGCTGGCAGGGAGGGGACTGGGGAGGCTGGCCCCGAGGCTGCCTGGCTTCTGTGTGTCCAGACACACAACTGGACACACACACATGCACACACGCCTGCCACATCCACCACATCCACGCATCCACACCTCCACACACACAGCCTGCACACACATCCCACACGCACCCCACATTCGTGCCCCACATGCCACATATACATACAGCACACACACCACACATCCGCACACAGTCACACACCACACATCACACACCACCCCCACCACATGCAGCCCCCCCCCACACCACACATCCACACACACCCCACAAAGATAAACACACACATCCACACGCACCCCCCCACACACACCCCACATACCACACAGACATAGACAGCACACACACCGCACATCCACACACATCACACAGCATCCACACCCCTACCGCATGCAGCCCACACACCCACCCACGCACACACACCCACGCCTGTCCACAGCTCCTCGTAAAATCTGAGTTCGTAAAGCAATCTCTGGGAGCACATCCTCCCATCAGTCTTTTCCTCCTGGCTGACCAAAGGCCAGTTCTCTTGGCTCCGCCGTACCCCCGGCTGCCGTGGGTAGGGGTACTCTTCCCCCCACACACACAGACATGCCCCCCCCGCCCCAATCAGGCCTGTTTTTCTTTTCCTGAGCCATTTTAGGTTCCCATCTGTCATCTGAGGGCATTAATCCCCAGACAGAAGGCCAAAGAAGCCTACCCCACATACCCAACCCATTAACTAATTACAAAAGGTGCCCGCATCACATCATATTAATCCTGCTCAAGCTGCCCCATCGTCCGCCACGCGCTTCCTGACTCACGCTGATAAAAATGACGAGCTGCCCGCTGCCGGCCCGCATGGCATGGCGATGATGGATGAACCGTGTCTGGCCAGGGTATGGGTCGAGCCACAGCGACTCATGTGTCAAGCAGGGAGGGGGTTGAGAGGTGGACGGGAGTGAGCAGTCGGCTGCCAGGGTCATGGTTTCCCCACCTGAGCGGGAGCCAGGAATTCCCGGGTCCCCCTGAGAGACGGCCAGCCTAGACCCCTAACCCGGGACAGCAGGGCCTCTGAGGACAAGGACAGGTGGGAAAGCCTGAAAGGTCCCCAGGCCCCTCCTTCCAGCCACCATTCTTTTTGCCCCTTCAGCTGCTGGTCCCTGGGTCAGCAAGTTCAAGGGCACTGCCGTGAATCGCCCAGTCTCTGGGAGAAACTTTCTTTTTTGGACCATGGTCCTTGTAAGCAGGTGGTGCCCGGGAATTTGCCCTCACCTCTGGCCAGGAGCTTAGGGGCCATGCCAGCACCTTTGCGGGCCTTGCTGATGGGTCGATTTCCGAGCACGGGCTGCGGGCAAGTCTGCAGTGTGTGCATGAGTGCACATCCTGCTTCTCCACTTCCTAGAGGGGAATAAATCGCCTGATTGGCAAAGCTCCTCTGTAGTTCATGTGCGCCGTGCCCCATGGGTTGGCCGCGGCTACAGTTGCAGTCAGCTGACCTCATCCATTTATCTTATTTATATTGTATTCCATTCTCCGTGGGTGGAGTTAGGACCTCCTGGATCTGGTATGCAAATTAGACACAAGGATTTGTCAATGAGCAGAGCCCTGGCACTTTTAAAAACTGATCTTTAAGGAAGTTGCTACCCTGCCACAGGGTAGGCGGAGGGGGGTGGGCACACCCTCCTGCTCCCAGGCTTCCCGAACTCCCACTGGCTTCTGTCCCCTTACAGAGGCACTCCATTGCTGGGGACAGATAGGGAAAGACCATCGTTAGGGAGGAAAATGTTGGCAGGAGATTCACAGAGAGATGAACATGTAGCTAAAAATCCAACATCGGGGTGTCAGCAAGACCTTGCACCCTCCAAAGGCTCTAAGGGAGGTCTCTTCCTTGCCTCTCCCAGCTTCTGATGGTCCTGGGCAATCCTCAGCTGGTAGACACGCCACTCCAACCTTGGCCTGTTTGCAAATCAGGTCACCTTCACAGGTTCCTGGTGGACAGGAATTGGGGAGACACTCTTCAACCCAGTCCAGGAAGCAGGGTCCCTGCACAGTGATTTCTCTGGGGCTTTCTCCAGGGCAAGCTACCACCTGGTGGTGACTTGCTCGGTTAATAACAGGTCAGCTGGCCCCAGGCACAGACCCTATATAGCCGGCACTGAACGATGACCACAGTGATAACTCAGGGCCATGCAACCTTACAGAACCCTTTATTTTTTTTTTTAAATCTCCCTCATTCTCTCCCCAAATCCCCGTGCAGGCAGATGTATCTGTTCAAAACTCACAAGAAGCTGGGCTTCACTTAGTCGTTACCCATAGCCCATTGCTCAGACATCAGGATTTGGATGAGGGTGAGAGAGTGCATCAGAATCCGAACCTTTCTCAAAAACTTCAAGTGGCGCGTTGACCGTGAGGCTTGAGGCTGGCCGGGCAGAGGTCGGCAGGGGAACCCAGGCAGGAGAAATGGCAAAGCATTGGCGGCCGGATCTCCCCACCCTAGAATCTGTGCCTTCTGCCTCCACCCCCACCCCCACTTCACCTTCCCGCAGCCTGCTGTGTTGTTTCCTGGTCTGGGTATTCTAGAAAGAAACCTCATTGAAGTTCAAAGTTCTGTGGATTAATTTGAAGCCAATGTCTTGCTTTTTTTTTTTTTTTTTTTAATACACTGGAGTAAAGAACAGATAATCCCAGATTTTCCAAAGGCGGAGCAGGAGACTTCACAAAGTTGTATTTCACTTGGCAATCGGAGAACGCTGTCCTTTTTTCCTTTTTTTCCCCAAGTGTCCTTGTTTATTGTTCTGTTTCTAAGAACATGCAGAACAGACATCTCCAGGGCAGCAGGAACTCTTTCACCAAGAATTTCAAAAATGGCATTCAAAGCATTTTGCCAATAGTTAGGCAAACGTGGGTTGGTCCCCAACATGCAAATTATCAAGGCCTACCATCAGGAATAGCATGGCAAGTTGTCTCAGACAAATAAGATGACGTTTGCAGAGGTTTTAACGAAATGAAGTACTCAATCTCGAAGAAGATAATGCCATATTTAACCCCAAAGTACCTGGTTTGCATTAAAACCCATTTAACTCCCCTCCCTCAGTGCAAACCCATGTCTCCTGAACCTCATCTTAACATGATTCATTAAAGGCAAACCACCATCGGTGACCGAGCCGTGTTTTTAATTACTGTGTTCCCGTTCACTTCTGTACGGTCTTGTTGTTATCATTCCAGCAGATACTTACAAATATGACTTCTTTAGGGGTTCCCTGTGATCTCCACAAGGATGGCAGCTGCTAATGAAAGGCAGGCCCCAAGCCAATGGGGCTGCTGATTATCAAGCCAAGAAACATCCAGACTCAGGAACTAATGAGCTGGCAATGAGACCAAAACAGACTAAGAATGTGGAGCACAGCGCTGGGGAGAGAGGCCACCAAGACAACCCTGGGAGGGAGACCGCGAGGGGAGATAAACTGTGTTCTATCAGAACATGTGTCGTTTCTAACAGGCAAGGCAGCTGTGTTGGTAGGAGCAGAAGGAAGCTGTTTATTTTGAGGTCTTGGAGATATGACTGCAGCCCATTGAAGAAAGAACATGTGGGCCATAAAAGAATATATTTGCTCCCTGGATGCTCTGTTTCTTAGGGACCAACATTTGAAAACCAGCTCCCCTCACCACCACCACAATTATTATTCTCTGTGCCTAGAATGAGCCCCCTTCCTCACCCACCACACCTCTCCAAACCTGATCAGACATTCCAAGACCAGTGTGCATTCCAACCCCACACTGGACTTCCTTGATCAACAGTGGTTTAATTTATCCAGCATTTTTAAAATCCCTTCTATGTCCCACTCATTGGGCTATTTGCTGGGGAGAAGATTCTGGCATGGTTCCTGCCCTGCAAGTAGAGGTGGAAAGACTGACAAGACACACAAAGACATGCTGGGAGGCAGCGGGAACCCCAGTGGCTGTGCCCACTCATTTACAAGGACATCATGTTCCATCTCGTGACCTGCTCTTGCAGAATCATCTTGATCTGAGGTTTCACCCTGGAACTGTTTCAGACATATGCCTTGAGGCAGAGCCAGATGCTCACCCAAACTGTCTCCTCTTTCTAGGCACACAGTTAAACCCTTTTGTCCTGATGGCAGGCTAGTTCTTACCAATCAAATGTAAGTAAAAGTGATGTGCCACTCTGGGGATGACACAGTTAAGAGTGAAGGTGCCTTCTCCATCCCCTCTCTCTCTCATCTAGATCTCACTTTCAATCTCTCTCTCTTCCTGCTGTCTGCTAGCTGGAGGATGCTACAGTGACCTTGAAGCCATATGTGAAGATGGCAGAGCCACAGCAAGTTAGGAGTCAGGGCGTGCTAGATCAGGTTCCTGAAAAGTAGAACCTGAGATGGGGGTTCCTAAGCAAGGGATTTAACTAACACCAGGCACTCTTGGTAAAACCTGCAAAGGAGGGAGAGGAGAAGGGTAAGGCCAGGGCAAAATAGAAGCCCACAGGTAGTTTCAGGTGAAATTTCGCCTCTGTCCCACAGAAGGCTCTGGATCATGTGTGGCTCCTTTGAAGCCAAGGCACCAGACACTTGTACTCCCCACCCACCCCCACCCCCAATATCAGTTCATCATTGGTTCAGAACAAATATCTGGATCATGGCAGAGCTGTGAACTATTAGCAGCCAACATTTACAGCAGCTGCTGCAGGGTGGGAGCAGCTGCCTGATAAAGGGGAAGTGATCAAAAGCACAATAGCATCTACTGCAAGGGGTCCCTGAATGACTGCCTGGAGCAGAGCCCCCACATGCATTGGAGTGTGACCTGAACAAGAAGTAATCTTGTATTGTGTTCAGCCACTGAGATTTGATATTTGTTTGTTACAGCAGCTAGTCACTCACCCTGACTGGTCACACATCTAATCTCCTAAACCAGGGGTTGGCAAACTTCTTCTGTAAAGGGCCAGACTGTAAATATTTTCTACATTGCCAGGCATATGGTCTCTGTCTCAACTATCCGACATTCAACTGTTCTGCCTTTGTCACAAAAGCAGCCACAGACTATACACCCCTGAACGGGTGGGACCAGATTTGGCCTGTGAAACACAGTTTGCCAACCCCTGTCCTAAACTACAATCCTTACCAGTGCAGGCTAAGTCTCAGAGTTCTTTGTGGTTTGCTTAAGGCCTAGGACAGAACTTTACCTGTACTAAGCACCCTATAAAAATTCAGATGATTGATTCAAAATTTTTAAAAAGGTAAGTAAGATGTTGGTTAAGGTTGTTGCTTAATTTGATTTTGACTTGAGCGACCATAGAAGGGCTGGCTTTCTGGGCCTCGTGAGGATTATTCTGGGTTCTGTGTGATCTCCTTAGGAGTTCCATTTGGAGATGGCTGGCTGCAGCCCCCTGGGTCCTGAGAGTCCTGTCTCAAGGCTCTCTCACCAGTGGGAATAAAAGTTGGCCAGAGAGATCAGTCAAGTCCAGCACAGCAGGAGCAGGGGAGACCTGGACATGCAGCAATGTCATGTGCTAGAATCTTGGGGTTGACTAAGGCAGGTCGAGCCAGCACCAACGTCCCCACTGCTACAATCTCATTTTGGTGCATGCACGTCCAGATTAACTAGACAAATATGGCAGCCACAGCTTGAGAAGAACCTGGTAAGCTGAGATTCAGACCCATATGGAATGAGAGTCTGGATCACTCCTCCAGGAAAGCTGCCTAGGCCAGCAGAAGTGCTAGCCGAGGGTAAAGGGAATCCAGAATGGACAGTAGAGGAGGAGGAGAGTGACTCCAAGGTATGGCCTCAAGATCAATGAACCCTTCTTTTGTAAGTTTCCCAGGAAATAAGACCATGTAGAATATTGGTGTCACTCTCTCTGAACAGAGCAAACTTAAGAAGCAAGTAGATCTGCGTAGCACAAGCAGATTCCCTGCTTCAGAACTAACGTGCCCAACCACCAGTGGCTGGAAATATCTCCTCTGCTCACCACTCATAGCCATGTCCTTCACTGGGAAATTCTCTTAGTCATGGGAAATGGCCCTGCCCAAGTGTTTGCTTCTTTCCCAGGAGACAGCCCTCAGCTATCCTTGGCTGATAGAGGGATACAAAGGCCTGGCCCCCTCACCTCAGTTTGGAACAACTCTGAAGGGTCACCCCATCTCCACAGCGCCTTCTATCTGCTGAGGCTTCAATTGCAACCACTTTATGGGTCAGCTTCTTACTCCTGACTCCCTTACTCCCCTTGCAAGTACATCTCTCAAGACAATCCCCAATAAACCTTCTGCATGCAGAAATTGACAAGCTGATCCTAAAAATTATAGGAAAATTCAAAAATTTCAGGATAGGCAGAACAATCTGGAAAAGAACAAAGTGGAGGACTTCCTGATTTAAAATATACTGCAAAACTACAGAAATCAAGTTAGTGAGGCATTAGCATAAGGATAGATGTATTGATCAGTGAAACAGAACTGAGAACCCAGAAAATAAACCCTCACATTTATGGTTCACTGACTTTGAACAAAGAGGCCAAGGCAATTTGATAGGAAAGGATAGTCTTTCCAACAGATGATGCTGGGACAATTGCCTATCAATAGGCAAAATGGTGAATTTAGACCCTTACCTCTCAACATACACAAAAATGAATTTGAAATGGATCATGGACCTAAAGGTAAAGGTTAAAACTATAAAACATTTAGAAGAATGCAAAAGAGAAAATTCTTCTGACCTTGGATTAGACAAAGGGTTCTTCGATACAATGCCAGAAACACAATCCACAAAATAAAAACTAATAAATTGAATGACATCAACTTTTTCACTTCACTTTTTAAACATTTTCACTTCAAAAGACATCATTAAGGGAATGAAGACAAGCCACAGACTGGGGGAAAATATTTGCAAATCATATATCTGGTAAAGGTCTTTTATACAGACTATATAAAAATGCATAAAAACTCAATAAGATGATGAACAATCCAATTAACAAATGAGCAAAAAACATCAGAATAGACATTTCATCAAAGAAGATGCACAAATGGTTAATAAGTACATGAAAAGACATTCAACATCATCAGTCATTAGGGAAATGCAAATCATATCCACTAAGATGCCTATAATCAAAAGCCAGACAATATCAAGTGTTGTCAGAGAATGTGGAGAAACTGAAACCTTCATACATTGCTGATAGAAATGACAATGGTGCACCCACTTTGGACAACGGTTTGGCAGTTTCTTAAAAAGTTAAACATAAATTTACTTTACAAGCAAGCAATTCCATTCCTATATGTATGCCCAAAACAAATGAAAATGCATGTCTGCATAAAGAATTGTACAAAAATATTCATAGCAGCATTATTCACCATAGCGAGTGTGGAAACAACCTAAATGTCCATTAACTGAGAAAGAATAAAATGTGGTATATTCATACAATGGAATACTATTCAATAATAAAAAGTAACAAAAAACTGATAGGTTTATGACATGAATGAACCTCAAAAACACTGTACTAAGTGAAATAAGCCAGACACAAAAGCTACATGTTGTCTAACTCCATTTATATGAAATGTCCAGAAAAAGGCAAATCTATAGAGACAGAAAGTAGATTAATGGTTGCCTGGGGCTGATGGTGAAAATGAGCAGTGACTGCTAATGGGCATAAGAAATCGTCTTGGGATGGAAATGTTCAAAAGTTGGATTGTGGTGATGGCTGCATAACTCTACATTTACTAAAAATTTTTGAACCAGGCACTTCTTCCAAAGGGTGAATTTTATGGTATGTAAACGATACTTCAATAAAGCTCTTAAAAAAAATTCTGCATACAAATCTCTATCTCAAAGTCTATTTACAAGGAACCCAATCAAAGACCACATATATTTCATTTGAACCAAAATGCCTATTACTTTTTAGCTGTGGCCAAATTTAAGAAAATTGCAGTCTCAAGATGATAAACAAGGCCCAAAGTAGGCCCAAGCTCCACCCCGACTTTTCAAGATCTCTCCCTTTATACCATAAGCACCACCATCATCACCCTTCTCTGCGTCCAGTTCTAGAAGGCCAGCTGGTTGGTATTCCTCCTCACGGAGAAAATCACACAATCCTTGCTCATGTGAAGCAGAGTCACAGAGGCACAGTCTATCCTTTCTCTTCATTCTTAATTATGAATTCCTATTTTTTGAAAGATGTTTCTGTTCAATGCTAGTCATCATGATTCTTTGGTCTAAGGAGCCGGAATACTAAGGGTAAACATTGGTGGTCTCAATTACCTGTTTTTGGCGGGGAGTAAGGCTCAAGGGGTTAGCAAGAATGAGCCCATGAAACAGACCAGGGAACAGTGATGGGAAGGGAAAAAGAAAAAAAAAAGAGGTGAGTTGATAAACAAGGACTCTGAGTTCATCCCCACAAGGCTGGCTGCTCATTGCTCAATGTTGCGAGACACTGACTTCTTAGAGGTTTGCAGTAACAGCTTGCTTGAGCTGGAAATTGCTGCGAATGTGTGTGCTAGCTGAGGCCGAACTTGTAAAAGAGAGTGCTCTGGCAGCTTTGCCTCCCTGACAGACCCAGGACCTCACGCGTCCCTCTGGGGAGAATGGAATTTGGACCCCAGCCATCCAGTCCCTAAGCTCTTGGGCACCAGACCAATCGTCGACGAAGTGTCTCATCTCACTCTACCTCCCCTCTTTTGTCCCACATCAGGCCTTCTGTCCAAAATGCCATTCCCTCACTCATTCATTCCACTAGCATTTACAGAGCATCTACTATGTCTCCAGCCAGGAATAGCACACAACGCCCAACCACAAGAAGCTCTCAGATGTAAAACTTAGGGATTCTTCGTATTGGGACAGGTGTGTAAGGGGAAGACTGTGAGGAAAGAGAGGCGAGTGTGGATAAGTCCACCTGGAAGGAGAAGGCCAGGGAGGCTTCCAAAAAGAGGGCGTGCTTATGCGATCTCTTCAAAGAAGAGTGGTTGCTTGCAGACCAGGTGTTAGATTTCATCCAAAACCCAAAGTCCGCGCTGCCCATTAGAATTCCCTGCAAGAATGAAAATGCTCTCTCTTGCTCTCTCTGCCCCGCCCCAGATGGTAGCCACTAACCATGAAACACTTGAAATGGGGCTAGTGCAAGGGAGAAACAGAATTTTTACTTCTATTTCATTTTAGTTTATGTGAATTTAAATTTAAACAGCCACAGATGCTAGCGGCCACTGGAGTAGACAGAAGAGCCCCAGAGGCATAGACGAGCAGGGTCAATTCCCAGAAGTGCAAGTCAAAGGAGGAGGCAGGCATGTGGGTGCCTAAGGGCTGCTGCCAGAAACACAACCAAGGAAAAGAAAGGCTACACCTCTGAGGCACTGGTGACCAGGTCTGGGTCACTTTCCCTGACAGCCATACCTAGGCAGCCCATTCACCCACCCAGGGAAGTAACCACTGCCATCTTTGCCTCACACTGTCCTTGAGTCCAAGAGGTACAAACTCAAATGCCTACAATTGCCACGGGCTGGCGGGGATTGGGGTGGGACAGGGCAGATGTGCTGGTCATGTGCATCGTCCTGGGCACTCTGTCCGGCTGGACAGTGCCAGGTCCATCGAAAGGGGGCAGCCTCTACCCAGCATCAATGACACTTTTGTTGCCTGCAAATGCAGGCTCAGAAACGCCTGCTGTCTCAAGAGAAACCAGAAATCACCACTTATTTTGTTTCAATATTTAAGTGTTGGTCACATTCTTTTGAGGCTCCGCAGCCTGGGGGGGGGGGAAGGGGAGCCAATCCTGGGGCTGGGATTCAAGTGCAAGTT
Organism: Dasypus novemcinctus; assembly: GCF_030445035.2. Lineage (NCBI taxonomy): Eukaryota > Metazoa > Chordata > Mammalia > Cingulata > Dasypodidae > Dasypus > Dasypus novemcinctus. The sequence continues at coordinate 45,265,560 of NC_080704.1, forward strand.
GGCAACCAATACTCTACCTCTTTTGTGACACCTGTTGTGATACTGAACACATACCTGTGTTTATACGTTCAACATACCTCAAGGGCAGGGGCCAAAGTTTTATTCATCTGGCCTTCCAGGGACCTAGTTCAATATCTGCATGCGGTCTTTGTTTTATAGGTGTTGGTTGAATGAATGAATGATCTCTTTCATGCCACAATGTTTTTGGCCGCTCAGGCAGTGGCTCAAAAAGACAGCAGCAAAGGAGTTAAAAGGCAGGAAATGAACTAGGCTTTGGGATAAAGCCCCATTAATTGCCGTCTTACCAGAAATCCTTTTCCCTGCAAATCCGCGGGCTGTAAATTAAGATCTGAATTGTTGTTTTGAGCTCAGCTTTCTCCAAACCACAGATTTGCAAACACTTCTCTTCCCGGTAGCTTGAGGCCTCACAACAGTCTTCTGCTATTAAATCTTGCTGAAAAGTGGGCTGAGAGCACGAGGTCTCTTGTGAAAATTACCAGACTTGGGGATGGTCAGTGTTAAGATTTCGCCAGCTGCCTTTGCCCCTTTTAGCGGGGAGGACCCAGCCCTGAAGAAGCTCTGAAGGGAGGAGGGTCGCTGTCCTCCAAGGCCCCTAACCCCCAAGAGCTGCCTGGTGATGGTGGGGTGGGAGGGACTGGAGTCAGCAGGTGGCTTCCCCAAGTGGCCAGTCCGAGTCCTCTGTCCCCTCACTTGTTCCATTCCACATTCCCACAGCAACTTAGGGAAAGTCCTTTAAGCTCTTTGCACCAGTTGCTCCAAGCATTGGCTGGGGATAAATGTGCTATGTGCGGCGCAGCAGCAGCCTCAGGCCAGGTGAATCTTTGCATAGCTATTCCACACTTGTGGCCAGCAGAGCAGGCGCTGAGCCAAGAAAATCCACAGTAGAACTTCTAAAAGGGTGGAGGGGGTGTGCCCCGGGAGCCATAGAAATGCCCGCTGCCCACATGCCCACACCAGCCTTCCTGGCAGAAGCACACAACCACCGCTTTCCTGCAATTTACCCTCTGGAGCCACTTGGGGGATACTTTGGGCACGGGAAATTTATCCTTGCGGAATCAAGGATGAAAGGCACCGAGGGAACTATGGGCTGCCCCCACACCCCCTTGCTGTACAGATGAGGAGACCAGGCTCACATTTCTGACCTGCTTTGTTCAAGGTCACACGGTTGGACCCCCAAGCTCAGCCTGGTACTCTCTTCCTTATACCGAACCACGGTGCCCCTAGCTAAGCCAGATATCTGAGCACACCACAGTGTCCTCTTGGAGTCATCGGTGACAAAGGCCATTTGTCACAGTAGGACATAATCTGCTAAAATCTTCTACTGCATTCCAGGGGAAGAGCGCCCATATTTCACAGAAGTGGGTTAATCACAAATATCAACTGATAACGTGGGGAGACAGGCGGTGAAGGGAAGGCACCCTCACTGCCTGTGGGAAACTTTTGAAATGGGACCCGCTGTTTTCCCTGTTCATGCAACAATATAAATGCCCTAAAGCCTTGTAGCATTTCATGAAACTCGTTTAAATAACTGGATACAAAATCCTATTCTCTCTAAACCGATGGACAATTGATTTGGGAATGATCACTTGTGAGTGATTTATATTAGTCTCCAGTGTCCAGTGCTGCCATCATTGAGATGAAGTGCTTGGGACAGAGTGAAATCCCTTAATTACTCTCGCATGTGTTGCATGTTGTGGGGAAAGAAACCATAACGCAAAGTGCTTCTATATTTCAGCAGCATAATAGCTTGATGAAGATTTCTAAATTTTTCAAAATGTCATTTCTTTCCAAAAGATGGATTATTTCTGTTGGGGTTTAGTCTACCTAATTATTCCTGCCTTGATTACTTAACTACTCCAGATATTTCATCCCCCAGCCCACCCCCACCATGCTCTTATCATGTTGGGCATGTTAGAAGAAGCTAGGCGCTTCTTAGCTACAAAGTAGACTATACTGTTTCCTGGCTGTTAAGTGTGGGGAAGGGTGGGTTCCAAGAAGTATCAGAAAACTCAAGGACAAAGCCCTTGGCCTCAGGTCACTTGCAGTGGCCCAGGTATGCCAGTCTAAGGCATATTCAAGAGGAACACTAGTACACCTTCTAGAAGAGTCCTTGAGCCCAGGAGAGCCGACACACTTCTCCCCCACTGCCCTCCAGTTCCATGCCTTGCACATGGCATGGGCCCTCCCGAGCAGTGGGTCTCAAACTTGAGCCTGGACACCTTGTGAGATAGAGATTCCAGGTCTCACCCCACCCCCAAGTTCCTGAATCGGGTCGTCTGAGGCGGGAGCCAGAGAATCTGCGTGTCTCCCAAGTTCCCAGGGCATGGCGGATGCTTTTAAAAACCCCGTATAACTTCAGTGAGGTGGCTAGTATCGGCATCGGGTTGGAAATTGGGACCTGATGGCATTCACTTATTTGCCTTTGAAAAGTTCCATCGGGTGGAAGAGACCTCTGGATTCAATGAGCAAAATAACCATTTAGGTAAAAAGGGCCTCACCGTGGCAGAGAAGAAGGCAGGCAGGGAGGACGCGGCAAGACATGCACCATTCGGAAGGGCAGATCCAAAAACGTCTCTGAAAGGTGTGATTCTAAATCTAAGCTCTAAAGCAGTCTGCGAGTGGGCACAGCTCCACAGCCAGACTACAAGAGAAAGGCAGGTGGCTTTTCTCCGTGTCTGCCTAGTACCTGGGGACAGCAGGGGCTGGTTACCCTACCAAGCGCGAGTCATTCTTTACCACCGCGGGGACGAGGCGGAGAGGCAAGCCGGGAGCCCAGGGCCTGCCCCGGGCGCACCTGCCACGCCGAGGGAGGGCGGCCCGCGCCCTTTGGCTGATCCCACAGCCTGGAAAAAAGCCAGCCTCCGCGGCCTTTGAAAGCTGGTCCCTGGGAGCGCTCCCAGCTCGCTAGGTTTAATTGTTTCGTCTCTCTTTTCTGGTTTATGAAGCCGCCCCGCCTGAAGTCCGCCCCTTGCGCAGCGGCCCGGAAGGGTGGGAGGAGCGCGGTCGGCGCTCGGGGCTGGGGGAGAGCCGGTTCCTATTTCCTGATTATAAAGAAGCATTTGTTGGGAGCTGATGAATTGCGGCGGGAGCTGGGGCCCGGCAGGGCGCGCACCTGTGATCCTCCACGTCCTTTGCCGCGGCCGGCTGGAGTCTATTTATTGCATCAGATGTGGCCGCAGATTTTGCCTTGGGGTGGGTTGGGGGGCTCCGGCAGCCCCTCGCCCCTCTACAAGTTGGAAAGCCTCGGAGACCCTGCAACTCAAAATGTGGTCCCGGAATCAGCAGCACCAACTGGGAGCTTGTTAGAAATGCGAATCTCGGTCCCGCCCCAGACCTGCAGAATCAGAATCTGCATTTTAATGAGATCCTAGGGGTAGTTCCTATTCTCCTTCAAGTTTGAGAAGCAAGACTCAGGGGTCCCTGCCCCACCCTCAAAAAAAAACTTTAAGATCTGTTCTCAGACAGGGAAAGGAAGGGGAGGGGAAAAAAAACCTTCATTCCCAGATTTGGAAAGAAAGTGTGGAGGGTTGACTTTGAGGTTTCCCTGAGGGTGAGATCGGAGAAATTATCATCTGGCATGAGTTAGTGGAGAAGGTAGTTGTCACTGAGAGTAAACCTGAGTTGGGGGTTATCTCACTTAGTGGGGGGTGAGAGTGGGGAGAGGAGAAATGAGGTGAGTGGGTGCCACCCACATTTCCAGGGAAAACTGGCTATGCTGGGTGCTGGGACCTTTTCCTCTCCCTGCTGCACGATGTTTTCTGAGAACCAACCTAAGTGTTTTAGCACGTAGGTGAGAAAACAGCAGCAGCCTCCGAACTGAGCGCAGGATAAGAGCAGAGAGGGGTGTCTTAATAAGCAGGCTGCCACGTGGTGAATGAAATTTTAATGCTGGAAGAAAGAGCACAGGGTGGTTAAAAAAAAAAAAAGTGCACCCTGGCCTGCCTGGAGCCTAATCAAGTGGACGCAGCACCTCTCCCGATCCCCAGGCGTGGGGTGCAGCAATCCTCCGGCGGGGCCAGGAACCAGTCTGCTGTCCACTTTCTGCACGAGTGCAAGGCAGAAGAGGTACCGTGTGTGTTAAAAGAGGAGATAGGGAAACGGACTTTGGCCCAGTGGTTAGGGCGTCCGTCTACCACATGGGAGGTCCGCGGTTCAAACCCCGGGCCTCCTTGACCCGTGTGGAGCTGGCCATGCGCAGTGCTGATGCGCGCAAGGAGTGCCCTGCCACGCAAGGGTGTCCCCCGCATGCGGGAGCCCCACGCGCAAGGAGTGCGCCCGTGAGGAAAGCCGCCCAGCGTGAAAAGAAAGTGCAGCCTGCCCAGGAATGGCGCCGCCCACACTTCCTGTGCCGCTGACGACAACAGAAGCGGACAAAGAAACAAGACGCAGCAAATAGACACCAAGAACAGACAACCAGGGGAGGGGGGAAATTAAATAAATAAATAAGTCTTTAAAAAAAAAAAAAGAGGAGATAATCCAGAAAGAAATTCTGTGGGTTTGGTAGAATGGCAGGGACTGGTACCCACGAGTCTAGACCCCAACTTGACCCTCTCTTGCCCGCCAGGCAGGAGCCCAGAGGCCTTGAGGAGAGAAGGAGCTGACTTCCACCTCAGAAAATGCCAAGTAGGTGATACACTTACAGACTCCCTTCCCAGGCTCTTCAGCCCTGTTCAACATTTCTCTGCAGGGCGCAGGTAGATCAATGGAAGGCGCGCGCCTATCAAATTTCCTGGTTTCCAGCCCCCCAAGTTGGCATGGTAGCGAAAGAAAACGCTGGATGAACTACTCGGATTCCAATAATATCTCGGCAGACTGTGAAAATAGAGTTAGCCTGTCAAAATGTTATTTATTTATTTCGGTGCCCGCCTCGTCCCCTTCCATAAAAGCTGTTGAGGTGATTCGCAGAAATCATAGTAAATTAAATTAAAATATGAGTGCTCACTTCGGCAGCACATATACTAAAATGGGAATCATACCGAGAAGATTAGCATGGCCCTGGCACAAGGCTGACACACAAATGCGTAAAGCGTTCCATAGTTTTTGAATTGTCCTGCATGACATAGCAATGACGGATACAGGCCATTATACATTGTCAAAACCTATAAAATTGTGCGACACAAAATGTATACTATAATGTAAACTATAGACCATGGTTAGTAGCAGTGCTTCAATATGTGTTCATCAATTGTAACTAATGTACCACACTAATGTAAGGTGTTAATGGGGAAAAATTGGGAAAGGGGGAGGGGGCTGGGTATATGGGAATCTCCCTGTATTTTCAATGTTATATTTATGTAATCTAAAGCTTCTTTCAAAATAATTTTTTTTAAAAAGAACTAGTGCTAAATGAAAAAAATTAAAATATGAACAAAATATAAAAATCAGGTCTCGTTGTAATACAAAGAAGAACTGGAAGTCAAGACTAACAGGAATGTGACATTTAATAAGAACACATAGGGAAAAGGACTTGGCTTAGTGGTTAGGGCGTCCGTCTATCACATGGGAGGTCTGCGGTTCAAGCCCCAGGCCTCCCTGACCCGTGTGGAGTTGGCCCACGTGCAGTGCTGATGTGCCCAAGGAGTGCCGTGCCATGCAGGGGTGTCCCCACGCAGGGAAGCCCCACGCGCAAGGAGTGTGCCCGGTAATGAGAGCTGCCCAGTGTGAAAGAAAGTGCAGCCTGCCCAGGAATGGCGCCGCCAACACTTCCCGTGCAGCTGATGACAACAGAAGCAGACAAAGAAACAAGACGCAGCAAATAGACACAGAGAACAGACAACCGGGGGAGGGGGGGAAATTAAATAAATAAATCTTTAAAAAGAAAAAAGAACACATATGAAGTTCTAGACTCGGTCTAGAAAGCTGTCAGTGGGCCCAGGTATAGGATGTGAGAAATGTGCCTTAGCAACATCTCGGGTAAAAATGAAACTTTAATGGACAGTAAACTCAGCATGAATAAAGAGTGGGTTATGGTGACTGAAAAAAACAGAAGGATCCTGCCCTAGGCTATAGTCTCAGATGTCCTTCAGAAGCTTACAGTCCAGTGAGTGAATCAGATAAGTAAGAAAACCACAGAAAGAGGGAAGCTAAATAAGGCTGTGGAATCTTTAGAAGAAATTATAGGAATGATGAAATATTTTCAACTGGATGACATCCAGCATTCAACACTCCCAACAATCCTGAAGGGAGAATCTGAATGGTTCATCCCCTACGTACCACATGTATCAAGAAACCTCACTACATTGGCTTAAACAAATAGGATACATTTTGCTCATACTGCACAAAGAAAGGAGGTAGGCAAACACTGGTTCACGAATATCAGCACTGTAGTCTCTGATTTTCTTGGCTCTTCCCTCATGGTTACAAGATGACTGCTATTGATCCTGCCTTCATGTCTGCATTCCAGCAAAAAGTAGAAAGAAGGGGAAGGGGGCAGCACCTATATCCAGAAAACTTAAGCTTTCCCAGGAAGCCACAACAGGCTTTTTTTCTCTTTAAAGATTTATTTATTTATTTATACACACACACACACACACACACACACACATACATACCCGCCCTTGCGACTTGTTCCTTTCTTTGCTGTCTGTTCTCTGTGTCCATTCACTGCGCATTTTTTCTGTATCTGGGTCTCCCTTTGTTGCATCATCTTGCTGCACCAGCTCTCAGCAGCACACTGGCCAGCTTGCCTCCACAAGGAGGCCCTAGGACACCAACCCAGGGCCTCCCATATGGTAGATAGGAGCCCAACTGATTGAGCCACAGCTGCTTCCCCGCAACAGACTTTGCTTGTAGTTCACCGGCCAGAACTGTGGCTTATGGTCCCACGATGTGGTTAATTATCAGGAAGAGAGGTCAAGTTAGCCAACCAACAGTGTCCGTCACAGATGGGTTTCAAGTTTCAGGCTTGAGAGCTTGAATGGATGGTGGTGCCATCCATGGAGACAGGAAATACAGAGGAGAAACAGGTTTGCTGTAGGGGGGAGCGAGGAGGGTGAAGGTGGATGAGTTCGGCCTTGAGTATGTTAAGTTGACAAACCTGTGAAATGTCTAAAAACAGACATGTCAAGTGGACAAATTAGACATAATGGCTTGGATTGCAACTGGGAGTTCTGTGCTTAAGACATGGATTTAGGAGTCACCGGCAAAGAAGTGATAACCGAAGCCCTGGGGTCCCTCAGGGAGGAAGTGCAGAATGAGAAGGGAGGGCGGGAAGTGGGTATCAGTTTGGCATTTAGGCATGAAGTTGGTGGGAAGAGATGAGTCTGAAGAGTAGATTGGGAAGAGACAGCTAGAAAGGCAAGAGGGAAACCAGAGAGAATGGTGCACAGAGGCTGTGGGAAGAGATTCTTCATGCTACAGTTTGGATGGAGCTTGAAGACATCATGTCAGATGAAATAAGTCAGACACAAAAGGAAAAAGGACAAATGTTGTATGATCTTGCTTATATGTAATACCTAGGATAAGCAAATTCATACGGACAGGTAGTAGAGTACAGATTACCAGGGCTGGGCGGGTGGAGTGGACAGAAAGGGAAGGAGGGGGTTGTGGCTCAATGTATACAGAGTTTCTGACTGGGATGATGAAAAAGTTTGGATAGTGGATAGTGGCGATGGTAGCATAATATAGCGAAAGTGATTAACACCACCAAACTGTCCACCTGAAAGTGGTTGAAATGGGACATTTTGTGTTACATCTATATTCCCATGATAATTTTTTTTTAAAGAGAGAATTTCAAGGAAGGAGGGAGGGAAAGCCAGGTGCAGCTAAGGCTGCTGATGCTCCAACCCTTATCCCTTTAGCCCACCTCCACACTCACCTGCAGCTATGGGGCTGTTCCTGTGCCCACTGACAGCTTTGGTGTTAAGAGCTGGGTCTCTCTCAGAGGCATCCTGGGAGCTTGCTCAGCTAAGTGCAGGCACAACTTAGAAGTGTAGAGAATTAGCCACCCCCCAGAAGCCTTCCTCAGCCTTGGCCTGCAGGGACCATTGAATGAATGCACCAGCCTGGCCCTCAGGGGCCCCCAGAGGCACTGAGCCCCAGTGGCCCCCAGCAATAGCCCACTCTTTTGGCTTTGCTTCCTGGAATCACCTCCCATATCAACTGCCTGGAGTTGAGTCCTTGTCACGGAGTCTGCTTCAGAAGAACCCAAGCTAAGGCAACAGAGTCCAATGGAGCAGATTGTCCCTATGGGGCCATGGCCAGGCCTGCCCATGGAAAGTCCTTTAGTGGAGTTAATAAAACCTGGAGCCTGCAGTGCAGGTCTCTATAAAAGGAGCTACTTTGTTGTAGGCACAGCAAGAGTTACAGAACCTTGCCCAGGATTTGGACAATCTGACTCTTTGAGGAGCAGAATTGCCTTGTGAGGTACTGTGAGCTGTTTTGGAGTGCTGAGATGGATGTAGGTATAGAAGGCAGTGAACCCACCACTCACTGTCTTAAAAACAGCCCCACAATTGATAGAGCATCTGCCTACCACATGGGAGGTCCAAGGTTCAAACCCAGGGCCTCCTGACCCGTGTGATGAGCTGGCCCATGCGCAGTGCTGATGCGCGCAAAGAGTGCCCTGCCATGCAGGGGTGTCCCCCACATAGGGGAGCCCCACGCGCAAGGAGTATGCCCCGCAAGGAGAGCTGCCCTGCGCAAAAAAAAAGCACAGCCTGCCCAGGAGTGGTGCTGCACATCGGAGAGCTGACGCAGCAAGATGATGCAACAAAAAGAGACACAGATTCCCGGTGCCGCTGACAAGAATGCAAGCAGACACAGAGGACCACACAGCGAATGGACAGAGAGAGCAGAAAATGGGGACGAGGGAGAGGGAGGCTAAAAAAATTTAAAAAATAATAATAATAAATCTAAAAAAATTTTTAAAAATAAAAATAGCCCCAGTCCCAAAAGGCTGCCAGGCATGACTCAGGAGACCCCAGGGAGGTAATGGGGAGCTACCTATCCACAGCGCTTATTGTCACCTTTCTCTCCTTTGTATGATTTAGTTGTTGCTTTGGATGCAAACCAAACTAAAAGCAACCTTGACCCAGGCCCAAGTCGTTTTCACCCATCCTTGAATCTGGACTAGACTCTGGTCTGACCTGGCACAGAGATCAAAATCAATAAGAGAAGGACAGAAAAGTGAAGCTTGGTTTTTGCAAAGGGGGGTCTTTGTGGACGTTTGACTGAGCAATTTCAGAGGTGTGGTGGTGGCTGAGGCCAGATTTCACTGAGCTGAGACACAGATAAAAGATAAGGAAGTCGAATTAACAAGCTCTGGATTTTGAGGGGAAAGAGAGTTAAAGATGTAGATTATTAGAGGATGGCGTAGATTGTTTTGTTTTGCTTTTAATTAAGATAAAGGAGAGATGGTGAAAAAGACAGTAGAGAGAATGCGTTGGAGGGAACAGGTGAGAGGATGGTGGCAAAATATATCTCTGGGAAGGTGGGAGGGAATAAGGAGGAAGACAACAGGAGGTTTCGTATAAGAGGGTTATCTTTTCACTAAGCTGTAGGATAAGAAGGTAGAAGGAGATGACTCTGTAAGCTGTGAAAGAAGGAAGGGACTTCTCACCTGGTGACCTTTACTTTCACAAAGAAGTAAAAAGTAACAAGAGAAATGAGTTCATATGTCCAACAGAAGACATTCATGAAAAGAATATTCATGGCAACTCTATCCATAATATTCCAAAACTGGAAACAGCCAACATGTCTATCAATCAGAGACTGGAAAAACAAATTCTGGTGTAGTTCAGGCAATGGAATACTATGCAGAAATGAAAAATATCAACCTACTTGCAACAACACAGATGAAGTTCACAGATATTATGTTGAGTAAAAGAGGCCAAACATAAAAGAGTATATCCTGTGGACTTCCATTTATAGGAAGTTCAAGCACAGGCAAAACTCATCTATAGTGACAGATGTGCAAGAAAAGTGGGGAGCAGGGGAGGTTATTGACTGGAAGGAAGGAGTAAGAGAAGTTCCTCGGGCCATGGAATGTTCCATATCTTGATCTGGGTGATGATTACATGGGTGAAAACATATGTAAATATCCATCAGCTAACACTTACGGTTTGTACACTTTACTGTTTGTCATTACATCTCAACAACAACAAAAAAGAAAACAGGGAAGCGGATGTGGCTCAAGTGATTGAGCTTCCTCCTTGTACATGGGAGGTCTGGGTTTGGTTCCCGGTGCCTCCTAAAGATGAGCAAGACAATGACCTGATATAACAGACTGGCACAGCAAGCCAATGCAACAAGATGACACAACAAGAGACACACAGAGGAAAACATAATGAGAGGCACAACAAAGCAGGGAACAGAGGTGGCTCAAGCAATTAGGTGCATCCCTCTACATGGGAGGTTCCAGGTTCAGTTCCTGATGCTCCCAAAAAAGAAGACCAGCACACAACAAACAGCAAATGCAAACAATGGGGGGAGGGAGGAATAAATAAATAAAATCTTTGAAGAAAGAAAGAAAGAAAGAAAACAGAAGTAAAAGGATCATCAGCAGTAAGCAAAATGGGAGTTGACTGGTAGGAGACTAAAGGACGGAGGTCAAAGCTTGAAATAGTTGAAGAGAAAGGACATGACTAAGGACGTGAAGAAAGAATGTTAAGAAGCATTTAAAGCCCAGCTAAGGATGGAGACCATGGATTTGTCATGTTTCCAGACCATGGTGGAACATTTCCTCTAACAGGTCTTAGCAGCATGGATGTAAGAATAAAGATATCCAGCAATTTGACTGATCCAGGGCTGGAGTTTGCCAAGGCAGATGAAATGGAAGTGCAAGGTGGACAGAGAGTTAAGGATCAGAACTGAAAGAATGAAAGCCGGAAGTATCCTTAAAACAGCTAAAGAGTCCTCAGCTTGGTGCAGTCAAAGCACAGGTGTTTGGCGAGAAAGAAGAGAGGGAGGTGGAGAAAGCTAAGATTTCAGGTGTGGAGCAAACATGGACATGGATATGGGTTGCTGGAGTTGTGCTATCTGAGTAAAGAACTGAAGATGTCTAGATTGGATAAAAAAAAGATGGCAGCAAACACGATCGCTATTGTCAACTAGTTCAACCACGGTTATATGAGAGAGAAATTGGATTGGTTCTGTAAGACCTTAGTGGAGAGAACCAAGACCAATTATGGGAGAGGGAGCCTGGAAAGCAGATCTTGTCTCTTAATAAGTGTATCTTCCACACCTGGATCCAGGATACCAGATGATCAGTTGAGGGTAGAGGTAGACTTTCACCCCCCTTATTCTACCTTCTATACTTCTGTTAATGCTGTGTGGCTAAATCCTATTTTGATATATTAACTTACAGGACTTTTTTCCCCCTTGTTTCATCCCTTTTCTTTCCTCCAATTAGAGCATGCTTTTTCTCTCAGGAGTTGTGTGACAAGACAGAAAGTAGACACAGCCAGCAAGTCTTTCTGGCCTTTGTTTTCCAGAAGCCTGTGCACCCCAGAGAGAGAGAAGATTTGTGGGGACATATAAAGTTATCTTGAAGAGATAGGGAGGAGGGAAGATCTCCTCCTGATTAGAAACGGCTTCCCCTGGGCAGCTTCTTAACCTCGCTGGATCTTTTCCTCACCTGCAAAAATGCAGATAATAGTACTTTCTTTCACAGGGTCCCTTGTCATAAGGATCAAATATGATATTGCATGTAAAAGCTCTTAACTTGGTGCCTGGCATGAAATAGGCACTTTAAATGGATGAAGTGTATAGTGCATAACTTATATCTCAGTAAAGCTGTTTGAAAAGAAAAATACAGCAATAGCAACAAAAACCTGAAAACAGGAGTCTGAACATGTTCACCAGCTCCAGGCTTAGGACCACCAACCCAGTCTGACCACCTTCCTCCAGGTGTATTATTAACACCTTCCTCAGCACCCTTCAAGGTCAAGGAAAATGTAACAGATACTGTTTTTGCCTCTCCTAACTCCCTTTATCTCTGGGATCATATGCCTGCTGTTCTTTCTATCTCTGTGTGTGAGGGCTTTCTCTGGCTTCAGAGGCATGCTCAGACCACATACTAGGCAGGTTACAAACACCAGGGTGCTATCACCTTCAGGAGTGTGTGGATCAATACTCCAGCTTCCTCACCCCTCAGTGGGACAGTTTTGAAACAGGTTCCATGCAGTGTCTCAGAGGTCCACATGGGACTGAACCCCAGTTGCCCACAGGGAGAACCTGCTTGTTAACACACACTTTATTGTCTTTCCTCCCTTCCCTGTCTCACTTCCTCTTTCCTTCCTGTGCTTTCTGGGGTCACTTCCCAAATAAACTGCTTGCACTGAAATCCTTATCCCAGGATCTGCTTTTAAGGGAGCCCAAACTTAGACCTAGAGAAACAAGGTAGAAGTATGGCAATCACACTGAGCTTGGCTGAGTTCACACTGGACCCCCAGATGCCCCAGATGCTTCCTGGAGAGAATCAGCTTTGAGGAAGAGAGAATGGATGAGCAGCAGTCAAGCTCAGTGCCAGAACAATCTGTCACTGAAATTGTCCACCTCCCACCGCCCAGTGGGGCTCTGTCCTCACCCATAGGCAAAGGGATATAATAAAAGAGCAAGGAAAATATAAACTACTGACACACTGTAGCACCTCATCCCTGCAGCATTAATAGCCATGAAGAAGGTAGAGAAGGGTCCTCGACTCTGGACACTCTGAGGCTCCTTTTAGATGTCCCCACCCAGACATTTCAGCAGCCATTGTAGAGAGTCATGGGAAAAGCTCCTACAGGCTTCTACCTCCAAAAATGCTCCCAGTACCTACCTACACCCTCTTTCCCATCCTGCCTCTTCCTGGCATCCCTGCTTCCCTGATTTCTTAAAGACATTTGATTCCATACCAAAGGTCCTGCTCCTCCCCTTGCACCTGCAGATTGACAACCATTTTTCCATCCACACTTTGACTTTTGACACCTGTCTTAGATCAGGCTCCCATGAAGAAGAACCTGAGACGGGGATTCTTATGCAAGTGAATTAATGAGGAAGTGCTCCCTGGAGGAAACTGTAGGGAAACAAGGGAAGCAGGAGAGGAGAAAAGACACTCAATAGAGATGTGGGCGCAGCCTGATCCCACAGGGACCTCTGAAGTGTGAGGGTGCCACAGAGTTGCACACCTTGAGGCAAGAGAGTGGGTTTTTACACTTCCATATCAGCCAGTCATTGTCTGCTGGCCACCCAGGGCAGGGGTGGAAACTTCCAGGCTCTTCGTAGTGGGCAACTCCCATCCAGCAGAGGGCAATTGTCAGGAGAAGGGAATAGCTAGCTGTGAGTTGTCAGCAGCCAGCACTCACAGCAGCAAGGAGATAGGCACACCAGATGGTAAAGGGATCCCAGGGCACCAAGAGCATCTTCCATAACACCCTCCAGAAAACAAGTTCTGGTCTCTGCTCTCTTTCTTTGATCCTGCACACATGGATCCTGCATGTATGGCTCCTGAACACAATTCCCCTTGTCTCCTCTGTTTGGCAGAAGCCACAGTGTCAAGGTGGAATCCTGGCTCGACAAACATACCCTGCATGTGGTCTGAGTAACTTCATTGACTACTCTCAGCCTCAGTTTCCACATCTGTAAAATGGAAAGGATCATTTTTGTTTTGGTTTCATCAAGACTCTTTCTGAAACCAACTCCTTTCTTTTGGTAGCAGGCCACATCCACCCCTGACTAAGGCCTGGGGCATGTGACCCAGGCCTGCCCACTCAGGAATAATACCATGACCCAAATAGACCAATCAGAGGTCTTCTCCAGGATTGTTCTAACTGGAACTAGCAGGGAAGGCCTCTTGCCTGAGGACCATGGAACTGGAAAGATAGAAAGCAGACACTGGTGGTCACTGTGTTTCCCACCATATGTAAGAGGAAACAGAAAGGAGAGAAAGAGAAAGAGAATGAGTCTGACCCATATCATTTGTGGCCCTAGACCTAGTCATGCCTAAGGCCAAATCCATCACTCTGCTTCTCAGGTACCTAGGCCAACAAATTCTCTTCTCACCTAAGTCAGTTGAGTGCTGGATGTCTCCCACTTGCAAATAGAAGAAAACTGACTAGTCTGAGTAATGCCTACCTTTCAGGGTTGTTTGAAGATTAAATGGGGTAATGTTTGCCCTGGGAAGGGTCTATTAAAGGGTCATTGTCATTCTCAGAAGATCAAAACAAACTGGGAGATGAGATCCACTTTCTCTGTCATATCATCAGGCCTCTCAGCAGTGAGCAGACACCTTTTTTGTCTACCCTCATACTCAGAATTTAACATGAAGAGCCCCTTCTGATGCACTGGCATTGTCTAAGCCTCAATCCATGCTTTAGCCTTCTAGATCTCACTCTTCCTGCTTGTCACAACTGTTTTTATGGTCATCATTGGCTATGTGCCATCTCTTAGGCCTGGCTGTTTCTTGTTTTTTTTTAATTGGGTTCATCAAGGCTCCTTGCAAGTAGTAGCTCTTCATCAGGCCCTTCATTTCTTCCTCCTTGGGCTCTTCCATTATGGTTGACTTGAAATTTCATTTTTGAGTTCTTTCAACCTCCTGGATGGTCTCAGTAACACCTCAAACCACAAGTACCTGTCTCTATCACAAGTTCCTATCCTATTACAAGTTTTCTCTAAAACACTATTCTTCAGAGTACCTTCTGGGGGCCCGCTGCATCAAGAATGCCTGAGATTCCTAACCCTACTCCTGACCTAGTGAATCACCGTCTCAAAGGCGGAGCCCAGGAGAATCTGTAGCAGCCCTTGGTGATCTGTATGGACCCTAAAGCTCGAGAACCACTGTCTAAGACTTTTGAAGTCTGGGGAGCCCACCCCTCTGTGACCCTCATTCTGAGATGACAAGCTCACCTTCTCCCAAGCTTTCCCTCACCTAGCAGTTCCTCCTTCTTGGCTCAAATTCAAACAAGAGTAACAAATCCCCTTGTCACTCCTCTACTTTACAGGAGACGAAACTGTCAGCATTGCAAGCCAAGAGTTTGTTTAGAAGCTCTACTTTCAGCTGAAGGCAACTATGCAGCTGTTCAGTTGCTGACGTTCCTGCATCAGTAGACCTCTCACCTCTGGGCCTGTTGTGTGGTCTCAGTCAGGAACCCATCAGCCATTTCCCCCATCTGGTCCAGCAGTCTGTAATATGCTCCTACAACACTATGACTTCTGTTCCCCTCGCCTTTGATCTCTACCCATGTGTTTTCCAACATAGCCTTACCCTCAGGACTGTGGGTTTCCATGTGGGTGTAAATCTTTTTATCATATTCCGATGCTCCACTTCCTCTTTTAATGGTTTCTTTTTGGCCAGGTCAACCTTCCTCTGTCTGCTCAACCTACAATCCCACAGCTAAGGATTGCCCTTCTGCTCAAGTGACCTTAACCACAGCTAACTGGACTAGTATCGTAGTTTGGGTTCCCCCGGAAGCAGACTCAGAGACAAGAATTCACATGCAAGTAATTTATTTAGGAGGTGATTCCAAGTTGCAGTGGGGGGAGAATGGAAAAATGAGACAGGGAAAACAGCCTTGTCAGGCTTGTCAAGGAAAGGCTCCCCGTCAAACAAGTTACCACTGGGAGTAACTAGAGCTCAGTCTCACTGGAAAATAATGTAGAAGCCAAGCACAGGGATTGAGGTATTTGCACACTAACTCCCCTCAGTCATGGGACATTCATACCCAGTCCTTCTAGCCAGCCACACATGAGACAGAGCGGTGGCCAGAGAAGTCCAAAGACAAGGAGATGTAGAAGCTGGTGGTGGGAAACTCAGTCAGTGTGCACCGAAATGGGCAAGGCTGAGGGACTACGGGCAGGCACTGGCAGGATCTGGTATGAGGTGTGGGTCTCACTGGGTCATAGATAGAACACACATCTATGTCAGAGCCTCCAAAACCTTGAACGAGATTGAACCAAGAGACAGAGAAACTGCAGTCGCGTAGAATGATTGCTTGATTTGAGAGGCTACATAGAACTGGGGGTGGAGCAGCCTTTTTCAGCCACATACATGCTGATGAGTAAATGGAAAAATCCATCTGCAAAGGCAAGCAGGAGAAAGGGGGAGATAGGCAGGGAAAAGGAGAAATAAGAGCACATGTGGCCCCAAGGAGAAAGAGAGGTCAGCGGCCTTGAACCCTATCAGCTTGTTTGCAATACCAGTCCCCGAGCCATTACTCCCAGTCCCATAAGATGTCCCTGTCTTTTTTTAAAAAATAAAGCTCTCTTTAACTGAGCCAAAGTACATGGGTTTATGTTCCTTCCTACCAGAGAGCTTCAGCTAAGATGGCCAATGAGGTCCCCTGTTAACATCTCAAATTTATTTGCATTTGTACTTCTAGACTGTATGCTGGCATATAGATTTCTAAAGCAATAGGACTCTTTCTAATGCCATTCTCAGTCACTTTCTCAAATTAATTATACCAGGTATTTCTCCCTTCCATCCACCCTCTCCATTTCCTTTTGGCCCAGACCAACATCTCTCACTGCAATAGAAGTTATTCTCTGTCCTTACAAGAAGCACTGCCTCCCTACCTTCAGTCCACCACGACAGTGCCTTAAGCCGCTATACTCCCCACAAATCGTGTGGGAGAAACCCACTACAAACCCTGATCCTAGAACTTTTCCACAGTCCAAGCCCAGAGTCAGTTTTCCGCTGCCTCTTTGCAGTGGAAAGATGGTGCCATCGAATCCATAGCTTTTAGATGCCATGTGATCATGTGGTTAGCCAGACCCAGAAGAACCAGAGAGGGCCATCTGAACGCCAAGTCAGGGCTTTTCTCCCGGGGTTCTTTGCTGCATCGCTTTGACAAATCCTGGGACTCAGAAGCAAAACTGCAACACTAGGCAGCTGGTGGCTGTCTCCTGGCGCCCTGGTAGCCACGAATCTGTGAACAGCAGCTAAAGGCCAACTCCCCAGGCCCTGGGTCTTTTGCATTCTGGCTAAGGCCCCGCTCTCCCAGTTCAGATGTCCCAGTGCTAATCTTGATTAAAACTCTCTTCAGTGGGTCTAAGCTAAGAACCCTTGGAGAAGCCAAATTTTGTGGTGTTTTATTTTTCAAATTTGCAAATGTAGTGCTATGATACTACAAAGCTCTTTTATTTGGCCAGAAATTCTGCCTTAGCAACATTTAATTAATGCATTAGCTTCAAAGTTTCAAATCTTTCTTGGAAGTAGGTGGCAAATTAATTCAGAACTAAATAAATAAGCATTTTCTTTCTTTAAAGCCAGTATTCTTGACATGCGGCAAATGCTTACCAGAGTTAAAACTCAATTCACTGGCGCCTATTTTGATGACAATCCTGAAGTAATCAAGATATATTGTGGACACTGAGCTTTTAAGGAAAAAAAAAAAGTACAAATGAAACAAACAGCGCAGTCTCTGAACTAGTCCGGTATTCTTGAACCATTTGGTGACAGACTTTATTTTTTTAATTTTAGTTTTTTTTTTTTTCTCTTTTCATTTTAAAGTAACAGGCGATCAAGATGAAAATGTCAAATTTGATACAAACAACAAATAAAAATTCCTCCTATCCCTATCCCACCTCTAGTCCAAGGCTCAGAGATAGCCTATATTAGCAGTTTCTTCAGTGTTCTTCTAGAATTTTCCATGCATATACCAGTATATATGCAGCATAAACTGAGTTAATGGAATCATAGTCACCATACTATTCTGGCATTTGCATTTTGAACATAAGAATATGTTAATTAACTTAAAACAAACAAAAAGAACTTAGGTGTATCCTGGACTCAGTGTAAATCCAGTCTCTATCTTCTAAATCTATAATCCTGTATGGCAAGAGTTGATGTTCAGGCTATAGTCTTAGAATTACAAAATGCCTGTCCACCAGAAGTTCAGGTGCTTGGTGTCCTGTCACAGTTTTTTCTGCCTAACAAACTGCCCCCATAGCACAGGAGTGTAAAACCATTTATTTAGCTCAAGATTCTGTAAGTTGGGGGAGCCAATGTGACTCAGGCAGTTGAGTGCCTGCCTCCCACACAAGAGGTCCTGGGTTCAGTTCTCAGTGCCTCCTAAAAAAGAAAAAAGAAAAAACTAGCAGAAGACGAGCAAAAGAAAGAAAGATTCTATAGGTTGACAATTTGTGCCTGGCTCAACTGGGCCATCCTGCTGGTCATGAGGTCAGGCTCACTCATGCTTCTGAAGTCAGCTGCCAAGTCAGATGAAGTCACAGGGGTGACTGACTAGGCCACAGGTCCCCAGTCGGGTCCCCAAAGCTCCTTCACATGGCAGTGGGAGGCAGCGGAAGGGCCAGCCCCAGGGCACTAGCATTTTTTAAGCATCTACTTGTGGCAGGTTTGCTGAAGTCCCGTTGGCCAAAGCAAATCACATGACCAACCTAGAATCAAGGGTTGGGAAAAGAGCCCCCCCCCTCTTGAAGGGAGGGGAAGAATTTGTGGCCAGTTTTGTAATCTACCACATATACTTTG
Source organism: Dasypus novemcinctus (assembly GCF_030445035.2). Lineage (NCBI taxonomy): Eukaryota > Metazoa > Chordata > Mammalia > Cingulata > Dasypodidae > Dasypus > Dasypus novemcinctus. Next base: position 45,283,987 of record NC_080704.1, read on the forward strand.
GGGGGCAGGGGGAGGAAGAAGTGGCACCTCAGCTCAGCAGATCAATTAACCCTCACCCTAAATGCTCTGCACACTTCAAGTTTTGCAAGAGAAGGAGGAATAAGAACGAGCTCTATTATGCAAAGCTAGTCAAGTGTGGTAGCAGGACTCTGGCTCTGAGCTCCACACTCCAGTTTGTGCTAGCAATAATGAATGATGTTCTCATTAGAAAGAGGGTGCAACAAGGCACTGAGCCCTCTTGTCAGATTCTTCCTGGAGATGCTTCCAGAGAAAGCGGCTCAATGAAGACACGGAATACACACTCACCACTTTCTCTTGAAGTTTGGTTATTTGGGGGGCAATCGTTTAAAAAAACAACAACATTGTAACAGCATGCTATCTTGAAATAATGGCAGGGTTTTCTTCCCTGTGTTTTCGCCTCTTGCCTCTACACGTCGTTAGTGCATGATGTCAGCAGCATTCGTGGTGCCGATGTGTGTGGGAGGGGCGAGAACCCAGCCGAAAACAAAGAAGCCATTTGAACGTCTGCACAGACTTTTTTTTTTAACAAACTCAGAGCAGAAGCAGAAGTTTCGCAAGGCCGGGTTTTTGATGACAAGCGCAGAGCTCTTGAGAGAGCAGTTTCCTGCATGCTAAGAGAATTAGAACGTAAGGGACCTAGAACAGACAATGGAGCCACGAAGGATAGAGCAGAGGAGAGTCGTTGAGGGGAGAAGAGTCGAGCCTTGCTGCTCTTGGGTCTACCATAAGAAGGGGCTCAACGGATAGAGCATCCGCCTACCACATGGGAGGTTCAGGGTTCAAACTCCGGGCCTCCTTGACCCGTGTGGAGCTGGCCCATGCGCAGTGCTGATGGGCGCAAGGAGTGCCCTGCCACGCAGGGGTGTCCCCACGTAGGGGAGCCCCACATGCAAGGAGTACACCCCGTAAGGAGAGCCGCCCAGTGCGAAAGAAAGTGCAGCCTGCCCAGGAATGGCACCGCATACACGGAGAGCTGACACAACAAGATGACACAACAAAAAGAAACACAGATTCTTGTGCCGCTGGCAAGAATACAAGCGGACATAGAAGAACACACAGCGAATGGACACAGAGAGCAGACAACTGGGGGTGGGGGGTGGGAAAGGGGAGAGAAACAAATAAATCTTTAAAAAAAAAAAAAAAAAGAAGGGGCCTCAGCTCCTCCCCAACCAACCCTGGCTGACCCTCGGGAGTGGAGCAAGGTCACATGAGCTTGGGTGCATCCCCTAGCAGAGGTATTTACTAAGTACAATTGTGATTATAAGCAGTGGAAATAAAAGTAATTCTGATTAGTAACATGGCGGGCATGTTTGGCCCTTGCTTCAAGAAGGCATACTCATGCAGACAGTATCCTTGTATTCCAGGCAAAATCAAACACCTTGAACTTGAGCAGGACTATAAGACAAGGCGGCCAGAGCAGAGAAGTGACTCTGGTATAGGTCAAAGCAAGGGGGGCAATGCAGAAAAATTCCATGTCCCCCCAGAGGGGGGAGTATGGGTATTGTTAGGGGGTATCTTGGGACTTGAAATGGGAGCAGCCTGAGGGAGGACCTCCGGGCTCAGCTTGACACGGAGTGGCTGAGAGCCAGCCAGGAAGGCATGGAGAGGGGCTGCAGTCCAGACTAGGAATCTGCCAGGTGACTACACGAGACAGGTGCCTCAGCAGGTGTCTCCACGCCCAGGTGGTGGGGATGGGTGCTAATGACCGAACACCCACAGAGCCTGCACCCTCACCGACAACCAGGGCAGGACAGAAGCCAGCCTCAGACCAGAGGCCTCGTGCCTGTGCCAGCACAATGATCAGTACCCTTGGATTGGAGTTTGGGAGGTTGGGAAGTTGCAGACTGAGCCCTGAACTATGGGTAAAAAAAAAAAAAATCCCGAAGTGACGCAGTTTATGTGGAGGAGTAGGTCAAGTTGCCTGCAATTTGGTAGAATGGAGCTCCAGGATAATTTTAGTTCAATTTCATAGAATAGTTCAATTTCATAGAAATAAAAAATGCTGCTCACCTAGCGCTGTGATTGTGAAATTTGTACTAAAATCTTCCCATTTCCTAATCTCCTCCTCCACTTTTAGACTTGAGGAGAGGGGCCATTTGCTAATTACTGGGTGCTAAACAGGTATTTACTAAGTGCAATTGTGATTACAAGCAATGGAAATAAAAATAATTCTGATTAGTAACATGGCAGGCATGTTTGTTCCTTGCTTCAAGAAGGCATACTCATGCAGACAGTATCCTTATATTCCAGGAAGAATTGAGCACCTTGAACTTGAGATAATGACCCAACAGGACCATGGAGACCAGGCAGCCAGAGCATTTAAGTGACTTAGGTGTAGGGCAAGAAAAGGGAGGCAATGCAGTAAAACCCCATGTCCCCATACAGCCAAGTATAACTGTTTCTTTGGTGGAGGGGGATTACCTGTGGTTCCTGGTCACCTAAACCATGGCTGCGTTCCCAGCATGCATAAGGACACTCAGGAGTTGAATGGTCTCGCAGGGTTATGGGATCTCCTTTGCACGTCATCCCCAGATTCTTCCTTTGTAAGCACAGTTGCTCTCATGTCCCTCCCACTTCAGAAACTATCCATGGGCAATGGGCTGTGGGGAAATGTCAGGGCAGCAAGCTCCAGGAATCAGTTTCTCTACCAGAAGACCTACTAAACAGGCAGAAGCCATCTGAGTTACTCATTTTGAAACTCCGGAGTCAAGAAGAACCTGGTGCAGCATCCAGGAAAGAGCGGGAGGAAGAGGCTGGTAAAGCACGACAAATACCAGTGAGTTTTGCCCTCCCTACGGTGGCTACCATCCCCCAGTACGCAGCCTCATGGCAGGCAGCAGGGGCCCCACAATACCGGTTTCTGGTGCAGCTTGCTTTAGTAACTGACAGGGCAGAATATAAAGACCTAGTTTCCCAAGATCCGGGGCGGGGCCCTGTAGTCCAATAGCTGATCACATCTTTTGATTAGCTACTTCAGATCACTGGGGTGTCCGGTTCTGAAGGCGGCCATTGTTCCAACCTGCCCCAGGCAAAAGCAGCAGAGAAGCCTTAAAGATCTTTCCTCAAAACTCAGAAAAAGTTCAAGGACTGCACTTAGTAGGCAAGAGCTGAATCAAGAAAATGCAACTTCCAAGAACCATAGGAGAAACTCCTGGCACCCTTGGTGGCCCCTCCCTTGCCCCCTCCCCAGGGCAGTATGAGCCACCAGTGCCCCCCTTGTGGTTCCCTGGCCTCCTTCAAGCTGGGAAAGACTGACCTTGGAAACTCTCTTCTTGCTAAATGGTGGATCAAAGCCACATGAAGAAATAAGGACTCCCAGTAAAGGTAACCACTTGGGTAATTATAAATGCCAGTATTATTGTACTGTATTTTTTCACATGTAACTCCACTTCATACTTCTTACAGATGCAAAAATGCAAATGCATAAAAAAGTAATCATAAATCTATGCTTTGGGACATACAGTGTACAAAACCAAGGTGGAAGGACAGAGGGGTATAGGAGCAGAGTACCTGTTTCTATTGAACAAGCTCGTATCAAATCAAAAATGATTGTTATAACTCAGCATGTAAATGCAATGCCTTCCCCCCAGCGTGGGACATGACACCCGGGGATGAGCCTCCCTGGCAACGAGGGACCACTATCAACTACCAACTGATGATGCAACTGGAAAATGACCTTATACGGAAGGTTCAATGCGGATCAGCAGAATATCCATGTCTACATAAAATACCATGACTTTAAAATGCTGTTTGACCTAAAGTAAGGGGGAAATGGAAAGGAGAAATGAGTTTATATGGCTACGAGTTTCTAAAAAAGAGTCTGGAGGCTGGCAGAAGGTTTGCCCTCATGCACAACTGAGCAGAGTCAGAGAGACAGATAAAGCAGATACAACCCCCAGATATTGGTTCCTTTGAGGGCTAAAGAGACCCATGGGAGTTATGGTCATGGCCGATGGGGTTAACTACCAGGGCAGATGGCCCCTCTTTGGAAATGGTGTTTATGTGTGATGAATCTGGACTCAGATGGGATCTCCCTTCATAAGACTTTCATGCTAATGTGCTGGAGGTGCAGTTAATGTTGGGGTTTAAGATATATTTAGGGGATTTGAATCTCTGGACTGACAATGTGATAGCCAGATCCTGAGCCTCAACAGACTCCAGCACCTACAATCTGATTTATTGGACTTACCACACTCAGCTAAGATGGAGGTGAAGAAGGACAACCACCACACCATGGAGCCTAGAGTGATTACAACTGAAAATGGGAGGATTGCATCCAGCATCCAGGTGGAATCTGAGCCTCCTCTTGACATAAAGGTGCAATGGACACAACCAATCCAGTGTCCACATAGAAGAGGTGGCATTGGATTGGGAAAAGTGGACATAATGGACAAAGGGTATGGGGAAAGGCAGGAAGAGATGAGAGGTGGAGGCGTCTTCGGGACATGGAGCTGCCCTGGATGGTGCTTCAGAGGTAATCACCGGACATTGTAAATCCTCACAGGGCCTACATGATGGAATAGAGGAGAGTATGGGCCATGATGTGAACCAATGTATATGAGGTGCAGAGGTGCCCAAAGATGTACTTACCAAATCCAATGGATGTGTCATGATGATGGGAACGAGTGTTGTTGGGGGGGGGAGAGGGGGGGTGGGGGGGTGGGGTTGAATGGGACCTCACATATATATTTTTAATGTAATATTATTACAAAGTCAATAAAAAAATAAAAATAAAAAAAAAATGATTGTTATATATTTAAGATGTTAACTTTTAACCACATGGTAACCAGAAAGAATATATATATGAAAAATATATCCAGAAAGAAATGAGAAGGGATGCAAGATGGTACAATACAAATCATATCAAATAAATATGAAAACAGGCATTAATGGTAGAATTAAGGGTCAAAAAAGGTTTAAGACTTGCAAAAATTAAATAGAAAATGGCAGAAGAAACTCCTGCATTACCAGTAATTACTTTACATGTAAATGGATTAAACTCTTCAGTCAAAAAGCAGAGATGGACAGAATGGATAAATAGGCCTGAACCAACCATATGCTGTTTATAAGAGATTCATCTTAAATTCAAAGACATAAGCAGGTTGAAAGTGAAAGGACGGAAAAACATATACCATGCAAGTAGTAACCAAAAGAGAGCTGGGATAGCTATACTAATATCAGATAAAATAGACTTTAAGTCAAAAACCGTTACAAGAGAGAAAGAAGGTCATTATATACTAATAAAGGGGTCAACTCAACAATAAGACATAACAATTATACATATATATATACACTTACATCAGAGCCTCAAACCATATGAAGCAAATATTTGACAGATTTGAAGGAAGAAATAGATGATTCTATATTAATAGTAGAAGACCTTAATATATCACTTTTCAGTAATGGATAGAACATCTAGACAGAAGGTCGGTAAGGAAATAGAAGACTTAAATGACACTCTAAACCAACTAGAGACCTAACAAACATATAGAGAACACTTCATCCGACAGCATCAGAATACACATTCTCCTCTAGTGCACATGGATCATTATCCAGGATAGACCATATGTTAGACCACAAAACAAATCTCAATAAATTCAATAATTTTAAAATCATACAATGCATCTTCTCCCACCACAATGGAATGAAACTAGAAATCAATAACAGGAGAAGTGGAAAATTCCCAAATATGTGTAAATTAAACAATGTACTCTTAAATAACCAATGGGTCAAAGAAGAAATCACAAAGGAATTTAGGAAACATCTTGAGGTTAATGAAAAAATTCTATGGGATACAGCAAAGGTAGTGTTGAGAGGGAAATTTATAGCTCTAAGTGCTTGCTTTAAAAAGGAAGAAAGACTTCAAACCAAAGATCTAACTTCAAAACAGAAGTATCTAGAAAAAGAAGAGCAAACTAAACTGAAAGCAAGCAGAAGGACGAAAATAGCAAAGATTAGAGTGGAGATAAATGAAATAGAGAATTACTAAATATTAAAGAGAACCAACAAAACCAAAACCTGATTCTTTGAAAAGATCCATAAAATTGACAAACCTTTAGCTAGACTGATAAAGAAAAAAAGAGAGAGGCTACAAATAATGAAAATCAAAAACAAAAGGGGGACATTCCACCAACACCACAGAAATAAGAAGGACTATAAGAGGAAACTATGAACAATTGTATGTCAAGATAACCTAGATGAAATGGGCAAATTCCTACAACACAGAAACCATCCATAGATCCCCATTGCCCAGCACTGTAGTCCTTTCTTCTTAGCAAAACCCCAATATATAAAACAGATAAATGAGAGCTCTTCGCTTGGTGCCCTGTCCCTCTGTATTGGTTAAGATCAGGTTGGCCCTGAGCACAGGAATTCAAACATAAAACCTAGAAAGAATTGTATTTCTTGCCAACATACAAGAAATCCAGAACAGTCATTTGTTTTCTTGTGTTCTCAACGACCCAGGTTACTTCTGTTTTATTACTTTGCCATGAATTAGCTTCCAATGTCACCTCAGGATCAAAGATCTGTAGCCATCTAGAAGGAGTGAGGAAGTTTTCACCTCATTCCTTGAAGGACACTCCCTGGAAGTTATGCAGGCACCTTCTACTTAAATCCAATAGACCAAGGTGTGGTCACATGGCCACATCTGGAAAATGGGAAATGTAGTCTTTCCTCTGGGGAGTCATATGCCCGGCTAAAAATCAGAGTACTATGACTGAGGAAGAAGGGGAGAACCAATGTCAGGGGCCCATCAGGTTTTGCACAGTTTCCAAGGCAAAGCAACCCTTTGGGCACCTGTAGAGAGTCATTGTACACTGCAAAAGTGTTTATAAACCAATGCCCTTTGGAAAAATTCCAAAATTTTAATCCTGGTATCCAAGATTGCATGAACCCAACTTCCCCTTCTGGACCCATCTCCTGTGGTCCCCTATCTTGAGCCTCTTTGCCTATTTGAAGGCTGGGTACCCACCTATTCATCTGTGCTCATTCTACTTCCCCAGTCTGGATTGGCACTGCCCCATCTTCTCTCTAATTCCTACCTGTCCTTTACATAATCATAACAGGCATTGCACAGAGTCTCTTCACATCATCCCTGGGACAAGAAGAAAAACAGGGGCCAGATGACGATGATGCTAGATGACTATAACGTTTGAATTCTGAGACACAAGGAATGCAGGACAGTGGGTTGCTGGCTACTGAGAGGACAGGCTCTGGTGGTGGGGTGCAAGGCTCTATTTATCTTCAACAAGTTGATATGACATTATTACCATTGACACTGATGAAAACCCTGATGACATCATAATGAAATTTTACGGCTAATATGAGACTTGATAAAGAAGGGGGTATGAATTCAGTCCCACTTAAATATTTGGGTGCCCCGATTCCATCCAGATAAAATTTAATAGGAATAAATGTAATATCTTGCATTTAGATCTAAAACAGGGATTCTTAATCTTTTTTATTCTACAGACCCCTTTGCCAGTCAGATGAAATGAATACTACTGTGATTTATTTATTGCATACATTCATAAATGAAAGAAATGCTAGATTTCAGTTAGAGGCAGAGAAAAATAAAGATAATAATTTGATTTTTTTCAACTCAAGCTCATGGATCCCCTGAAATCTTTCCACTAACCCTTTGGGGACCATGGACCCCTGGTTAAGAACCCCTGTTCTAAGAGGTCAATGGCACAGTTGTGGGGCTTGACAAGCATATGTTTAAAAAAAGACACCTTGCAGTTTCTCCTTGACAGCAAGTTCAGTGTAAGCCATCAGTGTGACTTGCCTAAAAGAATCATTAGATCTTAGCCAAAAGTCATAGAAATATAGTGTCCAGTAAAAGAGAGGGGATAATTAGCTCTCCTTTGATCTGATCAGATCAAAACTACGGTAGACTGTACTAATGTCCCCCAAGTACTCAGCCCTCCCATTGTCCATGCCCTTAAAGTTTCTCTCTCCAAAGAATTAGAGTTCCTTTTACCCCCATGGCTTTAGATTTGACCATATGACTTGTCTTCGTAGCAGGCTTGACAAGACCAAAGGTTTGAAAACCACTTGTACATTTGGGTTTGCTCTCTTATACATCTGCCATCTCCATGAGAAGAATATTCTCAGGCTAGCCCACTGGTCCCAGGAAAGGATGAGAGACATGGAGCTGATTGAACAGCTCTAGCCAAGCCCTGCCTTTATCAGCAGACCCCAGAAATTTAAGTCAGTCCAGTCAAGATCAACAGAATTGCCCAGCCAGGTCCAGCCTAGATCAGCTGGCTCCCAGCCAACCCCAGAGTTTCATGAGCTAAATAAATTATTATTGTTACCTACCACTGAGATTTTTGTGCTTAGCTTTTATGCAGCAATAGTAAACTGAAGCAAGAACTGTGTGCAGTTCTGATAGTCATACTTTACAAGGGACATTGGCAAGCTAGAATGCATCCAGTGGACAGTAGTGGGAAGCATGGAAGGTCACAAGGCCACAGGACATAAGGAACAGCTGATGCCACTGATATTTTGCTGAAAAAGAGGATACTTGTGGAGGACATGAACATGATTTCCAAATATGTGAAAAGCTATTGTATGAAAGAGGGGCTAGACCTATTCTTCTTAACACTTGGAGTCCTAGGACCTGGTGAGAGAAATTAGAAGGATAAATCTCACCATTAGAGGGTCTAACGGTATCTGGGATTGGAGTGAATTTATAAGGAGCGGAGAGTTCCTCTTTGCTGGAGATATTCAAGTAGAGGCTACAGGACACCTTGGCAGGTTTGTGATGGAGAATGCTCAATTGTGGACAGAGGTCCTCCAAGGCTCCTTCCAACCTTGAAATACTTTGAGCAACCATCTCCTGCCCCATGAGATGCTTTCTCCCTGCTGTCCTCACTGAAGTGTTTATTCCACAGTGACTTCCTTGTCTTTACTACACAATACCCCCCCTCAGTCCCCTCTTTGGCTACTTCTATTCCTCAGCAATACTCCTCCCCATTGCTGCATCTGAAGTTCATATTGTCGGTTTCGATGATGAAAACCCAGAAGGCTCTTCCTCAGCATGCCTGAGTAAATACAGTAGAGAGAGGCCCCTGTGGTGCTCCTGAGCCTGTATTTCCACCAGAGACGGCTGCCTTTTTGCGTGAGCACCTCTATAGGTGACACCCCCTCCCCCACCCTCAGTTAGCCGGCCCCTCAAGCAGGCCTTCCTTCCTCAATCAAAACCTGGCAAAGAACGATGCTCTCCTGTTAGTGATTTATCACTTAGCATGAATTGAAGTCCAAGTCCTATCCCCTCTCCCAGAAGCACTTGAATTTTAAGTGCTACCCCTTGCTGGGGAATGAAGCATGGTAGACCTTGCATCTTGTTCTAGGGATTTACAATAGACTCCTGATTTTCCTTCGGGAGCCAGCATCACTTGGGCTCCTCTAACCCCTGTCTTTACTTTCATAAATAAGATTTAAATAGCGTGGGACACTCCATGTGTGAGTGAGTGCCTCTGACACCAGCCCAAACAGGCAACCGAAAACCAGAAAATATTAGTCAACAATCTGATATTTCCAAGTAATCCCACATGTTCAGCAATGGATAGAAATAGTCTTCAGCCTGGGTCTCCTAAAAGGTCATTTTTTAAAAACGTGCTAACGGCGGGGAAAAGGCAGGGTAGAGAGGCAGACATAATGTCCCAAATTAGCACATAGCTCCTGTCAGCCGCGTTTCTGTGAGAAGCAAAGCCCAATGGTCACAGGCAAGTGTGTGGCCCTGGCTTGTCAGAGCTATTGATTGACCGCTCACAATATTGCAGGTGATTTAAAGAGTTCCCCGCCACCTTGTTTGTTTAATGTCACCTCCATATGAGAATGTCAGCCTCTGACATGTTTGACTTCTCCACAGGACAAATGCCAAGCCACGTGCAGTTGTCCCCCTGCCACAGATTGTTCCTTACCTTCCATAACAACCATAATGATGGCGATTTCTAAATGCTTCATTTGCAAGAGGTACCAAGCAAATCCTCAGTGCTCTCCTGATCGGTGGCATAAGGCGAATCTGGCATTGTGCCGAGAAGGGCTCTCCTATTCATTTTTCTTATCTATATTTATCAAATGTTCCAAATCCGTGTCACACTTGCTAGTACTCAGGAGCCGCCGCTCTGTGAGGGAGTGCAAAGCTGAAGGGGGGGGGGGGGGGCGTGCCGAGATGGAGCCGAGACTGTCTGGGGCCAGAGGCCAAACTTGGCCAGCCCAAGACAAACACAGACTGGAGATAAAAAGAGGAGAGGCGGAAACGCAGTCAGAGATGGCAGAAACAACAGAGATGGAAAATAAACAGCACAGAAGACTGGGAAAGAGAGTCTGGGCTACGAGGAGAGAGCAGAGGTGGGGGCGGGGCGGGCCTGGCTGCCGAGGAGAGGCAGGGAGGCAAGGAGAAAGATGGGGAACGGGAAGACAAGAATGGAGGCAGGAAAGAGTCTGGAAGAAAAAGAGGGAGAGTAGGGGAGGAATGGGGGGAAGAATATGAGGGAGAAGATGGAGGAGGGAAAGAAAGGGAGGTAAAAGTGGGGGCAGAGGAAGGGGCACTGACCAGCACAGGAGCGCTGCATCCACCCGGAGTACCCACTGAATGCCCAGTAGCAGAAGGAAAACTAAAATCCAACCTAGGCCCCTGCATCATTGAAACATCATAAACTTTGGGTGCTTTTAGAGCAGACAGAAGAAGAAATTAAGTTCAAATGTAAATTTAAGATAGATTTAAATATATATATGATGTGTTTAAACTCTGATGTCAAAAAAAAAAAGAGCCTAGACCAGCAGTTCTCAACCAGGGACAATTTGTTCCCCAGGGTACATTTGGCAATGTCTGGAGACATTTTGGGTTGTCACAACTGCAGGGTGGGGGTACTCATGGCATTTAGTGGATAGAAACCAGGGATGCTATTAAACATCCTACAATGCACAGGACAGACTATCTCTCACACACACACGCCTTCACCAACTAAGAATCACTGGCCCCAAGTGGCAACCATGTCAAGGTTGGGAAAGGATCAGCAGCAGCACCTGGGAACCTGCTAGAAACACTGATTTAGTTGTGTACTGACCAGTGTGGTAGCTGTTAGCCACACAGCTATTTGTGGCTCTTTAAATTAATTACAAGTAAATAAAGTTAAAAATTCTGTGCCTCAGTCACACTAGCGCATTTCAAGTACTCGACAGCCATGTGTGGCTGGTAGCGACGACATTTGAGAGCCCAGATGTAGAATGCTTCCACCATCTAGAAAGTCCTAGAGCTTTGTTTACTAAGCTTTTCTCACAAATAGGGAAAACCAACAAATGTGTAGGCTGAGGAAAAGTGTTTCTTTCCATTCCACTGCCACATGGAAGCATCTTGAGGCTAAGTTGTGGAAAAGATAGGAGCATGCCATGAGTTTGAAAGGTCCCCGGAGTGAGGTCAGGAAACTGGGATTCAAAACTCAGCCTCAGATTTACTAACTAACCGTGAGACACTGAGCAAGACATCTGACATAGCTGAGCTTCAGTTCTCCATCTCTAAAATGGGGCAATAGGTCCCCACCCTACTATATTAGTCAGAGTAAGTAATACTAGCTGCTTTAACAAACACTCTTTAAATATTGCTGGCATAGCACCTTAAAAGATTTATCACTCATTCACATCATAGTTGCATATGATGATTCAGAAGCACTGGGCCAGAGCTTTTATTTATTTGTGTGTCTATATATACCATGGACTCCTTCAGCATCCTGGTGAAGCTTATGGACTTCTTCTCAGAAAAAGGATCCTAAATGCATAAAATAAAATAAAATTAAGACAAAAACCAATTACGTTGAAATGTAGTTATCAAAATAAAAAAACACATTTGTGATATTGTAATATATACGCTTCTTTATTAACATGGCAATTAATAAGATAGAGTGGCAGGTCTAATAACTGCTGTAATTTCAAAGACACAATAAGTGAAAATGATATTTTGAGATATGCATAGCAACTGTAATATGATATGAAATATCTGTGATTTCTCGGGGAGGCAAGGTCTCAGGTACTGCTAACAAGACCATGGTTTGTTGCCTACATTCATAATTGAAGGAAATGTTCAGTCTCATTAGAAGATAGTGGAAATAAAGAGGCAATTGTTCCCCATCAGAGTTCCCAACCTGCAGGTTTGGAACCTTTGGTGGAGAGGCTCTACCATCCCCAAGGTCCTTATGTCCTCCACGGGATCACAGAGATGGGGGAGCAGATCACAAGGGAAGTTTCAGGAGCCAGGCCTGGAGGCAACAGTGCATACATCGCTGTATCAGGGCATCAGCATCGTGCATTGGCTGGAACTACACCCACACCTGCTTAGATCCAAGGAGGCCGAGAAATGGAGTCTCGTGCTTTGCTGGGAAGGAAGCCCCCGTCCTGCCCTGGAGACCGGTGGGTGCTGGTGTGTCTCTGTCACACTCAGCTACCTCCAAGATCACATAGGAAAATGGATATGAAAGCCCTCAAACTGTCAAAGAGTTTGGGGATTTCTGCAAGGAAAATCATCCTGAGAGTTGGAAACAGTCTGGTAGGGTTTTCTTTCCTCCAGCAGAGCAGGAAAAACCAAACACCAGCTTGGGGGAAGAGTTTAAGGGCACTTCCAAGACGTGAGGTCCCAACTTTCAGGGTAAGGCCACTCCTACACCATTTCCACAGCAGACTGTATCTTCCCGCCCACCCCCATCTCCACCCCCGGAAAAACTCAGAAAAGTTCCGGGACTTTGGGCCTGCTGCAGCCCACCTCCCTTGGCCATTCAAATGGAGGCCTGGCAAACCCCCAGGATGGAGGTAGCAAAATTAAAAATAGCCTTTCCTCCAAGGGAAAAAAAAAATTAAAAATAGATTCCAACCCGCATGAAAATTTGGGTGGAAAGAAAGGAAAGGAAAACAAAATGAATCATCTTTATGTGTTTTGCTGAGCGAGAGCCCGTTGCCATGGCTACGGGGCCCTGTGTGCAGGCCTGGTCTTTTCCAGCAAGTTCAAGGCCCGCCGAAGAGCCAATGGGGGCGGCCCTATCACCAATATGTTATAGGGCTCTGTGATCCCCCCAACGCCGTTGCTGCCTCCGAACAGATTGTAGTAATGACTGTCACCGTTAATTTAAGGTTTCCTTCCATTGTAGTCCATCTATCGCTGTCACAGGGCAAATGAGAGGCCTTGTCCGTGTCCCCCATGGGATTTCAGGAAGATCTTGCCTGGTTTTGCAATCTAGCCAGTCAGGAGAGGTTAGGCTAACTTGTGGAGGAGCTGGGGTCTTAAATCACAAAGTAAGCAAATCAGCTTCCCAGCCAGCATAAGATAAGCCAGCACCGCCTGCCTTCCTGGTGGGCTCACTAGAGCCCAGGAAGACAAGGAGAGGAGAGGCTCACCAAAGCCCCACGCCCTCAGTGGCCGATGAAACACCACTCGGGCTGCAGCCCAATCTCTACAGGTGCTTGCTCCTGGAGTCAGCCTCTAGGAGGGTGGGGAGGGGAAGGGGGCAGTGCCCCAGATTAAAAAGGGCTTCTTGTCTCACAAATACTTTTCAAGAACAGTAGTATTCTCCTTTAAGAAAATGAATGCATTGAAAATTCAAACTTGCAAAATGAATAAGATGGGGGGGGAGGACGGGTAGGGAAGACACTCACTTCATGAAGAACTCTTCACTTTAAAGTAATCAACCTGCAAAGGTTTCACATGGAAGACTAAAATGACATGTCAACTAAATGCAATGTTTGATCCTCAACTGGATTTTGTAATGGAGGGGAGAGGGTGAATGCTTTCGGTGAGAACATTTTTGGGGAATTGACAAAATTGGACTATGAATGGGAGATTAAATTAAAATATTGTATTTTTGATAACTTTAATGTGATTATGTGAGAGAATGTTCTTCTAGGAAATACTGACACATTTAAGAGTAAAGAACGATGATATATGCAACTTACCCTCAAACAGAATAAAAAAATTATATGCATAGGTAGATGATAGACAGATAGATAGATAGATGCTACCCAAATGATAAAGCAAATGCAGTGAAAGGTAAAATGTTAAAAATAGGTAGATACAGGTAAAGGGCATATAGCTGTTCTTTGTACTGTGATTATTCGTGCAACTTTTCTGTAAGTTTGAAATTCTTTTCAAATAAAAAAAATAATTGGCCTAAGTTTTCTTTTAAAACATTCTCTTCTAGTGTGTTTAAGCATCATTCAATTCACCAAAATTCTATTTAAACTCAACCTTTCAGGGGCACTTCTAGTACATGAAACTCAAGTACATCTTGGATTGTATTCCTTACATCTTTCATATATAACAAACACACTCAAGGCTGGGGCTGTTCAACAGAACTTTCTGGATGAGAGAAATGCCCTATATCAATACTATACAATATAGTGGCCATATGCAGCAATTGAATACTTGAAATGAGGCTAGTCCAAAGGGAGTTTTCAAAGATTTGTTGTGGAAACAGGAGGTAAACTATTCCAGACATATCGGATCAAATAAAATGTTGAAATTCAAATTCACTTCATCTGTTTCTTTTTACTTTTTTAATGTGGCTACTAGAATATTTAAAATTGCATATGTGGCTCCTTGCATATGCGGCTCACATTATATTTCAATTGGACAGCACTGGTCTAGAAAGTCATGGAAGATGGGCTCGCTCTGATTTGGCCTAGGGCTAAGGCTGCAAGCCTTTCTTGGCCCAGCCATCCTACATGGTAACTACTCCCAGAGAATAGGGTCTCCAAGAAGCCAGACCCTTCAAAGTCAAGGAACTGAGCATCTAGGCAATGGAAGGTGTTGATGGAGATGTGTTGTAAGCAGAGGCAACATTTTGCAGAGACAATGTTTTATTTAAAGCCCATAGACAAGAAAAGACATAGAGGACTTGAGGCATGTATGGAGCTGGAAGTGGAAAGAGAATTGGAAGAGATAGGATTGGAGATATGGGCCTCCTAAGAAACTTGGATTTGTTTCCTAAGACCAAATGGGAAACCATCAAAATTATTTTAAAGCAGTGTGGTAGTTTAAAACTGTATGTACCCCAGAAAAACATGTTCTTGAATTTTGTACATTCCTGTAGGTATGAACCCATTGTCAATAGGACCTGTGATGTGGTTGCTTCACTTAAGATGTGGCCCACCTCAATCAGGATGTATCATAATCCTATTACTGGAGTCCTTTACAAGAGAATGAAATTCAGCCAGAGAGAAAGAGAAAGCCACAAGAAGCAAGAAGCTGAAATGGAACCTGAAAGAGAAGGAAGAGACCAGGAGATATCACCAGGTGCCTTGTTATCTGGCAGGAGAGTTAAGGATCACCAGCAGCCAACCGCAGAATGTCACAGTCTTCTGGGAGAAAACATTGTCTTGATGATGCCTTGACTTGGACATTTTCCAGTCTCAAAACTATGAGCAAATAAATCCTATAGTTTAACCCAACCTATTGCATTGTATTTGCTTAAGCAGCCTAGAAACTAAAACCAATTTTAGTACCAGGAGTTGGGTGCTGCTATTGCAACTATCAAAAAATGTAGAAAAGGCTTTGCAATTGGATAATGGGTAGAGGCTGGAAGAATTGTGAGGTGTTTGATAAAAAAGGTCTAGAATGCTTTGAAGAGGCTGTTGGTAGAAATATCGACACTAACGGCACTTTTGATGAGACTTAGGAGGAAATGGTGAATGTGTTACTGAAAAATGGGGTAAGGCAATTCTTGTTTTATAGTGTCAGAGATCATTTGGAAAATTTGAATATTGATGTCAGATGGAAAGCAGAACTTGAGAGTGATGAACTTGGATAGTTAGCAGAGGAGATTTCCGAGCTAAGTATGGAAAGTGCAGCCTGGTTTCTCCTTGCAGCTTATAGTAAAATGCAAAGAGAAAGGAATATGCTGAGAACTGAACTCCTGGACACAAAGAAACCAGAAATTGATGGTTTGGAAAATTCTGAGTTTCTGGAAAGCGAGTCCCCAGACAATAGTTCTCCATGTGAAGGTTTAACTGCACATGGAATTTCTGTGCAAGTCAGGAATGGAAATGCAGTTATTTAGGAAAGATCTGTGGAAAGTTCTTTGGTCTGATTATTGGAGCCCTTTGAACTACCTACAGAATATACAGTGTAATCTGTATGAACAGAACCACTACCAGCCTAAAGAAAAACCTCTTCAGGGGCAGAACCATGGAAGTTGAAGTCTGGACTGAAGACATCTTCTTGGGCCAAGAGAGCAGACCCACCCATGTGTGTGGAAAGTGTGTGTCTTCCTTGGTTAATGAAGAGGGCAGGCCTTCTGCCCTGTGTTCAAGAAGAATGCTGCCACCCCAGGGCTCAGAGAAAGTGGAGCCTGTGCTCCAGCATTTGTGGAGAACTTGGTCACCATTCTGATACTTGCACAGGGTGGAGTTTCACGCCAGTTTTTGGGGAGAGTATAGTCATGTGACATGCACTTGAAAGGAATGGGGCTGCTACTCCATCAGGCCCAGAAGATACAGCGTTATTCCATAGCTGACTCTCAGACCTTGAAATCTAATGGAATATGAACTGTAGGGTTTTAGAATTGTTTGGGACCCAAGACCTCTGTTTTCCTTCCAATTTCTCCCTATGGGAATAGAAATGTCTACCTTATGCCTGTTCCTCCATTGTATATCAGAAGCAGAAAACTTGTTGTCTAGGATTCATAGGCCCACAGCCAGAGGACCCCAAGACAGACCACACCTATATCCAATTTTGATGAGACATTGTACTAAGCATTGTTTCTGGAATGACTTAAGGCTTGTGGGATATCGTGATGGAATGAATGTATTTGGTGTACAGAAAGGACATGTCTTTTGGGAGTCCAGAGGGTGAAATGTGATGGTTTGAAGCCCTATATACCCCTAAAAAAACATGTTCTTAAATTTGACTCATTCCTGTAGGTATAAACCCATTGTGAATGAGACCTGTGATGAGGTTACTTCAATTACAGTGTGACCCACCTCAATCAGGATGGCTCTTAATTCTATTACTGGAGTCCTTTATAAAAGAATGAAATTCAGACACAGAGAGATAAAGTCACAGGAAGCAAGAAGCTGAAATGGAACCCAGAAAAGAAGGGAAGACCAGCAGACTCCACCATGTGCCTTGCCATGTGCACAGGAACCAAGGATCACTGGCAGCCAGCCCCAGAATGCCAGTCTTTGAGAAGAAAGCATCGTCTTGATGATGCCTTGATTTGGACATTTTCCTGGCCTCAAAACCATGAGCAAATAAATTCCCATTGTTTAACTTGACCCATTTCATGATGTTTGCCTAAGTAGCCTAGGAAACTAAAACAAGCCAGGAAGTGCCCTGATCCAAACTGAGTTTGTGAAAGATGATTCTGCTAAATCCCTTAAGTCTGGCTGGGTGGTCAAGATTCCTATCTTCCCTATTTCTATCACTGTAGAACACTTTTGGGGCAATTGATCAAGTCTCTCTTCCTCTAGCCAGAGACAATGATTGACAGCTTTCATCCAGAAGTGAACAGGAGTTACCAAGGACCTTCCCAGTGTGGTCAATTGTATTTTCTCCAAATGGCCATATTTATGGTCTCAGGTATTCTTCCACCACCTTGCACTTCCTATCAAGAGGTGGAGTCTATGGCCCATGACTGCTTCCACCATAGTGTCCAACAGCAGTGACACTAAATGACTTCCACACCTAGGACATAAAAAGGATACAGCTTCCTCCTGGCTTTCTTTCTCTCTCTCTCTCTCTCTCTTTCCCTCCCTCCCCTCCTTCCTCCCTCCCTCCCTCCCTCTCTCTCTCTCCCTCTCCCTCTCTCTCTCTCAGCACTGTCCCTCAGAATCCAGCCACCATGTTGTGAGAAGGCCAGGCTACATGAAGAGACCACATTCCAGCTGAGGGCTACAGCCACCTAAGGGCTTGCCAATAGCCAACATCAGACAGCATCAACTGCCAGACATATGAGTACATAGCCTTTGGATGTCAGCCCCGAGATGTTGACTCTTCCAGCTGAAGCCCCAGACACTGTGGAATAGAGAACAGCCATTCCCACCGGGCCCAGTCCAAACCCCTGACCCACAGAATCTGTGAGCATAAAAAAAATAGTTCGGCAGTCCACTAAGTTTGAGAGTCACTGGAATGCCTAAAGTGCGGCCATAAGCTTTCAAGATTTAATGAAGGAGGTCTGCTGCTACAATGCATGCTGGGATGTGGGGATGGGGCTTAAATAGTAGCCTCTTGCCCCCAGCTTTTAGCCTACTGTGGAGTACATATTAGCTGGTGTCCCACTGTGAGTTTAGCACTTAGCAACTGGCAGATAGTTCTCAACTGGGTTTTCTAGAATTATCAGTGATTTGGGCAACTTTGTAGAGGAAAGAATCAAATAAAATGTGGAGCAGATTTAAAAGCACTAAGTTTGACATTAAATAGGTATTAAAATTGTGTCATCTATATTGCCTTTCAGCTCTGGAGAACTCCAATCATGACAATAATTAATATAATGGCCTGATTTATTGCTACTCTTCCTCAGGATCATATTTATTTCATTATTTTAATCTGTTTGAATCATCCAGGCAGGCCGACTAAGGTAAAAGATTGTAGGCAATGTTCTGCCAGAAGAAAAAAAAGGGGGGGGGGACGCTAATTTATAAAATTAGTAACATGAAGTAAAAGTAATTCCTGCCCATGTACTTGAAAAATAAACCGGTTCCAGGCAATCTTGGAGGTAAGGTCAATTTTTTTACAAAATATAGAAGAAACCAAAAGCTGAATCAAGATGGTTGCTGGCATCTCCTGCCCTGGCCTGAGTTTGCTAAAATGCCCAACAATGTCCCCTAGGAAAGAAGCGGCACGGACCTTTCCAGCTGGAGTCACATGTGGGAAGGTGGGCAGGGGTCCCTGTCTAGGCAGTCACCCACAAACACACACTCAGTCCCCATCCTGCACCAGGAGAGGATGGCAACTCTGGCCTGGACGAAGTGCGCTCAGGTCAGCCAACTGTATTGAGTCACTGGTTGGGGTGGGGACGGGGCAAGCACAGAGGAAGCGGCCTTGTCAGAGAAGGACAAATCTGGAAAAACATGCCAGAAAAATCCTCAAGCGATCTGCCTGAGGCCTCTTGCCTGGGAGGGGGAAGGAAAATGCTGAGAACCTTCCAGTGTTCATAGGATGCTCTCCTGACCCTCAGCAGCGTGTCATTGAATCCTCACTGGAAGCAGAGGAAATTGATTTTTGTCATCTCTGTATTATAGTCAAGGGAACCGAAGCTCCAGGTCTCATTTTCCAAAAGCACAAAATCAAAACGTAGAAAAGAATCAGCACCAGATATGGATAACTAATATTTTTGAGCCCTTCCTCTGGTGCCAGAAAGTATTCCTAATAATTTAATTTACAGTTTCGTAGATACTGTTAGACCCATTGCACAGATAAGAAGAGCGAGGCTAAGAGGGAGAATGCACCGAAAGGTATATGATCCCTGTCCCCCAGAATGTTCTCAGCCCCGAGAAATGGGAGGGTGGTACCTAGAGTGTGGATGAGGCAGGGGGTGGGCCAGCTGTGGAGATAGAGTAAGGCTCTGGGAGGGGAGGACAGCGCTATTGTGTAGAGTGGAGGGCGCGTGTCCCTGGAGACAGACAGAGGAAAAAATACAAGCCACAGCCGCGTCTCCGTGGACAGTGGGGCTCAGGGATTTGCAGGCTAATGAGCTAGATCATGAAATCTCATCTGCGTCTTCAATAGCTTCTGCGATGCGCTCAGGTTCACTTAGGAGGAAAAGAAAAGGGGGGCTGGAAAAAGGCTCCTTTTTCTCACTTTCAAAGTGTGAGAAGATTGATGGGGTGAGGGGTCCCAGAGGGCCTCCGGGAGGCAGGCGTGGCCCTGTACGCCGAGAGGAAGAGAGAGAGAGAGAGAAAGGAGTCAGTCGTGAGGCACCAACAGCCTGATAGATGCCACCGGCAAACAACCGGCCGTGCAGCCGCCTGCACGGAGCAGGGCTCTCTCGCAACAATTCATAATTTAATTTATTGAAAAAGCAGCTCTGTGCATCCTCCTACAATTCTCAACAGAAGGACACTGGAGGAGGGTGGCTGTGGGGCCCAGCAGAGCTGTGTTTCTCAAACTATCTGTGCTGAAGGAACAATTGTTTTTTGCTTTGCCTCCACTTCCCCACCCCCCATCGGTCACTGATAAATCTTTCCTAAAAATAAAATACGAATAAATGTCTAGGGGGTGGGGAATGAAATATAAAAAGCCCAGAGTTTTCATATTTAGATTCAACCGACATAAAATTATTCTGTTGGGTTGTTAGAGAAGTTTCTTAATGCT
This sequence comes from Dasypus novemcinctus, assembly GCF_030445035.2. NCBI lineage: Eukaryota > Metazoa > Chordata > Mammalia > Cingulata > Dasypodidae > Dasypus > Dasypus novemcinctus. The sequence continues at coordinate 45,304,313 of NC_080704.1, forward strand.
TACCTTCTGTTGCTGGGCTTCCCTTTTTCACTTACAGGTAAAGGATTGTTTACCCAGCTGTGGTGGGTGGACGGCTCTTTGAGCAGAACTGCACCAGAAAACTGGCAGATGGATGGACTCCATGATGGTTAGGCAGAGCCTCCCACTCCCAACTAGTTATCCAGTCCAGGAAGGCTGAGGAGGTGGGGCTTGAGGTTGAGACGTCCTTGAAGAGGAGATGTTTGGGCAATGGGACAAGGGGTGTGCAGGGCAGCAATGCAGGACAGACCTTACCAATGTCGATGCTGAATACACTTTCACTTGTGATAGGTCCCCTGAGGGAAGGAGCTTGGGCAGGCATTACATTTTGTCTTCCTTAAATGGGGAAACTGAGGCTCGGGATCCTTACAGGACTTATTGAAGTTCCCAAGGAACCTGTGAAGCCCAGGTCTTCTTCCTGCCTTTTCAATAAGCTTGCCTTTTGAGTCAACTTCCTCATTCCAGTTTCCACCCAAGAGCATGCCAAGGCAGACGTGCTCCACAGGGCCTGCTCGGGGTCACTTTTCTCCGTGGTTGCTCATGGCTCCCACTTCCAAATCCTCGTGAGTCTCTAGCCTTCCAGCCTCATTCCCTCTTCCGCAGGGAAGAGCTGAACAGGATGCCCTAATCAGGGAAATGATTCTCTCTGGCAATGAGAACCAAGACCCCCACTTCAGATACATTCTCTCAACCACAGGTGAATTGCACCTTCTGGAACTGAGGTTAAGAGGGGATCTGGAACCATGGGATCTAGACCCTCTGGGCCTTGCCCAATGCACCTGCTTCCTGGGTCTGTTTTCAGTAGCACACTCAACCTTCTCTCCCAACCCAGCCATCCACCAGCCCACACTGTAGGCCAGGGGTTCTTAACCCATCTCCACCGTCTCCAGGCCCAGCAGCCACCCGCAACAGAAAACCCTGCTTTGGCCAGTTCCACTTTTGCCAGCAGGTGTCACTGCAGCATGACCTCAGGTTACCCATACTAAGCCCCTAATTTTGTTCTTGAAGCATTGGTAAGGCCATGGCCACACAGGCACCCAAAAGATACAGTCCTTTTGCCCTTTTCCTTTTCCTCCTCTACGGCAAACGTGCTATTCTGACTGCCCAAAAGATGCTCTCTCTACCTCTGTTTCACCATCTGTGAAATGGACTTTTTCCAAAAGTTCTTTACCTTCCCTACAGGGATGCTGTGCAATTCTATAATGGCTGTGTTTGTTCCAGAACTAATTGGTTCCCCTCCACAGGGGACCTCAGTCATGTCCTCAAACAGAGAATAAAGTTAGAGCACCTGCATGATAATGACAACGGACTTACCTTGCTTTTGCTTTAACAGGTATCCCGGAACCACCTCCACCACCTACTCCCGTTTCCATAGTAACAAAAGGGTCAAAAAAAACACAACAAAATAAGACACCTAAGAGGCATAAACAAAATATGCAATGGTGTGGGAGGCTGTAAAGTTTTATTGCCACCTGTTTGGGAAAACCTGCATAATTCAATCGTGCTCCTGGCATTTGCGAGGGAAGGAATCACCCCAAAATTGTGGCAATAAAGCCTTTATAGCCCCCCATGCCAGCACACCCGCTTTCTAGGTACAAAGCCCCAGTTTGATAAACTTCTGCTTCTCGCATTTGCATAATGGAAATGGACTAGATTTTAAACCCAGACTGTCGGGAGGCATAAGCAGCAGCTCTCCTGGAAGTGAATCATGTGTTTGCCTGGGTGGGGGTGGCAGGGAGAGGTACCAAATCCCACCGACAGGACCACAGGACTGGGCAGGGACACCGGAAATGACCCCCCACCACATACACCTACACACTCCGGTCTGGCCAGTTTCTGGTGGAAGGTCATATTACCCTGTGTCCTAAAATTAAACTGCCTTCGTTTATGTTGAGGACACCGGAAGAGAGAATCTGTCTAGCTCAAGTTTGGGGCAGAAAGGGTGGTTCCAACACAAGTAAGCATCAGATGTTCTTCCCATTACCCCCTTCGCCCCCCCCCGAACCCCCACTCTGGCGCCCTTGCATTTTCTGGCATCCCCATTCCTCTCCGACCATTCCCACAATTTTTTTTTTTTTTTTTTTTTTGCCGAATATACCCGTTGGGGGTGGAAGGAGCTGCCGCTGCCCTTGGTACCTCCCCTCTGGGGAGACGCCTGCAGCCCTGCTGGCGCTCGGTGGTAAAAGTTTGAACGTGTCTGCAGAGCTTAATCAAATGCTAATTCCGTGTGGTGAAAGAATTTGCTGGAATCTGCAAGGGAGCTCCTGGCAGCAAGAAAATGCGTTGATTCACTCCCAAATCTGCTTTGCCCAAGCCGGGTGCGATTTAGAATGTAAAGCTGCATTAAATCACAAAGTGCTGTGTGGAGCACACAGCCATCCTTTGTGTCGTTAATGAAGGGAAAAACAGGGCTTTATTCTGAAGCTTTGTGTATAATCAGATGCCATGTTGTAAAGCTCTGGAAAACACACCAGAAATCATAATTGGGAGGAAATAAAAGGGTGAGTCCAAAACAGCATATGATTTAAATAAGAAGGAAAAAGAAACTGCCCCCAAGATTTGTGCGTTTCAAGAATCAACTTTTAATTCATTCGCAGGGAGATTACAGGAGGGGAGGAGCAGCCTTTAAAACAGTATGAAAAGCTAGTTTAGATGTAAATGAGAGATAATGGGCTTTTGCCGGGAAATAAGCAAAGGGGCCAAGTTTGTGCCCTCGGGAAGGCCATCTTGGCATGCACGGCTCCCAAGTCCTCGAGGCCCAGAGGCCGCAGGGAATGCTGGCTTTGCTGTCTGGTGGACCCGTCCCCATCCCCTTTCTCGCTCTGGCGAGAGAGGGGGAGGATCTGTGGCACAGAGGTTGGGAACCAGAGTTTAGCGGAAGAAAGAAAGGTGCTGGCTGTCCATGGTGGTCCCTGAGGATTCTGGGGTTGGTGGGATGGGAGCGGGGCAGGGAGGGGGTGGAGCTTGATTCTTGCTTTAACACGGCAAATCTCCTTGGTGTGAACACTTTGAGGTTGCTCAGGAAAGGGGGGGTTGGGTCTTTTATACTTGTCTTTGGTTGGAGTTAAGGGAGCACTGCAGCGAGCCCTCCCCAGCCCTAATTCACTAATGATTTGCTTATTAGTTCGGATCAGGGAGCCAGCTTCTGGAGCGATGTGAATTGGCATTGATTTAATCCTCTTCCCAGCACGCGCTCCCTGCCCAGGGTGAGGCAGGGAAGGGAGAGGGGGGCTGCCAGCCCGTTCGAGAGCAAGTTGCTGCTTCTCCAGCCTGGCTTTGTCTGCTTTGCTTACCATCTGCTTACAGGCAGGGAGGCACCGTGTGGATGGCTGACTCAAACAGTGATACTGAGCTCCGTGGCCTCCTGGGGAATGAGGGGTATGGAGGAGAAGCCGCTGGAGGTCCCTCAGCTCTAGCATCTCTAATTAGATGGACTGGGGCCTCTGGAAAGTTTCGGCGGGAATAATTATGCCTGACATTTATTCGGCATTCTGTGAGCCAGGCGCCAGTTCCATGTATGATCTCATTTAAACCACCCAACAGCCTCTTGGGTAAAGACCGTCATTGCCCACACTCTCCAAGGGAGAAAACTGAGGCGTGGAAATGTTAAATGACTTGCCTCAGGCCACGCACCTAAAAACTGGAACCAGAACTGGAACGACTCCAGAGTCTTTTGTCTTTACCACCACACGATGATGTACGTGGCTTCAAATGAGTAGCTTTGGCTCCTGCACGCTTTCTCATTGGATTGTCCTTTTGTAAACTGCCATCAAGAGCATTTTTCTCCCATCCCTCTTCTAACTAGGAGATTTGATCATAGTTGAGAACTTCAGTGTTCTAGAACATACTGCTCATAGCTCACCTTAGTGACTGGGGACCATTTTCTGAACATGACAAGAAACACAAGCCAATGTGTGTCTCTTCCATCCTGTCACTGTAGTCTCACCTCCGCCCCTCTGTTCCAGCAATTCCCATGACCTAGGCAAACTGTCCTTCCCTTCTCCACCTATCTCTAACCTGCCCATACCCAGGCCTTAGTGTCCTGGGGCTGCTGCTGTAACAAAGCACCACAATCCCAGTGGCTTAAACTGTAGACATGGGTTGTCTCACAGTTCTGCCTCTCTTCTCCCCTTCTTATAAGGACACCAGCTATTTTAGAGTAGGACACCCGACTCCAGTGTGAGCCTCATCTCACCTTGGAATACTTCTTCAAAAAGCCCTATTTCTGAATGAGGTCACATTCATAGGTCCCAGGCATTAGGAATTCAACAGATCTTTTGGGGGGACCAAATTCAACTCACAACAACTGCTGAGGCTTAATTTCATTTCTTGGTGAGTTGATAGTTATCCTCTCTCCACATGAGAACTCTCCTATAAAGAGGTCTCTTTTCTGGACCATACACTGCACATTTAACACATATCTCTTGTTGTCCATCTTTTCATAGGTATATGTAGATGCTTACTTTTATTTGTCACCCCTGTCAGACTAAGCCTTTATAAACTGGAACTGTCTTGTACATCTCTGCATTGCTAGTTCTACAAAGTCCTAAACATAGTAGGCTCTCAGGGAATTTTGGCCAGTTGACAGATTAATAGAACAAGGGGCTGGACTTGTGGTTTCTTTGAAAGTCTCTGGGCGCTATCTTTTCAATTCCTGTAAACCCTGCTACTCCTCAGAAGAGATCCATTAAAGACGTCACCCACCGAGGATTCGGTTTTAGAAAGCTATTAAGGGTCCAAATAAAATGAGAGTTTCTAAGAAATCCCTGTAATTAGGTGCTCCTAAGGTCAGTTCTGAAAGAGTTCAATTGGCATTTTTTAAATAGATTTATTTTATTTATATATCCCTCCCCTGCCCCCGTTGTTTGCCGTCACTGTCTGTTCTGTGTCCATTTGCTGTGTGCTCACTGTGCCTGCTTGTCTTCTACTTAGGAGGCACTGGGAACCAAACCTGGAACCTCCCATGTGGAAGAGAGGCACCCAATCACCTGAGCCACCTCAGCTCCCTGCTTTGTTGTTTCTCTCATTGTCGTTCCTCTTTGTGTCTCTTCTGTTGCATCATCTTGTTGTGTTGGCTTGCCATGCCTGACCGTCGCACCAGTTCGCCTTCTCCAGGAGGCACTGAAACCGGGACCTCCCATATGGTGGGTGGAAGCCCAATCACTTGAGCCACATCCGTTTCCCAATCGATGTTCATTAAATACAGTATGCCTGAGTACTGTGCTAGGATTTGAGGACACTAAAATGAATAAATATAGGGTCTACCTTTCCATCTGGGACATTATAATCTGAACGAGAAAGCCGTGATGGGGGTGTCCCCACTAAAATGTGAACTTTATAAGGACCAGGATCATGCTTAGTTTTGTCCCCTATTATATCTCCAGCCTATAGCACAGTGGAAGACATGCTCGATAAATACATGTTGAATAAATGGCCATGCAATGAACTTTGCTATGCTACTTGGCTTAATCTATACCCCAATACAATGGAATTAGTACAATGATTTTCATTTTAATGGTGAGAAAACAGGTTTAGTGACTTTAGGTAATTTGCTGGAGATCATATAGTGAGGTGGGGATGGCATGCTTGGACCCATGTCTGACTGACTCCGAGCTCATTTTCCACACCCCTCACCCAGGTCTCCCAGGACTCCCTCCTGAACTGGTAAAAGGTGGTGCAGAAAGGGATGAGCCCATTTTGATCAAGTGTAACTTATCACTGTCTCCTTCCCAGCAACAAATTTACATCCCGGCTTAAAAGGAATTGCTCAGAATAAACCCGCCTAGCCCATGGTTCTTAAATACCATTTCCCATCAAAGGGAGCCAGACTCCTTGGAGAAACAGATTAAAGAAGGCTAAAGAGACATGACTAAATGCAATATTGATCCTAGACTGGATCCTGGTTTGGGAAGAATAACATGCTACAGAGTACAGTATGGGGACAATTGACAAAATCTGAATATGGGCTATATACTAGACACTATTTTTGTATCAGTGTAAATTTGTTGGATATGAATATGGTATTGTGATTATGTGGGAAAATGTCCTTGTTCTTAGGAAATGCAGGCTAAAGTTATTTAGAGGTGAAGTAGCATAATGCTTGCAAATTACTTTCAAATGGTTCAAGGAAAAGAGAGAAAGATAAATGATAGGTAGGAAGGTAGGTAGGTAGATAGATAAATAGATGGCAGATAGATAGAAAAATGATAGATTATAGATATATATAGATGATAGATGATAGATTGGATAGGTAGATGATAGGTAGATAGATGGATAGATGATAGATAGATAGATAGATAGATAGATAGATAGATAGATAGATAGATAGACAGACAGACAGACAGAAGAGCCAATATCACAAAATAATAAGTAGTCAAAGTGTAGGGTAGGGTATATGGGTGCTCACTGTACAGTTCTTACTACTTTTCTGAAGATTTGAAATTTTTCAAAATAAAAATCAGGAAAAAATTGCTCAGAAATGGCCCTAAAATGTTTGCCCACATCCAACAAGAAGGTCTGGGTTTGAGGTTGGTGACCATAAATGCAGATGCCTGGGTCACAATAGATAGACAGTAGTTCTGGGAAAGGCTAGAGTAGCTGCAGCCCATTCTCATTAGAACACTCACAAGAAGATTCCGTTGAAACTGACCTTTTTTACAGGCATTTTCAAACTCAAAACTAAATGAACTACTACACACCATTAAATACAGAACTGTACATGTGAAAACCCTTGCCTGGTAACCCAGGACGAGGTAAAAGCAGTTTTGAGGTATCCTGTCTCCATTTCAGAGGCTGAAAACAGGGCCACTTGTTATCTCGGGTAACACCTAAATATCAAAAGGCAGGGACAGAGCCAGAAAGCAAAGCTAGTCCTTGAATACAAATGGGAACTGGCTTTAAAAAGAAAGCTGGGGTTCTGGTTCCAATACTCCAAATGCCAATCAAAAGGCTCAGTTATTTTTTAAATACGTGGGTGAGAGTTGAGAATTACACCTGAAAGTCCACTAACCAGGAATAAGTACAGAGATCATCCTATAGATCTCCGAGTCTCTAACATTTTTTTTTCAGTTTTCAAAATAAAAATTGTGGTGAAAGGAGAAGAATTGCTCAGACATGGCCCCGAAAATATTTGCCAATATCCAGGTAGGTCCTGGGATGAGGATGGAGAGGATCTTTATTATTAAAGGAAAAAGGGGGGCGGGGGGCGGGATAGATTTAAGGCATACAATTATGCCCTAAGTAAAACAACCCTTGGGTACCAGGGATGGACTTTTACATAAATACTTTCAGGAAAAGGCTGAACTTAGGAGAACTCTCTGCAGACAAACTCCCTGCTAATAAAAGTTGAGATGCATTGACTTGGCAGGTTCTAACTTCTGTTGGTGAGGTTCTCATGGGGACTTTATTAGCTGGTTGCAGCATTTCCTCCTAAGGCCTGGAGGTTGAGAGGCAGTCTCTGCCTGGGGCAGCCCACAAAGCAGATGCCCTTATTCTCAAGTGGGAGGGTCCAGCTTGGTGTGAAGAAAAACCCACACTGCCAACCCAAGCAGCCACTCTGAGGCAGGTTTGGGCAGAAGTTCTGCTTAGGGCTCCAGGGAACAAAGCTTCTCCTTCCTGCCTGGGTGTTATTTTGTTTCTCCTGAGGAGAAACTCAGAACAAGGCAAGATAGATATACCATCAGAGCTGAAGAGAATTAAGGGCAGACCTTGGCAACAGAAGACATGCCCATTAGGAAAAATAGGGACAGTCCACCTCGTTGGTATAGGCCAAGATTATTGCTGGTTTTGGTTTTGGTTTTGCTTGGGGGTAAAGGAGCAGATAGTGCAGAGAATAGAGTCAAAAAGTTATTCAACTTTCTCCTGCTTTGCTTCCCAAAAGTTTTCACGAAGAAGAGTTTCCAAGATGAAAGAAAAAGGGTCTGAGCCCTGTATCATGTTGAAGCTTTGGAATTCATTTAGGTTGCCTTTTTTGGTATATTACATTCCCTTTTTTTGGTAAATGTGCCAAGTGTGTTTAAAAAAAGAATGTGTAATCTGGTTGTTGAGAGCCAAATTCAATTCATATTCATATTCATTAAAGTATATTAATTGTGTGGTTCAAATCGTTGATAGCTTTATTTATGCTTTGTCCTCTTTATTCACAGGGGTTCAGAGAGAGAAAGCTTAAAATATCCAGCTACACTTCCTGATTTATTTATTATTCTCTAGTTTTGCCCACTGTTGTCTTATATACCTGGAGGTTATAATGATAATGGCATAGAATGTAAATTCTAATCAAGGTAAGTATTTCTGTTTTGTTCCCTGCAGTATCAATCAAAGCCTCAGTCATTGTTAATCAAGTAAAAGTGAAACCTCTGAATCCAATATAATCTAATATGCCCAGAGGAACAAATCAGTTTACAAACATAATCCAATATCTATTTTTGGAATTCATAAATAATATCAAACTGCTACATATACTCTGTAAGTATTATTTCCTTTTTTTTTTTTAGGAGGTACCAGAGATTAAGCTTGGGGTCTCATACATGTAAAGCAGGTGCTCAACTACTGAACTGCACCCACTCCCACTATAACTATCATTACTTTTCCCAGTAGATACTATCCCCTTTTGTCCTTTATAATGTCTATTGCCTTGAACTCTATTTTGTCTTACATTAAAATTTCTACCCCAATTTTCTTCATTTGGTTTACTTTTCTTGATACATCTTTTTTCCACTTATTTATTTTCAGCTATTCTGTGTTCTTTAGTTTTAAGAATACAAAATAACCGAAAGTAGATAATAGAAGATGGAGTCCTGACCAATGAATTTGACCCACTTATATTTATTGTAATTAACCTTACATTTGAATTAATTTTACCATCTTATTTCCCATTTTCTATTAACTATAATTTATTTTTGTTTTGTTTTCCTTTTCCTGACTTTCACTGAAAATATCAAATATTTCTCTGCTAGTATATATATTACACATTCTAATTTTATGCTTCTGGTTACTACCCCTAGCTCATTTATACTATTTATACTCAATTCTCCTATCAATTTATTAAACTGATCAACACTTATACTGTGGCAGATTGTATTTTCCAAAGATGGCCCTAGAAATCTCTCCCTTTCTTAGCTTGCCAGGTTACTATAACAAATACCCCACAAGGGGTTGGTTTAAACAACAGGAATTTACTGGCTCATGATTTCAAGGACAGAAGTCCCAAACCAAGATATCTCCAAGGCATGTTTTCTCTTCAAAGACTACCATCCTGGTGCTGGTTGCTGGCAATCTTGGGGACTCCATGGTTTGTCTCTGCCTCCCACTATTTAGCAATATCCTCTCATTTCTCACTTTTGTGACTTCTGGGGTTCTATTTATAAGGACTCCAGTAACCTAGATTAAAACCCACTCTCATTCAGTTGGGCCACACCTTAACTAAAAATAACATCTTTGAGAAGTCCCATGTGAAAAATGTCCCAGAGGAATGCCAATTAAGATTAAGAGAATGTCTAAATTGGGGTATATAATTTAATCTACCACATTCCCATACTACATACTTTTCTTCAATGAGTCTTTTGACAGTCCTCCCATCAAGAGGCAATCAAGGTGGGGAGGGTCCGTGTCCCCTCCTCCCTGAATCTGGGTGGACTTGTGATTCAAGTGTAACTTGAATACAATGGAAATGACATTATGTGATTTCCAAGGCTAGGTCAAAGAGGTGATTAAACGTCTACCTTGTTTGTTGGATCATTCATGCTGGAGCCCTGAGCCATCATTTAAACTGTCCAACTACCTTGAGGCTGCCATGTTATAAGCCCAAATAGCCTACAAAGAGAGACCATGTAGAGAAGCCTGAGATCACATGAAAAGAAAAAGTAACCTGACCAACCCCCAGTTGTTCCAGCCCCCTCATATTCCAATCACAGTCTGAATGTAACCATATAAGAAACTCCAAACCAAAACCACTCAGTCAAGCCCCTCCAGAATTCCTGACATATAAAAATCATGACAGATAAGAAAATGATTGTGGTTATCAAAGCCAGTAAGTTCTGAAATGATTTCTGTGCAATTCTAACAACTGGAAAGGATACATTTCCCCTGAAACAAGAAAAGTACTATATTATGCTCTAATATCCTTCTAGTTTCTACCTACCCACCCCAATACTATGTTGGTATCATTGAGAATTTTGTTCTGGATTGATCTGAATGTACTTGGTGGAAGGGAGTGTCTTACCTTTTTATAGAGCAATATACTTACTAAATTACTAAATCATTCTTACATTCCATATATCTCATAACTAGAATATTTAATCCACTTATTTTGATGTATGATTTGGTATACATGTATATGTCATCTTACTTTGTGTTGTTTTTTTTACCATGATTCTTTTTTTATCCTCTATTTCTTCCATTAGATTACTTGAGTTTCTTTATTGTCTTTTTCCCTTCTACTGGTTTGGAAATTATGCACTCTCTTTCTGTGGTTTTAATGTTACCCTTAAATTTTTAAGATGTATACTTAACATAATAAAGTTTTAAGGTAATCAATAGCTCGTCTCTAATCCTGAACAATACCAGGACCTTAGAACACAAGGACCTCCAAATATCTTCCTCCTTTTTTTATGTTATTGTTGCCCTGTTTTGATATTATCTTGTTCTCACTCTTCAATTTAGAGAGCACTATTATTGTCACACAATATATGCTCACCAATTGAAACATTGCTTCTTGCACCACACTCACTTCCTGAGGTAATTTTTCTTTTATGTGAGGTAGATCTTTTAGTAGTCTTTTCAGTGATGATCTGTTAGGTGAAAACAGTTTCTATTTTTCTGAAAATGTCTTTATTTCACCTTGATTCTTTTTTTTTCTTTTTTTAAAATTTTGTTTGTTTTTTTCTTCTTTATTTTTGTCTTTTCACCTTGATTCTTGATTCATAATTCAACAATATTTAGAATTTTAGTTAAACTGTTGTCACTCAGCATTTTGACTATATTATTCTATTGTTTTCTGGCTTTTATTGCTGGTGATAAATCTGCTGTTGTTCTAAATGTCATTCCTTAGTAGGTAATCTGTCTTTCCCTCTGATTGCTTTTGAGATGTTTTCTTTCATTTTAGAGTTTCACTACAATATGTCTAGCTAGATTTTACTTTTTATCTCACTGAGGTTTTATTGTGCATTCTTTTTTTTTAACTCTTTTAAGAAAATTCACATAACAAAAATGGTTAAATTTTTAACCAGTTTGAAGTGTAAAATTCAGTGGTATTTAGTATATTCACAAGTTGTGCAACCATCAACACAGTCTAATTCCAGAACATTTTCATCATCCCACAAAGAAAGTGCATACCTGTGATGATTAAGTTTCTGTGTCAACTCGGCCAGGTTATGGTGTCCAGTTGTCTGGTCAAGCAAGCACTGTCCTGATTGTTACTGTGAAGATATTTCATGGATTTAAATCATCAATAAGTAGGCTACATCTATAGCTGATTACATCTACAACCAACTAAGGAGATTGCCTTCAACAATGAGAGAAGTTTCAGCCAATCAGTTAAAATTCTTAAAAGGAGAAGTGATGATTTCAGCAGTCAGAAGGGAACATTTCCATCTCTACTTTGGGCAGTCAACTTTTCCCAGGGAATTCATCAAAAAACTTCATCAGAGTGCCCAGTCAGTTTGTTGCCTGCCCTATGGAATTTGGATCTGCCCATCCTCACAATCGTGTGAGCCAATTCTTATTTTTTAAAATCTCACAATACTTACATACACACATACACACACAGTATCAGTTCTGTTTCCCTAGAGAACACTGACTAAAATGATACCCATTAAGCAGTCACTGGCTATCCCCCCACTGCCCTGGCAAACACTAATCTACTTTCTGCATCTATGAATTTGCCTATTCTGGACATTTCATGGAAATGAAATCATATAACATGTGGCCTTTTGTGTCTGACTTCTTTCACTTAGCATAACTTTTTCAAGGTTCATCCATGTTATAGCATATATCAGTACTTACGTATTTTTATGGCTGAATAATATTCAGTTGTATGGATATACCACATTTTCTTTACCCATTTATCAGTGATGGACATTTGGGTTGTTTCCACATTTTGGCTATTATGAATAATGTTATAATGAATATTTGTGTACAAGTTTTTGTGTGAAAATATGTTTTCAATTCTCTTGGGTATATACTTAGGAGTGAAATCTCTGGGTCATATGGTAATTCCATGTTTAACTCTTTGAGGAACTGCCAAGCTGCTTTCCATAGAGGCTGCACTGTATTGCATTCCCACCAGCAATATATGAGGCTTCCAATTTCTCCACATCCTTCACAATGCTTGTTATTTGCCTTTTTAAAAATTACTGTCCTTGTAGCAATCATAGTGGATGTGAAGTAGTATTTCTTTGTTGTTTTGATTTGCATTTCCCTAATGACTAATGATGTTGAACATCTTTTCATATGCTCATGGGCCATTTGTATATCTTCTTTAGAGAAATGTCAATTCAAATCCTTTGCTAATTTTTTAACTGTGTTGTTTGTCTTTTTGTTGTTGAGTTGTTAAGAGTGCTTTATATATTCTGGATATTAGACCCTTACCAGATATATGATTTGCAAATATTTTCTCCTATTCTGTGGGTTCTCTTTTTGCTTGCTTTATGGTGTCCTTTATGCACAAATGTTTCTAATTTTAATGAAGTCCAATTTATCTCTTTTTTCCATTGTTGCTTATTTGTCATATTTAAGAAACCATTTCCTAATTCAAGGTCATGAAGGTTTTCACCTATGTTTCCTGCTAAAAGTTTTATACTTCTAGGTCTTATATTTAAGTCTTTAATTCCTTCTGAGTTAATTTTTGTGTAAGGTGTGAGGTAGAAGGATTGTGCAATGTGAATCTTTCATCAGTTCTAGAAAATTCCTAGCTATTATGTTGTTGAATATTGCTTATCTTACATTTTCTCTGTTTTTTCTTTCTGGAATACTTATTAGCTATATATTGAACTTTCTCATACTAGTTTTCATATCTCTTCAGCTCCCTGTCTTATTTCTTCATGTTGCATGTGGGGTGATTTCCTTACATCACTCTTCTGGTTCACCCAATTCTCTGTTTAACTCATGCAGTGAGGTTCTTTGTTTTATTTCAATGACTGTATTTTTTATCTCTAGAAGTTCTTTTTAGTTCTTTTTTCAAATCTGCCTTTTTTTCCCATAGTGTCTGCGTTTTCCTTAGTTTTTTCCATCTATCCTTTTTTTAAAAAAGATTTATTTATTATCCACCCTCTCCCCCCATTGTCTGCTCTCTGTATCCATTCGCTGTGCATTCTTCTGTGTCAACTTGTCTTCTCTTTAGGTGACATGGGGAACTGATCCTGGGACCTTCCTGAGTGGGAGAGAGGTGCTCAATCTCTTGCATCACCTCAGCTTCCTGGTCTACGGCATTTCTTTTTTTTTTTTTTTAATTGATTTTTAAAAATATTACATTAAAAAAACAATATGAGGTCCCATTCAACCCTACCACCCCCACCCCACCACTCCCCCCTCAGTAACACTCACTCCCATCATCATGATACATCCATTGCATTTGGTAAGTAAATCTCTGGGTATCTCTGCACCTCATGGTCAATGGTCCACATCATGGCCCATACTCTCCCACATTCCATCCAGTGGGCCCTGGGAGGATTTACAATGTCTGGTGATTGCCCCTGCAGCACCATCCAGGGCAACTCTAAGTCCCAAAGACGCCTCCACATTTCATCTCTTCCTGCCATTCCCCATACCCATATCAGCCACCATGTCCACTTTTCCCACTCCACTCCAATGCCACCTTTTCTCTGTGGACCTTGGATTGGTTATGTCCGTGGCATCTCTATGTCAAGAGGAGGCTCAGATTCCACATGGATACTGGATGCAATCCTCCTGCTTTCAGTTGTAGGCACTCTAGGCTCCATGGTGTGGTGGTTGTCCTTCTTCAACTCCATCTTAGTTGAGTGAGGTGAGTCCAATAAATCAGATTGTAGGAGCTGAAGTCTGTTGAGGCTCAGGGCCTGGCTATCATATTGTCAGTCCAGAGATTCAAATCCCCTAAATATATCTTAAACCCCAACACCAACTACAATTCCAGTAAAGTAGCATGAAAGTCTAATGAAAAGAGATTCCATCTGAATCCAGTTTCATCATGCAGAAACACCAGCTCCAAAGAAGGGCCATCTGACATGGCAGTGAACCCCATCTGCCATGACCATAGAGCCCGTGGGTCTCTTTAGCCCTCAAAGGAACCAATACCTGGGGTTGTATCTACTTCATCTGTCTCTTAGATTCTGCTCAGTTGTGCATAAGGGCAATCCTTCTGACAGCCTCCAGACTCTTTTTTAGAGACTCGTAGCCATATAAACTCATTTCTCCTTTCCATTTCCCCCTTACATTAGGTCAAACAGCATTTTAAAGTCATGTTATTATATGTAGACAGGGATATTCTGCTAGATCCGCATTGAACCTTCAATTCAAGGTCATTTTCCAGTTGCATCATCAGTTGGCAGTTGATAGTGATCCCTCGGTGCCAGGGAGGCTCATCCCCAGGTGTCATGTCCCACGCTGGGGGGAAGGCATTGCATTTACATGTTGATTTTGGCTTCGAGACTGGCCACATTTGAGTAACATAAAGGCTGTCAGGAGGAAATTCCCAGGCACAGTGCTGCTCTAGGCCTTGTTCTTATTTCAGGCATATAGGCTCACAAGCATAGTCATTAGTGTCATGCTCTCCCTGTTGGACCCTCATTCCTTCCTGGTCTTTACCGTTGCTCCTGGGGGACTGCCACTGCTCCCCTAGTGACCACAACAGAGCACCCCTGGCCAGGAACCCAGTACCCCCCCCCCAGCTGTAGTTTTTAATTGTTGCCACTATGAGTATATCCAAACATTACCATGCACCCTGGACATATGCCCTGTATAGCTCCCTGTCAGCCATATATCACCTGTCAATAGTATCCTATACCAGTATTCCTCCGCTGCCATTGTTGAACCACTCTGTGATCCAAAACTTCCTGAAAATTGAAGCCCAATATATTGTCAGGTTCCCTTACTAGTAAGATGGCATATAGCGAAGGGTTTAAAGGTTAGATATAGAATATGTGTTGACTTGGGAAAATTCTACATCCTATCTTATTCTTTTTTTTTTTCCCTAATTATTGAACTTCTCTTCACAAGAGCCATAGACCACAGTAATTCATATATACAATATGCAGTACTCCCACACATCCACCGTAAAACCTTTTCCCTTCCACAGCGATATTCTTATACCTTATTCATATCATATTTACTTACAGTGATGTAGAGACTCTGTGACAATAGCTTTCAAACAAGATGACATCTGTGCTTACATTGTGGACCATACTTTAGGATATACAGTTTTCTAAATTTTTAAGTTATCCTATGTTTTACATTATGGTTTACATTATTAGTCTGTCATCCCTTATATGTTTATGGTGTAATAGTACATGTTTTATATCCATCCTTGTGTACTCTCGTGAAAGTCCTCTCTTATCCCACACTTACTTTGGTTCCACACAACTCTGTCTCTTTTTGTTTTGTCATCTTGCTGTGCCAGCTCTCTGTTCAGGCCAGCTTGCCACACTGGCCAGCACTCCATGTGGGCCAGCTCTCAGCTTAGGCCAGCTCACTGTGCAGACCACTTGTCTTCACCAGGAGGGCCCAGGAATCAATTCTCGGACCTCCAATGTGGTAGACAGGAGCCCAATTGCTTGAACCACATCCACTTCCCTCTCTATACTTTTAATAATTTTAAACACACTAATTTTAAGGTCTCTAATAGATTGGTTTGTTATATGAAATTCTTGGGTATCCATTCCTGCTGTCTCTTGCTCATGGTGGTTTGGTTCTTTAACTGTTTTTTATTTTTGTATTGTAAACTCATCTGAAGCACAACTTTATCTGTGGGAATTCTTTAAGGCCTAGTTGACAGGGTGTCCTTCTGTGAAGTTTTGTGTTAGTTTCTGCAATCTCTCTAGGGGTTTCACTATCAAACAATCCATTTTTATAACAATTTCTTAGCTTGAAGATTTCTGGACCACTCAAGTAATATATAGCCAATGTCCAATCCTCAGGAGATAGAGGCCAGAAATTTTTAGGAGAAACTTTTTTTCTCCTCTGAGCCCAGACCAAAACAGACATGCTTCTCTGGGTCAGTGGGCAGATATTTTTCTAACCTACCCCTACACCTGAGGGTTCCAGCTTTATGGGTCTAGCTCATTTCCAACTCTACCCTCATAGGGACAACCCAAGGCATCAGCTCCTGTCCTCCAAGTGGGCATTGAAATATGCAAGCCTCTAGACTACTGAGACAGTCTCTCCTAATTCCCCCCTCGCCCTAAAGCAGTCACAGCATCAGTTCATAAGCATGCTGCCCTAGTTTTCAGTACCCATTTCATTCACAGCCCATATCAATTTCCCATGTGCTCATCTATTTATTCAGAGAAATATTTGCTTCTTTCTAGATAACTGTAGCAAAAGGGTTTCTGGGTTATTTTGATCACAGTATTGCCAGAACTGGAAGTCAAAATTTATTTATATACATAAATATGAAATCCGCCAGTTGCTGAGATGACTGGCTGTGATATCAGTATTCTTTCCTTGAGTGTCTCCGACAGATCAATATACTTGTTTACATTTTGTGCACATGTTTTTAAATATTACAATCATGAGGGCTAGCCATTGCACTCCATTTTGTTATATGGTGGCTTGAAACTCCTGGCAGATTACTTGGCCCGCTGGCTGGAAATGCTCCTTCATAATCAGAGCTCTGTCTTAGTACCTCTTTGATTACTCTTTATCTAAAAATACTCTTGCTTTTATACTTTAGTCGTGCTATTAAGTCATTAACCAGAAAGGCAGGAGATGAGGAAAAAAAAACATATATGGGTTCTGGACTCAGGAAGACATGGCTCCATTACTCTCTAGCTGGGTGTCATAGGGCAAATTTCTCTATCTGACCCTCTGCTCTTTCATATGTAAAATGGGGGTGATGGCACCTACTTTGTAGGGTTGAGGTTAAAATTACAGATAATGTTTATAAAGCATCTGGCAAAAAGTAGGTTCTTGAATTATTATTTAATCCACCTTTGAAGTATTTTCTTTTAACTACATAAGTATGCCTTTTGGCATCATCCACAATAGCTAAGAAGGTGTTCCTTCAATTATGAGCTCCTTTATTTCACTGGTCGCCACCTATTTTCTTAACATTAACGAATTCCCCCCTTTTTATATGCTTCCGGACATTTAGGGAGCAGTCACCTTAACTTGAATTGCCTTGACTAAACCTCCAGACCCAATAAATGTGCCTTGTTTCAGATATAAAATTAATCATGGCTTTCTCTGCATGTTCTTAGCAGGGATGATGTCAATAGGAAAGGCGAGGAGGTCATTTGCAAGTTTCCAGTTGGACTATCCCTGATCCAGAGGATGTCTCAGAGCTGGAAGGGACCTTAGAAAGCCCCAAGATGAGGCATCAAAAGGTCAGCTCAGACAGCTGAGGTCAAGGTGACCCAATCCGTGAGTGACTGAGCTGAGATCCAAAGCCAGACTTTCTGATTCCAGGAGCAGGGCCCTAACTGGAGTCACTTACACTAACCAAAGCACTTGGGAAGCAACCCAAATTGTCATTGTTCATCATGTCCCTTCGGCTTTGTTTCCATGTCCCTATAAACCTATCAGTTGCTGCTTTCCAGGGAGCCAAGTGACTCAGGGTACACAGTAGACACTGAATAACTGTGTGCTCAATGAAATAATGAAGGACTGTCTTGCCATTTACTGACATTATATGCCATGAATTCTAAGCCTGAATTGAATCTTTTTATATTCTGGATTCGTGTTAGAAGTGGCCCTTATTGTTCTCCTGGCATTGCTCTTTTTATGTGTCTTCAATATTTTCCCCCGCACAGGAACTGAAAACGTGCCTTTCTTTAATTCCTGTGTGGTTAATCCCTCTCAGACTCGGGAAGTTGGCAACCTTTCCATGATGAGTGATGGCATCCAGACTGTACTCTGAACTGTGGCCACCCAGCTGAGTGACGGATGCCATTTGTCAATAAGGAAGCCAGGCTGGGGTGGGAGGTGGGGAAAGGGGGTGGGTGGCAGGGTCGGTTGAGATCCATTAGCTCCATGAGAAAATTCAAATGCCGTGTCCTCCCAACAGTGGCTTAGGAATGTGGTGGTGTCTAGTCCCACTGGAGCACAGCCGGGGGCTGGGAGGGGCTTGGGAAGGATTGGAGGCAATGGGTGGGCAAAAGCATGCGTCCTGGCTATGGGAACAGCTTCATGGTTACAGAACAGGGGAGCGGGAAGGGCAGGAGGCCCAGCAGCTCTGGAGAACTGGGGTGGGAGGGGAGCACCAACACGGAGGCCTCCTTGAGTTCTGACTGGCCAATTTGAGTTGGCCGCGGGTTTGGGGGTTGGGTCCTGAAATGAGGTGGGCTTGCCTCCAAAAGGAAGAAAAATGCATCCTTTGAAACTGGGAGATGAAGCGTGGGAGCCCACAGGATTGGGCTGGGACTGGCCATCCAGAGTCAGGCCATGTCCCATATAAATAGCTGTACCATGGAAGTCCCTGGCACAGAATAAATTGTTCTCTCCTTGAACCTTGACAGTGACCACATGAGTCTTTGGGGCCATAGGAATGAATCGATACAAAACAGCCCTAACTCAGGAGGTATGATTAGGGCAGCTAGCTGCTCCACCAAAATGTGTGCTCCCTCTTCCATGGTACAGCGACGTCACTGATGCCCAGCTGTGCAGCCAGAGACTACATTTCCCATCTACCCCTGTGTCCTTGAGTGGCCATGTGGCCAGTTCTCATCTCTCAAATGAGAGAGGAAATGGCGTTTCTCACTCCGGGATAAGGCATTTAAGAAGTAAGCATGCTTGCCTTCTCTAAGTTCATTCCCCAAGCTCTAGAGTGGAAACAGAGGACTCCAAGTCCTAAAGCAGTGGTTCTCAGTGTGGGCCCTGGACCAGCAGCATTCACCTTATCACCTAAGACCTGCCCTAGACCTACCAATACAGACACTCTGGAGGTATGGCCAGCAATCAGTTTTACCAAGTCCTCCAGGGAATTCTGATGCTACCCCAAGTCTGAAAAACATAGCAGAGCTCCAAGAGAGAAAAACCCTAGGCTCCTGAATCACCTCCTGAAGGAAAGGATTCCCCCAAACAGAAATATCTATCTCAAACTATTATAGGAAAGAAAAATACACTCCAATTGTGTGATTCAAGGGTGTATTGGTGATAGCACCTGGATTTACACTAATACCGATGGGAAGTCCAACCCTATCCTGAACTCAGTCATAATGGGGGGAGCAAGGAGAAGGGTGCTGAATGTCACTGGATTCCTGACCATTAAGAGGGGTCCAGAGGTGCCTTCACACAGCTGCAGTTAGCAGCACTGGTAGTGGAAGAACTGGATCTGGACCTAAAGTAACGGAGGATAGTGCTGCTCAAACCAACATGTCTCAAGAACCACCAGGAAGAGTGAAGGACACTGGTGATGCTGAATGACTGTGTTTCCCAGTGACCTTCTGCCAATCTTGTAGGGAAGCCTTTCTCCAGAAACAGGCATGGGTAGGAAGGATCATCTGCCAAATGTTGGCTGCAAGTGTAACTATATAACCACTGCCACTGGAAGACCAGGACAAGGTCCAGGAATTTTCTTGTGCCCATGAAGCTATCAACATTTGGCTCTGACACAGCTACTATCACGCTACTGACCTTGCTAGAGCAATGTCAGGAATATCTGTCAGGATGTGGGCTGTGGTAGGCAGAATTCTAAAATAATCCCTAATGACTCTCACCCTCATATAATCATCTCCCCTTTGAATGTGGGCAGGACCTGTGAAAATGATGAACTGTCACTCCCATCATCATGTTATATGTCAAAAAGGAACCTCCTGGGTGGGCCTGACTTAATTAGGTGGGCCTTTTAAAGTGGAACATTTTCTCTGGCAGGTCACAGAAGAAGAATTCAGAGTGACATGCATTGGCAAGCATGGAAGAAAGCCAACATCCAGGCAGTCTGCCAATGGGGCCACATGGCATGGAATTGGAGATGGCCTCTAGAAATTGAGAGTGACCCCCAGCCACCTGATAGCCAGAAAATGAAACCTTGGTTCTAAAGCCCTGAGAAAATGAATTCTGTTAACAGTCAGTGAACTTGGAAGAGGACCCCAAGCCTCAGATGAGAACCACAGCCCCCGCCAACATCTTGATAAGGCCCTGAGCAGAGAATCCAGTCACCTTGTGCCTGGGCTTCAGACCCACAGAATCATGAGATAATAAATGTGTGTTGTTTCAAGCAGCTAAGCTTGTGATGACTTGTTACACAGCAGGAGGAAACTAAGCAGGCGGTACAGTGGTCTATAGATGTCACAGACACTGCTTCACAGAGATCCCCTGAGGAGCCCTTTTTAAATGGCTGTCGCGTGGACCTCTCCCACATCCCGTGGCTTTCAGTTCTCATAGTCCACACCTGTCATTCTAGTTAGAAGGTTGTTCTTGGGCTTCTAGAGCTGCTTTGCCTGCCTCATGCTGAGTTGGAGGTGCCTGGAAATACATGTTCTCCCAGAGAGATGCTTCATCAAAGACCAACTGGTATAGGTTCATAAAACCCAGCTCCCTTGCCTCAGGTTGGGATAAACTCCGAGGTACAACTCACACTCTAGACCTCCCCTGCAGGATCAGGCTGAGGCTAAGGCTTTGCCTGAGATGGGACTTGCTTGGCTTTTCCCTTTTCCTGTCCTGCTTCCCCCACGCCTTCACTTTTCCCCTGGGAGCATGTCCTTAATCAATCGCTGGCACTGGCATCTTCATTTCAGGTTCTTCTTCCGGGTGACCCAACCTCAGATCATCAGTTACCCGTTTTTCTCCCTAAGCTGCCTCACCCGCTTGAAGGAAGAATCGCGTGAGATGATGTACGCAACGGCACATCGTAGCTGCAAAGTGATCCCAGGTGAATATCCTTTGCATGCTGCTTTACCTCTGCTCTCCCCCTGAAATATCGGGGCATCAGGGTGAGATCATTATTTTAGCAGCTGTTAGTGGAGTCCCTTTTAGGGAGGAAATAGTCTTTGCTGAAGAAAGTACCTTGATCTGGAGGTAGAAGCACTAAGGGTGTGCTTTAGAGGGCAACCACTAAGGAACGTAAATAAAATACTGGGCCTAAGGAAGAAATAGGAAATCGGAATGGGGAGGGAACAGAAGAGAGAGGCAAGGAGGGCAGGGGAGAGAGGAAGTGGGCAACAGGCACCCACAAAGGAAGGTGGCTAGAAAGGGTCCGCCATGATATGGTAGAGAAAGAACTTGAACTGTCAGGCACCCTTGTTCTTAAAAGTTATTTAGATAGAAAATAAACAATAATCTATGTGAGGTAGCAGTGCTCCAAAATGTAGTCACCAAATGCAATGAATGTGCCACAATGATGAAAACGGTTGTTGATGTGGGAGGAATGGGGGGGGAGGGAAGTGGGGAGTGGGGTATATGGGACCCTCTTTTATTTTTTTAATGTGACATTTTGTGTGATCTATGTGTCTTTTTAAAAAGACAATAAAAATTTTGCTTAAAAAAGTTATTTAGAGGAGGTGGGATATATGGGAATCCCCTATATTTTCAATGTAACATTTATGTAATCTAAAGTGTAAAGTTTCTTTAAAAATAAAATTTTAGAAATGTATGCATTTAAAAAGTCATTTTTTAAAAAATAAGGGAAAAAAAGTCATTTCCATGCCACTGAGGTCACTCCCTACCCAACTGGCATAGGCTTGAACCTCAGTAAAGTCCACTATACACACGGTCACCAGTGGGGCTTCTAGGTACACCAGGTTCCTTTTCCTGGGCATCTTGGAGCAGGTGGAAGAGGACAACCCAGATCTCTGTCCGATCTCTTGCTGCTGTGCCAGCTGCTGATCAGATCACAGGGATGCACAGACAGCCCATGTCCCCCCCCATCAGTGTCAACATGCCCCTGCCCAAGCTCCCCATCTTTCTTCTAAAACCTGCTCCTTCTACAGCACTCCAGAACTCTCATTGCCCAGCAACAAGCTGTGTTACTTTTGGTTTCTCCAAAAGCAGACCCCAAGACAAAGACTTGGGTGCAGGGACTTTATTTAGGAGGTGATGCCAGGTGAGGGGGTGTGGAAGTGAGACAAGGAAGAGAGGGAACTTAGTAAAGGATGTGGGCAACTGAGGCTCAGTCTTGCTGGGGACCCTCTGAGGGACTGAGTAGAAGACGTACCTCAGAGTTCCTCAACCATAGGATGGGGAAGCTGGGGTTTTACTCCCTGGCTCCTGCCTCTCAGTAGTGGAGAATTGCTCTGGGTGTTAAATTCCTGAGTGCATTAAATCCCAGAGCACCAGAGAAAGCCCTCGGGCAGAGCACTAGGAAGTGTGGGTCCTCGGAGTGGGAAGCTGCCAGTGTGCCTGGCACCTGTCCGCCATAGCTGCAGGTGAACTCAGAAATGGGCCAGCACCTATAGAAAAGCCTAGAGCTCCTGCCAGCCCCTCCCCATTGCAGATACTTCCAGCTAGAAGACACTTTCTTCTAAAATGTTCAGTCTTCTGTACACTGTCTTCTTTCTCCTGCATTTCCCAGCCCTCACCCCACCCTTTCAATGTCAAGCCAAAGTGGTAGGAACACCCCATTGATTTCAAGCTGAGGATGCCAACTTCCAAGTTCTAGTTTGCTAGGCTGCTGAAAGCAATAGACCTGAAATGGGTTGGCTTTTAACAGTGGGACAATATTAGCTCACAAGCTTACAGTTCTGAAGCTCTGAAAATGTCCAAATCAAGGCATCATCAAGACAATACCTTCTTCTAGAAGACTGGCTGCTGGTGATCCTGGACTCCTCTGTCACATGGCAAGGCACACGGCATCTGCTGGATTCTCCCTTCTCTTCCAGTTTTTTGTTGCTTTCAATTTCTTGCTTCCTTGGCTTTCTCTCTGTCTGAATTTCATTTTTTTAATAAAAGAGTCCAGTAAGACAATTAAGACCCACCCTGAATGAGGTGGATCACTTCTTAAGATCCTACTCCACCAAAAGATCCTACCTACAACGGGTCCCCACCCACAGGAATGGATCAACCTTAAGTACCTATGTCTCTGGGTCCACACAGCTGCAAGCCATCACAGCAGCCAAAGACAGTAAATCTTGTATCTAAAAGCCCATTTCAAGTCCCTTAGGCTTCAGGACATTGATATTGAAATATTTCTCATTCACACACACACCACAACACACTCATGCCACACACAACACACAAACAAAACACATAATCAACACACACATGGAAAATGCACATGACATATAGCACACATAAATGCAACACATCCATACAGCACAGACAACACACTCATGGCACACACATGACACCCTGCACACACAAACGTTAACATAAGCAAAACCTGTTTCCCTGGGGAACACTAACTAATACACACACATGATACATGCAACCCATGCAACACAGAAGCACATACACATACAACTCAACACACACATACAACCTAATACAGCAACACACACTCCCCACTTCTTGTCTTTCAGTTCCTTCCCTACCTGGGCAGGAGGCAAGGTCTGAAATGGGCATCGTACCAGTGACATCATCAGCACACTGGGATTGCCCCAAGTGCCATACTGAAGAGCGGCTTACTCCAGTTCAGTTCCACTAAGCATTTTAACCGACTTTCTTGTTTCCTCCTCATGCCTCAGTATTAATTAGCCCTGGGATTTAAAATCTGATGCATTAGGCAAAAAACAATTCTAAACGCTTTTGGAGAAACAAGTTCCAAATTAGCTGTAGCTGAACGTGCATCTACTGGAAAGGCAGGCAGCTCAAACAGTGACACGATTAAAAAAAAAAAAACAGAAGTGAAAGCCCTCTAAGGGGGAAAGCCAAGATCAGCGGTGGCACTTGTTGGCTGCCTGGTTCAAAGCCCAGCCCTGGCAGCAGCTGCGAGTGGAGGTTCTCGGGTTGTGGGAGGGAAGGAAGGGCAAAACAAGTCGTGCATCTGGGTTACGGGCGAGAAGGAGTGAGTGCCATTCTCTCTTCTTCCTGCTTTCCCCTTGCTGGCCTTCTCTTGCTTTGCAACAGCCCTCCCTCGAAGTCTGGAGAGAACAATTCTCCCAAGGCTGCTAGAGGCAAAAATCTATCTCAAATTTCTCTCTGCTCCAAGCAGTCATCTTAATCCACCTGCTTTCTCGGCTCTGCATTGCCCAGAGGGAGTAGGGCTGGGGTAGACCCCTTGGAGACCATAGGACATAGTTCCATCCACACCAGTCTGGGGCGCTGTGTCTCGAAGCTCTGGCTTTTGTCCTCAGTTAAGACTTTACGTTCCTTAAATGCAGGGACTTGGCCTCTCAGTGGTTAGGGACCCCACACTTGCAGATGCTTTCTGTAAACAGTTACCTAACTGGTTGTATCAGCTGGAGTTTGATCAGGGAAGCAGAACCACGGCGAGTGATAGCAAAAAGGGAGGGGGGAGAGAATGTAGAGATTCACCCTGATGCAGTTGAGAGAGCTGGTTAAGCAGTCTGTGGAAGGCTACTGCCTCTGTATCTGATGACAGTTCCAAAGTCAGCACGGCCAGCAGTCAGGAAAGAAAGATGGGCATGATGGGGGAGACTGAGGACTACACTGGAACCTGTGAGAAAAACTGGAACCTGCATCTATCGCTCACTGCCTCTGACCTCAAAAGCATGGGTGGCCCGCAGGCTAGGCAGGTGCCATTTACCAGGGAGCTGCATATAAGCCAGCCCCAGGACTCAGAGAAGCCAGGGGAGGAGATTTGGTGGGAACTGGGAGCAGGGAGGCAGGAGATGGCTCTGTGGGCTCAGCCACTATCCACACCAATGAGGTGAGCCAGCAGACTAGTGACGACAGATGCGAGCTGCAACAGTGCCTGCCTGGCACCAATTGTCAGAACATAAACATGGCTGTTCCTTCAGTTTCACCTTCCAAATTGCATGCAAATTTCTCTTGCGGCCAGCCATAACCAGAAACATACAGAGAAGAGAATTCTGGGAAATGCGTAATTGAGCTGAACTAGGTTGACACAGTGCCAAGCCATCAACTAGATAATTGCTTCCCTGTCTACTCAGTGCCCTCCAGTCACTCACCCTGGCTCTGGATAGTAAATAAACTAGATTATCAGTGTATCAGTCAACCGTTGCTGTGTAACAAACACTCTCAAAATCACAGCAGCATCCACAAATGAACATTTATTTCTTCCTCACAAGTGTGTGAGTCAGCCGAGTGGCTCTGTCAGGTGGCTCTGACTCACCAGTCTCTCACCCTCCCCCTGGGACCAGTGCAAGCTGGAGCAAGTTCTTTCTAGGGTGATGGCAGAGGCACAAGAGGACGAGCAGAAACTCATGAGGTCTCTTGAGGCTTAGGCTCAGAACTAAAACACTGCCCATTTTACCCCATTTGATTGGCCAAGCAAGTCACATGGCGAAGCCCAAAGTCAAGGGTGGGAACATACACACCATCCATGAAAAGCCATACAAGGATGTGGATGCAGGGAGGGGTGGAGAACTGGTACCAATGATTCAATCCACCACAAGGGGAAAATTCCCTCCATCTGGACAGCTCTCCTCCACCATTTCCATCCCAACCCCAAGGATAGCTCATGCCTCTTTCTTCAACTTTGCTCAGTAGAGGAATCTCAGACTACCTCTGTTCATTTTTACCCCTATCATTCCACCTCTCTCTCTTCCAAAGCATTTCTAGTTATCACAAAGGGAGAAATCTCTTTTTCTTTTTCTTCTTTCCTTATTTGAGCCAAAAACCCTGTGATGGTCATGTGAAATTCTGCAACAAATACAACTGAACTGAGAAAAAGAAAGACTATTAGTTTTGAAATGAAATTAGATAAAATAAAGAGTCAATGTCATCAATCTAACAGCCCTTGAAATTGTCTAGAAGGGCCAGCCATAATCACTGCCAAGTTGCCATGTGCCTCCTCAGATCTATCTCTGTAGTACCTACTTTTCTTTCTGTCCCAGTATTGAATTGGGAGAAACTTTCTCCCTCTGAAGTTATTGTGTGTAGTATTTGCGTTGAACGACTAAGAGGGCAAGCATGTCATTTTTCCACTGGTCTTTCTCCTAGGGTGTTTCTGCAAAGTGAATGAGTTAATCCACAGAAGGCATTTAGCACAGTGCCTGGCATACAGTCAGTATGGAAAATTTGTTAGCCACTGTTAATGGTGGTTGTAGTCTTCATTACTAATGCACAGTGCTTCAGTTAGATAGTGTTGTGTAACAAATCGCCCCAAAGTAGACTGGCAAAAAAATAAGAACCATTGTAGTAAGCTCAGGGGTGCTGTGGGTCAGGAATTTAGAGAGGGCACAGCAAAGGGTGGCTTGCTCCCATGATGACTGTAGCTTCAGCTGGGAAGCCTCAAATAGTGAGGAGTCACTTGAGTGACCAAGGACTCATAAGCCTCTCTCCCTCTCTGTGGTCCCAGGGACTCTTCACATGGTGGCTCCAGCATGGTGGCCTCGTTGCATCGAACATGGTGGCTCAGGCCTCCAAGAATGAGTGTTCTAGAAAACAAGGCAGAGTTTGCAATGGCCTTTCATGGCCCAGCCTCTGAAATCACATTGCATTGCTTCTGTCAGCCATTGGTTAAACTTGACACCAGCCTGCTGGACTCAAGAGAAGGAGACAGAGATACCATCTTTCCATGGGAAGAGCCTGCAAGAATTTGTAGCCATGTTTTGAAGCCACCACTCAGCTAAGTCTGGTACACTGACAGCTAAACAGATTTTTGGGGATGAACTGGGAACCTCAAGACTCTTCTTGATGGTGTTTCTATGGGAATTACGTTTTTAGGTCCAAATAACAGATTTACAAGTCAACTTGGGAATGCTGCTCATCATAAAGTGGGACTTCCTGAATTCTCAATTTCCCTCAAAGCATCTAGCACTGGGAAAATAGCTATCAGCATTGTTTATTAATTATCAATGTTGATCATGCTTATCACGTCCTAGACCCTATGCTAAGTACTCTACTGGACATGTCATTGGGTCCTCCCACCTGTAGAAATTCTGGTTATTTCCATTTTACAGATGGGGAAACTGAAACTTAAAGAAGGCAAGTGACAAGGGTTTTGCAGCTGGGACAATGATACAGATTTTGAAAGTAATCCCATCTGATTCCAAAGCCCATTCTAGTACCTCAGTGTACTGACTCCATAAATATTATCTGAATAAACGAAACTCTCTGATTTGTAAAGACCAGGGACTCTCTCCAGGGGACAAGCCTGAAGGGAAAGAGCCACAGAAGCTCGAGTCTCCACCACGGGTGACCTGCTCTTACACCAGCAGAGCCGAGGACACCAAAGGAGGCTGTTCTCCTTGGGCAGATTCGGGCCACACAGTCCATTCATGTGCTGACAGCTGGCCTGTCACTTCCAGCCATCCCTGCCTGGCCCCCGAGTTCCCTGCCTTCTCTGTCTCCACCAGCTCCATCCCTCCCCAACCAAAGCAAACTGGGCCACACTCAGCTTTTTGTCCCCAGGCATGGATGGGGAATGAACGGCCGTTTTGTCCCCAGCTGGACAATGCCATTTGTGCCGGGCAGCCCTGGGCGAGAGCACCAGGCAAACACAACCCCCATTCTCCAGGGCTGGTTAACAGACAGCAACTGCACACGCAGCGGGAGGCCGCTCTCAGACGCCCGTGGGCTGGTCCAGAGGGAGAAAGGTTGCTGGTCTGCCGGGCCATCCCCAGAGGTTTCAAAGTCAAGTGTCTGTGTCACTGGCCCCCTCCTCCACCCCATCTCTGCCATTTGGGATGAGAAAAACCCCTTGTTTGGGGTCTTTGCAATAACTATGAAAGCCTTTTTTTTCCCCCTTTTCTTTTCTTTTTAAGAAGTCATGTCTGCATTCCAGCGGGGGCATTTATCACCCCGTACCCAGGCCGCATATGCCTCCCTCCTTCAGATCCTCCTGCCCAGAAAGGCGGCCTTGTCCAGCACATGAAACCAGCCCCTCTGGACATCTGGACAAGGCGCAGCCCCTTGGCCGAGCACGAGGCTGGAATGAATGGCGCAGACCGTGAAAGGGAAGCCCTTGTTCCCAGTCCAAATGGCTTGGCTCAATGGATGCAGCTGGGCACTGTGGGGGTGGCTGGGGAGAGGAGGGGAGCCAGGCCCTCCCAGCCGGCCGCCCCAGGCCTCTTCCCAGGGCGCTCGGGAAGGCAGGATTTCTTTAGGAAGGAGCTCCTGGAAGCTGCCCTAGTAACACCCTCGCGCCGATAGCTCAGGAAGCAGAATCGGTAAGGAGTCATGGGTAACCGCTGTTTCTGTCTGTCCAACACCCCATCTTCTAGGGGCAGATGGGTCCATTAAAGGGTCTGAACTTTCCAAGGCTCCCTCCCTCTCCCCTACCCCTCACTCTCCATCCCTCCTACCGACACCACCCTCCATCCCCCCTCCAGAAGACTCTGGGATCCAACCCCGGCTGGCCAATCGGCATACTCCCAAACCTGGCACAGTCATTGGGCCTTTGCCGCTAGCTCGACCAATCAGCGCCCTCCTTGGGACTTTTCTCCCAGAGATAAGGACTCTCTGTTTCCCCTGAGGTAGGATGACTGCAGCTGCCAGCAGCCAGCTTGCCCACTATGTGATTTGAGGCCAGTTAAGAAGTAGAGTGACAGAACCCTAAAACTACAGTTGAACCCTGAGATCCAGCTAGGTTGAGCTGGGTTTCTGTCATTTGCACTCCAAAGAGACAGACTTATTAGTTTCTCCTCAAACAAAGGAAAGTTCTCCAGCCTGGCGCTAGAGGCCCTCTGTGACTTGGCCCCAATATAGCTATCCCAAGCTACCTGTGGGGCACCTAGGTCAGCCCCTCCCCTGCTCCAGAAGGGTCTACTCCCCTGAATGTGAAGATCTGTAACTGAGGGATCTCAGACCAGCTTGGGGAGGTCAAAGAGGCCCCAGGGAGGAACCATGCCCCCTCACACTCGGAAGAACCCTGAGATCTGGACAAGGCTCTGCCCAGCTGGTGGCAGCAGCATGCCCCAGTGTCCTCGATGAAGGTGGCAAGTACCTGAGGATGTCTTCGGACTGCCCGAGGCCCAGGGACAGCTGTTCGCAGAGGCAAGGTCCATTCTCCAGCAGGAAGGAGCGGCAGTTGACTTCTGGCCATGCACCAAGGCAGGAGAAGGCCAGACCAGCAACTTGGACATGTGGGAGAGGGGCCCAGGGGAGCTGGACTTCCTCCTGACCTGGGCAGGTGGGCCTGATTGTCAAATTTTAGATACTCACCAGGCTGGAATTTGCTTCCCTGACTGCAAAGCAAGAGACCCCAGTTCCAACTACAGCTCCCTTTATAGCACCACCCAGTGCCCTGTTCCCAGCGGGCATGCTGGCAATGCCGCTTGAACTTGAGAGTCACCTCTAGGCTCAGAATTGATGTCCGGGCAAGCCGGAAAAATCGAACCAGGTGTGAAAATAATGAGATGCTTATGTAAAGGTTGGTAAATCACTGCCAACTCAAATTCCTGTGTGTTCCCCTGCTTCTCAGCCTTCCAACTTTCCTACAATCCACCAATGGAAGGGCTGATTCTAGAACATTGCCACAGCCCCAAACTAGCCCTAGAGAAGGCACCTTTTGGATAGGTGGATGACCAGGCCTTTCTTGTGGTTAAATATGCTCTCATAAGTAGAAAGCCAGTGGCTTAGGGTGCGGGAACTGAAGTCTGGAACCCTGAGGCAGGGGGCACAAGGCCTCTGTGGAGAGCTCAGATGACCACCCAGTTGCCCTGGCATTTCTCACGGAGCCTGCCCCTCCCCCCCCCAACTTCGAACTTTCTCCCCATCAGCTCTCCAGTCTTGTGTGTGTGTGCACGTATGTGTGCGTGTGGTGCGTGTCTCTGCGGTGAGTGTGTGGGGTGGAGGGGATGCACATGTGCATGTAGTGTGTGGTATACATGCGTGTATGTGGGGGGGTGTCCGTGCCTATATGCGTGATGTGTGTGTGTGGTCTGTGTGTATGTGTGTGGTACGTGTGTGCATGTGGTGTGTGTGCGTATGTGCTGTGGGGGGGTGTACCTGTGGTGGGTGGGTGTGATATGTGTTTGCGGGGTATCAGGTATGTGTGTGTGAACTGTGTACGTGCGTGTGTGGGTGAGGAATATGTGGGCTGTGTGTGGGCAGGGGCTGTGGGGGTGTCTGTGTGTGCGGTGCGTCATGTGTGTGCAGTGTGCGTGTGGTGAGTGTGTGGGATGTAGGGGAGTGATTACAGGTATGTGGTGTATGCACAACCAGGCCCCAAATCAACTGCAATGGGTACATTTCACTTGCCCTTTTTCTCCTCCACGTGCTTCCCCAACTAGGTTTCTCACTCACACCCACCATCTCGCAGGCCCGGCCCCTCACCACCTCCCTAGCTAAGACTGCTCCTGAGAGCCTCCTTGTCACCAGACTCCTTATCTATGATACTTCTAAGCAGATGTTATCATCCCCATTTTAAAGAGGAAACCGAGGCTCAGAAGGGTTCATTAAGTTGCCCAAAACCACACAGCAGGGCTGGGAGGTGAACCCAGGTCGGGGAACCCACCAGCACCTACGACTTTCCCACTGTACTCCGTGGCCCCCAAGATGCATATACAAAAAGCAGCATTTAGTGTAGCTAACTCTTCGACGCATTGTGAAAACTGTTTGGTTCTTGCCCTCTACCTGATTATAAAGCCCTCGAATGCAGGGACTCTATTCTTACTCGGTCCTTTAGCTCCCTTCTTCCTCCAGCACTGGCATGAAGCAGGCACTCAATCAATACTGATTAAATTGAATATCGTAAGACATACAGAACTAAGCCATGAGGCCATGAGGGCACCAAATCTTTTTCAAACACCCAGCTACAGGATATGTTGCTTATCATCTTCGGTCTTTAAACGAGGAATAATCATAGTTCCGATGTCATAAACGGGTGGCCAAGTTCAAATGCAAAAAAATGAAAACTCAAAACATGTAGGGCGCATGGTGCTGGCACACAGCAAGTGCTCAATAAACAGTTGTTGTAATTAATCCCACCCAACACCCAAGCTTGCAGCCAGCTTTTACCTCCCTTTACTCCACGCTTCTGCCAACTGCTTCATTCAATGAAACACAGGGGAGACATCCAGGTAGCCCAATGGCCATATCCCGGGGCTCTGATGGCTGCACTACAGCTGCTTTTAAGGCCACTCCGTGCCGCTGTACCAAGACACTCAAAAGAGTGTGGGAGGGCTGGCCGACTAAGCCATTTTGTGTCTTAGAAGCAGCCCTGCAGGCTGGTGTGCATAAAGGTCACTGCGAAGTGGCCACGTGACTGAGCCTGGGCCCCGTGAAAGTCCATGCCCAGGAGCCGCGGTTGCCCCACTCCCACTTCCTGCAGGTCACCGAGCGCGGGCCCATGGTGTACCTGAATGCCAAAATCATTTAATGATTTAAAAAGATCGAGATCAATGGCTTCAGCAATTTCTGGGAAGCGGTAACTCAGCGAGCTGTGGAAGGTTCTCAATTGGCTGTCTCCAGCCTGGCCCCGTGGCAGGATTTATGCTGAATGGGCTCCACGACGCAAATATATCCCGGGGTCAGGCCCCATCCAATCACCCCGCCCAGGAAGTGCTGGCATGCTGACATCACCCTCACAGCTGCCAAGTCTCCCTTGCTCTGAGAGGCGCTCTCTCATTTCACATTAATTAGAAGGCCATTTTCCAAGCATTTCCATCCCATAATGAAGGGCTTTCTGCAGCGGCTCAGTGAAATATTAAAATATCTGACTTGGAATCTTTAAAAAAACAACAACAACAAAAAAAAACAACATTCTGATGGCACAGTCTATATATTGTATAATCCTTCCTATTCTGAGGGTGGAGTGGGGGGAGGATTGAGTTTAGAAATAAGGACAGCTTGTCCAAGATGTGGGCTGGAGGGGGGATGGTGATGCCAGCACTGCCACCAACACTGACCACAGCACTGCCCTTCTCCAGCCACATCTGCCCCTGGTGGGGAGATGGGGGCAGAGGGAGGGAGGAAGGGATGAAAGAAGGGGGAATACAAGACTTTAAAAAAGAAATTCTAAGAGGACAGAAACATAGTCCCCTGGTGGTAGATATTATCTGGGTGGCTTCCCATGTTGGGCATCTCCCAGTATTCACACCCATGTGTAGTGCCCTCCCAGGGGGGCTATGGGCTTGGCCACTTGACTTGCTTTGGCCAAAGAAGCATTAGCACAAGTGATGCAAGCCAAGGCCAGAGAGGCCCTTGCACAGTAGTCTCATGGGACACTCGCCCTTGGGATCCAGCCACCATGTAAAGAAGCCCAAGAATGGATCATATGGAGAGAGGCTCCAGCCCTGCAGACATCCCCCTCACCCCCCCAAAAGAGCCAGACATGTGACTGAAATCCTCTTGGACATTCCAGTCCCATCCACCATCTGACTTCAGTCACATGAGCTACTCCGAGAAAGACCAGCAGGAGATCCACCCAGCGGAGCCCTGATCAATCCATAGAATCATGAAAAATAATAGAATCGTCTTGGTTCTAAGTCTATAAGGCCCAGGGCAGTTTGCTATGCAGCGCTGGAGAACCAGAACATTCCCTTACTCTCCAGCAGCCTCGAGGGCAAGACACAATTCCTGGTGGGGCTCTCATGAAAGTCCCCCAAATGTCCATCATTGGCACCCACTGATCTACTCTAGATCCTTACTAAGTAACTTACTAACATTTCTCTTACCCTCTGGTACACCCATCTCTCTGGCTCAGCACCAGCAGAGTTTCTGCTAAACCACAGCATTGACATTTCTCACGCAGTCTTGATGCTCAAGCACGGCACACTCAGTCATGGACCTTTACTGTGATAACACACCAGGGCTACTGGGTTGTAGTGATGTAAAATGAAAGCTCCTTTGTTCCACTCTGTAGTGGCCGGGTAGTGTGGGTGCCAGGAAATGAGGTCCAAATTACTAATGACTTTAAAATATTAAATACATATACATATAGTGATTATACATATACGTGTCTTATATCTATAATTTCCTGGTTCATGTTATATCACAAACTAAGCTAAGAGAAAGGCTGATTTGCTATGTAGAAGTCCTTGCTATAATGAATGAATAAGAACGCTGTGCAATCAACATATTAATTGTATGTAAATGGTGTTTTTTAAATGCTTTAAAACAATTTATTCCCCTGAGCATTTTAAATAGGCCCCCTGGAAAGTTGTTTATGTAGTCATTTGCCTGGCGAACTTCCCTCTCCTGGTGGGTTCCTTCAACCCACAAATGAACACTTGAAGAAACCGTGTGGTCGCCGCCTTCTTCCTCTCTAGGTGCCAGGAGTGAGTTTCCGGCGCATCGTGGCCTGGGATCTGCCCTAGTGGTTCGGCAACCCGATTGCTTGTTCTTTGTCTCCAAGGCCCCTTGTCCCTTCTGCCAATTAATGCCTCTCCTGCATGAGGTCTGGGTAAGGTTAAGACATCGGTGGCTCTCCGGGACAAAAGAGAATTAATCAACCCACTCACCACCGCTCACTGGGCCCCAGGCAGGAAGGAGAAAGTAGCTGGAGCCAGCTAGCACCAGGAATTTCCAAGACGACCCTCAACATTAAAATGCTCAAAGGATTCCTCCAGGAACTTCAGTCCCTTCCCAGCAAGTGAAAGCAATAAGCCAGGAATCATCCAGCACCAAAAGAAGATGCCCAATAAGCAAAATGCAAGGAATTAAGACAAGAGAGCTGCTGTTTGGTTTTGTTGGCTCCAAAGATGCAGCCCCAAATTAACCCAATTTCTCAAGGACCCTTCCAATAAGCAAGGTTGCTGCTAAGGAAGGCCTGCTCTGGGGCAGGCCATTGACCCTCTAGAATTTCCCATAAGCCACCATCAACAGAGGATTCCATTAATTTTTCGAGACGCATAGGATGCCCACTATAGAAGAAACGTGCACGGCCCCGTCTGTGAAAGGTGTTTAGAATTCAACCACTCTCACCTGGAGTGTTTAAAGGCTGATCCTCAGAAAGTTATCTCAAGTCTTTCTCCCCCACCTCTTTCCCCTTGGACTGACTCCACTGGTTTTCCCCAGATTCCCAAGAATCTGGATGCTCTCCAGTGGAAACAGAAGGCTTGAGGGGACAATTGATGAAGACACCGTGTATCAGGACCTGGGGCCAAACCACACAACTGGCAGCCCTGTTGATGACAGGTGGCTTTTCTAACTTGGCAGCCATGAATAGCTCATCGGGAAGTGGAGATGGAAATCCAGCATTCCCATAAGCTTCCCACAGGAAACCCAGACCTGTGACAGGAGCTGAACGGGGCTGGATGAGGTCTGCAGAGGGTTCCGTCCTCATTTTCACCATGGCAACAGGGCTAGAGGAGAGCAGAGTCCTCAGCTTTTGACCCTCTGGAGTAGGTGGAGGTCAGGGGGTCCTGCTGACCCCTGGCAAGGTGACAGAAGCCAGCTACTGCACTCAGCACAGTCACCTATGGCTGGCCATGCCCAAACTCAGTTAAGGGGTGTGGAAGCTGCTCCAGATTTTCCAAAGCACCTAGGCCAGGGTGCTGAGGACAAGGTTGCCCCACTCTGCACTGCTGGGGAGACCCCAACCAAAGTCCTGCCCAGACAGATGGCTGCATCCGGGTCTCTGGCCGGCCCAAGTGGTTAGGCCATCTCCTGAATCTTGGCACCCGCTCCTCCCCAGCTGCCCCAACCCCAGGGCACAAGTTTTTGCAGACTAAGAATATCTGAAAACAGGACCACAGGGGAGGCTGATGCATAATACAAAGAAAGGAGAGAGGGAGAGAGGGAGGGAGGAGGAAGGGCAGGGCAGGGCAGGGCAGGGCAGGGCAGGGCAGGGCAGGGCAGGGCAGGGAAGGGAAGGGAAGGGAAGGGAAGGGAAGGGAAGGGAAGGGAAGGGAAGGGAAGGGAAGGGAAGGGAAGGGAAGGGAAGGGAAGGGAAGGGAAGGGATCATGGAAGAAATAACTGCAGCCTCGGAAGGGATATACAAATATCAGTCTCTCAAGTTCACCAATAGGTCACCTACTGGCCACCTAATACTTTGGGTAAAAGTTAGGGCCGGGGGCTTCAGAAGGGAAGCAGGCTGGGGCAGGGTCCTGAAGGCTCCCCTGCTGCACCTGCTGTTAACCCTTTCCTCTCTGGGCCGCAGGGCTGTCCTGGGAGAGGAGACACGTGGGAGGTCGGGGCTGTTTGGCAAGGCATATAGGAGTTCATTCTTTTCACAACTGGTAAGGCCTTGCTGGAGCATGACCCAGGACGGGTGGGATGCCGGCAGGCACGGATGCCTGCTCGGGAAGGCAGGTTCAACCCGGCTCCCAACAAGGAGCTCACACAGAAGCAGGCCCCTTCCTGAGCAGGCACTCTCTGGCCGGGCCCCTGCAGATACACCGGGGCAGATGCACGGAAGCATCGTCCCCCACAGGGAAGACAGAGTGATTTGTACAGAGCCTCCCAGGTTCTCTCCATGTCTGGCGGGGTGCCTGGTCTCCCAGGGAAGTGGGAGGAGGAGGCCAAGGCCCCCACTGGTTATTCTGTGCACACAGCTAAGTGGCCTGGTGGGCCAGGAGGAAGACCTTGACCTCAGGAGCCTGACGCCGCTGGCTGATGGCTGACAGCAAGGGGGACCCTGGGGAGTGGCGCTTTATTGAGGGACATTTGTCTTCATTTGGGGCAGCCTACATCTCATCCCACAGGCGTGACCTGCAGACCGAGTCTCCCTGACCCCTTCCCTGACTGTCCCTGCACTGGTGGCGTACTGGATCCAGATGGAAGCAGCCTTACAGCCCTGCGCATCAGTGAGAAAGCCCATACCTGAAAAGCCAGAGGCTCAGATGTCGGGGAGGAGTAATAGTAAACTCCCAGCAGCACCCCAGGGGCTCCCCTTCCCCACTCTGGAAAGGAGACCTAGGACGGTCACAGACTCACCCCCCAAAACCTGGGTCCTCCTGGGACCAGTCATCTGGGACTTCAAAACTCATATTCGACATTATAATCATCATCTATTTGGGATAATGAAAAAAAGATAAAGAAGGCGCAACAGAGAAACAAAACCTCCTCAAAATCTTCCCGGCTGGTGGGGAGGTAGGTCCTCAGGCACTCTGTCTTCTCTCTCGTGGAAAAAGACTCTCCCTAGGAAACACCTCTGCTAGTGGAGCTTTGGAAGCCCAAATCCTCAGTGTGCGAGATTTTGGCGCTGGGTTGGTTTTTTTCCTGAAAAAGTCGGGATTTATCAAATGCTGGAAAACCAGACTCTAGAAGCTGCCATTGATCTTCAGAATTGTTGTGAATAGATTATTTCACCTCCCCAACGCCTCCCTTCTCCAAATATTCAAAAAC
The DNA here is from genome assembly GCF_030445035.2 of Dasypus novemcinctus. NCBI lineage: Eukaryota > Metazoa > Chordata > Mammalia > Cingulata > Dasypodidae > Dasypus > Dasypus novemcinctus. The sequence goes on from NC_080704.1 coordinate 45,340,713, forward strand.
CAAGTCACCTAATCATCAAAGGGGCTGGCCAGAAGCCAGGCTACCCAGGGGCGAAGTGGACAAGAGGTACCAGGCCCAGGTTCCCTACTCTTTGCCTGTGTCCCCTTGGGAAAGGCTCTGAACCTCTCTGGGCCTGTTTCCTCTACTACCCCGCGGGTGGCTGTTAAGGGGGCTGGAAGATCTTGGGACGCAGCCCGGTGCCAAGCACAAACCTCCGGCGAGGTTCAGGGAGCGGCGGAGCTGGGAAGCAGAAGGCGTGTGGCGCGCCTCGCCCTGGCACTTTCCAAACACACAGTCGCGGGGCGCGAGGTTGGCCGAGGCCTGCGCCTGGGGGGATGGAGGAAGGGGGAGGACGGTGGCGTCGCGTTAAAAGCGCGGGTCGGAAGGGGAGAGCCACCACCGACCTCTGCGCCGGCGGCCGACCTCCGCGCCCGCGGCCGCCGCGCCGCCACGCTCGCCTTCCCGGCTCAGGATTAATTTTCATTTCGAGCGCGGCGCGTCCCAGCCGCCCTTATCTCGCCGCCGCCGCGGCGATGCAGGCGCGGGCGCCCGGGGCTCCCTCCCTCCCCTTCCCCCGCCCTCCCCGCTTCCCGTCCGCCGCCCGCGCCTTTGTCTGGCCCCGCGGCGCGTTCGGAGCCAGCAGGGCGGGTAATTGGCGGCCGGAGGAGGCGGCCGGGCCGGCCGGGCCTCCGCTAATGAGCGGGCGGAGTCGCGGGGAGGGCGCAGCGCGGCCGGGGCGCGGAGCTGGGGAGGGGGCTGCGGTGGCCGCGCCGACCTCGGCCCGTCCCTCCGGGTCCCTGCCGCCCCCTCCCGGTCTTGGGCGGGGACTGACGGCCCGAGGGCCATCCCCCTCTCCCTCCTTCGCCGCCCGCCCCCAGCGGGTCCCCGGCGCGCTCCAATTACCCTGCGGCCGTGCCAAGGCCTCCGGCTGCCCCCGGGCCGCTGCCCGTGTCCCGGGAGAAATGCCAGGGATGGAACGCGCGCACGGGAGGGGGCTCCCTGTGGGCTGTGCCGCGCTGCAGGGCGCCCCGGCGGCCCCGGCGCCCCTCGGGCAGGGACACTGCGGAGAAGGGATGCCCCCAGGGCCCGGTGCGGGAGAGCTTTCCTAGGGAAGCCCGCAGGCAGCAGCGAAATCAGCTCCAGCGTAGACGGTGATAAAATTCAGCCGCGTTTCTAAATTAATGATACTGACTCCACTGGGCTGCCGCGGACTTGGACAGTCTGTACCGAGGGCCGCGGGTGGCCCCCTTGCCGGGGGCGGGGGATCAGGAGTTGTTGGCTCGGAAAATGCACCATTCCAAGCCTGAGGGTACAGAGAGTGACAGAGGCCCGCGGAGTTTTGCGGAGTGCTGGGGGGTGGCGGGAGGCCGGGGAGGGGGAGATCCTTTTCTGCAGTCAATCCTCCTCTTCCAGGAAGCCCGGCCTGCTGCCACACCTAACCCCAGGCCCCCTGCTCCAGGAGCCCACCCCTTCCTGTGGTGCAGTCCCCTGAAATGGCATTCCAAAGCTAATTGACCCTGGGTTCTCCCTCAGCATCCACTCCTCTCTACTGAGCCCTCCTCTGTCTCCATTCCCGCGGGTACTTTCGGTGCCTTGTGGCAGCTCTGGGTTCTTGAAGTCATTCATGCTTCGTGGCTTCCCTTCCTGACGTGGAAGCTGAGGCTGGGTGGGTGGAAGAGACCAGATCTCAGGGACTTGGGGGTTCATGGGGAAGTCCCACACTAGCCCCAGCACAGCCTTAGGGGGCCACAAGCTGATCAGGACAGTTGCAAGCAGAGCATTTCCCAGTGGCCTCCAGGGTCATTTGGCTTAATGGAGATCACCTTTAAGGAAAAAGGGGACATTTTCTTCCCGAGACTTCCCACCAGGAACCTCCCTTTTCCCTCTTTCCGCTTTTTCAGTCCAACTTCCTCCACACAGAGAGCCCCCCCACCCCCACCCCCCCACCCCCGCTTTCAATTTACTTTTTGTGTAGAGGTATAACTTAGATGCAGTGCAGTCCACATATCTGAAGTGCACAGCTTAATGAATTTTTACATATCTATAAACCTGCATAATCACCACCCAGATCAAGATGCAGAACATTTCCAACAGCCCAGCAGGTTCCCTGGTGCCCCCTTTTAGTCAATATCCCCCAACTCTTCTGACCTCCAGCCCCAAGATTCATTTTGCCTCTTTTTTATCACTGGAATCCTGCAGCACGTGATTTTTGGAGTGTAGCCTCTTTCCTTCTCATGGTCTGGCAGAGTCATCTGTGCTATTTTCATGAAGCAGTAGCTTCCTTTTTCATTGCCAAGTGGTATTCCAATATACCATGATTTATTGATCCATCTTGTTGATGGACATTTGGACTATCTCCAACTTGGGGCCATGAGTATTCATATTATGAATAAAGTGGTCATGAGGATTCTTGTATGTCTTTTGGTGGATACAAGGACCCGTTTCTTTTGGATATACACCCAGGAGCGGAATTGCTGGGTCGAGAGGTAGCCATGAGTTGAAGTTTGTTGCCAAATCGTTTTCCAAAATAGTTGCACCCGGTCTGCTTTTTACAGCTGCGGTCTGGGTCCAAATGTTATTCAGTTAAAGGCACAGCATAATAGTGACAGCAGATGTAGACGGAGCCCTTATAATATGCTAGTTGCTGGTCAGAGGGATTTGCATGTAATTAACATTCGCTGACACGCATGTCCATGCAAACGTTCTCACCATGCCTCATTTCCTCTCCTAGTCGACATGAGAACTCAGCGTTGTATCGCCTGTCTCAATGGGGACACAAGAATAGGTAATTGGAAAAGAAAGACCAGGGTCCCAAAGGACTAGAATGCTGGCATGCTGAGGGTGCCCATCTGGGGTGAAAGAGGAAGGAGGTGAAAGGAGGCTTCAGGTGGCTTCAGGTTTGCGTTCATTAGTGAAGACTGCCAGCAAGACCAGGAACCTGGAGGTCCAAGTTCCAGGTTTGACTCTGCCACCCACTAGTCTGGGGTCTTTCTTTTCCAATTACCTATTCTTGTGTAACAAACCACCCTAAGACTTAGTGACTTAAAGCAACAGGTATCATCGCCTCCTGGGCCTGTGACTTGGCTGGACTCAGCTGGACAGTTCTGGTGGTAGCAGCCTGGGGCTGGAGTTCTCTGAGGGCTCCAAGCTGGAGGTCCAAGACGGCGCCCTTGCAGGGCTAGAAGTTGGTGCTGGCTGTCGGCCGGGAGCTCAGCTGGGGCTGGGAGCCAGAGCACCTGTGTGTGGCTCTGGCTGCTCCCGGCTGGTGACTGGGTTCTGAAAAGGAGTGTCTCAAGAGCAAGCAGGAAGGGGAAGTTGCCAGGCCAATTAAGGGCTACCGTGGGAACCAGCATAGAGTCACATCCATCATATGCTACTGGTCGAATAAGTCACAGGACCTGGCTGTATTCAAAAAGGTGGAGACACAGATATGAAGGATGAGTGGCAGATCCCATTGCAGAAGACTCTGGGATGATAGCCATAGTTGTGGCCAGCCAGCTTTGTAAAATACCCACCTTCCTCATCCAGGAAGTTCAGAAACATCCCTCTGCCTCTTTGGGTCTTGAAGATACAAGGTTCCCAGAACCCCTTCCACTTCAGGTCACAACTGCCACTCTAAATGACCTCAACACCAGGCTCTCGGCATGGCCCTCCTGTGCCCACCCTGCATGATGCCCTGAGCTGGCCCACTCTTCCTCGGAGCCCTTGGCTTCCCTGGGTCCTTGCCCACACACATCAGTTCCTCTCCAAGCTCTGAGCACTGCCACCATTTCGGAACGTCCCTGCCACCCTGGCTCACCACCCCTTGCGGCCACCTGTCTGGGCCTAGCCCTCCTGGCAACCATCTCTTCTCAAACACAGAAGCCATTTGGATTCCCTTCCAAACTGGGATTTTCCTGCAGTCACCTAAGGTGTTTGGGGACGAGCGTTTGGCCTCTACTACTGTGCATACTAGAGGTTTGAATCCCTGCTCCGTTGCTAACTGGCAGTTAGGCAAGAGACCAAGCTTCTCTGTGACATAGTGTCCACATCTCCACAGTAGACATAATTCTTGTACCCACTTCACAGAGTTGCAGTGAAGATGAAAGGCAATAATATAAAGGGGAGCAGATGTAGCTCAAGTGGTTGAATGCCTGTTTCCCATATATGAGGTCCTGGGTTCGATTCCCAGTACTTCCTAAAAACAAAACAAACAAATAAACAAACAAACAAACAAAAACCCTCATTGGGGAGTGGCTGTAGCTCAGTGGTTCAGTGCTTGCTTCCCGTGTATGAAGTCCTGGGTTCAATCCCTGGTACCTGCTAAAAATAATAATAATAATATATAATAATATATAGACATGTTGAGTCTACTCAACAACTAAAGGGCAGTTTTCCTGATCTAATTCTTCTTTTCCCAGACCCCAAAGCTGCTTTTTTCAAAGTGCACCTTTTTTTTTCCCCCATATGTGGTCAGTTTTTACATTTGATGCATTTTCACAAAGCAAATATACCCACATAATCAGCGCTCAGATCAAGAACTAGAACATTACCAATAAGTGCCCCTCCCCGAAGAATAACCCCTAACCACTAGCCAAGCATCTGACTCCATAGATTAATCCCAACAGCCACATTGGGTGCCTGAATGTGTCAGGGGAAGCCACTTCTTCTGCACAACTGACAGACAAGATACCTGCAAATCTGCTGGCTTAAGCATCGCTCCCCACCCAGGGCTTGCTCTCTTTTTTTTTAGGTGCTGGGGGTTGAACCCAGGACCTTGTGCATGCAGGGCAGGTGTTCAACCACTGAGCTACACCTGTTCCCCTCTCTTTTTTTTTTAAAGATTTATTTTATTTATTTCTCCCCCCACCCATTGTCTGCTCTCTGTGTGTTCTGTGTCCGCTTGCTCCCTCGGTGGCACCAGGAAACTGCATTTCTTTTTTTGTTGCGTCATCTTGCTGCATCAGCTCTTCATGTGTGCAACACCACTCCTGGGCAGGCTGTGCTTTTTTCACGTGGGGCGGCTGTCTTTGCAGGGTGCACTCCTTGCACGTGGGGCACCCCCACGCGGTGGCACCCCTGCATGGCACGGCGCTCCTTGCGCATGGCAGCTCTATGCATGGGCCAGCTCACCACACGGGTCAAGAGGCCCTGGGAATTGAACCCTGGACCCTCCCATATAGTAGGCAGAGGTTTTATCAGTTGAGCCATGTCTGCTTCCCTCCCCTCTCTTAAAATGCAAATCCACCTTTGTTAGGGTAATATCAAGTTCCTCACTGCACAGAAAAAGTACATACATCTGGTCAACCTGTCCACACCTCCTCCCAGGACAGTAGAATCTTGTCAACCTGCAAAGAAATGCAGAAAGGAAAGTGTGGCCCAAGAAAGGGGACTTCACTGGCTTCACAATTTCACGCCAGGCCAGTTCAGACTTTGAGCACACTTTTTTAATCTAGAGTTTAAGAGACTTAAGAACTCACCCACCCTTCCTCCCCGCCCCCCCCCCCCCCCCCCGGCAACCCTCATAATTACAACAATTCCATCAAGCCCTCCAATCCCTGGAAAAGAAGCAGGTGGCAATAGAAATTAATCCTCCCAGGTTGGCAGGGGTGCGGCCCCACCCTCCTCCCCCAACTCACCTTTTCTAAGTCAGGCCCCAGGAGAGCTTCTGGCACTATGACATCATCATATGTCAGACCTTTGACAAATGAGTGCCCGCAGCTGGAGCCTTTGATAAGCCATTTGCAGGCGTCTGGGAGACATCCACAACGGTCTTGAGAATGCATCCTAGCCCCATCTCAAATTCACATCTTTTCATGTTTTTTTGTTGTTGTTTTTTTGTAAAAGCATGCCATGCGTCCGTTGAAGATTCACATCTTCGAATACTTTTTCTTTTCTCTGACATTTCACCTTTTTTCCCTTATTTTATTTTATTTTTTTTTCTAAGGAAAAGAAAATATTCACTCCAAGGTTCATTTAGTTTCTAGGTAATAACTGTCAGATAGGAACAGAGAGCCGCATACATCCAGCATAAAATAATGGAATTTGTTGAGTGCATTAGACATCCAATAATGGGCACAGCAGACAGTGTTGGAGAGCTGAAGGAAAGCCTCTCTTTGTGGAAGGGAATGCACGCTTTGACAAACAAGACCTAGGGGACATTTGTCAATATGCCCTCTTGTGCCTTCATACATTTGCACATGCAAGTCCCCCCACCCTGGAAAATCTTTCCTTGCCTTTCTCTCCCAGGCCCCACCTCCTCCTCATCACACAAGACTCAATTCCTCTGTAAACTGCAATCCCCTTGAGGGCCGGGCCTGTCCTCTTCGACCTCTGCATTCCCAGCCCCTAAAACTGTTGGAGTCTCTGCCAGCGCCATGAAGTCAGTGCCCCACCTGTGTCTCTGGCCCCTCCCACTTCAGGACAGCCCTCTTCAATTCCAACAGGCTGCTTCTGCACGACTTGACCCAGGTGCTTCCTCTGAACCCACTTTCCCGCACAGGTGGCAGTCTGGGAGCACTAAGGAAAGAAGGCTTTCCCCAGCGGCCCTCAAACCCTACTTGGTGGGAATTGGGTGCATAGAGACTCCAACTACACCAACCCCCCAACACACTGGCCCTACCCTGAATGGGAAAACTGAGGCTGAGGTTCAACATTGGCTTTGAAAGTCCCCCATTGGCATTAAACTTCAATTGCTGGTGGTAGCCTTGCCCCACTCCCCTTCCTGTGTTCCCTGGAAGCATCACCTCCCACATAAATTACTTGTCTTCGAATCCTTGTCTCAAGGTCAAGTTCAAGAGAAGCCAAACCAAGACAGGAACACATAACAGATGCTCAATAAATGATTCTTGAATGAATGAAGAAATGGGTGATCGAATTTTGATGGCACAAATATCAAAAGGAACTCTCTAGGACAGGGGTTAACCAGAGGTCCACAGACCTCCAAGGGGTCCATGGAAAGATTTCAGGGGGTCCGTGAGCTTGAATTGAAAAAATTTAACTTATTATCTTTATTTTTTCTGACCTCCAAAGTTGAGTGCCATAAAACTACCTGAGGCTAGATTCTGAGAGGGGGTCTGTGGTTTTCACCTGACTGGCAGAGGGGTCCATGGAACAAAAAAAGGTTAAGGACCCCTGCTTTAGGACTTTCTGTAGGGTCATGTGTTGGTTTTCTAGAATGGCTGTAATAAAGGATGACAAAACTGGGTGGCTTAAAATGACAGGCATTTAGCCCATCACCATCTGGAGGCCAGAAATCTGAAATCAAGGTATAGGCAGGGTTGGTTCCTTCTGGAAGTTCTGAGGGATAATCCGTTCCATGCCTCTCTCCTGCTTCTGGTGGCTGCTGGCCATCCTTGGCTTTCTCTGGCTTGTAGTCACATCATTCCAATCTCTGACTTTTTTCTTCACATGGCCCTCTTCTTTAGGTGGGTGTCTGTCCCTTATAAAGACACCAGTCATATTGGATTAGGGCCCGCCCTAAACTAGTGTGACCTCTTCTTCAATGACACTTTACATCTTAACTGATTAAAGACCTTATTTCCAAATAAGGTCACGTTCTGAGGTTCCAGTGAACACGCTTTTTTGGGGGGACTCTATTCAACAGATCAGTATTATCCATTTTCACTGACTGTATTGGGTCAAATTCAAAGGCTCCTTGAAATGTTCTCCTTTGCTTTGGACAAAGCAGACAAGGTCACATTCTGCAGGCCTGGGAAGGTGGCATAGCGTGTGGCACTGAGACGGGTCGTGGTGGTACCCGACGTAGACACGAGGGCATTGAGGAAGACAATTTGGTTTGGGGTTGGGGCTGCTGACTGCACTGACTCCCCCTTTTCCCTCTTCTGTCATCTACCACTTTACAGTATCAATTGGGTCTCGGGGTTCTGTTTAAATGAGAAGCTGTGAAAGGCTGTGTGTGCCATCTCTTCACCCAGTGGAAACGTCAGCACGGGAGAGTCTGTCCTCACTGCCAGCTCTCGGCCCTTTTAACTAACTCAAGGGAAAACAAGTGAGGGTGCTGTCAATAGCACGGTCTGATTTTACCGATTGCTTTTTCCCCAATGATCATCTGTCCATTAGACTCTAGCTTGGTTCTAGGAGACCATTTCCTGCCCAGGCTGAAGTGTCTGCCACTTGTAAGGATCAGGCACATTGTCTGGAAGTGTTCAAGTTTATAGGAGACAAAACTGACCATCGACGTCCTTTCTAACTCGAATTCTTGGGAAATTTTAGAATGTCTCCATTTTTAAGAGACTAAAATGTATTTGCCATTCTCATCCCTCTGTGTTTCTGGACAGGATTTCAGAACTGAGATTTTCCTTTTTAGTCTTTTTGGTGGGCAGACGAGGCTGGAATACCTACTTGGCCCACAGGTGGGGAAAGGAACGCAACAAAATAGCTGGTATTCACTGAGGTGTGTCTCCTGTGCTAAGAGCTCTGTGCATATTACATCCTTTAACCCTCGGGCAACCCTGTGGGGCACTATGATTAACTCCACTTGACAAAGGAGGAACGTGAAGGCCAGAGAAATTGCAGAGCCCGCCCAAGCTCATCACCAGGTTAGTAAATGGCAGGGCAGGACACACACCTTGAGCCTGCACTCCAAACCACCACTGCAGCCCTCAATTGAATCAGCATTTCTTGAGCACTGGCTCTTGGTAGGGGCTGGAATAGAACCTTTCCTTGCTTTATCTCGGGTAATCATCCCCTAAACCCTCTTCAGCACCATTTGTCTTAGTTTGGGCTAATGACTGTCAGTGGTCATTAGTGGAGGGCGGACACTGATGGGATTAAATTCTTGGCCATGCAGAGAGAGTGGGGTCCAGTGCCAGAGGAAGCCCTTAAGAGATGCAGGTGCCAGCAGTTGGAAGTCAGGCCTGTGTGCATTGAAGGGAAAGGGTGTGGAGAATATGGGCAGGGTGCCAATCAGACTCAGCATGGTATTATCCCCGTTGTATGGATGAGGAAACTGAAGCTTTCTAATATACGATAGACACCTGTGCGAGCATAGATGAAGACTGTACTAAGCAGAAATCTCTAGACAGCATTATCTCTGCCCTTAAAGGACTTACCTCTTTCATGGAGATCAAAGGGACACCACACACTCAAGGATTAAGCTGTTAGGGAACTGCTGGGTCCCCTGGGGATGCCTCAAAGAAGTCAGAAACAGAGACCATGGACAGTGCTGATGAAGAAATAGGAATAACAAAATTTAAAAGAGAGTTTCCGTCTGTTTGCTGGGATGTGGCAAAACCCAAAATAGAAGAAGAAAATCCCACAGACCTCGATGATAATTTTTTAGAATTCTTTTGATTCATTAAAAAAAAAGAGTCCTGTGCCTAAAGAGTGATCTCCAGGTTTAAGAAAGAAAATTACCTGTAATCAAAAGGCCTTCCAAAAGCCCCAGAATCTTTAAAATGGTATTCTCCATTAAGGAATTTCCTGCTCTCACTTCACATCCTGGGGACCACAAACCCACCTTTGCCCAATCACAGGAAAGTGGAATTGCTTTGAATGAGAACCTTCCCTGGAACTGGTCCTTCTCCCAAAGCAATGACGCTCTCAGTAGAATGCTCCCAGGGAATTTGTTTATCCCAAAAGAAAGAAGCAAATTCAGCTAAAGGAATGGCTCTGGAACCATTAAATTTCCAGACACTTCTTTGATGATTCTTTCAGTGCTATATAGCCAATTGTGGTAGACAGGAGAATGATACCCCCCAAAGATATCCTAATCTCCAGAACCTGAATATGTTATTACAAGGCAAAAGTGACTTCGCAGATGTGATTTAGTTAACAATCTGGAGATGAAGAGATCATCTTGGATTAGCTGGGTGAGCCCAATGTCATCACAGGTATCCTTGTAAGCAGAAGAGGGAGGCAGAAGAGGAGGTCAGAGTGATGGATACCACTTGAGAAGGACTTGACCCACCACTGCTGGCTGTGAAGATAGAGGACAGGACCACGAGTAAAAGAATATGTGTGGTCTCTAGAGCTGGAAAAGGCAAGGGAACAGATTCGGCCCTGGAGCCTGCAGGAGGAACACAGTCCTGCTGACACCTTGATTTTATCCCAGTGAGACCCAGCACGGACTTCTAACCTACAAAACTGTAAGATATCAAAAGCGTGTTGTTGGAAGCCTCAAAGTTTGTGGGCATTTATTACTGCAGCAACACAAAACCAATACACTAAGTTGACAGACTCCTTGTGCAATCTCATCATCAGCTCTTTGAGAGGTCCCAGGGAAATTTATAGCTGGTCCTTACTTCCTGGGGGACAGACAACAGTGGTCCCCAGAAAACATCAAGGCCTAAGAGAATTCCCAGCCCCAGCATTCTCCCGGGAACTAAATGCCAGGGGAATTAGCCAGTAGTTCCCTTCACAGAGATTTACTGAATGTTAGGGGTTGAATCATGTCCCCCAAAAAGATATGTTGAAGTTCTAACCCCTGATACCAGTGAATGTGACCTTATCTGGAAATAAGGTCTTTAATCAGTTAAAATGAGGTCAGACTGGATTAGGGCCCTAATCTGATATGACTGATATCCTTATAAGAAGACAAGAAGAGGGGAAAATGCTAAATGCAAATGAGTTTTTATTGCTAAGAGATTTCAAAGTGAGTTGGGAGGTCATTCAAGAGGTTATGCATATGCTCATCTCAGGAGGATCTCACTGACTGCCACAGTAAACAGTGCCTCAAGCAGGGGTGCTCCCGAGGGCTCTAGAGACATCTGGACACTGCCCGCAGGGCAGGCAACCCCAGGAAATCGGCACCATGTCTGTGGGCCTTGCCTTAAAATATGTGATAACCTATCTCCCCAATGTATCAGAGTTTGGCTCATTTATAATTTTCCTATACGTGGTTCTTCTGCTCCATTTATTCAAACCTATAATTAGCATTATACCCATTAAATATATGTCCTAGAGACTTAAATCTTCTGGTTATTCATATGCCAGTTGAGCCCTGAATCTTAGCAGAATTGTACCCAACACCTACTCTCCAGTTCATCAGACTCACCCAGGACAACTAACAAAAGGATGATGAGGGACAATGCCCATCCCAAAAAAACAGAGTATCTACAAGAGCAAGCAAGACAGTTCTTCCCATCTGCCTCATGGGATCTAAGCCCCCTCTCAATCAGGAACAGAGTGGGCATCACCATCTCCAAATCCTCAAGATCGAGGAACGAACAAACATAAAGTAGAATGCAACTATCGACTAAAGTAGACTTATTATCCTAGTAATGGAAGAACTAGTAACATGGATATAAAGACCATGGTCACCAGAGGTTCTGAGAGGAGGGAAAGGGAAGAAGAGGTGTAACATGGGGCATTTCTGGGACATTGAAATTGTTCTGCATGATACTGCAATGGATACAGGCCATTATGCATTTTGTCATAACCTATAAAATTGTGTGGTGCGAAGTGTAAACTATGGAAACTGTAGCCCATGGTTAGTAGCAAAGTTTCAATATGTGTTCATCAATTGTAACAAATGTACCTAACTAATGAAAGATGTTGTTAGTGGGGGAAGTGTGGGAGGGGGTGGTATGTGGGAATCCCCTATATTTTTGATGTAATGTTTATGTAATCTAAATCTCCTTTAAAATTTTTTTTAATTAAAAAAGAAAAAGAGAAGAGCCGCAGACCTACAGACCCGGAGGGAAGACAGCCATGTGAAGATGGAGACAGAGATTGGAGTGATGCTGCCACAAGCCAAGGAACCCCTGGAGCTACCGGAAGCTGGAAGAAGCAAGGAAGGCTCCTCCCCTAGAGCCTTGGGAGGGAGCTTGGCCCTGCCGACACCTTGACTTTTGACTAGTAGTCCAGAACCAGGAGGGAATAAATCTCTGTTGTCTTAACCCCCACCCTCAGCCCTAGGACACTAAGACACCCAGCTAACCAAGAACTGTATCCCAGCTGTTTCTCATCAACCTCAGATGGCTTTAGTTGCAGGTAGACGCCTAAACCAGTGGTTCCCAACACCTTGTTCAGCTTCAGAACTACTTGGGGGCACTTGCTAAAGAAGTCCAAGGGCTCTCTGCCCTGAGATGCTTCAGCCCAGTCCTTTTGACTGGGAATCTCTGAAGGTGGGGTCTGTGAATCTGTGTGTTTAACAAGCATTTCCAGGGGATTGCGGCACCTGTCTGTGGACCAGGATTTATGAAACACTGTCCTAAACTGCTCAGCTTCAGAGCCTTATGCAGTGCTTTGTCAGCTGCAATATCTAGTCACAGGTGTTTGGATTCCAGACTCTGAGGAGAGCACTGTGTTAACAAGGGGCAGTCAAGGGAATGTAAAACTGAAACCTATGTGGTTTTCACCTGGACGGCCTAGATCTGAAGATTGGTCGCAGAGTTGAAAGTCCATCATGGCAATGAAGGCCTCCGCATCCAAGCTCCATCTCCATCCACCACATTTTCCAGATGCCTGGCCTCAAGCTGATGTCCCACTGCTCCAAGACTGCCATTAACATAAAGACAAACATGGCAATACCCAAGATGATGGGCACTGTTGGTTGGCTCCTCAACAGCCTCTCCCCCTTCTTCTTGGCTGACAGAACCCTGGTTTGGCTGACGGGCAGCCACTGAGCAGGAAAGGTAGCTCCCTCCCCAACCTCAGGAGAGGCTTACTCTAACCCAGACATAGGAATCCTAAACTCCTTTGCTAGTGATCAGGGAAGAAGTGGTTCCATGTCCCAGCTCTGAACAAGGAGTCCTAACTGGAAGGCTGCTGGGCACTTTGGGAAGAGAGTTGTAGCCCCTGATATAAGACAAAGCATTGCAGGAAGAAGGTCTCTTTTGCACTCACTCCCTTCCTGCTTGGGACCCTATTATTAACATAAGGAGACATAAAGTTTGGTGCTGTAACTACTATCTTATGACCATGAGATGACAGATTTAAGGGTTGAAGGGAGCATGCTAAAGACTGCCAAGCAGAAGGATGAAGAAGGGGAGACCTTGGTAAAATCATTGGACAGCTCAACCAGCCTTGTAAAAGCCCTAGCTCCAGACTTCTTGTCATGGGACAGTAAATAATATTTGTACATGATTTATTATTCAGCGTGGCAGTTTGAAAACATGGCCCCCCAGTTTTTTGACATGCCCTCCATCAAGGGCTGGAGTCTATGACTCTTCTCCCCAAATCTGGGCTCTATGACTGAGCAATAGAATGTAGTGGAATTCTCCTTCTTGTCTCTTGGGATGCTTGCTCTTAGGACCCAGATGCCATGCTGGGAGGAAATCTAAGCAGCCTGTGGAGAAGCTCACATGGAGACGAACGAAGGGTCCTGGCCCCCAGCCTGGCTGAGCCCCCAGCTGGCAGTCAGCCCAGCTTGCCAGCCATGTGAGTGAGCCATCTTAGGAAAAGATCCTCTAGCTCCAAACTGAGCTGTCTCACCCAACATCACATGGAGCAGAGACAGGCCTTCCCCACTGAGCTCTATTCAAATTGCAAATTCATGAGCTAAATAAATGATTTTTGTTTTAAGTCACTACATTTTGGGATGTTTTATTACACTTCCATAAGTTACCAGAACACTCTGTCACTTGCAGTTGAACTATGTTCAAGTAGGTGCCGAGTCATTCTATATAGAGCAGGGGTTGGCCAACATTTTCTTTGAAAGACCAGATAGGATTTTGGACTTTGCATGCCATATGGTCTCTGTTGCAACTACTCAACTCTCCCATTGTATCATAGAAGCAGTTCTAGACAATAAATAAAGAGAGGGTGTGGCTGTGTTTCAATAAAACATTATTTATGAAAACAGGGGGTGGGCAGGGTTTGACCCTTGGGCCATAGTTTACCAACCCCTACTGTAGACCTTCTTTCCTTCCTTCCTTCTTTTCTTCTCTCCTTACACATTCGGCCTCCTCCAAAGTCCAACTCATTCTATTAGTCCTCACCCTGATTCTCATGTCATCCCCAAAGAGACCACTGGATCTATCATGTTCATCCATCATGTGTTTTAACCAGCCAGCAGGGAAGTTGAAAAACTCAACTCTCCACTGCACGTTGAACCTGAGGCCTGACCCAAAGGTCTTCCAAAAGCCTGTAGTTTCTCCCAGGGAGTCCAGCTATCATAACCATAAAGGCTCTTCCCCAGGCAAATTGTTACCCCCACTTGACACTCTATTTAGTGGAAAGCCTTTCCCAGAAATAAGTATATTAAAATAAGCTTTGCAGTTTTTACATTAACTGAAATTTGATGCAAATTGATAATAAATTACCTTCCCCCTACTTGTTCATTTGGGAATCACATAAACTAGTTTACAGTTATGTATTATTACATTTCACATTAATATAGCCATAGGAAGCTAGGCTTTGGAGAAATTTGCTTCCTAGAAAACCATCAGAAATCAAGGAGGTAAAAGTGGGATTTGGTGGGATATCTGGCTCTCCTAATATGAGTGTTGTGAAAAGTAAGGCATCAGTGCATCGCTCAAGGCCCAACTAATTCATCAAAAGATCATCATTTGTCTTATTTATCTGGCATAATTTTTCCCATTTCAGGATCTTACATTTTTCCTTTTTTCCTCCCTCCCTTCCTCCCTCCCTTCCTTCCTTCCTCCCTCCCTCCCTCCCTCCCTCCCTCCCTCCCTCCCTCCCTTCCTTCCTTCCTTCCTTCCTTCCTTCCATTAACCTTCACACATATACTTTCAGGACCATTGGCAATGTACTACCTCTGAATTAGAAAACGCCCAAAGTTTACTATCTAATGGATATAAGACAAACTAGACAAAGGTACAAATGGACCAAAGATATCCAGACAATTTCTAAGCATACCTTTGTATCTAAAATATAAGTTCAATGGAAACTTCTATTTAAAAATGATGGATTGAAAACGTATTTACTTCTACATCCTCTTGAAACATCACTAAACAGTAGAAAATGAATTTTTATAAAGACAAAGGCAGAGAAAATGGCAGAGGTGAGAACACGACAGAATTTTTAAATATGGAAAGCAAGTGAATGAGTAGTAACTAAGTTAGCAGACTCAAGAGAGTGAATACTAAACAGGCACTGGGTGGTAGAGGGTTGGGAAGAAAGGGCTATAATCTCCATTTGTGCCATAGAACTTTCCAAATGCCCAGAAACAGATGACACTATATGCCTCTAGAAGTAGAGGTATATGTGGGGCTGAAGATAAAAGAATTGACTGAAAGTTTATTTAGATGACCATTTCAGATTCCCTACTAAATATTACACAGACAAGTCACTGCCCTTCCCATGGGATGTATGGTCCCTAGAAAGCATGAAAACGAAGATCTCTGGACTAAGGATCACCAGTAGAGTTGAAGGTGTGGATGCCATCTGAAAAAGGGTTAAGTGAAATTAACATTCTGAATATCAGGAATACCTGATGTCTTCCTCACTAGCAACTGGAACTGATGACAGAAAGACTTATACCCAGCCTTCAGGTAGGAAACTGGAGTATTCTACTCTGAGGATTCTGGCTGGCCCAAAAAGAAAGGTCTAAAAACTCTGAGACCCACTCATAAATATGAACCAATAGCCAAGGACCAACAGAAGTCTCCACCTTAAAAAAAAAAAGGATGTCGAAATCAAGCAGCAAAAGGCAGCACCTTGGAAGAAATAAAGATTGCACATGGAAAAAAACAGGGGGGAAACTGTCATTAATATTGTCAGAGATAGTGCTTCACGGACAATTACGGGACACTGTAGATCCCCCCAGGGCCCACTGGATGGAACGTGAGAGAGTCTGGGCTATGATGTGGACCATTGACTATGGGGTGCAGTGATGCTCAGAGATGAACTTATCAGGTGCAATGGATGTATCACGATGATGGGAGAGAGTGTTGCTGTGGGGGGAGAGGGGGGCGGGGGCGGTGGGGTTGAATGGGACCTCATATATTTTTTTTAATGTAATTAAAAATAATAATAATAAATAAATATTAAAAAAAATTTTGTCAGAGAAATAAGATCAAAATAGCTAAAATTTATTGAGTGTCTCCTATATAAAGACACTATTCTAAGTCCTTTACATGAATTAACTCATGTAAGCCTCAAGTAGCCCTATAAAGTTGGTATAATTATTATCCCCAATTTAAAGATGAGAAAACTGAAGTCCAAAGAGATTAAGGATGTTATCCAAGATTATGCTATTAGTAGGTTGGATCCAAACCCAAGAAGTCTGACCTAGAATCTGCACCCTAACTACCAAACAATTTTATAGCCCTAAAGTGAAAACAGGACATTATTTTAAAAGAACACTCGGAAAAATTTTAAAAAGAAAAACCAAAAAAAAAAAATGCTCTTGAGAATTAAAAATACTATGGAAGAGATTAAAAAGTCAATAGGATTGTTGTAAGATATACTTGAGAAAAGATCCCAAGAAAAATAGAGCAAAAAAGACAGAGACATGGAAATTAAGAGAGAAGGGATAAGTCCAGGAGTTACACATATGAATCATAGCCTTTCCTGTAAAAATGAAGAAAGAAAATAAAGGAGATTGTTTTAGTTTCTTTGGTTGCTCAAGCAAATGCCATGCAAAGAGTTGGCTTAAACAATGGAAATTCATTAGCTCACAGTTTTAAAGTTAGGAAAAAGTCCAAATCAAGGCATTATCAAGGCAATACTTTCTTCCCAAAGACTGGCATTCTGGGTCTGGCTGCCAGTGATCCTTGGTCCTGGGCTTCTCTGCCACGTGGTAATGCCCATGGCTCTCTCTGTCTGAATTTCATTCTGCTTTATAAAAGACTCCAGTAATAGGATTAAGACCCATCCTGACTGGGTTGGGACACACCTTAACTGAAATAACCTCATCAAAAGATCCTACTTAGGGAATTGGATGTGGCTCAAGCAGTTGGGCTCCCATCTACCAAATAGGAGGTCCAGAGTTCAATGCCCAGGGACTCCTGGTGAAGGCAAGCTGGCCCTTGCAATGAGCTGGCCCACACAGAGTGCCGCCCCACACAGGAATGCTGGCTGATGTGGAGAGCTAGTGCAATAAGATGATGCAACAAAAAGAGACACAGAGGAGAGACAATAAGAGACATATCAGAACAGGGAGTTGAGGTGGTACAGGAGAACAGTTACCTCTCTCCCACTCTAGACGGTCCCAGGATCAGTTCCCAGAGCTATCTAATGAAAACAGAAGCAGACACAGAAGAACACACAGTGAATGGACACAGAAGCAGATAACAGGGGCAGACGAGGGAAAATAAATAAATAAATCTTATTTTAAAAAAGATTCTACTTATAATTGGTTCACACCCATAGGAATGGATGAAATTTAAGAACATGTTTTTCTGGGGCATATACAGCTCTAAACTATCATAAAGATGACTTACTTTCCAAAATTTCAAGAAATTTTCCTAGAACTGAAGAATATGAATTTCCATATCAAAAGGGCTTCCTAAGTACCCAACACAATGGAAATGGAGCTAGACATCATTGTAAAATTTTCAAACATGGGTAAAAAGATCCTAAGAGTTTCCAAAGAGAAAAAAAAATGGATTATGTAAAAAAAAAAAAATGAAGAATCATAATTGTGTTGGAGTTCTCAACAATGACCAGAAGCTAAAAGACAACTGAAAAATACCTGCAAAAGGAGAAAAGAAGATTATTTCTATTCCCAGAAGAAGTGTAAAAATAAATATTAGGAAATATAAAAACATTTGCAACCATGGAGACCTTGAAAATTTACATTCTATGCACCCTTTCTCAGGAAGGTCATGGAGGATGTGCACCATCAGAACAAGGGAGTAAGTCAAAAAACAGGAAGACATGGTGTCTTAGTTTGCCAGGGCTTCTATGACAAATATCACACAGTGGGTTGGCTTTAACAGCAGGAATTTATTGTCTCTCAGTGTTGGGGATTAGAAGTTTACCATCAAGGTATTGGTAGGGTTTGCTCTTTCCAGGAGTCTATAGCATTCAAGCAATCCACTATCATATGGCAAACTCTCTCTCCTAGTGTCTTCTCCTCTGAGTTCTGCTGACTTCTGGCTTCTTCTGATTCACTGCATCCAATTTTTCTTTGCTTATAAGGACTCCAGGCATACGGATTCAGACCCACCCTAATTCAGTTTGGGCTCATCTAAATAGGATTTTCTAATATCCTATTCATAAATGAGTCCTCACCCTAACTAATAATAACATCTTAAAAGATCCTATTTACAAATGGGCTCACACCCTCAGGAATGTGCGCTAAAACTTGAAAATGTCTTTCATGAAATACATGATTCAATTCCCAACATGCATAATCTAGACAACAAGGAGTCTAATATAGAGGGGAAAGCTGGGGGGGCGGGGATTCCAGGAAGATGGTAAACAGAGATTCAGGAGGACAGTGGTACAGCATGAATAGGGAAAAGAAAATTAGATTAGAACAGATTCCAGAAGAGTCCAGAAGTGATGTCTTCAAGAAGAAAGACTTAATAGAATATTTTATGTCTTGATTATCAAAAGGAGATTTAGACAATATGTGGTGGTTTAGGGGTTGAGTTCGCAATAGTAACATTAAGAAAAAATCTCAGTAATCTATTGCTATGCTATAAACCACTCAAAAATGCAGTGGCTTAAAACAACAAATATTTGGCCACAACTATGTGGGTCAACAAATTGCTCTTGACTTAGCTGGGTGATTCTTCTGATGGCCTCACCTGAGGTCACTCATGTGGCCACAGCATCTGGTAGCTCAATTAAGGCTGGATGGTCCAAGATGACCTTATTCATATGTCTAGTGTTTGCCAGGCTGTTGGCTGGGAAGTCTTAAGTTTTTCTCCACATGGCCTCATCAGCAGTATCACTCAGGTTCATTCATTCACATCAGGATCTCAAGGTTCAACCGCATCAAATTTGCTAATATCTGTTAATAGCCTAAAGAAAGCCACCACTACCCTAAATATATCCACATCTAAGCCTCAAACTTATGAATGTAATTTTTTATGGCAAAGGGGATTTTTCAGATGTGATGAAGTTAAGGACCTTAAGACAAAGAGATTATCCTGGATTATCTGGGTAGGCCCCATATAATCACAGCAGTCCTTATAAGAGAGATGAAGGAGGAATCAGAATCAGAGGAGAAGGTGATGTGGTGACAGGAGCAGAGATTGGAGTAATGAGTTTTGAAGTTGGAGGAAAGGGCCACAAGCCAAGGAATACAGGTGGCTACCAAAAACTGGAAAAGTCAAGGAGAGGGCAGAACTGTGAAAGAACACATTTGTGTTGTTTTAAGCCACTAAATTTGCAGTAACTTGTTACAACAGCAACAGGAAACTAAACAATGACCTGTTGGTCAAAGTGAGTTGCACAGCCAAGCTCAGATTCAAGAAATGGAGAAACCATCCAAAAGTTAGAGAAGCAGGAAAGTCACATTGCAAAAGGGTGCGAATTCCAGGAGGAATTGTAGCAGCCCATCTTTGTAAATAATCTACCACATCAGAAAGAGAGAAAATATGACAGTACACTACATGGCTCAGCTGGGAATAGTGTACACACAGTCATAATAATGTGAACATTGAATATCAATCTAACCTCAATTATAATTCAAGTGCTTTAAGAAAAAGTAAGACCGGGAAGGGTGAGTATAGCTGGTGGAGGTGAAAGAGAAATACTCATTTGGCATCCTAGGAAGCCAATAGGTATTAAAAGATAATGCCTAAAACAGAAAAACCAAGAAGCAGCAGTATAACTAAGAGATGAAAATACCCAAAGAGAAAGCCAAAGAAGATGAAGTGGGAGTGGAAATGAGGAGACTTGCCAGAGGTTTCCATTTGCTCATAAAAAGCCTTGTAGAACTATCTCACTGTTTAAACTATATGCACATATACCTTGACAAAAATTGAAACTAGGTATTTTGAAAGAAAGGTGTGCTACCTCTTGTATAACAATACAACCTATCACGGACAACCCAAAGCCAATGCTAAAAGCTAAGGTTTCCCCTCACTAATAAACAAGCAAAAAAAATTTTAAACGGCAATGTTATAGACAAATACATGCAGGTGAGGCTAAAAGCCCTCAAATAGAAATGACAACTCTAAGCTACATGGCCGGGAGGCCAATGAAAGGCCAGCATAATGTTGCCTGATAATTATAATGGTAATTTATACCCAGAACATTTCCACCCATGTGAGAGAATGACCCTCCATTTTACTACATGTTGTATTAATGCCAATCAATATATGTTTGAGGGCTTTATACATTATGGATAATAATATTGGAGCTTTGAGAACCATTCCTCTCGGGGGAGCTACACAAAATCCCGCAGTAGAGAGGAGAACACAGCAGCTGAGCTGAGGGGTGGAGTGTGGTGCAACGAGGGTAGCTAGTACATTTGAAATGGGCAAGCATGGCCTGGATTTGTTCAAGAATAATGCTGCACTGAGAAAATACAACCATGTGAATATGTTGGGGGACTTTGACCAAGTCACTCAGCGTCCATGGTGGCTTTTGTAAAGCAGACATACAAATTACCCAGGCTTGGAGTTGCTGTGAGGATTAGAAAAACTATGTATGGCGTATTCATTTTTAAAATTTTCTATACCACCCTGTGGAAAATTAAATTATCAGTCCTGGTCCTTCGCCTCTCCGTCTCCACATCCTTTTTCATCTAACTTTGTAGTCCATTCTACTTCCCCTGACTTGACATCGGGCTTGGCCATATGCCTTGCTTTGGTCTATGAAAAAGAACTGGAAGGAACAGTATGCCAAATCTGAGCTTAGACTCTGCCATTGTCACCAGAACATGCCCCAAGCTCCTCTGCTGGCACAAGGAGAATGACAGAAATATAGAGTGAACCTGAACCCAATTTGCAGCTGAGAGCCAAGCCCAGCTGAGCCAGTCCAGATCAGCAGAGCCACCCCAACCAACTCACATATGTGCAAAAAATAAATGCTTATTTTCACACCACCAAGATTTTGTGGTTGCTTTTAACACAACAGTAGCTGACCAATACACCCTGCTGGAAACCTCATGGTCAAGCTAAGAGTCTCTTAAGACAAGAAGACCAGAAGCTGGAAGTGAAGGAAGCCAGCTATATGCAGGGGCCAGCCAGAAATTACCTAGACTGATAGGATCTTGGAATAAAGAGATTCCATGTACTGAGCAATTCAGAGTACCTCTTACTATCATTCCCGGGATAGGGGGATAGGGATTTCTTACTCCATAAACAGATGGTTTTATGATATTTAAGTATTTATGTTTTAGGATTTTTTTTCCTTAGCTATGATGGTAGACTGCCCATTTTGCTAAAGGAGAAAGAGAAAGATCAGTGTCTACAATGGGCCTGGAGGGAAAGAAGAATGGTAAATTCCTAGGGCCAGGTACAGTCTAGGCAGTGAGTATAAAAATATGCTGCAAAAAAGGCAGACATTCAGGAGGAGAAAATCAGAGAACACAAGTGGCTCTTCTTACCCAGAGTTGTTTTTCCTCTAAAGATGTTCTTCTCATCCATGGACATCCTCATCACTGCGTGAGGTCCAAGCATGTAATTCTTGTATGCAACCAAAATTTACTTGGTTTTAATTGAAAGAATAATTCAAAAGAATTCCCCTAAACCCTGAACTCCTTGAGTGCAAAAATGTCTTACTCCTCTAAGCATCTCCTGAATCTAGTACAGTGCCTGGCCCATGTTACAGTGATGGATGGCTGAAAGGATGGTTGAGTGCGTGGATCGATAAATGGGTGAATGGATGAACACTCACTTCTTGGAATTTGTGGATGTGTAAACCTATGCAGAATAGAGGTGTTTTCGTTTGGAGATAATCCCCTTGAGCACGCACTTTATCTAAAGTTCTTTAAATCCCTGCGTATTGTAAGCACTCAAAAATCTTCAACATCATCACTCTCATTTCATCACGTTTTGGAGCGTCCCCCTCTAGCTAGTCCCTTAAGAACTTGTTTAAAACAAGTTCTCTGATACCTAGGACCTTCCTCTGTAATGACATGTTAATGCCCTCTTAAAATTGCAACAGTATTCATACCTTTGATTATATGTCATTTCTCAGCCTCGTTAATTTATCTTTTTTTATAGTCTGAATACCAAGGTGTCGACTGGTGCAGGCATGTTACAACCGAGGGCCAGGTGAAATGGATGGTTCCAGAAAACAGCATCTGTGCCAGTGATCCCAGAGTACACTGGAGTCCCCCAGCCAGCCACTCCCAGTCTGGAGCTGCTGGCCACCAGGAGGACAGCGCAGCTGGGAAACACATGCCCTGAATGCATCCTAGGGAGGGTGGCTGCCCCTGGTTTTGTGGATCAGGGGCAGAGTATGTTTTCCCAACGCCAACTGCCTCTGCATGTTTCCCCTTTCCGGCACAGTCCTCACCTATCTGCTGCCCAGGACACTTCTCTCACCACCTCCTAAGTCCTCTCTCCCCAGCCTGATGAGTCTCCTGCCCACCATCTGCCCTCCCTTCTCCTCCCCTCCCACCCCAATCCTTCACCCCAGCACCTACCCCATCCAGGAGAGGAGCCAAGTGCCCGCATGAGTGAGCCACGCAGCAAGATGATGACGCAAGAAAAGAGAGACGAAGGGGAGAGTCAAGGTGAGGTGCAACAGAACAGGAACTGAGGTGGTGCAACTGGCAGGGAACCTCTCTCCACATCAGAGGTCCCCAGGATGGAATCCCAGTGAATCCTAGAGGAGAAAAATGAGAAGAACAAAAGAGAAATAGATACAGAAGATCACACAGCGAATGGACACAGCAAAAAAGAGCAGGGTGGGGGGAAGAGGGAGGAGGAAAAAAAAACAATTCAGGAGAGCTGATGTGGCTCATAGGTTGAGGGCCAGCTTCCCACATATGAGGTCTTCTTTCTGTTCAATCCCCATTCCTGGTACCTCAAAAAAAAAAAAAAAAAAAGATGCCACAGGAATTTCCAGGAGCTGCTGATGGCAGTGTTGCTAATGTGGCCATGAGCATTACCTGTGAATGGTGGGGCACTTATTACTGTTCACTGATTTCAGTTTGATGTGCAGTCACTTCCTGGACTCCCATTGGACTTCTTCAAGGGGCTGCTGCAAGGAACTCTGGGGGTTCCTGGGACAGGCTCGTCCTTCAACAGAGGCTGCAACCCAGAGTGCCACAGAAGCAGCTTCAATATGTGGACCTGTGCCGAGCAAATGGGAAAACATTTTGAAGCCGCAGGCTTCTCCTGAATTAAATATTTACTCATTTCATGCCTCTCCCTCTGTCCACGGAGAATCCAACTCAAACTAAATAACCAAGGAGGTCAGACTTGTGATCTGCACAAAAATCCTTACCCTGCAATTAGAGGAATATTGGGCCCTACGATGAGTGCCAGGCCTGTGGAACTTGGAGGGGGTCCAAAGAAAAGCAGCAGAAATGATGAAGGGGCAAAAAGATAAAGCTAGCAGGAAAAGCTAGAGAGGTGGGGCTGGTTTTGAATGGAAAAGACCGTGGGGGTAGCTTAATTACAGTCTTCAATATCTTCCAGGGCTGGAAAATGTCCACATGGGTCTCCAGTCTCACTGGGGACCCACTGAACCTCTACCGCCACAGGTTGGCTGCCCGCTCTCGCCCAACTCTTTGATCTCCCTCCCTCGTTAATGCAAGCATCTTGAACCCTCACCCCATAATTAGGTTGGTTTATTTCATTTTCACGTATCTGGACAGATCACAGTGCCAATATTACCTTCATTATCAAACACGGACAAAAAGAGAACACGTCAAAGGGCAAGAGAGACACAACTTTCAGTAGAGACACCGCGCTGTTCTCCCCACTCTGCCCTGGGGTCCGCCATCTGGACTGAGGATATTCCCAGCCACGGGGCCTTCAAGAAAGCGGGGCCCTTGTCATATCTTTCTTGTCCAGTCCCACGTTCCCCAGAAGCCAGAACGCTGAGTATTTTCTGTCAGCGTCCACAGAAACGGATCCTGAAATGAGGAGTCCTGCACAAGTGAGTGGGAAAGGGGGAGGGGGTGGGGGAGGGGCCCGCTCTGGTGCGATTTCAGGCCGAGTCCCTGCGGAAGGGAGGGTAACGGCAGCTCGATCCTGCAGGGTTTCTCCAGAGTGTGAGTTACACCTCAGCGTGGTCCCCCCCTCAGGCAAGGGAGCTGGGTCCTCAGGCTCCCACACGGCCAGCCCGGGGCTAGCAAAGGCTGCAGGGCGGGGGGAGGAGGACAGATGTCCACCACCAGGCTCTTCCAGCTCTCTGTGCAGGCAAAGAGGCTCCCAGAGCCTGAGGTCATGCCCCTGAGAAGGACCTGCCGGTGTCGGCTGGAAAAAGCACACTCAAGGGGGTGGGAGTGGGAGTGTGAAAACGGTAAAAAAAAAAAAATGTATCTCTGAGGAAATCTGGGGGCGGATACTGGCATTGTTCCTCCAGGTAACTAATTCATTGTCCCTGCTCAATTCATGTTTGATGACTGACTGACTGTCTGAGCTGTGCCTTATAGGCTCCCAGGAAGTCGCTGGGCTCTCTGGTGGGGGGCGGGCGGGTTGAAGCTCTCTTCAGATGAGGTTGATGAGGGAGTGAGGGCCAAATTCCCTTCCCAGCCCTGGATTGCAGAGGAAGCACTGTGAGGAGGGACGGCGCCTCAAGAGACAGAGACCAAGCATGGCCTTGGTAAAACACAGACAGAGACAAAGTACCGTCCCAGAGGTGGCAATCTGGCAAGCCGGAAGGGAGCCTGCAATTTCCAAAAGCATTTCTCTAGGCTTGGCTGAAAAGTGGGACCCTGCTGCCCCTGGAAATTTGGGCCAAGGACCTTAGGCCCCGTTTGCCACCTCATGGGGTGGCTGTGTGACCTTGGGCAGAGTTTGGCTTCTCTCACACTGACACTTCTGCATCTATTAAAATAAGGAGGGCCATGCTTGCTTCCTGCTCAGCCCTCCTATAAATCTTCTGCTTCTGGAGAACTGGGGGCCCTTGGAAGAGGGAAAATGGCAAGTACCTAGGGCCACAGGTGTATCATTTGTGGCTTGCCTGGGCACGCAGGCCGACAGCAAAGCGGCTTGTTCTGTGTTTGCGGCTCTGAGTGGGCAGAAATTGTCCTGAGGCCATTTTAACAGAAAAGAGCACCCAGGCTTCCTTGCTAAGACGTTATCACCCTCTGTTCTCTGGGCACCCCCGTCTCAGATACATCACCATTAACATTTCGCAGCTCTTGCAGCATTCTTTAATGAAGAACTCTATTTCATCATCGGAAATGCTGCAGAGTTAAAAGCACACGGCTGTGGAAGTCTAAGGCCCCTGGATTTCTTGAGTCACCAGACAATGATCAAATTTATATTTGTCTGCACCCATCCGCCTCTTAGATGGGTGTTTACGGTTCATGTTCGATATAATTCTCTTTGGCTTTCCCCGGCTGCCTGAGACCTAAGTTCTGCTTTGTCCTAGAGCGGTTCGCCCAGGAGGGAGCTGCCTCTCCATGTGGCCTCTGGGGTCGATTCATTTTTCTCCCAATGCCTTAATGAGTGATGATTTCTAGAGACAATCAGATTGGCTGTGCGGGAGATTCAGCTCCATCATTACGACAGCCGGATACATCACAGGCACCATTTTTCAAACCCATGTTTTTCATCACACCGATATGACTTGATTAAACCGTTGTGATATTACATCGGGATATTTGAAAATAGCCTTGAGTGGCCAGCATGTGGGTCTTGTTTCTGATTAATATATTACTGGTATGTGAGGTCCTTTCTCTCATGGGGTTTGAGAGCACAGACTCTGAAGCCAGACTGCTTGGGTCTGAATCAGAACTCTGCCCTTTACTGCTGTGCAACAGTGGGCAAGGTACTCAACTTCTCTGTGCCTCAGATCCCTCATCTAGAAACTAGAAATAGCATGAACACTATTATACTTCCCTCGTAGGGCAGTGGTGAGCATTGAAGGAGTTGATACGGGTAAAGCGTTGAGAACAGGACCTTGCACGTACTAAGAGCTATGCCTGTGTCTTAGTTGCCAGGGCTGCTGTAACAAAGACCACAGACTGGCTGTCTTAAATAACAGAAATTTATTGTCTCAGTTCTGGAAGCAGAAGTCCAAAAGCAAGGTATCAGCAGGGCCATGCTCCTGCTCATGTCTGCAGGGCTCTGGCAGGGCAGGCAATTCGTGGCATTCCTTGGCATCACCCAATCTCCACCTCCATCACATGGCGCGTGCTCTCTCTCTCTCTCTCTCAGCCTGTGTCTAAATTTTCTCTCCTTATAAGGACACCAACCAGAGTAGATCAGGGCCCACCCTAATCCAGTGTGGCCTCCTCTTAACTAACATCATCTTCAAAGAGCCTATTGACCAATAAGTTCATATTCACAGGACTGGAGCTGGGACTTGAAGACATCTTTTTTTTTTTTTTTTGGCAGGGGATAGGGGTATGATTCAATCTGTAACAATTCATTTGCTATTAATATTATTATCATTTGCTTCCTGCCATAGGCCCCTGAGGTAGGGCTGACGTATAAATAAAGAAAGTGAAATTCAAGAAGGATTAAGTAACTTGTCCAAGTGGCAGAGACATGACACCAAAATTTATGTTCAGAATCAAATGTTCTGAATTTGCTGCTACTCTGTGCCTTCTTTCTCCCTTCACCTTCATGTGAAGGTAAATAAAGAAAACATTGCAGGGAGGAAGCAGCACAAAGATAAGTTGGTCAGGCCCTAGACCTTACCCCCTTATCCCCATCAACAAGCCCAAGGAGGAAATGAGACACGTGCTCAGCCCATCAATCAGTCGGCCACTGATCAAGCCTGGGCTCAGCATCATTATATGCCAGGCACTGTGCTAGGGCCCTAAGGCTCTCACAGGCTATCAAGAAAACTGGGCAGAGACACAACGAATCCCATACCCCATAAAGAGGGCCAGAAAAAACACCTGGGCCAAGTGTTAGGGGAAAACAGAGGTCTGAGGAAAAGGGAGGAGCAGGGAATCTGGTCAACATCCTTGGTTCGCCTGGCTCATGTGTCATATCAACCCAGTTTCTGCTCAACAGTGCTGTGTAACAAACATCCCCCAAGTTCTATGGCTTTTAATAACAATCCTTTTTTTTCCTTCACCTGAGCTTGGTTCCAGGCTGCAGGTTGGGCTCAGGACTGTGCCACAGCTCTCTGCTCTCTGGGACCAGCAGCAACTAGCACATGTTCTTCTCACTTCCCATTGACCAAACAAGTCACATGGCCAAGCAACATTAATAACACTGGGAAGCATACTCTGCCTACTCTAAAAAGAGGGCCTGCAAAGCCACATTGGGATATTTATATAATCCTTTTATTGCGATCTACTAAAAAATTGGGAGCAACAATGCAATCTACCATGAACTTCATGGGCAAGACCAAAAAAAGAGCATATTGCAGAGTATATAAGTCCTAAAAGCTGGTCCAGGAAACAGGTATGGCTATTGTATTTATTAGGTGAGAGACAGAGGCTCAACTCAAGTTCCCTCAGACTTAAGCAAAAAAGGGGATGTGTTTGCTATGCAACTGGGAAGTCTGAGGATTTATTGAATTCCACTTTGACTCTATCCGGAGGCCCAAGTGATGTTATCAGGATTCTGGTCCCCTTTCTCCATCCTTCTGTCCTGATTTTCTGTGTAGTGGGAAGTTGGCCTTGTCAGCCCCAGCTTGAGATCACAGAAGATGAAAGATTTTACAGCATTCATATAACAAATCTCAGGAAAGCTGCTGATTGGCCCAGTTGGTGCCATCTACCCATCCTTCAACCAATAGCTATGCCCTTGGAAGAGAATATTCTGTTTGTCTGGCTTAGGAGGGTGATGGCTTAGAGACCCAATGATTGGCAGCCCCCCCAAGACAACTTGGAGTGGAGGAAAAACAGCTCTTCAAAGGAAACCAGGGTATTATTTCAAGACAAGAGAGAGAATGGAGGCCAGGCACTCCTACCGATGCTAATTCAGTAGGCGTTTCTGTTATATCTTGCTGCATAACAAGTCACCCCACAACTTAGTGGCTTAAAATGGCAATTTATTATTTCTCATGATTCTGCGAGTGGGCTGGAGGTGCTTCTGCTGGACTCACCTGGGCTTACTCATATAACTGCTGTCACATGATGTATCCACTGGGACAGGAGAGGCCAAAATTACCTCCTTCACATGTCTGGGAACTTGGCTGCTGGCTGGGGTGCCTGAGTTCTCTTCCACTTGATCTCTTGCCTCCCGGCTGGGCTTCTTTACCACCAGGTGATCTCAGGCTTCCCCAACAGGGTGGAATTGCCAGCTGCAAGGCCTGTTAAGGCCTCATCTCAGAAGTTGTGGCCTCACTTCAGCCATGCTCTTTGGGTCAATGTGTGTCGCAGGGTCAGTCCCGGGTCAAGGGGAGAGGAAATAGACTCTGCCTGTTGATGGGAGGAGAGGCAAAGTCACTTCGCCAAGGACCTGGGGGATGGGAGGATGTTTGGCCGCCATCTCTGCAAACAATCTACCCCAGTAGGTTTGGGGTGGGCTCAAGACTCTGGGCTGTCAAGACTCCCCGGTGATATCCTGGGGCACTGGGGCATACCTTGAAAGGGTGTTAGGATCCTGCCCAAGGCAGTGCTCCCCCTGTCAGACTGCCCCACTCTCCCCTCTTCCCAACTCCACCCTTCCAGGCAAACCACACCTCCTGCAGGAAGCCTTGCTTATCCCTCACCCTCACCCTCAGGGCCACTCCTACAGCCAGTGTTCTAGATGTCCTCAAACAGGTACTGTCGGGTCTTTTCTTGCCTTGTTTTCCACTGTGATCCTTTGAGGCGGACACCTCCCCTCTTAAATGACCAGATCTGCCAATCTTGATGAAACTGCACCCCACCCACCCCTGCCCTGGCCCCACAGCACTAGGCACAGGGCAAGGCCCACGGGAAGTACTTAGCAATGGACACATGGAGAAAGTGGCCATGCCCTGGGATCCTGCCCTGCCTCCAACCCCTCTTAGGACACAAGCCCTGTTCCTGTGGGTTGATGGTTTTCCAGTTCCTTGCTGGGGGAAAAAAAATAATCCAGACTAGGGCGGGGGGAGGGGGAGGAGCAAAGAAGACATGAGTTGATCTATAAAACTCTCCAGGATCCAAATGGAGGGAGTAGAGCCCAGTGGTGCAGCTTTGATTATAAAGAAAAGAAAAGAAAACTGTCACTGTCGCTACAAACCTCCGGCACGCTGATCTCTGGCTGCCTCGCCACGCAGTAAAGCCTGTCCAAGTCCAGCACTTCGCTTGCCTTCTGCAAACTGGCTCTGCTCCGTGGGGCAATGAGATCCAAACCCCAAATGCCCTTCTTCCGTTTCTGGTCCAGTCAGTAGTAGGCAAGCGCATCATATTAGGACTCGCCAGAAGTGGTGTTATCTAATGTGCATTAAGCGTCTCGGCTATTATCTAATGCTCCTTAACGAGGCCAAAATGATATTTGCAATATATTGTTGGGCTCACATAAGAAGGGAACTTGATTTAGGAACCAGCAGGGGCTGCTGCTGGAAACTCTGGAGCCATCCTCCTCATCCTACCCCCACAGTTTCCAGAACATGCCACTGTCAAGTGTCATCTCACTGCTGGGGAGAAACGTAAGTCCTCCTCCCGTGCCATTGAGCCAACTCCAGGGGGGTGTCCTGCCCATTTTTGGAAGGCTCCATCTTCAGAAAAGACTCCACAAAGCCTCAAGACCCTCCTGGCAGGCATCCCATGCACATCTTATCAAAAGAATAAAACGGCCTTATTTCCCTTGGCAGAGGCGCCTGTGACATAACTCCAGAACAAATGCTCCGCTGGAATGCCAGCATGTGGAGTGACTTCCAAACGCATTGCTCACAGGGTCTGCGCTCTCCTCTGCTCCGATCACTGGCGGGTTTGAAATGTATCCATATTCAATGCAGACCACAGCGGTTTCCTTCCCGTCAGCACTCCGCCGACCCCATGGCGGGGAGACAATCCTGCCCTTCTTACGGAGCTGAAAGGCTGGTACTCTGATCCGCTGTTTCCTGAGCAATATCCCTGATATTGAAGTTTCGTCCAGCCACTCAGCAAATGTTGACTGACTGTGTGCTCAGGCGCAAGCCCCAGGGAGAGGTAAGGTGCCAAGAAGAAGTGGATCCTGCCCTCAGGGAGTTCCCTGTCCAGTTAGCTTGACCACTTCTAGACTTCTAGCTTGTGCATCATTGTCCAGTGCTTGCTTGGGAGGGAACTTGTCTCCCTTGCCAGACTCGAGGCTCATTCACATTTTTCTCTTCAGTTCTCTTTGGGCCTCCATTTCACTTTGTGCTTCTCTCTCTATGCGGGTCTCCCTCTCTCTCCCTTTCTCCCTCCTTCTCCTTATCCTCCTTTTCTCTGCCTCTGTCTCACTGCTTCCCCAGTCCTCCTCTTTCTCACCTCCTGGGTTCCTCTTCTTAGTCCTTTGGGGATTTTCTGTCCATTCTTTTAACCTCTCCATCTTTTCATCACTCGATGCCTTCTTACACTAGACAGGATAAGGAACCGAACATGCGCTTTCTTTGGGCTCATTAGCCCCAAAACAGTCCTGTTTGATTTTTTTATTTTAAAAAGAAGTGGCCCACACTTTTCAGAGAGAAAAATAAACAAGATTCAAGCTACAGATTGTTGCAATACCACCGTGTGTGGTCCGCACCAGGTATTTGTCTTCATTCACGAGGGGGCCACAGCAAAAGTGCTCCCGCTGCGCTGCTGTTCACACACACGGAAATTTCTATAGTTCTTCGCAATTTACGGACACATCCATACATAGTACCCCACCCGATCCTCACAATCATCCGATGAGGTAGTTATCATACTTCCATTTTATGGTGGAAGAAACTGAGGCACAAGGAGGTTAAGTTATTAGCCCCAGATCACACTGCTGGTAAATGTTAACCAGCAGGTCAAATTATGGTCTTCTGATGCCAGCCCAGGGGCCCACAAGAACCAGCTCCCTCTTCCAGTGCTCACGAGTACTTGGTGTTTTAGGATATTTTACATCTGGACAATTTATCCGGTTATTATCTGAGGAATGAAAAAAAAACCAGTAACTGATTTTTTTGTTCATATATATACAATATACCCTTCAACATTGCTGCCCTCCAGCAAAAGGCCAGGTCTGCTTGCTTTACTGTTAATAGATCATAGGTTGCCTGTTCCAAAAAGTGATGTGGATTGTCATTAATTGCAGGAAGCTGGGACCTGGGACAATGTCCAGGCCACCTGTGCCAAAGAAATGAAGTCAAGCCCAGTGGCTCACGCTGATTAGTCCATCCAGCCTAAAGAAGACATCAAAAGGCCACATCAAAGGACACCTGATGTGTGTGGCCAAGACTTCTGGCTGTCCCCCAATGTCCTTTAGTAGCAACACCCTGCCTTCCAGCAGGGTACCTGGCCATCTGGAATAAAGACTATATTTCCCAGCTTCCCTTGCAGCTAGCATAGCCCATGTGACTAAGTTCTGACAAGCAGATATAAGCAGAAGGGTCAAGTGGCATATTCTGGAAACTTTTCTTAAGAGAAAGCAGGCACGTACTAACTCTGGTTGGTAGGCCAGAGTTACCTACTCTCAGAGCATATATATGGGGAGGGAGTCTTAAGTCTAGTACCATCCAAACTACATGGGGTAATGACCTGACAAGGAGATTAGGGTGCTGTGGAGGCCCATATAACAGCTATTCACTATTCTGCATATGTGCACATATACATAGATGCATATGTGTATGTATGTGTATATATGTTTCCATACATATTTTTAATATTTTATATGACTTTGTATTTACCAGAATTCAAAAGATTCAAGAGAAGGGATAATGAAGAATCTCCTTCCCAGCCTTCCTCCCAGCCAACCATTTACCTTTCTCTGCCTAGTATCCAGTTTCTTCTTTTTCTTTACAGAGATATTGTGTGTATATACAGGCAAATCTGTAACTGATTCTTGCCACCCCATCCCACCCCCCACATATCCCCTTTATACACAAATGGATGTATTCTATACAAGGGGTTCCACCTCTATATATGCTTGTGGGGGGGGGGACAGTTTGATCCAGGATGGAGGCTTACCTTGGCATCTTCCCCTACCCCCTCCCCAGGGGAGAGGGGGGCCAAGGAGTGATGGTAGGGTGACTCATTGGTATCCACAGAGCCCCAGGCCAGCTGTCCCTGAGCCCATTTTGCTGTTCCCCAAGGAAGATATTCCAAGGGACTCCCAGTCAGCATGGTGACGCTGGCACATGCTGAGACTTGGGCTGCCTCTGACCTGACAGATATTTTGGGGTTTCCTGTCCCAGGCCCAGCAGGTGTGGGTAGTGAGCCCTGCCCCTTAAAGAAGTGACCCCTCCATTCTTCCTGGGCCCAGAGGAGTGGGGCTGAGGGACATGGAGTTCTGGTGGGAGGAGCTGGCTGGCACAGGGTAGGAGGAGGGTCCTATCTCTTGTGTGTGTGTGTTGGGGGCGCTGCCAAAGGTGGTCACAGCCCAGGACAGCTATGGGAGAGGCTAGCCCTTAGCAGAAACCCTGCAGCTCCTGGCCCTTAGCCCCTTTAGCAAACAAGACCTCCCCTTGAGGTGAGCTACCTTCATCCCTGCCCTAAAAAGAAAGAGAATGGAAGGGAGGCCTTGGTTATTTCTGGGGCCCCTTGCAACACATCCAGGACCGTGGTTTGGCTCCGCCACTGGCTGAGTGCCTCCCTTGCATGGGTGCTTTCAAATACGGTGTCCCATTTAACCTGCCCAACCTTACCCCCTGGACAGATAAGAAACCAGGCCACAGCTGGGAGCGACACGCAAGGATGTGTGCGCAGGTCTGCTCTGTCCCAACCCGCGCCATGGTTGGCCCACAGGCAAGGCCCAGACCCAGCTCACTCCTCGGCCCCTGCTTGGCAGGCTTCCGGCAGAACCACAAGAGTCAGCCGCCTGGAAATGGCCAATCGCCAGTAATGCGAGCGAGGCACGGGAGGCCTCGGAACTGTTGATGCTGGACCCTGGGGCGGATTTGCCCACATGCTTGGGGCACCCGAGGCTGGATGGAGGGGGCCGGTCATCTGCCCCACTCTGGTCCTCAGTCGGAGCCGCCTGCTTCTAATGGCCAATGGCGTGGAGAGGCAAGGAGTAGAGTGGGTCACGCGGTTAAGTGTTGTCATAATTCTCTCCCCTGGAGCAATGAACTCTATCTCGCTCCAGTCTGTGTGGGAGGACCGTAATCCAGTTCTCCTTGGAACTCGGAGCACATAGTGACTCCTTTCTCCTTTTGTGGTCAGGAAATGAGTTTTGCTCTGTTTTTCACTTGGGGGCTTATTATGCAATTGCTTAAAATATGCAACGGGACGCAGATATTTATTTGAGGCTGTTGAAATGATGACTCGTTAATGAAAGCAATCTAGTTATGCCATATCGGTGCCCTTTTCAGTTTTGAAAATTATTTTTAAGAAGAAAAGATTGTGTGTGTGTGTGTGTGTGTCTGGGTTTGGGTTTTGTTTTTGTTTAGGGTGTGTGGTTTTACTTAATCTCCCAGACTGTTTAAATGGATTGCAAAGAGGGAAAAAAAATCCAAAAAGTATATGGCTGTGATTTAACAAGATAATTAGCAGCTGCACTTTATAACAAAATCTAAGGCAATTATCACTTCAGGAGGACCCCGAGGAATCCCAGCTGCCAACATCCTGCTTCCTGCCAGAGGGGATGACATCATAACTGCTCCAGACAAAGGGGAGGTGGTTTCTGGTCACTGTGATGTCACTTGCTCCAGCAGACAGTCCCAGACAGCTGGAAGACAGGTGGCTGCTTCCTGGGACATGAGGAAGGAGGGTGGGCTCCAGAAGAATATCAGTTAATTACAGGCCCCAGCCCCCCCACCCTGGCAGTTCCCATTGGGTCACCAAGACGCAAACATGCTTCCTTGGGCTGTTCCCCAAGTTTCTGCAGTACCTTCTTTAAAGAAGTTGAATTGTTCCTCTCCTTCTTCTCTGAAGCCCCATTTCTAGATCCTTATCCAACTAAACTTCAGTAGCTGATTGGGTCTTGATGAGAAGCAAGTTTACCATGTAACCAAAATGTGTCCCTTCAAAGATGAGAACTGCTAAGTTGCATGAGACAGCAAGCCATTGCAAGTTTTTTTTGTTTTTTTTTTAATGCGTTTTCACATCAGGGTTGCTTTCTCTAACCGTGTTGCCAAACTATTTATCAGTCTAGGCTCCTGACCAATTTTTTTTTATCAAAAGCAAGGACCTTCTAGCACACAATATCTTGAAATTGCAGATGGCAAGCTGGAACTTGTCTTTGATGGAATTTTATATGTAAAATTGAGCTTGGCCCTCTCTTTCCATGATCATAAATTCCAGCAAATGTTTCCGTGCACCATACGATAGCCCACAATTGACTAGCCCCACGAATGAATGCTTTTGATGAAGAATGAAGACTTTTGATGGTTTCAGAGGATGGAGAAAGTGGGTCTGAGTTCTTTGCAAACTGTCGGAGTCACAGACCTGCAGACTGAATCTGATCACAGGCAGACAAATGTGGCCCCACGTCACCCACTTCTTGAAGCTATAAAACGGCAGCCAAAGCTCTGTATGTCATAGTGCCAGATGACATTCTTGGGTGCCTGGGTGGTAATCCGTCCTCTGTCCTTTGACAGATAAACCACAAAAAGATGTGTGTTCTCTCTCTCTCCCTCTTTCTCGCTGAAAATCCCAAGTTAAAAACTAAAGGGGAGTAATAGAGTCAGGACACCTTTCATTCTTCCTTACAACCTCAGCTAGAAGGCTTCTTTCTGGGCCACACAGGAAATGAAATGAGACTTGAACCGCCCCCAAGAAAGCCACCATCTCCTGGGCCTCACCGTAGGCTGAGGGACTCTGAACTGGGCAGAGTACTGCAGCTGGGGTGGGGGTGGGGAAGAGGTAAGTGTAGCCCACACAGCAGATCCGTTGGCCTGATGCCATTCTCAGCCTTCTAGAAAGCTTCCTGCTTCCTTTATGGAAAACAGGTGTCCATGTCTCCCTACATTAGGCTGGATGTCAGGCAGGACCCTGGGCTAAGGGAGCTGGTCCCATTGCCTATCGCTGCTTAACCAACAACCCTCCCCCAACCTCAGTGGGATCAACCCCAGGCATTTTAGTATACACACAAATTCTGTGGGTCAGAAATCCACACAAGGCACAACAAGGGTGACTGGCTGCGGCCTCCGCCGGGAAAACTGGAATGGCTGGGGTGACACAGTAGCAGCGGCTGGGAGGCTGGCAACTGGAGGCTCCTTCACTCACACATCTGGCACTTGGACTGAAATGGCTACAAGGCTGGGCTCCGTTGGAACCGTCGACCGCCATGCCTAGACATGGACTCTCCACATGGCTTGAAAGTCCTCCAAGCACGGCAGGCTTTTTCCAGGGCAGCTTGGTGCACCAAGTGTGAGCGTCACAGCAAGCCCGGTGGAAGCTGCATGCTCTTTTATGACCCACCCTTGGAAGCCACCTAGTATTGTTCTTGGAATATTCTATTGGTTGAAGCAGTCACCAGCCCACCCAGATTCGAGGGGAGGAGCCAGAGATTCCACCTCTCAACTGGAAGAATGTCTAGGCATCTCCTGCCATGTTTTAAGACCACCAATGGCCTGACTCCTGTACAGTGCCCATGTTTCACCTGTAGCCAGACTGGAACCCTGGGGCAACATTTTTCCATTCATATGGGTGACATTAGGGCAGTGCTTGGAATGGAGAAGAGAATGGGGAAGTGGGGGAGGCAAAACTTTGGATTACCTTATTTAGATGTTTAATTGTATTCTCTCACTTCTGAGCATCTCTAAAGTTCCCTCTGACCCTCCCCCACCCATGGCTGTTTACTTCCCAAGTAAGTGGGAAAGGGTGAATCACAGACTGGGTGCAGGAAATGTGACCACCCTTGGCAAAGAATGTGGGGATAGAGGCAGAAGGTCCTCCTGGAGAAAGCAGGTTTCTCGGCGGGCCAGGGGTTGGGGCAATCTAGATGGGAGATGCCACGATCAAGTAGGTAGTACAAACCGTCTTCCTTCTTTTTCCACCTTCCAACCTCCAGTGCAGGCTGGGGCAGCCCTGTCCTCCATCCTAGGGCTCCATCCTCAGAAGGGAAGTGTTCCAATGGAAAGCAGTCGAGCATCTGAGATTATGGCCAGAGTTCTTGGCAGGGCGGAAACTCTGGGGTGTTTGTTTTCCACTCCAGGCCCCAGGATGCACCTCGTAAACCTGCCTGGGCCTCTGAACAAAACAGCACGCGGCGTTTGTATAGACCCTTCCCGGGCTGAGTTAGTTAAGAGGAGAGGGCCCTGGAGTCAGAGCTGGGAGGGAGCGGCTGGTCCAGGGATTCTGCCCTCCCTGCCCCCATTTTCCACCTGAGAGAACTGAAGCGCAGAAGAGGTGTGACTCATCCAGGGTCACCAGCCCATCACTGGCTGAGCGGGAACTTGCCGTCTATCCTCTGTCGTTGCCCTGCCATCTGCCCTGGGGCATTTGCCACAGTTAGCTGACTGCCAGGACTCACACCCAGGGGAAAGCCACTTATCACCCGGGCATGGAGGCTAGCTCAGCCAAGCCTCCTTGGCCTCTGGGCAGCTCGTGCCAGCCAGGAGTGCCTTGCCCACCCCCAATCATCCACAAAGCACCCCCCTCCCCAGTCTGCCAGGACCATGGCACCGCAGCCTGCTGTCTGCCCAGCTAATGGCCGAGGCTGCGAGGGACATGAAATGACCGCATCCAAGAATCCCAAATGGATCTCCACAACCATGGCTTTAGGAGTCCACGACCTGGCACGGCTGGCTCCTAGAGAGGTCGCTGGGAGGAGGCCGGGGCAGGGGCCGGCGATCGGAGACAGACAAGCCTCTGTCTCACCCCACCCCCTTCATTCCCAGCCGGATGATGACAATGCTAGGATTCAATTCAAACCCGGCGCAGAAACCTCGTCGGCCGCCAGTCCCCGTGTGTGTCAGCGAAGATAACAGATGTCTTTCACGGAGAAGTAATTGCTTGAAACACAACTGGACAAACCCCCAGGAGGTTGCATTAGAGGGAGGGAGTCTTGCTTTGGGGGGTGGGGGGGGGTTGCTGACCTGGTAGGCCTCCCCCTCGCCAGTTCCCATGATCCTTTGACATCCTAATGAGCTGTGCGGGCCTCACCTTGTGCAGTCCCCAGCCATGCCCACATGCCTCCCCCACCACGTGCCCCCCAAGCCTGAATGGGGCAGTGGGGTGGGGCCTCCTGGACGGAATTTGTTGCTGGAGGAATTCCCCTAGAGGCCTCAGGGGGCTGAGGGAGGAGGAACTGAGGGAAGGACAAGACCCCTTGGGAAATTACCCCCTTCCCAAGCCTGAGAAATGGGTCCGAAGCTAAACGGCTGCCTTGGGCCGAAGCTGGCACCAGTAGGTGTCACTGTAGGAAAGGAGGGGCCCCGTCGGGGGGTGGGGGTGGGCGGGTGCTGTCTGCGGACCGTGCTGGTAAAAATAGAGCTCGCCTGTGTTCCCACTGCCAAGTCGCCAAGCCCGGTGATTTATAAGGCTGGGAGCAGACGTGTGTGTAAATGTTTTTGCGTGCGAGATGTGTAGCCAACCGCGGGACTGGCTTTTTCTAACTTACAAGGAGAGAGCGCGGGAGGGAGGGAAGGGGAGCGAGAGGAGGCAGCCAGGGTGGGAAGCACATGGGCCACTTTTATGTAACACTCCTCTGATACACGCCGCAGTGGGGATTTATGCTCTCTTTGAAGTAAATTGCATCCCGGTGCACCATAGCATGAAAGTTGAGATTTACCATGGCTGGGACCTCCGAGACCCTGCTGGAAGCTAGAATAATTAGCACAGCATTTGGCTGCCTCTCCTCCCGCTCTGCAGGCGGTGACAGGAGTGGCACTAATAGATCTTCCAGGCCTGGGCCCCGTGTGTTTGTCATGGGGTCTGTGGGCTGTAGGCAAAGAGGACCCCGGACAGCAGGGGGTGGGGGAGAAATGGAGCCGGGAAGGGGCAAGATCTACCCCATGGCCGGGGGCAGTGGGACCTGCCCCTGCTGGGGCTGAGTGACAAACCAGCTCACCCCCACAGGCCTCCGCTGCTCCCCTGTCAAAGGGAGGGGCTGGGCTAGAAAGACCGCTCCAGGAACCCAGATGTCCGCCAGGAAGCCTGCTTATAAAACATATTCCAGTGCCAGACTCCAGGCTCGCAACAGGTGAGCATCCTGGGGCGCCTGGCCAGTTTGGGGGTCCCCAGATTGAATCAGTTCCAGCATTCGAGAGTCCTCAGAAGGCAGTGCCCAGGCCCCCCAAAGCCTTTCCACTTTTCTTCCTTCCCGCCCCCCTCCTTCCCTGGGTCCTTTCCCCAGGACCCTGCATTCTCAAAACGCTGGGAAGTGAACTTGATCCACGCATCGCCAACCCCACGGAGAGAGTCCTAACAGTTGCCTCTAACCAGCTGTGTGACCTTGGGTAAGTCCCTGCCCCTCTCTCGACCACAACTTCCTCTTGTGTTTAATAATGGGGATGGTCTTGAAGGGCCTCTGTTAACATTTGGGAATGGATCTGGCTCTTCCCCTCCCGGGCACACTGTCACTGGGCTTTAAGGAGTCGCTAAAGCCTGGAAGGCATGTCCAGTGAGGGGAGTCTAGGCAGCATGATGGGAGGACTGGGGGAGAGGGGCTGCCAGCATGCATGACTCCCTGTAAAGATTTTAAGTGCCTACTCAACCAGGGCTCTGCTGAGGTTGCAATAATGTCATAGGATCAGTTAACTCTCTCACAAAGCACAGCAGCTTTCCAGGATCCCTAGAGACCCCATTTCATATGCAGAAGAAGAAAGCAACACTGGACAGCATTTTCCAAAGCCCTCATTAGACTCTCGAAACGTTCTCTCGAGGTGGGTAATGACGTTGTCCCCATTTTGCATCTGAGGAAACCTAGTCTCTGGGAAATTGGCCCAAGTGAGTTCAACAGGGCGTGATCAAAATTGAGATTTGGAAATCCGATCCACGTATTTGCACATCTCAACTCTGCCCCCCACCAGTTGGGTGAGCTGAGGTCGGGGCGAAACTCTCAAGGCCTAGGTTTTATCATCTGGAAAATAGGCGTTCACTCAACCTGACCAAGCTGTTGCGAGGGCTAAATGAGCTAGCCCATGTGGAATTCTCACAGGGCAGCCTCCTCGTAGGGGGAGCCCGGAAGTGCTCAGCCTGTAATGGGGGAACTGGACTTCTGCTCCAGGCCACTGGCTACAAGCTGCTTTCATCTCCCAAGCTGTGCATGGTGCCTAGCACATGTCAGGCCTGGTAAATATTTGCAGCATTAGGTAAGTATCAGATAAGGCAGCAAGGGCGTGAAAGGCTCTCGGAAGGGAGTCAGGGGCCAGTGCTCTGGAGAGAGTTGAGGAAAAGGGGAGAACCAAGTTAAAAATAAATAAATAAAAAGCTGGGGCTGCATGGATGCTGAGTACCAGAATCAGAAGTGGGGCTGAGGGAAGTGGACTTGGCCCAGTGGTTAGGGCATCCGTCTACCACGTGGGAGGTCCAAGGTTCAAACCCCGGGCCTCCTTGACCCGTGTGGAGCTGGCCCACGGGCGCAGTGCTGATGTGCGCAAGGAGTGCCCTGCCACGCAGGGGTGTCCGCAGCGTAGGGTAGCCCCACGCGCAAGGAGTGCACCCCATAAGGAGAGCCAACCAGCACGAAAGAAAGTGCAGCCTGCCTAAGAATGGCACCGCACACATGGAGAGCTGACACAGCAAGATGACACAACAAAAAGAAACACAGATTCCCATGCCACTGACAACAACAGAAGCAGACAAAGACGACACAGTAAATAGACACAGAGAACAGACAACGCGAGAGGCGGTGGGGAGAGAAATAAATAAATAAATAAATCTTTGAAAAAAAGAAGTGGGGCCGAGGTTCTTGGCAGGAATCCCCAAAGCGCCCTGAACAATCTTTCGGATCAATCACCCAAGACTGGCAACTTGGGAAAAATCTGTCCAATGAAGTGGAACCAGCAGCCAAACCTGCCAAGTGGGCTTCCCGAACTAACCAGCTCCCTCCCCTGCCCCCCACCCCACCCTAAATGGAGACATGGGGGTGGGAGAGAGAAAGTGAAGTGGGGGCTCCCTCTGGTGTCAACCCAGGAGGGGGGGGTGTCTCAGAGTCACCCCCAGCAAGTGACCAAACTCTCCCCCCACTCCAGCTTCTCTGGCCTCAGATTTCTCCCTGAACTGAAAGTAAGGGGCTAGCCCAGCCCCCACTCCCCAACAGTGCCCCCTACAATGCTCCGGGGAACCTGCCTTCTGCCCCAGGGAGGGGCAGGGTCCAGTGAGGAGAACTGCCCCCCATGGGGCCTGAGACTCCCATTTCGAATTACCTCTTGCCCGAGGCACTTCCCTTACTTGGGGTCCTGGCCAGGCCAGGGGACACAGACTTACCCTTACAGAGCACAGCGCCCCAGGCTTCTTGGTCTCCCCTCAAAGATCAGGCATGGATGGATGCATGGACAGATGAACCAACATCCCCAGC
This sequence comes from Dasypus novemcinctus, assembly GCF_030445035.2. Classification (NCBI taxonomy): domain Eukaryota; kingdom Metazoa; phylum Chordata; class Mammalia; order Cingulata; family Dasypodidae; genus Dasypus; species Dasypus novemcinctus. The sequence goes on from NC_080704.1 coordinate 45,381,074, forward strand.
CCCTGCTGGCTTCTTGCTCGTGAGCCATACAGTGCTGCCCAGCGGGAGGGTTTGCCAGTGTCTTGCCTGCTTTCCCCAACCATGGCTCTAAAAAGCTCCCTTTTCTCTGTTCCTCAGAAGACGGCAAACAGCTGTGCAGCCCTCTGAAGGGAACTGTCACATTTCATTAACAGCCGTTCTACACATGTGACATCCTAGAAAGAGGGATGGCTTGGAGATAGGCAGACCCAGGCTGGAAAGCCAGACCCAACACCACTAGGCTGTGTGACCTTGGTCAACCTACAAAACCTCTCTGAATCTGTTTCCTCATCCGTAAAATGGACTCATAATTTTTTCCTCTCAGGGGTGCAAAGGGGAAAGAGATCCTTCCCAAGAAGTAGTTGGCATGTGGGAGAGATTTTCTTTTCTTGCTCAGGAAGTGAAGTAGAGGCAGGGGGAAACAGCTTGGGCATTGGCATCTACAGAGGTCTGGGTTGAAATCTGTGTAATCACTCACTGTGGGGTCATGAGCTGAGGTCAGGTATTCCGAGCCTCAGTCTCCCCATTCATTCAAGGGGATAATAACGCTGACCTTACAGGGTTGCCATGAGGGGTAGAAATATTTTATGTAGTGCTCTCAGCCCACGGTAGGTGCTGACTAAAGGAGAACCATTATTATCTTTCGTGAAAGGTGATGGGAAGACTGAGGCACAGATGACCTCCACAGACAGTAAAACAGTTTGGGGGGCCTAGGTTCCAACATGGCCAGTGACCAGGGCCAGAGGCACCGCCAGGGGAGTCCTTCACCAAACATGCCTAGTCAGGCCTATTGGAAAGAGAATCTTCCAGGCTCCCTGGTGAAAAGGATTTGGCCTGCAGTTGGAGATCGCAGGGCGGGCAGGGACCTGAAAGCTCACTGTGTCCAGTTTTCTTAACCAGGACCCCAGACCCCCTGACTCCAGTCTGGTGTGTGCCCTCCCCCTCCCCCACACACACACCTTCAGGGGGACAGCTCAGGAACGCTGGGGCCACTCGGGGCTTCGAATCCTGGCTCCCCGCAGGGTTCCTTCCGGGTTTCCATTCTGGGAATGCTGATGGCGTCTACCTCAAAGCATGGTTGTGAAGGTGAGACTGTGCCGGCTAGTACAAAGCCCCCAATCAATGTTAGCTGCGATTATGATCCGTTCTTTGCCACATGGAGCTTTGATCTCTTGTAGACCCATTAATCGTGCAGCCCCTTCTTCACGGGATTTGAAAAAAAAAAAACGGCAGCAAATGAAATTCTACCTGAAATCGTCGCTGTAATACTTCTGCTGCCGGGACAAATCAATGGGAGAGGTGGGGGAAACAACCTGGCAGTGAGAGCGCTGGCCCACTCCGAACGAAGAAGGGACATGAATAGAGCTGGATCCATATAATAGCTGGGGAAACGAGGGGAGAGGGGGGTGGGATGCTGGACCCACTGGGGTGGAGGGGGCCTGTTAGGAACCCCCATCGGATAACGGGGTCTCTCCCCACTGGGGAGAGGCACAGAGCCAGCAGGGAGAGGCACTGGGGAGGACGACGCCTCCCGGGGACCACTGAGGCCTGGGTCCTGGCATCTCTCATCAGTGACCCTGCAGTCCAGGCAGTGCGCAGCCAGTCTCTGGCTCTGAGTCTCCCTCCTTCAGGACCGGAGGCCTTCTTGGGTTCACATAACCTGACCCACCACCACCTCTACCTTCTCCGCGGGGTCGAGGAGCTGCCCTATCCATGAGGCTGGTGAGCACAGACAGCAGACCTGACTTTGTCACCCTCTGCCTCTCTCAGACCTTCCCACAGCCCTTTTCTGGGCATCGAATTTAACCAAAAAGGGAGGGGCTTGGCCCAGATCGTGGCTTGGAAAGCTGTCTTGGAGGGGCCCCAGGGGGGCCGGAGGGGGGCCAGTGAAGGTCAGGTGCAGGCCTCCACCCTGCTTCTCCCAGAGTACGCCCACCATCAGCTGATTGGGGGGGGGGGCGCGCTTCCAGGAAAACATGAGTTCATTTAGCAAGAGGGCCCCATGTCTTCAAATTCAAGAATGCATCCTGTCCCAGAGTAAACTGTCTCCTGCTAACCCCTCCCCCACTGAGGGTTGCTGCTGTCCTAGGAGGTGCCGAGGACAGGCAGGGGAAGCTGTTTTGGCCCCTGTCCAGGGATCCAGAAAGAGAGAGCCAAGCCCGGAGGGCTTGCTGATCCTCCTTTCTGAGCAGCCACTGGGCCTCTGGCGGCACAGTTTAGCCCCCAGCAAGGGCTGGCTGGACACAATGCCTTGGCCCAGTGCCTGCCTTTGGGAGCCAAACCCAACAGTCTCCTCGGCTTCCGGGCTTGTGCCAGCACACTCCTTGCCAGGGGAGGTGACCGGCGGGCTCTGGGCGCTCCAGGAGGCTGTCTCCCTTCTCCCTGCAAGGCAGCTGGAAGTCACGTTCCAGGATCCAGCCTGGCGCATTCCTGTCGGCACGGCATGCCGCAAGGCGTGATGGCCAACGAAGGGTATAGGAGCATGGCAGCCCTGCGTAGGGGGAGGCCTGCCTGAGCCCACCCAGTGACCATCAGGAAGTGGCCCGTGAGCAGCCATGCCCCCACCCAGTCTCTGAGGTCTCCAGAGACTGCATGGGGGTGCATCTCTGAGAGTTTCCTAACAGCACATTTTGTCAGGGGCAGGGAAGAACATTAGTGTGTTAGGAAGTTGGGGTGGGATTTTCCTGGAAGAGGAAACCAGGTCTCAGAAAGGATGGCCAGGGGACTTCTAGCCTATGATATACTTTTGTGTTCAGCTGACTCATGGGATGCTACTCTGAAGTCCTTGGTGACTTGGCTTGTTCAAGGCCCTCCAAGTTAGGGCCCCTGCCTGCTCTTCCACTTGGACATCTGGCCTCTCCCCACCATGCAGCTCGCATTCCAACCCCTCTGGGGTTCATGGACAATCTGGAGGTCATGAGCAGTCAGGCAATCTCCTGCCTGCCACTGTGCCTTTGCACATGCCATTCCCCCAAATGGAATGACCAGCCACCATTCCCCCTCCTACTTTCAGCCTTACCAGACTTCTAAACCCAGTTTCCCTTTCTTCTTAAGGCCTTCTCTGATCCGCTCCAGAGTGAGTTTCTCATCCCTTCCTCTGTCTCCCCAGTATCTTACACACATACCCATGCATGTTGCTCATGGCAATTATCATATATTTTGAGGAATTTCTCTTTGGTCTGCATTACTGAACTGTGAACTCCTTGATATAAATTCTAAATTTATATGCCTGTATATTTGCACAGCTGTATGTATTTTTGTCTCGCCTATAATGGTTTCTTAGACCTTACGCCAGGGGTTCTTAACCTTTTTTGTTCCATAGACCCCTTTGCCAGTCAGATGAAAACCACAGACCCTTTCTCAGAATGTAGTGGCAGAATGGATGAGCATAAGCAATTTTTCAAAATATGTAACAACTGCGATGTGATATGAAATGAATATTACTGTAATTTATTGCATACATTAGTAAGTGAAGGAAATGCTAGGTTTCAGTTAGAGGTCAGAGAAAACAAAGATAATAAGTTGGTTTTTTTCAATTCAAGCTCATGGACCCCCTGAAATCTTTGGTCCATGGACCCCTGGTTAAGGACCCCTGCTTTACACCCAAAGAACAAGCAACAAAAGAAAAATTAGATAAATGGGACCTCATCAAAATTATAAACTTTTGCCCTTCAAAGAACTTTATCATGAAAGTAAAACTAACTCTTTCTGCCATCTTGGAGCCTGTGGAGGCCTGCTGGGAAAAGGACTTCTAATCGGCAAATACATCTGGAAGGCTGTGGTCCAAAGCCACTTTTGCTGGCTATAAGCAGGGGCTTCAGAGCCAGAGGGAGCATACAGCCCTTCTTAAAATTGAAGGTGTTTATGCCCGAGATGAAAGTGAATTCTATTTGGGCAAGAGATGTGCTCATGTGTACAAAGCAAAAAACAACACAGTGATTCCTGGCGGCAAACCTAACAGAACCAGAGCAATCTGGGGAAAGGTAACTCATGCTCATGGAAATAGTGGCATGGTTCATGCTACGTTCCGAAGCAACCTTCCAGTGAAGGCCCTTGGAAACTGAATCCATGTGATGATGTACCCCTCAAGGATTTTAACTTATTGGAAAGTAATAAATAAAATTGTGGATTTTTCTCTTGTGAAAAAAAAAAGAAAGAAAGTAAAACTAGAACCTACACAATGGGAGAAAATATTTGGAAACCACATATCTGATGAGGGTTTAATATCCAGATTATTTAAAGAAATCCTTCAACTTCACAACAAAAAGTCAAACAACCCAATTAAAAGATGGGCAAAAGACTTGAACGGACACCTCTCCAAAGAAGAGATGCAAATGACCAAAAAAACACATGAAAAGATGTTTAACATTATTAGCCATTAGGGAAATATAAATCAAAACCACAATTAGCTACCATTTCACACCCACTAGAATGGCTCCTATTAAAAAAAAATTATAAGTGTTGAAGAGGGTGCAGAGAAACAGAATACTCATTCATTGCGGACCCTGTGGAAAGCAGTTTGGTGGTTGATCAGAAAGTTAGCATAGAATGACCAAAGGACATGGCAATCCCACTTCTAGGTATATACCCAAAGGAATTGAAATTGGGAACTCAAACAGATGTTTGCACACCGATGTTCATAGCAGCATTATTCACAATTGCCAAAAGATGGAAGCAATCCAAGTGTCCATCCACAGATGAATGGATAAACAAAATGTGGGATATACATACAATGGAATATTATTCAGCTGTAAAAAGGAATGAAGTTCTATTATTAATACATGTGACAATATGGATGAACCTTGATGACATCATGTTGGGTGAAATAAGTCAGACACAAAGGACAAACATTGTATGATCGCACTGATATGTAATAATTAGGATAAGCAAACTCACAGAGTCAGAATCTAGAATATCGGTTACCTGGGATGGGGTGGGCATTCTGAATAGGGATTTAAGGCTTAAAATGCCCAGAGTTCCTATCTGGAATGATGGAAATGTTTTGGTCATGGGTGGTGGTGGTGGTAGCACAACACTGTGAATGTGATTAACAGAACTGAAATATAGATCTGAATGTGGTTAAAAGGGGAAATGTTAGGTTGTATATATGGTAATAGAATTAAAAGTTTTTTAAAGATCCATGAAACTGCACTACACAAACAGTGAACCCTAAGTTAAACCTTGGACTCTAGTTACTAGTACAGTTATAAAAATGTGCTTTTCTCTATTGTAACAAAAGTTCCACACCAATGCAAGGTGTTAATAATAGTATGGTATATGGAAATCCTGTATTTTATGCATGATTGTTCTGGAAATTTCTCTAATAAATTTTTTTTTCATTATTTGAGATAACATCAGGAATAAGGATAACCGATATATACCACTGGCTTCTTCTGTGCCCAATTCCCAACAGGTATTTCCTGCAAAAACTCTGCCAGGTGGGTTCTATGACTCCATTTCAAAAATGAGGAAACTGAGGCTCAGAAAGGCTAGCAATCCTGCTGGGTTCCCACTACTAGTCAAGCTAAGGCAGGATGCAATCATCATTCTTTCAGATTCTCGATCCCAGCATTTTTACTGCTGCCCAGTTAAACACCATATGGCTTCCTTAAGGTCTGACCCAGTTCTGTACCTCCAGCACCTGCCACTTGATGTGCCATCGATGCTTGGGAAGTGGCTAGCCCAGGCAAGGGGACAGAACAGCCTGACAGTGATTCCCAATGAGAGGTCTTTGCTGCTCAAAGTGTGGTCTTGGGACCATCAGTGTCAGTATCACTTGGGAGCTGGGATGGACTCTCAAGCTCCAAGACTCATGGAATCAGAATCTGCATTTTGACAGGATCCCCAAGGGATTCGTGTGCACTTTAAAGTTTCTGGATTTAAGGCACCCGTTTCCATGAGCTTCTAGCAGAGGAAGTGACAGAACAGAAGAAACCGGTATCTGGAAAAGAAAAAAAAAAAGCATTTCCAAGCCTTCTCACCACACCAGCTAAAATTTAAAATTTCATTTCTCATTTCCACTTCTACTTTGCTAACTCCTTTCACAGTAATTTATTAGATATAAAAATTATCCCCTCAAATTTTTACTATTTTTTTCCCCTTTCTTTGACATCTTCAGCTTTAGGAATTAAAAGCTAATGTCGGGGGAAAGCGGACGTGGCTCGAATGATAGAGCATCCGCCTACCATATGGAGGGTCCAGGGTTCAATACCAGCACCTCCTTACCCACGTGGTGAGCCAGCCTATGTGCAGAGCTGACGCATGCAAGGAGTGCCGTGCCACACAGGGACACCCCCAAGCAGGGGCACCCCATGTGCAAGCAGTGCACCCTGCAAGGAGAGCTGCCCTGCATGAAAAAAGTGCAGCCTGCCCAGGAGTGGTGCTGCACACACGGAGAGCTGACACAGCAAGATGAGGCAACAAAAAAGAGATGCAGTTTCCCAGTGCCACCGAGGGTGCGAGTGGACACAGAAGAACACACAGCGTGTGGACACAGAGAGCAGACAATGGCAGGAAGGGGAGAGAATAAATAAAATAAATCTTTAAAAACTAAAAAAAAAAAAGCTAATGTTGGGGGTGGCTGTAGCTCAAACAGTTGAGCACCTGCTTCCCACATACAAGGTCCTGGGTTCGATCCCCTGTACCTCCTAAAAACAAAACAAACAACAGACAAATGAAAAAACCAACTTGGGCGAACGATGCAGATCAGTGGTTGTGCACCAACTTCCCACATATGAGGTCCCAGGTTCGATTCCTGACCCCAGTACCTAAAAAAAAAAAAAAAGTGAAGTCATGGAAAACTGCTTGACCTTATCTACAAAAGCTGAACATACACATACCCTTAATTCCACTCCTGGGTATACATCCAACAGAAATGCATTACATATATCCAGCAAAAGTCAGGGAGTAGGATGTCCATAGCAAAGCTAAGCTACCCCAAAGTCCATCAACAGCGAGATGAATAAAATACATGGGGGAGCAGCCACACAGTGAAATGCTACTCAGCGATGAGAATGAACAAACTAACTCCACGCAGCAAGATGGATAATTCTCGCCATCATAACATTGTACCAAAGAAGTAAGGTCCCCAAGAGCATAAGCTTTCCAGCTGCATTTATATAAGGTTCAAAGATAGGCCAAGCTATTCTGTGGTGTCATCAGGCTACCACCCTTCAGGGAAGCTGTGACAGACAGAGCATGAGAGGGCTCAGGGGAGGAGGGGTCTTGGTCATATCCTGGGCTCTGGTCTGGGTGCTCTTAACACAGGTGCTTTCAGTCTGTAAAAATTTATCAAGTTATACACTTGGGATATGTGCACTTCTCTGAATGTAGGTTATACTTCAATAAAAAGTTTGGGGGAGAAAAAACCCTCTAATGTTGCCGAATGGCCTAAATTCTATGAATATGCAATAAACCTGCAGCATAAGAATTTTGTCCTGCAATTTGCCGCTGACTTTGAGTTCGGGAGGCGTCAGGGTAACAAAGCACCTCAGAGAGAGTGTTTGACAGGAAGCATTAGCTGCCCCCCAGGAGCCTCAAAAACCTGATGGGTTTTCTCCTGCTCAAAATTAAAAACCTGCCCACAAAACTGCCAAGGAAGGGAGAATGCATCCACGGCCCTCATTCTGCAACGTTATTAACGGTGGACCTTGAACACAGTGGGGAGTGGGACTTGTCTACAGCTGCTGGCTGGACACCAGGTTCCCTTTCCCGGATCACGAGGCTGCGGCTTATTTATCTTTACCCGCTCCCCGCCCCCCCCCCCACCTCGCTTCCCCCTCCCACACACAGCCTTACCCACAAAGGCACACGAGCGTCTATTGCTCAACGAAAGGTTGCCTCTGGCTCTGGAGAGGGTAATCACAATATCTAACTCGGATTCTGTACTTACTGTTTTAGTTTCCTGGTTGCTAAAGCAAATGCCATGCAATGGGTTAGCTAGCTTCAACAATGGGAATTTACTGGCTCACGGTTTTGAGGCTAGGCAGAGATCTTAACTCAGGGAGTCAGCAAGACACTACTTCCTCCCAGAAGACTGTGGAGCTCTGGAGCCGATCTTTGGTCCTGGGCTCCTCTGCCCCATGGCAATGCACGTGGAGGCCTTGCCGGGCTTCTCCCTTCTCTTTTGGATTCCGTTGACTTCCAGCTTCTGACTGCTCCTTCTCTAAGGCTTTCTCTCTCTCTCTGTGACCTTCCCTATAAAACCTTCAGTAATAGGATTGAGACCCGGCAGCGGACTTGGCCCAGAGGTTAGGGCGTCCTTCTACCACATGGGAGGTCCGCGGTTCAAGCCCCGGGCCTCCCTGACCCGTGTGGAGCTGGCCCATGCGCAGTGCTGATGCGTGCAAGGAGTGCCCTGCCACACAGGGGTGTCCGCGGCGTAGGGGAGCCCCACGCGCAAGGAGTGCACCCATAAGGAAAGCTGCCCAGCGCGAAAGAAATAAAATAAAATTTTAAAAAAGGATTGAGACCCATCCTGACTGAGCTGGACTGCACCTTAACTGAAGTCACCTCATCAAAACGTCCTATTTACAAGGTTTCACACCCACAGGAATGGACAGTTTAGGAATGTGTTTTTCTGGGGCACATAGCTCCAAACCATCACATACACTTTATCTCATTGAATCCTCACCACCACCCTGTGACGTGAGAGCTGGTATCATCCCACTTTACAGATGAGACTGGGAGGGATTAAGACACAGTGTACTGTGGCATCCAGGTAGGGAATTTATTTGATCCACAGATTGTGTGCTTTGTTTCTAAACTTAGACACCTTGGAAATTGTGTTGTCTAAGCCCCCAACTTTACAAATGTGGCTGCCGGGTAAAGTTGCCAGGTTTTGCAAATTAAAATACAGGATGTCCAGTTAAAGCTGAACTTCAGATAAAGTGAATAATTGTTTGGCATAAGTATGTCCCTTGCAGTCTTTGGGATATACTTTTACTTTAAAAAGCTTTTTTTAAAAAGTTACTTGTCATTTATCTGCCATTCAACTGTACTGGAACACCCTATATTTTTCTGGCACCACTACCACTGGGACCCAAGGTAGTCAAGTGACATATGAAGCCACACGGATGATTTGTCAGAGCCAGGAGCCTGCGTTCAGGGCCCCCCGACTCCTCATTCAGTGCTCTTTCACCTGCTGCAGCTTCCTCCTGAACCCTCTCCCATTCCATGTATTTACAACCAAACCATCACTTTCCCCAAACGAGCAATCCTCCTAAATTCTGGTGGCTGCCAATGATGCCAACCACTCACCACATCCTGAGGCTCCCATCAGCACTCTTATCTCTGAAGATCTCTGGCCCTTCATGTCCACCAGCATCTGGATAGAGTACATGGTGCCTGGGGACACTGGCTAACCTCGGAAACACATACATCTTCTCATCCCAACAAGAGTGCAAACTCCTCAATGTTGGGGACCACATGTCCCGTTTCCCCTGCCATGCTAAGCCAGGCTCGCCTTGTGGAGACCCCACAGGGTTCTGAGCCGGGACCACTTCAGCCCCATCCTCAGGGTCAGCCCAGCTTTAGGCTGTGGGAGCATGGACCCCTCCTCGGGGAAGCCTGGGGGCACCTGAAATGATAGCCTGATGTCTCCGCCTTGCCGCAGCTTCCTCTTTGACCTAGAACCCTGGTTCCAGGAATGAGATGCCCCAGTTATCTTCTGCTGCATAACAAGCCACGCCAAAACCCAGAGGCTTAAAACAGCCACCATTATTTATTTTGTTCATTAACCTGCACTTTGGGCAGACTCAGTGGGGAAGACGCATCCCTGCTCCATGTGGCATCATCCAGGGTGTTTCGACCAGGGGCTGGAAGGCTCACTTCCAAGATGATTCACTCACATGGCTGGCAAGTCAGGGCTGGTTTTGAGCTGGGAGCTCAGCCAGAGCCCTGATTTCCCTCCACGTGAGCCTCTGGATGTAGCCTGGGCTTTCTCACAGCATGGTGGCTGGATTCCAACCATCAGCATCTCAAGAGAAAGAGCCAGGTGGTAGTTGGATCACCTTTTAGGACCTAGCCTCGGTACCTGCACAGAGTCACTTCTGCCATACTCTTTTAGTCAATGCAATCTCAAAGACCCACCCAGGTTCCAAGGGGGGGGGGGTGACATACACTTTATCTATTGATGGGGACTATCGAGATTCTGAAGAGCATGTGGGACTGAAAATAGTATTGTGGCCATTTGCGGAAAATACAGTCACCCGAACAGGGCTTATTACCTGGGACCGAACTTGAACCATTTAACCAAGGCCAAAGTAAGACCTTTGGAGACCCTTGACTTTGAAAATGTTACAACACAACTTTCCCAGGTGCTGACTAGGAACTCAAGAAAGTATTTGCTGAAAAGTTAAATTCCCGAGGCAGCTGCAAAACAACACGTTTAGTAGGAGATCTTTTATATAAAAACACATTCACAAAAACTAAAGTATGTGTTTCTGTAAGACAGATATGCGTGTGGACATGCATTTTTTAAATGTCTTAGCAAAGAGGCATCCAAAAAGATCACAGGGGTCATACCTGATAAAGAGACTTGGATTGGGGACCCCAGGAATAAAAAAGGGGACTCTGACTTGATTTGCATAGCTTGGATAATTTACCATGGAAATATACCATTGTGTTAATTAGGTAATTAGAAATAGAAAGGAAAAAATCGAGGAAAGGAGGGAGGGAAGGTAAAAGAAAGAAATATGCAAGTGCTTTCAGTTGCTGTTGAATAAAAAGCCAACTCCTGCATGTGGCAGAAGTGAGAGGGGGGCTCCTTCCCAGTGGGGGCAGGCTGCAATGGAGAAAGTGGGATTTAACCCAAACCCAAAAGTACAGGTAGAATTTTTTTTTTAAGATTTATTTATTTATTTCTCTCCCCTCCCCTCCCCCCCACCCCAGTTGTCTGTTCTCTGTGTCCATTGCTGCGTCTTCTTTGTCCGCTTCTGTTGTCAGCGGCAAGGGAATCTGTGTTTCTTTTTGCTGCGTCATCTTGTGGTGTCAGCTCTCCCTGTGGCTGGCGCCATTCCTGGGCAGGCTGAACTTTCTTTTGCACTGGGCGGCTCTCCTTACGGGGCACACCTCTTGCGCGTGGGGCTCCCCTACACAGGGGACACCCCAGCATGGCACGGCACTCCTTGCGCGCATCAGCACTGCGCATGGGCTGGCTCCACACCAGTCAAGGAAGCCCGGGGTTTGAACCACGGACCTCCCATGTGGTAGACGGACGCCATAACCGCTGGGCCAAGTCCGCCACCCTGTAGAATTTAGTATGAGCAAAGATATGGTGGCAGGAAGCTCCAGTGACCCTTGGGAGTGGTGATGGGTGGGGAAACTGGGCTGTGTTAGGGGGTTAACACTGAAGCTAGGGAGGTATAGGGTCTTTCTATCCAGCTATGGTGCTCCATCTCTATACAATAGCCAGAGATGAACTATGCATAGGTTTGAGCAAAGACAGGAAGTGATAAAGTACCCTGTGATGTTTCTTCTGGAAGATGTCAATGGCAGGAAGGCCCAGTAGGCTAGGGGTGGGGGAAGGAATTCTGCTAAACAAAGATCATGATGACTTGGAGGTCAGCACAGAGCAGCTCTCACACTAAAGGAGCTCAATAAATATTTGTCCTCAACCATGACTGGATATGGTGGAATAGCTTCCCTGTTTGTGAACCCAATGACTGGGTAGAAATGGTGTGATCGCTAAGCGAAGACAGGGAGATGAGAGGATAGTCTAGTTTGACAGGGAAAGAAGTAAGTATAAATTCATATGTGTTGAGTTTGATGTGAGCACAGAGTGTCCAGAAGGCACTTTGGAGATGATTGCCAAATTTGGGTGAATATCTAGAGAAAATGCCCTAGTTTAATTTCCCCCAGAGGCAGACTTAAGACAAGGATTTATGTGCTAGTGGTTCATGAGGAGGTGGAAACTCTAGAAGAGTGCAGAAGTGAGACAGGGCAGAGAAAGAAGCCAAAAAAGGCTGAGTTTTTAAGTGAGTTTCTACTGTGGGCAACTGGGGTTCAATCCTGGTGGGGATCTCTGGGAGATGTAGAACACACCTCACCTCAGAGCTATCCCACCAGAGAGGCAGGGAGCTGGGTTATTTACACACTGATGCCTATCCATCACTGATGGAGGGCTGCCCTGAGGGGCATTTATTCCTTGGCATTCCCAGGTTGCTGTGCAACCAAGCAGACTGAGAAGGCTCTGGTGGCCAAAGAAAACCCTCAAGCAAGGAGATGCAGATTCTGGCACTTGTAAAGCAGGTATCCATGCGTGGAAACTGAATGGAAATGATACATTTTTAGTCCCTGTTATGTGCCAGGCCCATCCCTAGATAGTTACAAATATGATCACGTACCATCTTCACAAGGACCATTTTAAAGAAGAGAAAACAGTCTCAGAGGAGAAATGTAACAGCTCTAGGTGGCAGATCCTTGACACCCACTCGGCTAAAGGGACCAACCCAGAGGGCAAGGGTCTGTAGGGCACTGGTGGGGTTTGGAGGCTTCCAGCCCCATGAAGACCAACAGAATGAGCTCCTCTTAGAAGAGCCATAGTAACAATGACATATTTAACTTTCTGTGCCTGTCACGAAAGACCAAGTTAGAAGAGAATGCCAAAACCCTGCTATCAGAAGTTGGCAGGACTTAGTGATAGGCAATCAAAGATCCAAAAGGAAATGAAGCATGGAGGTAGCACTGGTATAGACAGGGATGGGAAATCTCTTTAACAGCACCTCACCTTGAAAATGGGAACATTTCCCCAAGTGAACTCACTTTGTGGGGTTCACCTAGGGGTTGTCCCCCAGCTGATCTTACTGCTAGGAAGATGACAACTACCAAAGGGCAGGGTAGAGTGGATGGAAAGTTGGGTTTTCTCAACCACCTCAAGGACAAAAATAAAGGAAAGTAATTGATCGATGTCACATGAAGGCAAAGAATTGTTTTTTTGAAAAATTGTAGTTAATGGCTGGGAAAATATGGACCAACAATTTTTTTGAAAAGCTCAGTTAATGCTAAACAAATTATTAATCATTAACAGCAGTTGCTAAACAGGCCTGCTCAGGCAGATGAAAGGAAATGGGGTTGAGAAGACTGTGGAAAGGGGAGGCAATCAACTGTCTTCAGGATGTGTGAGGTTATTAGTTATTTTCCGGTAATGTGGTGATTATTAGTGAGGCGGGGGAGGGGGCGTGTGAAGAGGGAAGGGTGATCAGATCAGAGTTATCTGGCCTTACGGGCTGAATCATGTAGCCCACCAAAAAGACACATTCAACTCCTAATCCCAAGCACTTGTGAATGTGACCTTCTTTGGAAATAGGGTCTTTGGAGGTATCATCAATTTAAGAAGAGCTCAGGCTGGAGTAAGGTGGGCCTTTATAAGAGAACAGAGATGGAGATTCAGCACTGCAACCGACAGGGAAGAAGGCCCTAGATCCCATGACAAGCGTCCTTAGAAGAGAAGGAGAGGAGACGCCGGCACACAAGAGAAGGCCATGTGAAGCCGGAGGCAGGGGTTGGAGTGAGGCGTCCACAGGCCAGGGAACGCCCAGGATGGCCAACAGCCACCAGAAGCGAGGAGAGAGGCGGGGAACCGATTCTCCCTCAGTGCCTCCAGAAGGAATCGACTCAGCCTACACCTTGACTTCAGACTTCCGGAGCCTTCCGAACGGTGAGAGAATCGATTCTTGTTGCTTGGAGGCAACCAGTTGGTGGCACTTTGTTAGCCCTAGAAAACTAACATACCTGGAAAGCTTTCCCAAAATACAGGTAGCTCATGCTTCCCCCTCGCCCCAACTGTAGCAAATCTCTCAGAATGATCTCTGTCATGTATATTCACTTTGGTGTCTGAGATCTGTTGGCCTGCAGTCTTGTCAGAACTCCCGTGTTCGTAGGCTGAAAGAGGGCCTCCCCGGACCTCCCCTTTTTGTAAAACAAAGAGCTAGCAGAGATTCCTTCCTCAGGTGTGGTCCCTCTGACCAGAGCCCAGGTGAGACTGTGAAGCTCCCGAGAAAGAGACTGAGATGGCCTCGTTTGTCGTGGTCCCCCAGCCCCTGCGCAGTACCCAGCACGTAGTCAGAAGCTTGGTGGCCGTAGGCACGATGCCGGAACAAACCCTCCCCTCAATGGAGCGACCCCTTCTAGGCACTTCCTCAAAGTCAGATAGATTCCTGAAGGGGCCTTGGCATCTCACCTACATAGATGGGAATCTGCAAAAGGGAAAGCACCCTTTCAGGGGCAGCAGGAGATTGGGCCCAATGACCTCCTGAGAAAAAAATATTAGTCCTTTTAGTCACAAAAAGCAGCAAGAGCTAACTGGGGGCATTCCACGCTGTGGCCACTGTGGCCGCTGTGGCCGTCGTGGCCTGAGCTCCCTCGGGAAGGGCTGCTTCAGAAGATGCCAACCAGGCTGACCTGGTCCCGGGCCCCAGGTGATTTACAGCCACCTCCACACACACACACTCACTCATTCTGTCCACTGACTGAATCTGGGCTAAAGCCCATAAAAATAGGCAACAGCTATTGGCAAATTCATTAATTAGGATTCTGTTTGTACTTTTATTGTGAAGGGAAATCATTTGTCAGCTTAAAGTCAGACCTGGTGCCCGATGAGAACTGTTATCCTAAGAAGGTATCGACGGATGCTCTTACATGGTGTTCCCTCTCTCGCTCCATCTCTGCCAACCTGCCCCTCCTCCACCTCAGTCAGAGAAAAACTCCTGTTTCTCTGCATGAAACACCACACAGGGCCTGGATGGCGGCTTTGTGTGAGCCTCCTTTCCCACAGGCTCACCGCCTCCACCTCTTACCTGCCAACCTAACTCCAATTTCATTCAGACGGAGGGTAGCCATGGATGAGCAGAACCCTCCGAACTCCAGAGGGTGAGCCTTGATGAGTCAAAGCCGGCTGTGGTAATTCCATTTCCTGTCCCAGCGTCACAATTCTGACCAGTGAGGGATGAGAGGAAGTCTGCTGGGGCTCTTTACAACGGATACGAGAAAGGGGCGTTCTCTGATCAAGCCTCGAAACTTGCATCGGTCCCTCTCATGAAAAGGGAGGTAAGCCACAGAGTCAACATCAACGTGCTGAGGGTGGCAGAGCTGAAAGGGGACGAGAACCTGGCTCCTTGGTGGCATCAACAAACAGTCAATTACCAAGCCCAGAACTTCCCTACCTCCTGGCTTCTCAGGTACAGGGGATAATCTCTCTCTTGTCTATGCCATTCTGAGTGGGCTATTTGTTTTTAGAGCTGAAAGCTTCTACTCTAGCTGCAAACGTCCTGCTACATTTTAGTCACCCAAAACTAAAACTCACTCCAAATGCCCCCTTTCAGGGCTGGCAATGCCCCTTCTCGAGATACTATATGCGCCTCTCCATCTTCAGACTCTGTCTACATTCCAGTCACCCTGTCTTGGCTGGGATAGAGCCCAAGACCTTCCTGCAAACCCCTTGCCCCTCAGCCCATCTTTCTATCAGTGGTGGAAACACTGCCCCCCAACACTACCAAAAAAATTTCAGGAAGATTTAGGGGAAAATGTACAGAAACAATATACATATACACATAAGCACACAACACACACATAAAGATCTCCTTCCATAAAATCGGGATTGTTGTCGTAAACTGAGGAACAATTCACCTGCTAAGAACCACAAGGCCAAGGTCAGACCTCTGGGTAGTGACCAGGTCCTTTGGAGACTGTGAAGTCCCTCCTAGTATCCTCAGACACAGAACCAGCAGGGCAGGCCAGCTGGGCAATGGCCCAGGGCACCCGTCTATATTAAAGGGTCCAAAATACCACTGGAATAAATAGAAATACCCATGCCAGTAGACTCAAGTTTCCACACACTCCCACCAGAGTAAACAGCAGCCTTATATGGAAATTTTAAAAACACTCCTGGCTGGCTTTGACCCCTCCCTTTGGATATTTTTGCAATCCACACATATAGTTGCAATCAGCTACAACTCTAAAACCAAATAAAGCATGGTGTCATTTTCCTATTTGCCACAGACAATGATTTGTTTTATTACATAATTTATATAATTGAACCCCTCAATATGCCCCCCCTAAAAATGGCCTGGCTCTAGAAATTATCAAAGAAAGTAGATGTAAAGAAAAGAACCAGCAAAACTGTAAAATGTTTAGCTGGTTTTTGTTGGTTTGGTTGGTTGGTTTTGTTTTTTGTTTTGTTTTGTTTTTAGACCATTAACTTTTTTTAGCCAGGGGAGGTAAATGAGTGAGTAAATCTGTCTGTGAATAAAATGTGTCAATTAATAGGCTTGGCAGAGTCTGTTTTTTGTCCCCACCCACCCAGGCCCCAGCCCCCAGTATCCTTTCTCCCTTTGTTCTATGCTAAGAGAATCAGCAATTTTACCTGGGCACATGACCACCCAGAACAAAGAATGCCTTTCCCAGGTTCTCTTGCAGCTAGGAATGACCATGTGAATAAGTACTGGCCACTGAGATATAGAAGTATCATGTGGCAGTTCTGGGAGCCTTCCTTTAAAAATAGCTGGTGGGTACCTTCTGCTGCTCCTTCTTGATCCTTTCCTGCTTTCTACTGGTTGGAATGCAGACATGCTAACTGGAGCTCTGGCAACCATCTTGGACCATGAGGTGACCTGGGGAATGGAGGCCATGTACCTTGCCCTTTCTAATCCCCCTCATCTCTCCCCTTGATTATAAACCAGGCTTAGTGACTCCCTTTTAATCAACAGAATATGGTGGATGTGATGCTGTGTGACTTCGAAGGTTGGGTCATGAAAGGTGATATGGTTTCTACCTGGTTCCCTCCCTTGGACGCTAATTCTTGGAACCCAGTGGTCATGTTGGAAGGAAGGCCAGCAGCCATTTGGCAGGGTCATGTAGAGGCCTGACTGACAAGCCCAGCTACGGACCAAGCTGACAGCCAGGTCAACCTCCAGGCTTGTGAGTGGGTGGGCCTTCCGATAACCCTGCTCCCAGTTTCAAGCCACCTCAGCTGACACCCAGTAGAACAGAGATGGACCGTCCCTGTGAGCCCTACCCAAACTGTAGCTCTGTGAGCAAAATTCATGTTGTCATTCTATTTTTTTTTAAGATTTATTTATTTATTTATTTCTCTCCCCTTCCCCTCCCCCACCCCGGTTGTCTGTTCTCTGTGTCTATTTGCTGCATCATCTTCTTTGTCCGCTTCTGTGGTTGTCAGCGGCATGGGAATCTGTGTTTCTTTTTGTTGTGTCATCTTGCTGTGTCAGCTCTCCGTGTGTGCGGCACCATTCCTGGGCAGGCTGCACTTTCTTTCGCGCTGGGCGGCTCTCCTTACAGGGTGCACTCCTTGCGCGTGGGGCTCCCCTACGCGGGGGCACCCCTGCGTGGCAGGGCACTCCTTGCGCACATCAGCACTGCACATGGGCCAGCTCCACACGGGTCAAGGAGGACCGGGATTTGAACCGCGGACCTCCCATGTGGTAGGTGGACGCCCTAACCACTGGGCCAAGCCTGCCGCCTGTCATTCATTTAAGTCACAAAGTCTGGGAACAGCTGGCTATGTAGCAAGTGAGAATGGCAACAGCCACCTGCTCTGCCCCACCAGCCAACATGCCAGCTTGTATGGGTACCCTGTGACCACTGAGGCCTCTGGAAAGTTCCAACCTCATTGTAGTGGACTCCTGAGTAGAAGGCAGGGGGCCCAGGACCACAGCTGGGCTGGAGGGCTAAAGGAGACACAGGTTGGAACGGACAAGTCTCCAAAGGGGGAGAGGGGACAGAGGAAGCCCACTGCCCCTTCCCACCTGACAGTTCTATTCACAGCACACACACACATACACACACACAGGAGAAGATGAGCCTCAGACCAGAATCCCAGCCCTGATGGCCACAGGCAGCCCTGCTCATGCCCCATCTTGACACCTGAAGGTTTTCCTTCTACAGCTCACCTGAGGCGACCCGAATTTCATGTCATTAAGGTGGGTGACATTGCCTAGGCAGACCCTGACCTTTCTGGAAGGATTTTTCTGAATGACGTGCAGAGCCCCAGGAGCAGTAAGACGGGGATGAGACACTGCCCGAGAGACTTCCGTGGTGGGAGAATCACGTTGACTCTCTGCTAAGAGTCAGACATCCCTCCCGGAAAGAAAGAAAAAAGGAGGGAGCGGGGGAGAGAGGAGACCACGGGCCATTGTCGCTGTTGATGACACAGGGGACAGCTTTCTCTGGGTGCATCCTCAACAGCATGTTCCCATGCAGGGACGAACTGTGGGCAGCGTGACTGGGGGACATTTCCTGGGAAAGCCCCATCCTTGCATCTCTCCCCAGCAACCGACCCTCGTGGATGTTCAACACTGCCCTCTCATGCCATGATCAAGTGTGAATTTTCCCAGGGGCAGCGCCCCCTCCCTCCACATTGGAGCCTTCGTTGGACTCAGGGTGGCTGGGAGAACTCTCTGGCCAGGGCACAGGAGAGGGCACATCTGAACATAACTGCCCGACTTCCCCTGCATCTGTTTCCTGAAGCTTCAGGCCAGCCCGCCCTCCTCCATTCTAATAGCCTGGCTGATCATTGGTGCCTGCGGCTTACAGCTGCCAACATCTGCAGATCTATCTTCTGGGCTGCCTTTGTGCTTTGATTCTAAGTGTATTTGTATCTGATTGCCCACCTCCCACCCCCAATTCCTTAGGGAGAAGGAAAGGGAAGGGAGGGTGGGAGGGAGAGATGAAGGAGGGAAGGCGGAAGGAGCTGTATTGCAGGACTCAAAGACGGCCTCACCTCCCTACCCCATCTCCTCATGTCTTCTCGGTGTTTCTTCTCTCACCCCCTTAAGGGCACTGTGCAGGAACCCCTTAGCTACCCTGCTGCCATCTGCCCCTGTTTTGAGCAAAGTCTTGGAAAAGCTGCCCTGCAGCCAACAGAATCAATATTTCCACATTAGGGCCCCAGCTTGCCGAGCATTTCTTCATCATGTATTTTCATTCACCAAAGTCCCCATCAAGATTCATGCCACAATTGTGGGTGAGGCCCTGTGCTAGGTACAGGGGCACATCATTGAGCAAGGAGCCTATAATCTTCCAGAGGGTGAGGGCGGGGCCAGGTGACAAGAAAATAAATGAACAAATGGCAGGTGGTAGATGGTCTGCAATGAAGAACCAAAAGACGGTGCCATGGTGAAATGACTGGGGAGCTCCTTTAGATGAGTTGTCCGGGAAGGCCTCCCTCAGGCACCCTGTAAGCTGAGATATGAAAGGCCCAAAAGAGTCAGGCATGGGAGGACTGGCTGGAAGGTTCTTCCAAGCAGAGGAAACAACACGTGCAAAGGCCCTGTGGCGGGAATGAGCTTGGCGTGTGGAAGACCAACGGGTCTGAAGTTGCCCTGGAGAATGATAGATGATCTCAGAGAGCTCGGCAGGGGCCAGATCACATAGGTGCTTGGTAGAACCCCAAGAAGGAGTTTGGGTTTAGGGAGGGGAGGTGACCCAAGCAGATTTCTATTTTAAAGGCTCTCTCTGCCCACACAATACCTAATCATTATAAAGGAGAAAAGAGTAACGGAGTAGAGAAACCTTACCTAAATGCCCAAAGTTACCGTCACAAGGAGTGGGACAAATGACATGATGTGCCTCCTGACGTGATGCCAAGAGAAGGACCCAGCATCGCTTCAGTGGCACTGCCACCAACAGTACGTAACATGAATGAACTCACTGGGAAATGCCAACCAAAGTCAACCTAAGGGACAGTCTATAAAATCACCAGCCTGGACTCTTCAAAAGTGTTTATGTCAAGAGAGACCAAGACTTGTTAAGGAGCTCTGCCAGCTTAAAGGCACAAGCGAACAGCAACTGAATACAATGTGCCAGATTGGGCTGGGTCCTAGACTGGAAAAATATTGTTCTCTTTTGCTCTAAAAGGCATGAGGGGGGATAACTGGTGAAATGTGAATTAGCTCTATCAGGTAATAGTGATGAATCAATGTTAATTTCTTGATTTGGATTAACTACATTTGCTTTTTAAGAGAAGGTTCTTGTATATGTGTGTGTTTGGAAACACCCCCCGAAATATTTAAGGGTAAAGGAACAGCAGGTCTATAATTTATTCTCAAAAGTTTCAGGAAATAAAAATGGGGGAGCAGAGGGAATGATGAGACAAATTGGTAAAATGTGAACCTTTGGCGACTTGGGGCAAAGGGCTTACAGGAACTCTTGGTGCTATTTTTGCAACTTTTCAAGGTTGAAATTATTTCCAAATGAAGCATTTATAAAGTAAAAATTAAAAGAATCACTCCAGCAGCTGGGTGGAGTATAAATATTGGGAAGGGGGTGGGGGGCGGATAGTGGCCAAGCAGTGGGGGGGGGGGGGGAGGCGGAAAGTGGCGGCCAATGGCCTAGGGGACCCTGCCAGGAGGGGACAGGGGTCAAGGTTTTCAGACTGCAGGGAAATCAGGACCCAACGGGTTTCTGTCTTAGGAAGGCCACTCAGTCCCCCACTGTCCCCCTCACAAGGGGCCCAGCTAGGGCCAGCCCAGAGGCTCCAGTGACCTTCCCCGGCAGCCACGCTGAAAAGCCACCAGCCGCGAAAGCCCAGCAAGGCAGGCGCTTAGCTGCGGGAAGCAGGTCAGCAAAGGGAGGGGCCGGCCGTGGCGTCTCGTCACCTGCACCCCTAGTGTCCCCTGCTGCCCCTCGCCCCCTTGGCCAGCCTCAGGCCCTCAGGCCAGGGCTGGATTCTGAAAGAATAAAGGCACCGGCTTCCTGGGGGCCGGCCCCGCCTCGGCCTGGGAGGACGCGTGGCGCAGCCAACAAGGCTGTCTAAACAAGCAGGGCTTTAACTGCACACCAGGCGCCACACTCATTAAACCCGGGGCCAGCCGCGGGCCTAATCTGATGGGGCCGCCTCCAGACGCCCGGTTCCTGCAGGTGGACGGGCGCGCCTCCGTCCCGGGCACGTCTCGGTGAATGCCGGGTGGTCCTGTGATTCGGGACAAATGTGCCGGCTGCTCGAGGACAGAAAAGCCTCCTTCTCCCACCCTTCTTCATCGTGCACATAAACAAACAGTGCTGTCAGGAAGGACGGAGAGAGGCTGACACGCCGCACGTGACTGCCTTTGGGAAGGGAGCTTTGGCCTAGCGGTCCACCATTTGACACCCACAGCCCACTTGGCTGGAAGAGAGGCATTCGGGGATGGCAGAAAAAGGCCCGAGTGGAGCCGCGGTGATAGATTTCTATCAGCAGGCCCCTAGGAGAGCCGGTTCCTTTATTCTTTGGAACTCTTTCACGGAGACGGTCGAAGCCGGTGACTCAGACGCTCCAGAATTCAGAGCAGCCGGGGCTGTGGGTCTGGGTGGTGGTGTCGGCCTGTGTGTTGGGCCCGGTCCCTGGAACCCAGCCAGCTGGGAGGCTGGGAGACGGGAGGTTTGCAGGCTCATAAAAAGAAATCGCTTGTTCCGCTGCCAGACTGGAGACCACGCCAGGTTCTGCAGAGAAAGAAAGAAGCAAGGCGCTGCTGGTGCCGGGCCGTTCACGCCCAAGACAGTGGCATCCTGCTGGGCGGGAGGCCGGCGGAGCCTCTCACTGTGGCCGAGATCCCGCTGCGTCTTCGGGCGGGCAGCAGCCAGGGACAGGTGAGGAAACTGGGGCACTGGGAGACAGAAAAACTGGCCCTGAGACCTGCCCCCACTAAGGCCTGGCCCCCACACTTCCCCCAGGGCATCAAGGCCTCTGGGACACTCGGGGACCCGCAGGAACGATGGCCCACACCTTTCGAGTTAGCCCCCAGCCCCTCAAAAGTAAGAGTTCAGCGTTTTGCCCAGGCTGGGGCCAGCCTAAGATGTTTCCTCGTTTTTCCGAATCTCTACTCTCATGCTGAAATGGCACAGCGTGGAGCAGTGTTTCTCAAACTAGCTATGACGTTTAACCAGTTTGGGTTTTGTTAGTCTGCGTTCTAATTAATTTCCATTCCGTCTTGGGCCAAAGCTTTTGTAAAGTCTGGTAAAGGGGATTTGTTAGAAAAAATGAAATGAAAAAGAAACACCAGAGGCAAGCCACGAGCCCAAACTTTTATCCTTTAGATGTAGCAGACAGAGCCACGAAAGCTCTATCTAGTTCCTACAAAAGTTTCTAAACACTTGCTCCCAATTTCAGTACTATCTCATCAGGGGCAGCTGCCAGACAGTTCAGGGACTGGCCTTGGACCATGGACCCCACTTTGAGAAGGGGTGGGATGACATCAAGGCCAAAGCACGCAGATTCTAATCCCACCTTTGCCACTAACTGCGTGGCTGCCCCCTTTAAGCCACCCTGCCTCATTTGTCCCTAGTAGATGCACAAATTTACCCACACTACAGTCAGATGTGCAAAGGAAAATGTCAGATCTTTACTTTGCTTAGGGCTTCTCTGTTCTGTTCTTTCTCAGCATGGAAGGATGGGGGGGGATGATCACATTTTCATTGTATCGAGTATGTCAAGTCCAGTGCAACAGTTTAAATGGTCCCTTTAGGCAAATGCGCAGTCTCAGATTTCTACCTGGCTGCCCCTCTTCTCTTCCAGTCGGCGTTTGGGTGTCTGGAGGAGGAGAACAGAGCTTATGCCAGCGCTTTTCAGCTTTTTATGTGCACACAAATCCCCAAGGATCTTGTTAAAATGCAGATGCTGATTCAGCAGGTCTGGGGTGGGGCCCGAGCTTCTGCATTCCTCATGAGCTCCCTGATGATGCCAAAGCTCTGGTCCTCAGTCCACACTTTGAGTAGCAAGGGCTTCTGGGACCTTACGCTGGGAGAGGACTCAGCTCCTGGGACCCTACAGCACCCCCCTGGAAGCTTCCAGTTTCCTCCAGCGGAAGGGCCGGTCTCGGCTGCCCCTAGCATGGCAAATGCTGAAGTGTGTCTGGCTCTCCCTGAACCTCAGGGTGAAGCTGGAGAGTTCCTGGTCCCCCTGTCTGGTGCCCCATGGCACCTGGCCAGTTCTGCTCCCTCGGCGATCTTTGGTGCTGTGGAAAACTTGGGGACTCGATGACATCTCCCATATGGACACTGGCCTAGACCCAGTGGCCCTCAAACCAGCTCAGGGACCCAAGGGCACCGCTGGGCACTATCGCTGGCACCCAGGGACCATAAGCAGCTCTGCTAACCACACTGTGCTACCCGCTGAGTTTTCTTTAGTGTGGTGTCCAGCACACGGTGCAGTCTCCAAAACTGCATCTTCCCAGACGCTCAAATATAAAGAGAAGCAAACATACCACAGCCCGAGGCTTAGCCCCTCTCACTTGTCCAGTGTACTACCCCCTGCGAAATTCCAGAGTAGGCGATCAGAGCCCCTTCTGATTAATTCCCTTACTGTGCCCCCCGTCCCAGTTCCAGCTCCAACTCTATTCTCCCACAGTCCCCCAAAACCAGAAGAAATAGCCTCACCGCCATTTCTCTCCCTGTCTGGTTGGAACTTGCCTCTTGTTGCATTAAGCAGGAACTAAAGGAATTTAGAAAACATTTTTCTCTCTGGACAACGCCTGACTCTCAACCCTCTTATCTTCCTATGGATGCAACCAAGAGCTAATTTGACCAAAGCGCAGCAATCACTTTCTTGGTGATGGCCAAAGAGCCTTTGGAAGTACATATGAAAATACTCCAAAAAATTATCCCGGCTACATGCCAAATGAAGGAGTCTCTCGTTAGCCCCAAGAAGTGATGAAAGAGCCATTCTTGGGGAAATGGAGCACAATGACTACAGCCGGGGCCTCAGATGATTCCCTCACCCCACAGGTAATGAGTGGGCACCTACTGTAGGCCAGGCACCAAGTGAGGGGCTGGGGCTGCAGAGAGCCACTTCACCCAAGGTCATGTCCCTCCCAGGTGCTGGCACCCAGCAAATGATCAGTGTAAGGGGATCCGAGGGAGACAACTCTGATGGGCCATCAGAGTCCTGGAGCTCCTTTGGGGGTGGGCAGCCAAGGCTGCCGTTGCTCTTTGTCACAGCTTGGCTTCTCTCTCAGCCACTCTCCTCCAGGTAAAGATCCCCAAGGCAGTGCTTAGCAAACACCCTGCACATTAAATGGCATCTCAGAGAACCCAACCCGCAATGCCCCCCAGTCCCTGGGAGACAGACGGGGAGATGGGAAAGCACCATATAACTTACCTGGGCCTATTCTAGAAAAGAGCAGGGCCATGAGGCTGTGCCTGGGACAGATGTCACCCCTTCCACAGCAATTGCTGGCAGAAGCGGAAACTGCTCTCCAGGGATGGCAGGAAAAGCAGAAGGGGAGGAACAGGAAGTACAGGGAGTGGGCAAAAAACTGACTTGGGAACCAGGAGACTAAGTTCCCATCCAGGCCGGGCAGGGGGCCCTCTCTCTGGGCCTGCATGTGCAGTTGTGGATTGGGCAATCTGGGAGGCCTTCTTGCTCTGATAGCCAGACCTGTGCCCGGCTGTGTCTGGCCCATAAGCGTCATGGATGAGGCCCAGAGAGCTGAGAAAGCTCAGGGAACATGACCTTCTCCTTTTCAGACAGGTCAGGGGGATTCTGCTTCCTTCAATATCTAGAGAATCCCAAACCTAGTACACACCCCAGATTCTGGCAGGCGACACCAAGCGTCCGCGGCTGGGTGCACTCAGGCTCTGGGCCAAGGAGGCCCAGGCTCCACTCAGGGAAAGCCAGCCTGGGAGGGAACCTGTATGCTAATTAGCATGCAGCTTGCTGAGGTCTTGATGATGTGTCAACCCTGGGCTGGCTGTCCTACACCAAGAAGGGGAGAGGAAAGGATGCTCGGACAGGCAGCGGGCCACCGCCACCACCTGGGCCTCCGTTTCCTCACCTGTGAGGGGTCGTCCTCCATCCCAAGACGTAAATGGTTCGCCACTCACTGTGGAATACAATTAGAGATACAAGAAGCTGTCCACATGGCCCACAAACTCCACGTTGCAATCCTACCATGGCCTGCTTTTCCCCTGGCAAGGGGCCGCCTCACCTGAAGAACTCCCCCCCACCCCTACCACCACCTCGTGTCTCAGGAGGGAGGCCCGGGATCACTCCCAGTGTACCAAGAGCCAATTCTGCTGAAAAGTAAAGGGGGAGGCCCTTCTCTAAATATTTTCTCTCCTGGTTTCGCTGGAGATGGTCACAGCCGGTCAGGGGGGCTCGGAACCAGGCCTTGCCAAGAGCCGCCCGAGGACCGCCTTTGTGAGGAAAACGCAAGGAACAGGGCTGGCCGGCTCCCAGGCTGCAAAGGGACAAGGCCCACCCTCCCTTTCCTGGGCTCGAGCCAGGGCACCCACTGGGGCTGGGAAGGAGTCTTCAGGCCAGGCAGACCCCAGTAAACAGCCTGCAGCCCTCCAGGCAGCTGCCGCGTGTTTGTTTTCACAGCTGCTCCTCTCGCTCTGCCGTTCCAGTGAGCAAAGGAATCTGTTTGTCTGAGAAAAAGAATGTGGCCAAGAGGCAGGAGGCGGCCCCAGGCAGCCCAGGCAGCCCCAGCAGTGACAGCGTTCACCAAAAGCAGCCAGGCATCCAGGAGAGTCACCCAGAAGACTAGAGGGCAAGGTCATGGACGCAGAGACACCTTCAGGTTCCATCCCCACCCTCCTGACTGCCTCACTCTTCCATGGGCCAGGGCTTTACCCAGAATCCTTGGGGCAGGAGCCAGGCTGACAGCCTGAGACCATAGGACAAAGACCCACCTCCCTGAAATTTTTCATCAGCTCTTTTCTTATTTGCAGACAAGCTTTTCCCTGACCTCTCACCTGCCCCACACCATACCCATGCACACATACTCTGAGGAAGAAGTCAGTCAGTTGTGCAGATGAGGGACAAGCACCAGGACTGAAAGCCAACAAGTCCACAGCCAGACCTGAAACGGTCTTGGAAATAGAGAGGTGTCAAGAGATGTGACCAGAGCACCCCCACCCCACCCCCAGCCCCAGCCTCAGGCCAGCCTGCTGCCCACACAGCTGAGGAAGGCCATGCCTGGACCCAGGTAGGTGAAGGCCAACTGCCATGCTGAAGGTCCAGTCACTGCCTCCCTATCCTGTCATCCTTGTTCTGGAAGGTTCTAGGCAGCTCAGAGGCAACCCAGACAGGGCCAGGTTAGGGTGATATCCGAGATCCCAAAACAGGGGTTCTGTCTCTCTGGTCATTCTCTTTTTTTTAAAGATTTATTTTTATTTATTTCTCTACCCTTCTACCCCACCCCACCCCCAGTTGTCTGTTCTCTGTGTCCATTTGCTGCATGTTCTTCTTTGTCTGCTTCTGTTGTTGTCAGCGGCATGGGAGTCTATGTTTCTTTTTGTTGCGTCATCTTGTTGTGTCAGCTCTCCATGTGGGCAGCACCTTTTTTGGGCAGGCTGGACTTCCTTTCACACTAGGCAGCTCTCCTTAAGGGCGCACTCATTGCGCGTGGGGCTCCTCTACGAGGGGGACATCCCTGCATGGCAGGGCACTCCTTGCGCGCATCAGCACTGTGCGTGGGTCTGGTCATTCTTGATACCCACTCCCACCCCAATCACCTGGACTGACCAAGAGGTTGCCCTGTGGGTTGGGTCAGAGATGGAAGAAAGACACAGCTTCCAATTAAATTTTCTCCACAGTAGCAGGCTCACACCCCTAAGTGGCCAGTTTTCGTTGGGACAATCCCCCATTGTTACTGTGATCTCCTGGGCTTGAGTTGAATCCCCACAGGTGTGTGGGAGTAGAAGCTTTAACAACTCTTCTGCCCCCGCCCCCGAAAATCATTTCTGGTCAGATGAGTACTCTAGGTGTAACTGAACACCTTCCCTGGCTCAGCTTCTTCCCATCCAATACCCTTGAAAGCTCTAGGTGACTTGCCCAAGCTCATACAAGGATGCAGTGACAAAGCCAAGTGTTTTAGGCTGAGCTTGCCCAGAGGCAGTCCCTGAGGCAAGGATTTGGGACTAAGTGACTTATTTTGGGAGTAGCGAGAAGGAGGCAGGGAAGGGAAGGGAGGGCAAGCAGTAAAGGGCATGCTTTCAAGCCAGCCAGAAACTGGGTGTCATTCCTTCCGGGGCTCTCTGAGAGAACCCATCTGGGGGGTGGGGAAGCTGGGGAACTTATCCTCTAGTGGCCAGCTGTGACTGCTCCGGAGCTGCTCCCAGGGGCATGGTGACCAAACCCCTGCCTTCGGAGACTGTCCTGGACTGGCGGCGTGCCAAGGGGCTTTGGGCAGGATGCCATAGCATCTGCTGGAGGAGGCTGACCACAGTATTAGGTGGATCAAACTTTACTGAGTCCACTGCACCCATCTGTCCCTCACCTGGTACCTGAGACTGGCCATCTTCAAGCCCCTCCAGCTGTGATGAAATCAGTCTGTCAGTAGCCGTGGTGGGTGGCAGGTGGGAGGGAAGGGTGGAGTGGAAACAGCCGCCCCCACACACACCCACATACATACCTTGGTACCTGGAAAATGAGAATGTTTTCTCTTTTTTTTTTTAAGTAAACTTTATTTCAAATTCAAAAAATATAATAACAGACAAAAGGCAGCTTAACAAGTTATGGAAGCCTCACTTCAAAAAAATTCTGCCCAGGTACTTTTATCACTTCTAATCCTAAAAACAAACTCAATTGTTCCTCCAGTGAAAAATGAGGATATTGATACCAACCTCAATGCTCAAAGGCTTGTTCTAAGAATTAGAAGTAATAGGGTGGCCTTTCTAGCACAGCACCTGCTCCAGAGCAGAGTAGCTGGCCATATGTACATACATATATATATATATATATATGCACATACATACATATATATATTTTTTAGTTGAGGTAAAAACCACATCACAAAAATTTCACCATTTTAAAGTACAATTCAGTGGCTTTTAGTACAATCACATTGTAGTACAACCATCACCACTAATTCCAGAACATTTCCATCACCCCAACCAGGAAACCTGTCCCATTTCCTCCCCCCAGCCCCTGGCAACCACTAATTTACTTTCTGTCTCTGTGGATTTGCCTGTTCTATTTCATAGAAGTGGAATCACACAATATTTGCCCTTTGATCTGGTTGACTTCATTTAGCGTAATGTTTTAGAGATTCATCCATGTGGAAACATGTATCAATACTTCTTCCCTTTTTAGAGCAGAATAATATTCCATTGTATGGATGCACCCATTTATATTTATCCATTCATCCGTTGATGGGCCTTTGCATTTTTTTCCGCTTTAGGGCTATTATGAACCATGCTGCCATGAACAATGGTGCACAAGTTTCTGGCTGGACGTATGTTTTCCTTTCTTCTGGGTATGTATACCTAGGAGTGGAATTGCTGGGTCATATGGTAATTCTACCTTCACCTTTTTGCGGAACCCCCAAACTGTCTTCCACCATGGCTGGGCCATGTTACCTTCCCACCAGCCGTGGACAAGGGTTCCAATTTCTCCACATCTTGGCCAGCACTTATCACCCTTTTAGTTATTTTTTTTAAGTATAGCGATTCCAGTATGTGTAAGGTGGGATCCCGGATCTCGTTGTGGTTTTGATTTGCATTTCCCTGGGGGCTCCTGAAGCTGAGCAGCGTTTCAGGTGCTTATTGCTTATCGGTCCTCTTTTTATTTTTTAAGATGTTGATCGTTCCCAGTCATCATCACCCTGGGATGAAAGCAGTAAGCAAGAGTAGGACTTTGGTAAGTAGCAGCGGGGATTCTAGACACCCCTTGTCTAGACCTCAATGTGCTAGATGTCTTCCAGGGCCCAGGATTTTGGGACACGGCAGTGTTTAGGAACAGCAGTTTCCCTTGGCAGCCCACCACCAGAAGAGGAGGGACAGGTCATTTCAGCGGATTTATCTACTTTACTCCTTCCTTGGGATAAATTCCTAGGATTAAAATCACCGGGACAAACAGGCACCGACATTACGGTTGCTGTGCCTTTTAAACCACCACACCTTAAGTACAGATGGGTGTTGTTTGACCATAATTTCCTCAAGCAGTGGGTGTCATTATTTTAACATTTTGGTAACTCCACGTAAAATTGTTTCCATTGATTCTCTTTTCTTTTTGTGAATTATCTGCACCTTTTGCTCATCTATTAATATCTTCTTAGTACCTTGGATGAGCTCACTCATCAAATAACTACATCAACCATATCTTTGTCCTTAGTCCGGCTTGTCTTTATAATTTGATTGGAATGTGGCTTGTTTGTTTGTTTTCTCCCTGGTGTTAAGTATTTTTGATTATCTGTCTAGCTAACCTTTATTTTCTGGCTCTGTCCATCACGTGGAAACTTAAAAAGTTTTTCCCCAGGGGCCCAACGTGTTTTAAAGATATCCTTCAGAGGAAAATATTCTGGAACCTGAGAAATTACGACATCCCTCTGACAGGTTAGATAACCTTGGTTTCTGTGTGTCCCCAAGAACCCCAGGGAGGGGGACAGTCACTTACTGTCATAGGTAAGAGCATGGGCTCTGGAACCAGACAGCTGAATTAGAATCCCAGCTCTGTCACTTGGGCAAGTTACATTGACCCATGTCCTCATTGGTAAAACAGGCATGACAATGGCCCCCCACCTCATAGGGTTGTTGAGAAGATTAATTGGTACCCTAAGTGATCTAAGTTTGTCTACGTAAAGCTTTCGGAGCCTGGCCTGGGCCTGATCCCCTGTGTCAGGTGAAGTCAGAAGGTGAGAGAGAAATGGATGTTCTCGCTGGCCCTACCGCAAGAAGGACACCCATGAGTCTGTGCCTGATTCAGCAGGGAGGAGCGGCCCGCTGGGCTCACTGGGGTTCTTTGCCAGCTTTTTCCTCTTCCGCCTTCTGTTTGGTTTGATCCGAGGTTGACAGACCACCTGGCCCACTAAACTGGGAAGGTAAGCTCATTCCATCTGCCCAATTACCTGCCAAGAGGCAGTCATTGTGTTCTTTGTTTTGACTCACTGAGGGGGAGATCTGAGATTAAAAACAGTCCTCCTGCTTTGTCCTTTGGGGTCCGTGGTGGTGGTGGCCGTGATTGCCGCCCTGTCATTCCACCCAAGGCAGCTCAGACCCAAGAATTTTAATTGACCTGGAATGAGACACTTTGTTAACAAGCCTCCCTAGGGAAAGGTCTGAGGGGGATTCAAATGCTGGTGGCTTTCAGGTGGGAGAGTCAAGTCCAGAGAAATCCAGAGGTGGGGGACAGGGGATGGGGGTGAGATGGCCTCAGCTAGACCAGCACTGAAGAGATGGAGACAGCCCAGGACCAGGGGAGACCAGGAATCTCAGGGCTGTGGGAAACAACTCTTCCATGCTTCTTGCCTCCCGGATGACATTCGAGTCCCTCCGCTTAAAATGAAATAGCACCCTCGGCCCTAACACTCCCCCACCACCCACCAGCATCCTGCAACTAAAGGCTAATAATAATCACCATAGCTGTTTTGCACTGGGCTTTGCAAAGTTTTCATATTCACTGTTCCAGTCAAGCTCAAGTAAGGCAGGCATTATTGCTCCCATTTGACAGAAGAAGTGACTGAGGCCCAAGATAGTGAACCAATAAGTCCACGTGTGATGGACTTGGGACTCACGCAGTCCCAGGATTCGAAGTCTTAGCCTGAAGCAGCGGTTCTTGATCTCCTGCATCAGAGGCCCCTCGAGGGCTTATTAAAGCACAGATGACTGGGCCCCACCCCTAGAGTTTCTAATGCGGATAGGCTTGGGGTCTGGCCAGGAATTTGCATCTCTAACAGGTTCCCAGGTGATACTGAGGCTGTTGATCTGGGGCCCACTTTTTTTTTCCCCCCGGAAGGTCCCAGGGATTAAACCCGGGACTTCATATGCGGAAGGCAGGCGCTCAACCACTGAGCTACATCCACTCCCTGGGGCCCACATTTTGAGAACCACTGGCCTGAAGTGTTTGCCACTGCCTCGAAGCGCCTCATTGTGTTAATAAAGAAATGCTTCCAGCAGCTACGGACGGACAGATTTGGGTCTTTTCCAACGAATCTGCTAATGGCAGCCTATCTGAAACATAAGGCAGGAACAGCAGTCTCCAGCTGCCGGGTATTTCACACATAAAGGAAGGAAGTTGGGCAAGGAGGCTGGGGAGGGCCAGGTTGGGGGCTTGAGCACGTGGGGTTAATGCTGAATTCCTTCTGGGAAGTCCACATGACTGGGAACGAGGAAGGTGGAATTATTGTGTATATACAGAACCATCAAGGTCTCGGCTGTGTTAAAACCCAATCATTACTTCCAGGTAGTAATGTGTTTTAGGCGATGTCTCCTGCTTCTGCTCAGCAATGCATGAGTCTCAGAGCGGTGGCCAGAGAAATGGCGAATCGTCGTATATTGAGCGAGTGATAATGGAATCCAGGAGGTGGAAATTACAAGTCGAAAAGTAAAATCGATGCCCTGACTGTGAAATGACTGACTGCCTGGTGAGGTTCTGTGCAGAGATGCCCCCCCCCCCCCACCCCCGCTCAGCTCCCACCTTGAAGATTCTCACCAGTTCCGAAGTTCCTTGAGGGCAGGGACCGTATTTTAATCATGGGTAATCATATCATGTCAGGGCTGAAATGGGCCTGAGAGAGCTTCCAGCCCTGGAACGGCAAATCGGTTTCATTCTGGTGCCAGCTACAATCGTTTAGTGCTGGCTGCCTGAAGCGCTGGGCTGAGAAGCGTTGTGTGACGTCTCTGGGCTCTGTGGGGAGCCGGGCCCCGATCAATTAGTGATGCTTACCACGGGCGTCAGGGGGAGAGGCAGCGCTTGGCTGGCGGGCGCCAACCCTGCTCCCCTGACAGAGGAGGAAAAACGGGCTCTGCTGGCCCTTCTGTACACCACTGCCACCAAGCCACACCCTAGCACTTTCCCCAGGTGCCCCGGCAGCCTTGCCAAGGGGGCTGTGCTGTCTTGATCTGTGACCTTGGAGGGGGGGAAGGGAATCGCAGCTTCACTTTCACTAACCTCTAACTGAAATTACGCCCTTCCTTCCATGATGAAGGTAGGCAGCAAACCAGAGTAGCGTTAGCAGTACCTGGAACCCTGCCCTGGTGGAAACCACAGCTATATCTTCACAGCACATCATCCACGGTTGCTGCCGATGTATCTGAAGCTCCCGTACGCTCCTCGCTGCTGTGAAATTATAGTAGCGATTGGATCTGCCAGTAAATCTTGTTATTTAATGCATTAATAAAGAAACACATCTATTACTACATCGCAAAGTTGTTTCTTAAGATTTGGATAACTGTATTTCAATATAATTGGTTTCCCCTGTAATTCTATTTTACGCATTTAAATACGGTATTCTGAGAAGGGGGTCCATAGGCTTCACCAGATGCCAAAGGGATCCATGATCCAAAAGAAAGGTTAACACCCCCCTTCCCCCAGGAAGTTCCCCTGGCAGCAACTCCTGTGTGCCCGGGACCCTCCTGGCCTCAGCTTCCATCAGCCAGGAGGTAGTGGGAATGCGAGCCGTCTTCAGTACCTTACATTCTTTGCAGTGACTTGGGCGCAGCTGGCAGCTGAGACAGTGAGAACTGGGCTGTTCTCCACTCTGGGCAATGGGCTAACCCCAGGGGCTCCCTGGGCTCAGATACCCAGACAGTGACAGCTCTGGCCCTGCGCCAGTCCTCCCCGGTTTGGTCTTCTCTGGCGGTGGTCAGTCTGGGTCACAGACATGGCAACTCGGTCTTTGGCTTCAACCTCCCCATTTCTCCTATGACAATCTTTCCCTCCCACCATCCTGTCCCCCAGGCATCGGAAATTCAGCCTTTGTGGATGTCTGACTGCTGCATCTGGGTGACTGTTTCTCAACCTCCCAGAGTCCGGGTGGGGTGGGGTAGGGAGGCAGCCTTGAAATTTCAATCACAGAGCACAGGACACGTCGCCATGGGTTCATCTATGCTGTTTTCGTTTCATTTGTAAAATGCATCCACCGTCCTTCCGTCAGGTGTGCAGATGATGGATGAATTATAAGACTATCAGTCTTGGAAGGCACTTCAAAAATTGTCTGTTCCAAATATCCCCCCAGCCCTTTACAAACCGGGGAACCAGCTGGGAGAGGGATCCAAGGTTCCAAACCACTGAGACCAGCCCCGTCTCCCACGTTGCCCAGTCCCATAAATGATTTAAGATTTTACCATTGTAAACCTGTGACTAAGAGTAAGGACCGGCGAGAAATAAAATTACAAAACCTTCCCTATTCAAAACCACCATTTGACTAAGTGAAGGAATTGGGGCCACCCCAGCTGCCCCCTCCCGGGGTGCTCTGCTCACTTTAGATTCTCTATAACTGGCATGACCAGAGATTCTGGTGGAATTCTTGTTTGCTTTGCTTTTCAAAGGCTCCTTGAGAAATCCTAGAGCCACAGGATAAAGAGTGAAGGCCTCCCATTTTCCATCGCAGACAATGCCTCAAAGATGCTTCAGGTTTGGAGGCTGCTTCTTCACCCAAGGAAACCTCCCCACTGCGTTCCAGGTCCACAAGAGAGGCCTGAGGGACAACAGCCTTCAGTTAGTCAGGAAAGGCAAAATGCTGTGACAAACATCCCCCCCAGCTCTCCCTAGCTTAGTGTAATGTGCAGAGGGTGTATTGCTCACTCATGCGGCATTCCAGTGGGGTATTCCATGGGCAGCCCTCCACGGGGTGACTCAGGGACCCAGGCCTCCACCATCTTGTGGAAAATAGCACTACCAACTTCAGACTGTGACTTCCATGGTCAAAGTAGAACAGGAAGAGTGAATGGAGGATGCTGAGAGGGCTATTTCTGTGGTCCGGGCACATTAATTCTATCTAACTTCTGGCTAGAACTCAGTCACATGGCCCCAACCCAACTTCAGGGAAGGCTGGCAAAGGTCATCTGGCTGTGGAACCAGGAAGGCAAGGAAATGGGTGTGGTGAGGGCAGAGTTTTGGCACTGCCACAATCTTCAACTTTATGTTGCTGTCTTAGTAAAAGTCTTTTGGTTGCATGCAACCAACTAGCTTAAGTGGAACAGGAAAAGTTGGATGGAGATGACCAAAAAAGACACTGAATGTCTCACAGAATCCAAAGAAAAGTCTGCCGGGAAGACTCAGGAAGGGTTGGATGAGAAAGTGGCACCCATCCATAGTTGCTTCTCATTCTATGGTACCCCATAGTTTTTTACTTTTTTCTTTGCTTCATTCATTTACTCAAAAAATATTATTGAACACCTACTAAATGTCAGCAGTGAACAAAACAGACAAGAGTTTCAATTGGTCTGGTCAGTTCTCTCTCTACAGTCTGCTTTCTCTCTTCTTTGGGCCCATACTCCCAAGGACTGCATAGAGGATGTCATGTTGCTGGCATTGCCAGGCCTCCTTTTGCTGGCACATGGAGGGGCTGTGTTTGCCTTTAGCCCTCCCAACTGCTATTTCAGCCCCTTTCCCCACCTAGTGCCTCCCTCCCTCCATCTACCCCCCTCCATGACGTTCTGGACAACTGGACTGAGCAGTTACTTTCAAGAGAGGAACTTTCAGATGGGGACTTCTTGCCTGTCGTTCAGGCCAGGTGCCTCAATTTGGGTTCCCCGCAAAGCAGACACTAACACAAGGATTTGGGTGTCTGAGGTTTCTTTGGGAGATGACCCCAGGAAGCAGCAGCACAGAAATGCAGAAGTGAGGTGGAGAGAGGAAAAATCCCACAGGGAGTGCATCCATGAAGGGGTTACCATGGTGGGCACCTGGGAATCAACACCTCTAGGCACCCTCTGAAGGACGGTGTGGACCATACCTCCAAATCAGCCCACCAAGTGGCAAGGGGCTCAGCATCTATCCATCAACTCCATGAAGGTCATCTGTTGAGAGGGGTTAATTGCCCCTGCTGGCAGCCAATCACAGAAGACCTTCCAGCAGAGAGACTTGGGAAGCTGTGGGCAGGTCCATCACCGTGATCATTACGCCTCATGTATCAAGGCTCAGAGCCAAGTTCAAGGCATAGAGCCAAGCTCTTCCAAGTGTGGCCCAGGCCTTCCACTGAGCAATCACCAGTGCAACTTATTACACAGGTCTCCAAGCTCCACAGGCCTTCCCATTCAGAATATCTGCCCAGGGACTGGAATCTGCCCACTTGATACGCTTTCTCCACGAATGACACTCATCAGAGATTGTGACTCAAGAAAAGCAGCCACCCTCCTCACCACTGCCCAAGAGATCTGGCCCCTGCCTACCCATCACGTCCCATGTCTACCTCTCTCCACACTTTGTGCCCTCTGTTCCCATCAAACTGGCCTCTTTGCCGTTCTTTGAACACTCCAAGCATAGTCCTGTCTGCCTTAGGGCTCTTGCACTTGGTTTTCCATTCACATGACTTTTCTTCCCTGTCCCCTACCTAACTCACTTCGTCTGGGTCTCTACTCAAAAGCCCTTCCTTGACCACCTTGTCTAAAAAAGCCCTCTCCCTCCACTCTCCCCACCTCTGGTTTGACTCAACTCCATGTCACATGTTTGTTTTGCTCTTCCTCCATAGTCACTAGTTTGTTGCCTGTCTCCCCTCCAAGAGTTGAAGCATCCCAAGCACAGGGTCCTTCATTGCTTTGGTCATCACTGAATCTCAGGCCTGGAACTGGGCCTGGGACATAGTAGATGCTCAAGAAATAGTCATGGAATGAACAGATTTGTACCGCCTACCCCACCTGCTTCACAATCTAATTTTAGGAGTAGTCACCTCCTCATACAAAGAGAGGAAGTTGGGTGTGGAATGAAAGGGTAGAGGGGGTCTTTCAAGACAAGAGGCTCAGACTCTAAAAAGGAAAGCCTTTTAAAACTGCTTCCCATGACTCCCCACAAACCCTGCCTACTAACCTCCTCCTCACCCCCTGCCAACCCCATACCTGTAGGCACTAACCTCTGGGATCCCCATGAAGACAGGAATTCTGAAAACCAGGAATTTCAGAGGCTTGAGTTGGGAAGTTAGGGGGTGAGGGGGGTTCTGTATTCATCTCTGTATCCCAATTCAAAACACACATCTTGGGGAGCAGATGTGGCTCAAGTGGTTGAGTGCCTGCTTCCCACATGGCAGGTCCGGGTTCGGTTCCCAGTGCCTCCTAAAGAAGACAAACAAACAACGAGCAGACAACAAGCAAAAACAAACAAGCAGGGAGCAGATGTGGCTCAAGCAGTTGAGTGCCCACCTCCCACATGGGAGTTCCTAGGTTTGGTTCCTGGTGCCACCTAAAGAAAAACCAAACAGACAAGGACCAGATGAGAAAAAAAAAAAAAGAGCAGAAGCAAAAACAAGCAAACAAGCAAGGGAGCCACCTTGGGGGGTGGGGAACAACAACAAAAAACAAATAAACAATAAGCAAACAAATGAAAACACCACTGTGGGGAGCCAATGTGGCTCAGTAGTTGAGTGCTTGCTTCCTACATGCAAGGTCCCAGTTTCAACCCCCAACCCCAATATCTCAAAAAACAAACAAAAACTCGTTAGAAGTCCTCAAATTAGACTGAACTCATTCTAGCCCCAGCTCAGCCTCTGCCTCCTCATCTGTAAAACGGGTATAATACTTGCATGAGAGCAACGTTGAGAGAATAAAGGGAAATAATTAAATTCACATATAAACACAGCATAGCACTCAGTGCATGGATGGCACTCAATACATTCTAGTTGATCGCTAATTGCCTTACAATTAGGGTGCCCTTGGCCCAGTGGCCAGCACGTAGGGAGCCTTGGGAATGGAAAGGTAGTTCTTCCTTGGTCCCTGGCAGGTTCTAGGATTTTGGAGAAGCCAGCAGTAAAGAGGGAGTTACCGTCTGAGATGCGTTGAATTATGAACCCTAGAAAAACATCTTGTTAAGCTTAATCCACTCCTTGGGTGAGGACACCTGGTAAAGGGGCCTCTTTGAAGATGTTATTTTTAGTTAAGGTGTGACCAAGTGAATGAGGGTGGGCCTTCATCCTATTACTGGAAGCTTTATGAAGAGAAAGCCCCTGGAGGGGCAGAAGTTGGAAACCGCAAGAGAAAGGAGAGGGAAAGCCAAGAAACCCCAAGGATGGCCAGCAGCTGGCCCCAGAACGCCTCAGTCTGAGGGGTGAAAGCATGACGTGGCTGACACCTGGATTTTGGATGACTTCTGGCCTCAGAAACCTGAGCCCATAAATTCCTGTTGATTAAGCCCACCCACTGGGTGATATTTCTCCTAGCCCCTCAGGAAGCAGCAACACCGCCCAATAGGAGCACGACAATGGGGCTGGCAAGAGGAGGCCCCACACCCCTGAGGAAGGAACAGGAGTCTGAGCTACTGTCCCATCATACTCACCCTGCAATTCCCAAGCAGAGGGCCCAGAAAGGCTCTTACGTAAAAGCTATCGACCATGGGGGCAAAGCATATTGTACATCCCTCCCCACCCAGGAACTCTATGGAAAGGCAAGAAAATTCTTAAAACCTTCACAATGTCCACCTCCAACCTTCCTACCTCCTACTTTGCCTCAATCTGAAATCAGGGACATGGCATCGACTTTGTTTTATTATTTCCATCTGCCCGTTTTCTGGACCCCATCACCTCCGTGGTGGTGGTCAGAGAAAACTGGGATTTGGCAAGATCTCACGGGGTGGGGGGTGGGGGTGGGAAGGGGTTGGAGGGGGTTGGCGGGGAAGATTAGGAAGATTTCAGTTGCTTCTTTTGTTTCCACCTACTTTTCTGATCTGGGAGGGGTGGGAAGGCAGCCCACGTGGGCGACTCCGCAAACAAGCTGGAGATAAGAGCTTATTGACAGGCCCAGCTAGCAGGCCCCTCATTCACACTGCTTCAAAGACAAACACTTTCCGTTTGTCGATCTGTTTTAGGCCTTGCCGAATCGGCAAGTCTGTGGCCTTGACTCTAAAAATAAATCTCCTGCAATAATGACGAGGCTGCTGCAAAGAGGAAGACGTGCAGAGAAGGCAAGGCAGAGGGAGGCAAAACGGAGAGCAGGCGGGAGAGAAACCGAATACCCAGACAGGAAGAAAGGATGTGGGGAAATGTCCCTGGCTGCTTTCTCCTGACCAACAGCCGGGCCCCATAGCCAAAGAAACGCCGCTGGGGAGGCAGGGGCTGCCGGGGGCCTGTGGATCATCAGAGCCCAGCCGTGGAAGTGGGGGGGAAAAAAGGGGGGCCTCTCGAGCCATTGGTCCTCTATGACCCTGCTACGAAGTGTGGTCCCTGGGCCAAGCCTCATCCGCCTCAGAGGGGAGCTTGTTAGAAATGCAATTCTCGGCCTCCACCCAGACCTGCAGATTCAGAATCTGTGTGGTCAGATCCCCAGGTGGCTTCTAGGCACATTAGAACTTGAGAAGCTGGGCAGGGTCCCTGGGGTTTCACAGAAGGTAACAGAAATGAGCCTAACAGACACTTTCTGAACTCTCCTCCCTGCAGACAAACAAGAAGCGAGGCCCTCGTCCACGAAGGTGCTTCCTAAGAGAACTTTCCTTTGGATAAAGGAAGCCATCGTATCCAGCTAGGTTTCTGGTTGACCACAAGTTCATTTTATTAGACTCTGGCAGATACCCCCCACCCCACCCCAGCCCCAGGACAATTAGGAATCTCTCATCTGATCACGCATCATTCACGTGGACACAAGACACAAACTCCTTCCGGAACGGGTCACTCCAAAGGGTCTCTGGGAATCATTCTTGGGTTCCCTTCCCTCCCACCCTCCTTGCTTTGTTTCTCCTTCCGCGGCTCCTGGCCTGAAATGTTTCCCTGTCTCCTCATCTTTATGAAACTGTATTTCATGGCCTCCGAGCCAGATTCTGGTACATGCTGACGCCCTCCGCCCTCCACTGCTCTCCCCTCCCCTTGGTCTGGCTGACATATTTCAACACCTCCCCACTGTTGTCATCAGTTCTTCCAGAGAGACCATCCTTCCATCCTTTCTGCCTCACAGGTCACAGACTCGGTTATTTAGTGTGAATTCTGGTGGCCTTTGTGCCTGCCAAGGCCCAGGCAGGTGAACAGCCGGGCCATTGTTTAGATGCCGAGCAGGTGACAAATAGTTATGGTTGCTCTTTGCTGGAATTCTAAATAGTTGCTGTCACTCTTCATTGACTATAAAATGTACAAATGTGAATGATAAGAAAGAACATAACTGTGCCCCATCTTATCAAATTTATTTTAGCTGTGCTTTAAAATCAATTTAATTTGTAAATTATTCATGGCATGCAGCAACTCTTACAGACACGCACTACCAAAACCTAGGCCGTGAAGGTGGCACTAACTTTTTCTAGGCATTCCGTGACTGCCTTTATCATGTTTTATTACGGAAGTAATGCATATCTGTTGTAGAAAATGTGGATGCTACGGATAGGCAAAAATAATTATTTTATTATTATCACCTTTAACCCTATGACCAAGAAATAAGCACTATTAACATTTCAGTATATATTCTTCCAGTCTTTTTTTTTTACTCTAGGCATGTACACATACATATGTATGTATATGTATATATACACACACATATTTTTAAATAGGGTCATAGTATATGTGGTAACTTACGTTCCAACATAGCTGCCATCAGTTCCTTGCCTCCCTGTCCTGGAGGTCCCGTGGTCTGGAGATGGCTCACACCAGCTCTCCAGAGTTGACAGCCTGGACCTTGTCCCAGCTCCGCAGTCAGCCACATCATGTTGATAACTTCAAATCAGCCGTGGTGGCAAAAGCTAAAAATCAAGGCTTCGTTTGCTTGTTTGCTTATTTTCCCTTTTTTCAAAGAGCCAGCAGCACAACATTTATCAGCATACCACTGTATGTGAGTATATACATATTTAATATATATATTAAATATAGATATGTCCAGGGCCAGTGCCACAGGCAGGTAACCTGAAGAGTTGCACACCTTCCTGCCCTCAGAAGGGTCCCACTCTTGATTTAATGCTCTGGTGTTGCCATCTGAAAGTCTTATTAACTTTAGGTTTGAACTCGTACTTTGTAAATGACGTCAGACAGGACAACGGCACATGCGCAAAAGAGGGGAGATAAATGTGGTGCGCATATCCACAGTTCCTTGCCGCCCCATCTGTCTCTAGCATTGGCAGTGCCCCATGAACACAGAATTCCCGGGGACCCACAATGTGTGCGAGTTCAGCGAAACACAAGGTGAGTACAAGGCAAGCGTTTTACGTCTGCAACTGAGTAAGCAGGGAAGCTGATGGCCCTGAGAGGCCACACTTTCCATTTGAACCAGAACTTGCTCCCGATGCAGAAAGAAGGTGATACTGGGAGCAGATGTGGCTTAAGCAGTTGGACTCCCACCTCCAACATGGGAGGTCCCGGGTTCAGTTTCTGGTGCCTCGTAAGAAAAAAAAGAAAACAATGAGCAGACAACAAGCAAAAAACAACAAGCTGACAATGAGCAAACAGATGAGGGAGCCAACTCAGGAAAAAAAAAAAAGGCAGCATTGTTCTAAGAAACACAAGCGACCAAGGAACCCTATCATGTTTTTTCTCAGTTATGTTACTTCCGTGTATTAGCCAACTACTTAGTTTCTTTTCCTTTCCTTTCAGGCCTTACTTACTCATCAGTAGGCTGAAAGAGTGTTGGTAGAATAGATATGTATTGAGAAATCAAATAAAAACGGTCCAAGTTAGTTTTGTGCTGCATTTCCACTGGTTCTAGTGAAAACGGAATGTATATGCATGTACGAGCTATGAAATACAAACTGTACTTTTCGGTGATTCCACAAGCGAGTTAAAAGCTCTTATACTTGCATTTGAAACCGGCATTGCACAATATAAAGACAAGTGGTAAAAGACAAGTGGTAAAGCTTGTGATAATAATTTGAATTTTGAATTTTTCTTCACTTAGAATAATATTAAATAGCAAATACAAAAACACCATACATCCAAGAGAGCGGCCACAGGAAAAAAAAAAAGAAAAGAAAAAGCTTTCTACTTTAGTACCTTCCACAGCACTTTTTTCCTGGCTTTTGCACTGGGCCCATGTAAATTATGAGTCTATTCTTCCACCCCTTAAATCCCATCTGACCTGCAACTGCTCTGACCCTAGAAGTGAGCTCTGTCGATTGCGGAACTCACCTTGACCGAGACAGAAGATTTCCACTTCCTGCTTGCGTCTGGAGCTCTGAGCCACCATGAAAGAAGTCCAGGTGCCTCTGCTGGAAAGAGGGTCCGCGTGCAAGA
Organism: Dasypus novemcinctus; assembly: GCF_030445035.2. Lineage (NCBI taxonomy): Eukaryota > Metazoa > Chordata > Mammalia > Cingulata > Dasypodidae > Dasypus > Dasypus novemcinctus. The sequence continues at coordinate 45,422,083 of NC_080704.1, forward strand.
ACACTGGGGATCCAAGCAAAGGAGCTGAGAAGCCATCTGCGAGCTCCAGCCCAGACAAGCCTTGGGATGGCTCCCGCCCCAGCTGCCTTCTAATTGCAACCGCAAGAAAAACCTCGGGCCAAAACCACCCAGCTGAGATCTGTCTCACAAACTGTTGTTTAATGCCACGAAGTTCGGGGATGGTTTGCTCTGCAGTAATGAATGGACTGGGATACCTTCCCTTTCATAACCTGGGTGTTTGGTTTTAGACATTAAAGATGGAAATTCTAGATTTATTTCTTCAGGGAATCAGAACATGAGACAGGATTAGGGTGAGATGCAAGCACCACTGAAGCATGAAGAGTGGATCTCAAAGTGAAGCGTGCCTGCGAGTCACTGAGTTGGGAAGGGGGCGCATACAAAATGCAGCTCTCTGAACTCCAACCCCAGTGACTTGGGTCAGTAAGTCTGTCACGTGGCCAAGGAATCTGTGCTTTTACAAGCCCCCACATGATTCTGAGGTAGGCTTTTGGTGGATTGCAAAACACTGCTTTGGGGGGGTGGTATTATTACATGGTGGCAACAGGGAGGGGGTTTGGTTTTGATTTCAGAAGATTCCCATAGCTGCTCCAGCCCCAAATGACAGACCTCGATGATGGCTTGGAAGGATGAACTGGAATAAGGACAGGCCTGGCCATCACAGGCCTTTCCACGTCACACGCTTGATAAACGACGGGGAAAACAAATGGCATACTAAAGTAGAACTTGCAGGAAGGGTGTCTGACTCATTGATTTGGCCAAAGTAAGTCGATTCACAGCACCAGGCAGAGAGATCCAGAGAGAGAAACCCATCTTCTACCTGCTTTAAAGTCTTCCTTTTGGTCGTAATCCACCTGCCCGCTCTCCAAAAAAAACCCAGGTGACTCCAAAATGCCACTCATTTTCACTAGAAACAATAAGGATATTTTAGATGGATACCAAAAGAAAAGTAGCATCACTATAAACTTCCTGTTCCAGTGAGATGGATATGTATGCATCTCTGCACTCTTGGCTCCCAGCATCAAGCCTGCCTCAGAGTGGATGACCAGTGATTATTTGCCAGATGGATTGATTTTAGTTATCAATAAACTTCAAGCATCCAACAAAGCTCCAGCCTTGATGCTGTACAGACATGAATCGGATATGATTAGCATTCAGTGGACCAAATCTGCTCCTTGAGGAAAATGTCCTAAAAGAGAGAGACCATGAGAACATCTGGTGAAATAAATTCATTCAAACGTTCCCGAAAATGTCTGAATCCCTGGGAAACAGTTTGTATCTGGCAACTCTAAGGACAGACTTTAATAGAGCCAGGTTGGGTGAGTAGCCCCCACCCAGAGAAGGTGAGGGATGGCGGGTACTCCCGGTTTCTTAGGGGCATGGCTACAGAGAATGGATGTGAGCTGGACCATTGAGCAAATGGGCATCAGAGCAGCAAGCAGAGAGAAAGGGCCTCTGACCTCAAGGGTGACGAGAATGAATAGGCTCAACCTCAGCTTTCTCTAAACGGGTGCAAACAGTGCATATCTCACAAGATTTTTTTGAGAATTTCAGAAAGTAGCACATACGCAGCATCATACACAGCATCTTACACAGTTCCTGGCACACAATAGCTCCTCTACAAAATATTCTCCTTTGCCCTCTCCTCAAACGCTCACTACCCTGGATGATTCTCTCATGCTTTAGTTGCGTTTGTTATAAAGGAAGGTGAGAGTGAGTGGTGTATCTATCTGTCAGCTTTTGCTGCGTAACAAACCACCTACAACTTCGTGGCTTAAAATTACGCTCCTATATTTTCCATCTGTAGGTCAGTTCATCCCAGTTGAGCTCAACTGGGCACCTCCCTGTTAGCTTACCTGGCCATGGCTCCTCGTTGTAGACTGGGGTCAGGTTGGACTCTGGGTCCCAGTTAGAGGGGAGGTGGCTACCAGAGGAAAATGGCCTTGTGACAATGACTGAGATGCGAAAGGGAAAGCCCAAGCATGCACCCACATTTCAAGCTGGTGGGACAAAAGGAGAAGATGGTAGAATTGTAGCCCAGAAGTCAAGCAGTCTTTCCCTCTGTGATCCCATTGGCCAAACACACCAGGAAGCCAGAGAACAAGAGATCCAGGGAAATGGAGTGCCCTCTGAGCAGAGCTGGGCAAGAAAGAGCAGGGCCGGCTCTGAGAGCAAACAGGTAAATGGAACAGCTTTCACTAGGCCCCCAACGCGTCTACACACACGGGCACAAGCACTGCACGAGCACTTTAGCAGCCTCTGTCAGTGCCCCACACATATCCCCTAGCACTCACCAGCCCCATGCCAAAAGTTTCTTATGGAAGACCCACGCAGCTCTGCCTGAGGGCTCTTCCCAGTTACCAGAGCCCACTTGGACTGCGTGTTGGGCAGTTTGGAGGAGCTGGAGAGTTGACATTCCTGGGAATAGCCCTCAGCCCACTGCGAACGGAAGTTGGTGGCTTCCTCACTCCTGGAGCGTGCTCTCCATTGGCTCCTAGAGGTCCTCTGTGGGATTGAGCCCCAGTTGCCCACAGTGATAATCTGCTCGTTAACACATTCTGTGCTGGCTTCCTTTCCTTCCCTCTCACACCCGCACCCCACCTAAATAAACCACTTACACTGGAATCCTTGTCTCAGGGCCTACTCCTGGGGGAACCCAACCTAAGGCAAACATCCCAACACCACTCCCAGCCAGCATCCTTGCCTTCTCACCACCTTGCCTCGCAGCAGCGCAGGACCTGAGGGGCAGTAGGGAAAGGACACCCGAGGCCGGGGTGGGGGGGGGGGGCAGGCCTGGAATTGTATCCAGCCTGAGTATTCATAAACCTCCTCCCCATCACTGTCCCCCCCTCCCACCAGGCCCCGTTTGGTTCCTTCCACCCATCAAAGAGCAAATTCCTTTCTATTCCTTTCACAGGAAGAAGAACAGAATCAGAGAGGCTCAGAGATGCCTTACAAGCAAAAGTCAAGGGCAGGCTTGGGTGTGGAATGTTCTCCCAGAATCTCTTCCCTGTTTTCACTCCAACACTCCCTCCTCTTCCCCCCAGCACCCCACAAAAGGCGACCCCTCCTCAGAAGGGAGCGAGTTAAGTGCTGTGTTACCAAGGAACTGCCACACTAGCCACCAAAGTGACTGCTCGTTATTTGAACACTTTCTTCTATTTGACTGAATACAGGGAAAATGTCACAAATAGAATATTCATCATCCCCCACCCCCACCCCACCCCCCACCTCCCTGCGCCTTTTCTTCCCTGCTTATCTCCCTGCTGTCATGTACGAATCCCAGCTTCAGGTTCATTTGGTATGTCGAGTGCCTGCCCGGGGAGAGGAGGCCGCTGAAAACCTTGCCCTCCCTCCCCACTGGTGTCACCCCACCAGACAAACGCCACTCACACTGACCCCTCGAGGGTTGGTCCGTGTCTGCTTAAGCAGAGAGGCCTTTGGCTCCACACGGAGGGAGCAGAAAAGACCCGAGGAGCCTTCACAGCCATTTAGTGATTCTCCGCATGTCACTTCTACAGACACCTCAGCTTCCAGAGCTTTTATCCTCAGGTGCTTCTTAGAAAACGCAGGATGGCACCCCACTTCAAACGCCGTCTGTGTTGAGATCCTCAGAGGGACTAACGCCGCCTGCCAATTTCCCAGCTACAGAGTCATCAAGGCGGAGCATCTCTCTCAGCCTCCTCTCCTTCAGTGCAGGCGATGCGTCTCCCCTTGGCCGGCTCCCTCTCCAGCAGGGCCCCATCCTATCGACTGCCATGCCAGACTGCAGGGAACACGTTTCTATCCCTGGAAAAATCAAAGTACTTATTGCCCTGACAATTAGACATTATGTTCAACTGCGAAAAACCCAGACCTGAAAACGGGTGGCTTAAACAAGATAGAGGTTTATTTTTCTCTCCTGGTAATATGAGACCAGAGATGGGCCATCAAGAGTTCTCCCGGTCTGGTGTGGCCCCTCCTGAGGTCACCAGGTACCCAACCCTTTTCTCCTCCTATCTTAGGATGTGATCATCATCCCCATACTTTCAAGATGCCTACTGAAACTCCAGCCATCACATCAGAACTCCAGGCAGGACAGAGAGGACGGCCAGGAGGGTGCCCCCAAACTGAATCAGCCCTTCTTCTGAGGAGCTTTCCCAGAAATTCCACCCAAGAAAGCCAGTTTACATCTCATTGGCCCCTCTGCATCCTGCAGCCATCCTTAGCTGCAAGGGAGGCTGGGAAAGCTAAGGTGTTAGCTGGGCACATTGTCACCATCCATAAGAGGCAAATTCTGTTAGGAAGGAAGAAGAGGAGAATGGGCGTGGGTAAGCAATTACCAGTGCTTGTCACACTTGGGAAAACTTTACCTTTATGACCTAGGCTGACCTTTGCAGGTACTTGTTATCAGGTAGTATCCAGAGGAACTGCCTCATCCCTGCTCTTCCCCAGCCAGCTCTTCCCCAGCCCACATTTCTCTCTTCTCTCTGCTTGATTTCCCTCCCTAGAAATGCTTGTATAAAAATTGTGGCCTCTCTGGAATGATTTGAGAAGTACTGAAATAGCCCTCCCTCTCTTCCGCTGGCCATAAATAGCCTGAAAGTCTAAAGCTGGTGCTTCATTCCTCTCGATAATCCATTATCCCCTATGAAAGTGCAAATCAAATGACAGATCATCTGGATCTGGTCAGACCAGAGCAGGTTTTGATGGGGGGAAGGTACAGGGTGGGGCCAGGAAGGACGGCTGGGAAGGGGATGCCAAAGAGCCACCAGCCGGAATGAGGGCACAGATAGTCCAGGAAGGGCATCTGCAGTAGATGGGTCCCTCAAACATTGCTGAGTCCCTCCTTCTTTGCTACAAAGGGACACTGGGGCCAGGATCAAATATTTCCCCAAGGGTCTATACCTCTTGCCAGTCTCTGCTCAAACTTCATTCAGATGCCACCTACACATTTGCTCCCTTGCTTTCCTTCCCTGCCCTCCAAGCTTCTCCACAGAATGCAACTAGACAGTTTAATTGCAATGCTTTGCCTCCCCCTGCATGCCAGGACACGGGTTCCCTACATGGAATGCCACAGACGTGAGACCTTTTTCTCTTTGTTGAGTCTGACAGGTCTCTGTCTTCCTCTTTCTTCTATTTACTCACTTTTCATCTTGTTGGCGAACACCTTGAATAACTCTTTCAGAAAATGTTGAACCCCCCAGGTCCTTTCATATCCAAAAACATCTTTAATTTGCCCCCCATACTTGAATATTAATTGGCTGGTGTACTGGTATTTAGTTGTGGTCTCTCAGCCCTGTACCCATTTAAACTCTGCTCTATACTGCTGGGGTTGGAAGTTTGCAAACTCTGTTTCCCAGTTGACCCCCTATTAAGTTCAACCAATAAGGGGTATTGGTCAGGAAGAAGGCAGAAGCTTCCTGCTTCTACAGGGTGCAGTTGCTGGTTTCTTTTTTCCTTATTGACCCCTGACTGATACTCTTGGGTACAGAATTCAAATCTCAAAATAACTTTCCCTCAGAATTTCAAAAACATTGTACCACCATCTTCTGGCTTTCTAGCTGACATGTTAATGGCAGGTTACTACATTTTGTCTTTGGAGGATTTTAGATTTTTTTTCATTACCCTATTTTGATGTATTTATAGATAGCATATATATAACTCTTCCTGTTTGGTGCTTAGTCTGCCCTTTAAATCTAAAGAATTGAAGTTTTTCTCCAGTTCGGAGAAATCATCTATTATCACTTTATTTCCTCTCTTACAATCCCTCTGTTCTGTACTTCAGAGAATTCCCATTGGAAGGATATTTGAAATTCAGGTCCTGCCCCATGTCTCTTAATTTTTATCTTATACTTAAAAAACAAACCAAACAAACAAACAAACGAACAGAAAAACTCCTTGCCTCTTTGTACTTTTTGAGAGAATCTCTCAGCCCAATCATCAAGCTCACTAATTTAATCATCAGCCATGCCCAGTCAGCTGCTCGGTCCATCAAATGAGCTCATTACTTTAGCGATTCCATTTGTTTAATTCTGAGAACTCTGACTTATTCTTTTGACAGCAGTCAGCTCTTTATTTATGGATATTACTTTTGCTTAATTTAAATATCTCTCCTATATCCTGGGAGAATTCTGTGGGGATTAGTTCTTTTGTTTGTTTAGTTTGGTGCCTCTCTTTCACAATGTTGGTTTTCCTCAAATATGTTTGATCATTCTTTACTTTCTGTTCCTTTTATAGATGAAGGTCCAGGCTTATCTATAGTGGAGGCTGGTGTGTGTTTTCTAAAGTCAAATGAAAAATTCCTGCTCTATGACAGTGAAAGCAAGTTCTGACTACAGAAGCCCAGGATCTCATGGTGGAGAAAGGCTTGGATCGAGCCACCTTTGCCTGCGGATGTTTGGGTAGCTCGTCTTCCAGAGGTGGAGCCTCCCTTCTGTGATGGCCACAACCTGGGGTCATGCCCTTTTCTCCAGCTATAGTAGGCAGGAGTAGCCTGGGTCAGAACCCTCACATTGGAGAGTTGTTCTCACAGCTTTAGCCTAAAGTTAAATGTCAGGAAACTGCCCTCTGAGCGCCGGAAACAGGGGCAGGGCCCTCACGTCAGCCTCCTTAACAGCCCACAGCCTGCCCTCCCTTGTCCAACGCTTACTGCTTCTAGTCTTGGGATCCTTCCAGTATTTTTCCAGAAAACTCATCCCTGGGAGGGAGAACTCTCTTTTGCCTGTGTGGAATTTTGGAAACTTCAGCACTGCTTGGAGGATCTCATCTCCTTTTTATCTTCCCCAAATTTCGGCTTGGCTGATGACCTCTTGCCCAGCTTCCCAGCTAGGCTTTTGATCTTCTGTAACATTTCATTACGGAAAATCCCACACACAGACAAAAGTAGTTAAAATAGTATAATGAATCCCCTATGTGGCCGTCACCCAGCTTTAACAAGTACCAATTCAGGGCCACTTTGGTTCATCTCTAGTCACAACCTCTCTCCCCAACCCTTCCCCCCTCCCCCCCACACACACTTTTTTTTGGTATGTTTTCTGTCACTTCAGTGGAGTTTAACGGAGGAAGGCATGTGATAAACCAGGCATCTCAAAACACCAACCTGTTCCTCCATAAATGCTTGAGGAGATTATTATTGAAACTGAATATAGGGTGGTTTATTATACTATCCTCTCCACTTTGGAGTATGTTTGAATTCCATAATTAAACATTTTTAAAATGTAAAAATACCTGTTTGATGAACAGATATTACTGAATGAAGCATTTTCTCCAAGATATTTCTCAGTTTGTCTTCCGACTCGGCAATTCTCTCCAGCAGCAAGGGTGGAGAGGTACATTGTTGCTCCTCTTTGAAAGAATTGTTGAGAATCACGTGTTTCTTGAGAGACTGTAGGGACCAGGGTGTTTTGTCCAGGTGAGCAGTGCATAAGCCAGAGTAAAGGGGGAGAACCCCCATTCCAGCTTACCAGCAGCCACCAGACTCCCCAAGCCACGTCACTTACATAATATGACTTTACCTGCTAGTTCATCTGGAATCTGCAAGAATCCACTCATGGCTAGGCATTTCAGAATTCCTTCTTTTACCCTTTTTTGGTGCCTGGGCCTTCAAGGTGACCTTACAATTGGAAACCTGAACCTTGACAGGATATTTGAGTAAATTAAGAAATTATTCATTTTTATTATTAATAGCATCAGTATTTACCACCTAAATGGCTCATTGCCTAAACAAAGGCATGCTCGTTTTCTTCTTTCAGAGATACAAATACTAAAATAATTATGTGTGCAGTGGCATGGTGTCTGGAATTTGCTTTCGGAATAGCAATGCCGAATTAGTACAACCACATGTACTCACCCAAAGGTATGTACTAGAATATTCCTAATGATTACAAAATGGCATGATCCAAATGCCAAATAAAAAGAGAATGGATCTACTGTGGTACATCCATACAATGGAATACTACTCAGCAACGGAAAGAGATGAACTATGGATACGCACGACCACATAGATAAAGCTCACCAGCATAACGGCTGAGTCTAAGAAGCCGGACACGAGAACCCATTCTGTGTGGTTCCAGTTATATAAAACTCAAAACTAAATGAAGCTAATCTATGACATTAGAAGTCAGGATAGCAGTCTTCCTCGGATGGGGGAGTAGAGTAATAAGAAGGCGGGAGGACCAGAGGGGCTTCTGGGACGCTGGTCATGTTCAGTTTCTTGACCTGGGTAGGCTTCCCCAGGTGTGTCCAATGTATGAAAATGTATTCAGTGTCAGCGTATGATATGTGCTCTTTTATGTATGCATATTATACTTGGATTTTAGAGATTAAAAATCATAATCACCCAGGAAGGCCATATGAATGGGGCAGGGGTGGCTATGAGTTAATGCTCATCGGGACTGGGCTCATTTCACTGTTCAATTTCCTTGGAGGTGTATTTGAAATTCTCCATAATAAAACCTCTTCCCTTAAAAATACATATTTTCTCCCATGGGTGTGGGGGAGAGTTGTGAGTGCTGTTTTTAGTTGAAAGATAGAAAAAGAATATCCAAATTCAATGTCCTGTACTTCTTTCTATTCGAGTAAGGGTAGGTTTTCTAGCCATAGCCACTTCTCTGCTTAAAGACCCCTTAACCCCTCTCTTACCTCCCAACCGAATTGCCTTCCGCATCCCGGTGACATGGTCCTAGAGATTCATGGACACCCATTTTCACAAGGAGAAAATGCTATCCAGAGCATCCGTAAGCCACTCTGTGTTTTTATTGATTTCTATGTGCCTTGTTCCAAAGATATATTTAAGGTTTGCAAAGATGCATACAATTGAACAGCATAAAATAAATTACAAGTAAAGAAGAAACAAATGAGGTCAAGGGAAGACAAGGATAGCGGAGTAAGATGGAGCCAAGAGGGAGGTGACTGCCCGAAACACCTGCCACAAAATCCATGACACTTGCCAGAGGGGGTGCTCACGTTGGAGGCTGAGTTTTCCAGCAACCCATACAAAAAAAGGAAACCAGGGCACGCTATGTGAGTCACAGGGCCAGTGATGTAAAAACAAGTCGCTCGAGAGAAGCCCCGACTCTTCCCGACACTGAAAATGGGAAGACAAGTTTTCACCCTGGATTACCATAAACGTAACCTAATAAACAACACCCTACCTTTAAAACGGCAACAGAAACTAAGACATTGTTAGCTACAGGATGGATAACGACCCAGCGATGAGAGTGAACCATCTACAGCTCCGCACACCATCCGCGCTTTCCCATAATTCCCTTCGAAATAGGCTGATGGAGAACCTTGAAATGCTGTTCAGAGAAAACCACTCCACCGGCACCAAAAGGAGGCTTCAGACTGGGGTGGCCTCACCCTGGACAGACCTTAGATTCGTAGCCTGGAGCCCCTCCACCAGGATTCAGGGGGTCCGGGCACCCCGTGGCATTGCAGGCAAAACTATGCCCATATTTTTTCCAGGAAGCAGGTCCATAACTTTCATTCGACTCTTAAAGGTGTGAGAACTGACAAGAAGTGAGGATCCCCCCCACCTAGAGGAAAAGAGGCAGCACGTGCTCCAAAATTGTCCATGGAGGCTGCTGCTTGGTTTTGACACATTTGGTGGCACTGTGGGGAGGACGGCCATCCTCCTGTGAAGCTCAGCAGAACCAGAACAGAGGCTGGCTGGAAAGTTGCCCACCTCTGCTTGGGGAGGTGCTGGGGACACCCCTAGGAGCAGAGTAACTTTGAGGCCACTGAGTCATCCAAGTGCCACAATGGTTTCAGGCTATCAGGTGGGACTGCAGTAATTTTACCAGGAGAATGGGGTTTTTGTGTTTTTTCTAATTTAAGATAATTATAACTAAACACTCACCTAAATCAGTGTTTTTGGTTTGGTTCTTTTTAAGATTTTATTTTTTTAGTCCTCTCCCCCGCCCCCCACCTGGTTATTTGTACTCACTGTCTGCTCTCTGCGTCCATTCACTGTGTGCTCTCTGTGTCTGCTCGTCTTCTCTTCAGGAGGCACCAGGAACCAAACGTGGGACCTCCCATGTGGGAGAGAGGCGTTCAATTGCTTAAGCCACCTCTGCTCCCTGCTCTGTTGTGTCTCTTATTATGCTTCCTCTTTGTGTCTCCTTGTTGTGCCATCTTGTTGCATCAGCTCACTGTGCCAGCCTGTCACGCCAGCTCTCTGTCTTCCTCATCCTCTCCAGGAGGCACCAAACCTGGGACCTCCCATGTGGTAGATGGGAGCTCAATCACTTGAGCCACATCCATTTCCCTCATTATTTAAAAAATGAAAACGATTCATCTTTGATGACATGACTTCCTAATGAATTCTCCAAGCTCAGATAGTACAAAATGGGCTCCAAGGAGGCAGAGGCTATTTGTTGCTGGAATTATAAGTAAAGCACTGGGTAAAAGCTGAGGAATACCTAACACAAACAAGGGCTTCAGATGCAGGGTAATAAAACTGGAGTTCTTCTTCCCACGAGTAATTCTACAGAAGTTGTTTATGGAAACCATTCCTGGATGTCATTACTGATAATAACAAAGCTAACATATCTTAAGCACTTGTTACATACCAGGCACTCTATTTTCTGATGCAAAACTAACCACTGTACTCTGACTGGGGAACAAGCCCCATTGTTCCCATTTTACGGAAGGTGAATCCAAGCCTTCACAAAGCCAAACGGTAAACCCAGACCTGTCTGACTTAGGCGCCCTTGCCTTGAACCACCATGCTAGAATGTTCGTGAATATAAAACATTCCATTCACCAAGTGTGGTATGAAATCTTGGAGGACTAAGTTTAAAAGGTGGGAGGAGGCAGAGCGGGTATAGCTCAGTGGCTGAGTGCCTGCTTTGCATATACAAGGTTCCGGGTTCATTCCCCAGTACCTCCTTAAAAAAAAAATCCAGATGGGAGGGAGGGGTGGCAGAACAAAACCCTGCTTTATCCTCCCAAATATAATGGTCACATCCATTAGGAGGCCATTCTCGGGAGAAGATCCCTGGTACCTCCAAAAAAAAAGGAGAAGCCATTCTTCACTTTGCAATTGTCTATTTCTGTGCCACAAACCATCTCCAAGCATAGTGGCTTCAAACAGCAATTTCTGATGGTCTTGCACAGTTCCATGGGTTGGCAGGGTTCAGGTGGGTGGCGCTTCCTCAGTTCTCTCGGGCAGTTGGATGCTGGCCCTAAACTAGAGTCTTCTTCAGGCTCAGTGGGCTGGACATGCAAGATGGCACGCTCATGGGGTGGCAGTTGATGCTGGCTGGCGACTAGGAGCTCAGCTGTCAGCTAGAGTGCCTCCAGGTGGACTTCCCACGGAACATGGCCTGTACCTGCTGAATCTCAGATAGACAGTGAATAACAATTTTAGTATAAGTATGTCCCAAATATTGCATAGGACATACTTATAACTTTAAAAATTCATTATTTATCAGAAATTCAAATTTGAGACACACTTACACAAAAAAAACTGTTTGTTCACCTAAAACCCAAATTTAATTGGACAACTTGCATTTTTACTTACTAAATCTAGCAACTCCTCCCTAGGGGACCACTCTTACCCCATTCTCAGCTCACGATTTGCATGAAGTTGTCCTTGCCCGTCAGTATTGGTTTCCTCTGGTTTTCTATGGCTGTGTAACAAATCACACAACTTTAGCAGCCTTTAAACACCTCCCATTTATTAGCTCACATTCTCTGTAGGTCAGATGTCTGGGCACAAAGTGCTTCCACTGAGTTCTCTGCTTAGAAGCGCATAAAACTAAACCAAGGTGTTGGCAGGGTTGCTTTCCTCTCTGGAGACACTGAGGAAGAGTCCACTTCCAAGCTCATTCATATTGTTGGCAGAGTCCAGTTTCTTTTCACATTTTCTCCATGGCCCTTACCATCTCAAAGCCAACAATGGCAGGTAGCATTATTCTTGTGCTTTTCAAAGCTCCCTGATTTTCCCTTTTTCCTTCCTCTTTCACCACCAGCCAGAGAAAGCTCTGTGCTTCTAAAGGCTCATGTGATTAGTTTAGGCCCACCAGGGATAACCTCCCTTTTTTAGGTCAACTGTGCTTAGATAAAATAACACAGCCTGAGGAATGGTACCTCACCACACTTACAGCTTCTGAGAACTAACGGGCATGGAACCTTGGAGGCCATTCTTAGAAATTCTGCCTACCACACTCCCAGCCTCAGGGGTAGGCCCTGAGCACCTTAAGCCAAGGAATGTTTCCAATGTCCACCCTCAGCCCAGGATGACTGGCATAAGGATTGGCATGTAATTCAGTGCTATAGGTCTGGAGGTACCACCATCTGAAAGCCACCAGAGGTGGGCTGGAAGCTCACAGGAACAACCACGGAGAGCCTGCCCACAGAAAGCAAAGCCAAGAACTGGGTTGGTGATAGCATCTGAGCCCTGAGTCAGGCCACCCCTGAGTCCCACCCTACTTGCTGACTTTTTACTCATGGGGCCTTATACATTCCCCTGGGTGCCTGTAAAGTTTCTGTAGGATTTTTTTCCCATAATTTGCTATTGAACCGTTCTTACCTGACACTGGAGGTGATATCACTGGCCTGGCTGGAGCATTTCGGGTTCCTGGTTGACTGAGTCAAATGGGCACCAACCAGACAAGTCCCTCCCTAACAAAAAGCACAGTCCTGAACTTGGACTAGGTTGCTGGCAATCCACTGGCAGGGAAAAGCCTCTCTCTTGAGGTAGGCAAGGTGGACTTTTCAGTCATCCTCAGAGAGCACTGGCTGCCTGGAGAATTCAGAAGCCTTCGCCCGCTAACTGCCCCCAGTCCCAGCATGCAAGCAGTCGTGCTCTACCAAAGGTAACCGGAGGAGGAAAACAATGCACGTGGCCTCGCTCGCTGTCGCCTGCCCTTTCAGCCACTTTCTCATTTTTTTTAGGACACTTTGCCCGTTCTCTTTCCCAGGGTTGCTTGATGAAGAAAATCCTCGTGGAATTTTGCCTGGTGCTACGCTTATCTGCATTGGTGGCTCAGGTTGTGTGTGGAGGGCAATGGGAGATCTAAGGAAAACAACCTAAAATGATGCACGCCACCTCTCGGGGTCCTAACACCTCATTTCTAAATAATAAGGCTCCCTATCTCCCCAGGAAATGATTTTGGTCAGTGTAAAGGAAATTCACATTCCATGAGCACCTAATATCTGTCAAAGGCTTTAGAACATGGTAATGATACATGGGCATAAAATAATGTAATGCATAAACACATTGAAGGGTGTTTTCTTTTTTCACCCTTTTAACAGATAAGGAAAGGGTGCATTGGAAAGGTGAATTAATTTGCTCCAGGATGCAAAGCAAGTGGGATGCCAAAGCCAGGATACACACAGAAGGCTGCCTGGATCCCAAGGTCGGAGCCCACTCGGGGCTTCGTGAGGGGAAAGTTTTTGGGCCCAGAAGTTCAAGTTGTCTGGTTTTAATCCCTACAATAACCCAGAAATGGAGGTCTTAAGATTGGCCCCATTTTATAGGCAAGGAAACTGTTTACAGAGAAACTTTTCTAATATCACAAAACGAGTTCAGTGGCAGCGCTGAGTTCTGAAGCCAAGACTAGTTTTTTGGGGTTTTTTTTTTCCGCCAGGCAATATTGAGTAGAGAGAGCAGGGCAGAGTGAGGCAGGAATTTGAGGCCAGAGAACAATAATGTTCTTGTATTATTTGTACATGTGTTCATTCATTCATTCACTTACACATTTGGTTCTTTTTTTAAAAAAAAGATTTATTTTATTTATTTCTCTCCCCTTCCCCCCCATTGTCTGCTCTCTGTGTCCATTCACTGTGTGTTCTTCTGTGTCCATTTTCCATTCTTGTCATGTGGCACCAGGAAACTGTCGCTTTTTTTGTTGTGTCATCTTGCTGCGTCAGCTCTCCGTGTGTGTGGTGCCACTCCTGGGCAGGCTGCGCTTTTTCATGCAGGGCAGCTCTCCTTGAGGGGCGCACTCCTTGCACGTGTGGCACCCCTACGCAGGGGACACCCCTACATGGCATGGCACAACTTGCGTGCGGCAGCATTGTGCATGGGCCAGCTCACCACACAGGTCAGGAGGCCTTGGGTACTGAACCCTGGACCTCCTGTATGGTAGGCAAATGCTCCATCGGTTGAGCCACAACTACTTCCTTATGCATTTGACTCTTGAATGCCTCTGGTGGGTTGCCCTGCGAGAAGGGTTCATACTACTAGTCTTTGCCCTCAAGAAATGTACACTCTCTTGAGGAAGATGATTTATCTGGGCCCCCCAATGGAGTTGGCATTTGGAAAGGGCCATAAAGGAGAGGTATGATTTCTCTAGGTGAGAATGGAGTTGGGAGATATGTGAGAAATACATTCTAAGAGGAAGGATGGCAGGAGCAAAATCCAGAGGCAAGGGAACATCACAGTTCAACGTAGGAATCTGCTGTACTTTACTAGCTGCAAAAGTTCAGAAAGTTGGAAGGTAGAGGCTGGCCACTGCCACCCCTTCTTACCACCCACAAATCTGGAGGCAAGATAGCAGAGTGCTGCCACAGAACACGTCCCAGCTCCGCAACCTTGCTTGCATACAGAAAACCAGCCAAAGGCGCCTGGAATATGACCTCCACCTCATGTCCATCTTCCAAATCTGGAGCTGTGAGAGCGCATCTAACTGGCAGAAGCCAGTTTGTGTCCAGAAAGAACTCTAGATGCAAGGGAGTCTGGGAAAAGTGGCTTTCCAGCATCTGTTCTATAGGAAAGCACCCAGATGGAAGTGAGAATGGATACCAAGTGCCAAGAGACAGCGGTGAGCTGATAAATCGGCTCCATCCCCCACCCCTCACCCCCCACCAAAAAAAGTCTTGTTTGCCAATTCTCATGGCGTAGTCTCTCAGTAGTTGATGTCAAACTACCCATGTGACATCACTGAACACAGCTGAGAAGAGATGTGCATGATTGACCCCCACAAGTCAGAGCTAACCAACTCCTGCTCACTGCCACCCACAGAGCATGGTCAGATTTGGTCAGAGGTAGTGGGAAGAGGAGCAGGACGTGAGGGCCTGCCTCGGGCTTCCACATTGACTCCAATTCGAAGAAAGTAGGCTGGAGTTTCCAGGCCTCCATCCAGACCCACATCATCTGATTGATGGATCCCTTGCTACCTTACCTATGGGCCCTGCTGGCATATTTCTCAGTGCTCAGACCCCAGTGTGCATGAGTGGCAGCCTTGAATAATGGAAGGAACACAAGGAATAAAATCAGAGCTTCCCCACAGATGGGAGACCGTCTCCAATGCGGTACCTCAGCAGCCCTGGGAGATGAAGTTTCATCATTCTCCCTCTTGCTCCCAAGTATTCACAAGAGGGCAACATGTCAGAAGTGAAGGACAACAAGTGACAGAACAGTAAGGACACAGAGTGCCAACCAGTTTGAAGAATCTTTGCCAGAAGGGAGAATCTTCTGGGCTTTTCGCTTGTTTGGTTGGTTATTTGTGTTTGTTTCTTATTGAGTTGGAGACAACTTCTCAAGTTCAACCACTGGGAATGATCAAACCAAAGAAGATAAGCTTCCAGAGGATCACCCTCTGCTCTGAGGGCAAAAGACAGTGGGAAAGAGAAACGAATTAAGTTTTTTTAAATCTTAATTTAATGTGTACCTGTGAATATGGGCAAAAGAGGTGGTGGCTTTCTCTTTTAATCAAAAAAAAAATAAGAAAGAAAATCTTTCTGGCTGGAAACAAGTGTTACCATAAGACCAGACTCAATACTGATGGGGCCACCCAGCAGAGAAGGCCCTAGAAAAAGGCCGCCTGGCCTCTTTATTGAGTTCTAATTGGCTTAGGCCAACAGTAGTGTGGAAACACAAGGGGGGGGAGGAGGAGATGCCATATATAAAAAGTTACAGGACAGTTCATCTGCCTCAAGTGTCTTACAGAGCACACCTCTTGAATTTTAACGACCAGAGTTACGACTGGGCAATTAACCCCATGGGCAGTAGCCCTCCACCCACGACAGCTAAAGACAAAAGGCCAAGATGGCAGTGGGTGCTCGGGTCAATACAAGCAAGCGTCCACCTCCTCCTGGGCAGAGTCAATAGCTTTTCTTTGAGACCCGGAATCTCCAGAAATGCAGGTATGCCCGTGAGGGAGCTACCGTACAACTTATTGTTAAAAAGGGGGAAAAAAAAAAAAAAAAAACAACCCTGTTTCATTCAAATGTATTTTTCAGTGTTTAGAGGACAAGTGGTAAAAGCCCTTTAAAAATCTAAAAGACCTGAAACCGGTTTTAAGCTGCTGGCAGTGTTGGCTACTTAAGGGATAATAATTAGCTATTCAGTACAAGAATAACTTTTCTATCGAGGCCGGAAGAACAGTGGAGAATGAGTGACTTAATGAAGTTAAGAGCGTAATTTCCAAGGCAATCCCTTTGCTCACTGGAAGGCGGCTGTGTCAGGGTTTTCTGCAGCATCTTGGAAATGGAGGGGGAGGCATTTTGCTATTCGTCCCTCACCCCTGCCCCATCCCCATTCTGACCAAAGGAGAAAGGGAGCAGAGACATCCTGAAGTAGAGAAAGCACCTTGGAGAAGAGGGTAGCTGTTACTCTTTGTAAAATCAGGATGACCACGGTGGAGTGGATACTTAGAATGGAGTTGAAAATATCCTAATTCCAAGTACTGTGACTTTAGATGCTCATGTGGCCAAGAAAGCAATCGCAGACACAGAAGGGATAAGGCCATGTAGAATTCTCAACCCCTGGAGAAAAATCAAAACAGATTTCTTGAGTCATGACACGAGACCCATCACATCATGGACCCCAAGGCTCCTAACGTCCACCCATGGTTCAGTTGTCCTTGTCAAGGACTGGCCCACTTGCATTCCTCTTGGCTCCCCACCACCACAGATGGGCTACATACTAGGCGCTGTTGAGTTCAGTCATTTACGTTAATGTTTTCATAAAAAGTTCCATCCTCTTCGGAGAACCTGTGACAGTTCCTTTGTGTCCTACTACTGTCCAGACATGAGTGGAATCTACTCTTGGAACCCCGCTCCCCCATGCTGGTGAGCCACCTTGCCCAGATGGATTTCTGAGATGGAGGCAAAAGGTGGAGGAGAAATAGCCAATCTCTCTAGGATCAGGTCTTGCCAAACTAAACCTTTCGTGCCGCTGCCGTGTCACCCCATGGGGCCAGCACCGTGGGCCAGCAATCGGGGCAGTAGCACGGGGTCCTGGGCTCAAAGTGTCCCTGTCTTAGGCAGTTGTGGCAGGTTGAATTGTGTACCCCAATGAAGACAGGTTCTTAATCATAATCCATGGGCCTGTGAGTAGGAACCCCACTGCAAATAGGACCTTGAGAAGGTACTATTTCTTATGAAGGCATGGCCCAACTGCAGCAGGGTGGATCTTAACCCGGACTACTGAAGGCCTTGTAAAGAGAGGAAACCAGAAGCCAGAGTCAGAGAAGGTCATAGGGAGAAGCTGGAAGTCAGCGAAAGCTGGAAAACCAGACCCAAGGAGAGGGAAACGGTCATGTGATGGGAGACAGCGAAACAAACCAAGGAACCCCAAAGATTGCAGCCAGCCAGTGCCAGAATACTACAGACTCCAGGAAAAAGCACAGCCTGTGAAGACCTTGATGTTGAACTTCCAGCCTCCGAACTGTGAGCCAAGAAATTCCCGTGGTTGAAACCAACACATTGTGTGGTATTTGTCATCACAGCCCTGGCAAACTAAGATACCACCCCTTGCTGCCCTGGCCCTGCCTGGACTCCCTCACCCAGCAACCACCACTGTTCTCCAACCCTGGCGGAAGGGTTGGGATTTGGTGAGCACCCCTGGGATGGTGCGGTGGAGCATGACACAGGCCATCCTCACCCCAGGCTGGTAGTGCCACAGCGTGTTCAGCAGGGCGAGTGGGCTGGAGGTGAGCTGTTCACCTACCCCCACCCAGGTACCAAGTATATCCCAGCTCTGAGGTTCCAATTCCATAAGGTTGGTCACCCTTCTGCCGTGGGCTGGGGCAGTAAGCCTGTGACAGGGAGATGGACTTCCTGCCCCCAGGCAGGACACAACATGTTGGCTCTGCAGCTGGCAAGAGGGGCAACCTGGCAGCTGGTGGGCCATGCATGCAGAACCCTCCAGGCACCCCACAAGTATCCTCGTACTCAAGGAAAGATAACATTAAATCGCAAATTAAAAAATGCTGTGCTAAGTTGAGAAAGAGACTGCTGATGAGCAGTGGGGAAAAACTCATGTATCTTTCCTGCTTTTGAAACAAGGGGCCATGCCTTTTCATTTTGCATGGGGCTCCCCAAATTATGTAGCCAGTCCCAACCTGGCATTCTGCTCATATTTTGATACTTAGGGCTAGAGTATGAGTTCTAGACTGCCCCCTCCATGACTGCTATTGTTCGTATTCTGCACTCTGGCCTGGAGGAGTGAGTTTTGCTTGGCCTGAGCCCTGGTCATCTCCCATCCAGAGCCATGGCCTGGTACGCTAAGCAGAGGACTGCCTGGCTCTGTGCTAAGAAACGTATAACAAACAGTTCCCCCAAGGGGACTGAGAGCCCTGATTTGTAGCATTTGCCCATTTTGGTGATATAAATTCCTTTGCCGCAGCCGATTTCAAGCCACTAACATATTAATAACACAGCTGAACACAAAATCTGCTCTCGCAAGAGGGAAGGAGCTTGGGGATCAGATGTAGCTCAAGTAGTTGAGTACCTGCTACCCATGTATGAGGTGCCAGGCTCAATCCCCAGTACCTCCTAAAAACAAATGAATGAATGAAGAAACCAACTCTCTTTGGGGAGCTAATGTATCTCAGTGGTTGAGCACCTGCTTCCCACGTATGAGGTCCTGGGTTCAAGCCCCAGTACCTCTTAAAGAAAAAAATAAATAAAAAGGGGGAAGAAACTGGCTCCCCTACACCACCAGCTACGAAACCTAGAGACATTAAACTGGGACCACAGAGGGGGCAGCCCCTTGGCTCCAGGTCAGAGAAAGGTTTGGAGACCTGGATGGAGGGACAATGGAACGAAAGAGCTTTCTACTCCATGGAAGGTTTTTCAGTCTTGGGGGCACAGTGGAACCACCCGGGGAGCTTTAAAAATCTGCCTGCCCAGGCCACATCCCATACCAATACATCTGCCTCTTTGGGGGTGGAACCAGTCATCAAAAGCTCCCCGGGTAACTTCACTGTGCAGGCAAAGTTATAAATCTGGGTGAGTCAGTGGCTCTCGGCCCTCCAACACTGGCTTGCTGAGCCCTATCCCCCGAGTTTCTGATTCTAATTCCCAGGTTGGAGCCCAATCATTTGCTTAACTAACCAGTTCACAGTTGATGCTTCTGCTGCTGGTCCCAGGACCATACTTTGAGAACCACAGCTT
The DNA here is from genome assembly GCF_030445035.2 of Dasypus novemcinctus. NCBI lineage: Eukaryota > Metazoa > Chordata > Mammalia > Cingulata > Dasypodidae > Dasypus > Dasypus novemcinctus. Next base: position 45,441,433 of record NC_080704.1, read on the forward strand.
GAGAAAAAAACCTCCCTGGCACCAACCACCTGAAGTTCATCCTGCATAAGAAGGGGCCACGTAGAAAGCCTTGAATTCATTGGAGACTCCAAAGTTGGGATTTGCAGAAAACTTCCCTCCTGTGAAGAAGCTAGTTGTCAAGAGTAAGAGGCAGGAGCTAGTAGTAAAAGACAACTGAGCTGTGACGTGTGCCTACTGCTTATTAAAAATTCATACACAGAGACAGAGGCCAGGCTGATCAGTCTTAAGTGCTTACCAGGAGGCGTTGGCTGCCCAGCTGGGCCATCTGAGAAGGAAGCAGACAGAGAGGGGCATTCTGGTTTGCTAGGTTGCCGAAAGCAGTAGAACAGAAATGAGCTGGTATTTTAACAATGGGAATGTGTTAGCTTACAGTTCTGAGGCAATGAAAATGTCCAAATCAAGGCATTGCCAAGATGGTACCTTCTTCCTGAAGACTGGCTGCTGGTGATCCTGAACTCCTCTGTCACATGGCAAGGCACATGGCGGCATCTGCTGGGCTTTCCCTTCCCTTCTGGGCTTCATTGTTTCCAGCTTCTTGCTTCCATGGCTTTCTCTCTGTGTGTCTGAATTTCATTCTCTTATAAAGGACTCCAGTAAGAAGATTAAGACCCGCCCTGAATGAGGTGGGTCACATCTTAACTTAAGATCTTACTCACCAAAGAGTCTACTTACAATGGGTCCATACCCACAGGAATCTATTAACTTTCAGAACATACTTTTCTGGGGTATATACAGCTTCAAACCATCACAGAGATGGATGGGGTTTCTCTGCTGCCCTCGCTGGGGAATGCTGACCCCTTCAGCTAGTTCTAATTCACCTAAAAGGCATCTAGCAGCCCATGCCTGGCTTCCAGGGCCCCTTGGAAGATTCTTTCCTGTGTTCTTTAATGCACCCTCATCCACTTCTACACTGCAGCCCATTTCTCTGACGAAAATAGGAAACCATGCTTGGCAAGCAAAAGCTGTTTGTTAATAATCATAAAACTAGTACCAATTACCAAAAAAACAACTTTGGTGCTGGAATTCCTACTGTGCTGTGTCTGGAAAGCCATCAAGGGAGTCCTTGAAAGCAGATTTGGCCCAACAGATAGGGCATCCGCCTACCACATGGGAGGTCCAAGGTTCAAACCCCGGGCCTCCTGACCCATGTGATGAGCTGGCTTACGCGCGGTGCTGATGAATGCAAGGAGTGCCCTGCCATGCAGGGATATCCCCCACGTAGGGGAGCCCCACACGCAAGGAGTGTGCCCCATAAGGAGAGCCGACCAGCGCGATAAAAGTGCAGCCTGCCCAGGAATGATGCTGCACACAGAGAGCTGACGCAACAAGATGACGCAGCAGAACGAGACACAGATTCTGGGTGCCACTGACAAGAACACAAGCAGACACAGAAGAACACACAGTGAATAGACACAGAGAGCAGACAACAGGGGGTGGGGGTGGGGGAGATACATAAAAAATAAATCTTTGAAAAAAAAAGAGAGTCCTTTTGCAAACATGTTTGGAGACCCTCGTTCATGAAGCAACTGTCCCACCTACTGCCCTATTAGGTCTCAATCTCTAGAGAATAAATCTTTTCAAATGTAATTGGAACTAAAACTAAACACATACTGGTATTCTGACCCAGGAATTCCACACCTAGGAATACCCAAGAGTTCTTATGTTCACACGAAAACCTGAACATTGGCGACAGCTTTATTCATATGTGCCAAAAACCTGAAACAACCCAAATGTCCCATCCACAAGAGAATGGATGAATAAATTGTGCTGTTTATACCACAGAATTATACTCAGTTGTAGAAAAGAAGAAACTAGTGATACATGTAACAATGTAGATGAATCTCACAGATATTGTGGGGGAGGGGTGGGGTAAGGGGAGCCAGACACAAAAGAATCTATACTGTCTGATTCAATTTACATGAAGTTCAAGAACAGGCAAAACCACTCAACAGGGATAGAAGTCAAGATCACCGTGAAGGAGGTGGAGTGATATTGACTGAAAAGAGGCAAGAAAGAACCTTCCAGAAGGCTAGAAATGTTCTATAGCTTGCTCTGGTACGTAATTGCCTGAATCTATACATAAGTAAAAATTTATGGATTTCTACACTTAAGATTACTGAGCTTTAGGATATATATAAATTGAACCTGGATTTTTTTTAAAAAATTTTAACATAACTAGAAACATCATTTTAGGCCATGTGGCTTCAGGCAATAGTTTCGATTACTGGGAACTGAGGTTTGGAAAGGTTTGACAAATTTGCAAAGTTTTTTTTCTTCTTCTGGAATTGGCCAAGATTTAAAAAAAAAAAAAAATTGGTTCTCATCAACCCGATACCCTGAGAGCCAACGCATTGGGGTTTAATCGCTACCACTAATACGTACTGAGTGCCTACTCCAGGTCAGCCACGGGGGTGCATCAGCATCCACACAATTACCCTGAAAGGTGGGAACTGTTACCATCCCCCTTTTACAGGAAAGGAACCCGAGGTACAGAGAGGTTAAGTGACAGCTGAGAATGGAACCCAGCCCTGTTGTCATGAAGGCTGAGTGCCAACCATCCCATCAAACTGAGTCCACGGCAGAAGCCTCGCCCTGCGTGATTTATGGAGACCAGTCCTTAAGAACGGGTCTTACTCACTTTCATTCCATGCACCCCTTTGGCATCTGATGAGGCCTATGGACCCCTTCTTGGAATAATGCTCTAAATGAGTAGCATAAAATGACGTGGAATTGTAATGCAAACCCATTATACTGAAATAGGCATCCAAATGGTTTCTGATATAGTCATATATAGGCTTATTCGATGCATTAAATAACAAGCTAAACTAACTGCTATAATTTCAAATTGGTGCTGCTTGTAAGTGATATGCGGAACTGTCCGCAGTCGCTGCAATGTGATAGGAAAATATCTATGATCTCTATTAGTGACAAAGTCACAGCTACGGCCAACATTACTGTGGTTTGTTTCCTACGTGCATTCAAGGAAATGCTAGATTTCAGTTAGGGGTGACTGAAAATAAAGATGTTATTTTTTTCCCCATCTAAGTTCAGGGACCCCCTGACATCTATCAATTTAACAACCCTGCCTTACGGGAAGCAGCCAGAGGCCGGAGAAGCAGCTGGGCTGGTTTCAGATGGGGTTCTAGCAGGAACTCACTGGGTGGCCTTGGAGAGTGCACTTCCTCTCTGGCTGGTTCCCTCCACTATAGAAGTAAAGGGGTCAGACTTAGGGACTCCCACAGTCCCTGATAGTGTGCTTGCTCCCAGAAGGCCACAGTTTAGAAGTTCCTCTGCTACCTCTAGGGCGGTCTTCAGTCAATCAATAAACATCAGTGTTGACCTAACCCTAGGCTGGGAGCCTGGAAACCGGTAAAGGGTGTCCCTGCGCTCCCCTATGGAACCCAGGGACCAGCGAAAAACCCCAAACTAACGACTACCTACCGTCCCAGCCAGCTCCCCTCCAGGAGTTTGGTGTACCTCTGTAGAACTCTGATGGTTGCCCGCATTGCATTCTAGTTGTCCATAGGCTTCTCTCTCTCCTCTGGGGCTCCTGGAGGACAAGGAATGCCTTCTCATCTCTCAGTCTCTTTCAGTCCAAAGCAGGAGCATTTGTAACTCAAAATTCTTTATGGCATCACATATGTACCCAACAGAATCAGAGTTGCGTGGGATGAGGAAGTATATAATCCAGGTTCAGTCCAATGCAGGAAGCACCTCGGGACATCAATAACAACATAATAACAATAACCAGCCAGGTAAGGGGCCCAAGAAGGCCTGACAACCAAATGCACAGTTTCAAAAGCAAGCGCATCTGAAAGAGGAGAGACCAGTGGAGTCAAACTCTTGGTCCTTTCTGGAAAGGGAAGGGCTGAAGGTGGGCCTTGGAAGCTGGCAAGATGGGAACTGGCCAAGGGGGAGGGTGTCCAATGGCAAAGACCATTTGTGCAGGTTCCCGAGAACATCTCCCAGGCTCTGCCACCAAGAGCTTCGGACCCGCGGTCCTGTGGATTCACCTGGAAGCTTTCTAAGATGGTGATGCCTGGATCCCATGCTCAGAGATTCGGATTTAATTTGAGTGAGGTGGGGATTTTTTTTTTCAAAGCTCCCCAGATGATCCACGCTGACAGGGTTGCTGACCTCGGCTGCTGAACATCAAGTCCCTGCAGCAGCCACGCTGGGAAAACACCTTTCCTCCTCCCCACTGGCGGCCGTGGGAGGGGCACTTCCAGAGCAAGATGGCTCTCCAAAGAAGAAAGACGCAGGGGGCCCTCCAGAATCAAAAGGGGGAGGGCTAGGGGAGAGGAGCAACGAATTCTACGAACTCTCTGAAGTAAAACTGCCGGCTCCTTCAATTACTGGGGTTTGCCGGTGTAGATGCCTGCCTGCCGCTGTGTCTTTTTTCCTTTCACGCAACAAAAACATCCCTCAAACCTCTGTGAGGGCCCCAAGCAGCTGTTCTGGAGGCTGTGGTGGATGTGAAAGGATGTGCGTCTGTCTAGCCTTTCCCTCCAGTGTGTGTAAACACAATCTCAGCTGCCCAGGATTAAACCTTCAGTTCGAGCCCTCCAGCCAGGGCAGAGCAGGGCCTTCCTGTCACCTGTGCTTACAGGACACCCAGGGCCCCCCAAGGTGGCCGGGCCTTGGTCAGGCACAGTATAGGGGATGTAAGGGGGGGGGAGTTGTGGGCATGGGGCAAGGGGGAAGAGTCACTCTTTCTCCTATTCTTGTCCCACTTTATGACCAAGGCCCAATTCAGGCATTTGCCCCCCAAGCCCCACCCAATCTGTACGTTCAGCAAATACAGAGTGGCAGCTTCTGAAAGTAAACGCTGAGACTGTAGCAGGAAACAAAACAGATTTTTTCTTTTTAATCCCGGGCATTCTGGTGGGAAAGAAAGGCCAGAAACAATAAAACCAAGTAAACGGTGCGTCAGGTGGAAATGCATGCCAGGGGCTACAAGGAAACAGAGTGGGGAGAGGGAGTGGGTGGGGAAGCAAGTGGCCAAGAAATCCTCACGGAGAAGATTATACCAACATAAAGACTGTGTGGAAGGGAGAGAACAAGCCAAGCTGCTGAGCAGGGAGCCACCTGTGCAAAGGCCCTGAGGCAGGAGGGGGCTGAGAGCGAATGGGGAATGAGGTCAGGCAGGTGACAGGAACCTGGTCACCAAGGCCTTACAGGAAACTGCCGTGCAACAATAGTCGCTGTCAGCACCACTTTCACTCTGACTGAGATGGGAAACTTTGGAGGGTTTCCAGCAGAGGAGTGACATGACCTGACAGGGGCACGCTGGCTTCTTCATTGAAAATCCACTGCAGGGGGCAGAGACGAAGCAGAGAGGCCAGCAAGGAGGCTGCCACAGTCTTCAGACGGTGAGAAGTGAGAACCGGGGCTCAGCCCAGGCCAGCGGCAGTGGCCACTGAGCAGAATCTGGGGAGGTTTTTGCAGTTGCAACCAGCAGGATTTACGAACCTCCAGTCAGCTGCGGAATATGAAAGAAAGAGGGGAGTCAAAGGTGTTCCAGAGTATTTGGGCCTGCCAGGCAGGAGAAAGGGGTAGGTGTTTGCTGAGAGGGGGAGGGAAGGTGGCAGATGGAGGCGGGAACAGGGAAGGAAATGCCTAGAGACACCGGAGAAGCCTTTTTCACATCCAGTTGGGGATGTGGAGGAAGTTGAGCGAACAGCTGATTCATGCACAGCTTCTAGGCTTCAGATGCTAAGTGCCGCTCCATCCTGGGTGGGGGCACTGGTGGCCCACACCCCGCCACTCTCCTGAGTCTTTACCCTCTCCCTCTGCCAAAGAAAAGGAAAGCCCCCAGGTCCTTCAGCTCCTGGAAACACTGGAGACCCTTCTCACCTGAGGTCAGCCAACACAGGAAAGAGCCACTTAAAGTGAAACCACCTAAAATGGAGACCAAAGGAAGACCAAGTAAACTGTGAAAATATTGACCTGGGACTTGACCTCAAAAAAATGGCATTTAGATTTTAAAAGTAAGCTTATTTTAGCCTTAATTTAACTGAAGGGAGCTTCTAAATCCAACTGTACACAAATTCTTAGTACTAACAAAATACTAACAAGTTTGAGGCCTTCATCAGTTATTGCAAAGACCTCTCTTGATTCTTTCTTTGTTCTTCACAAGGTCCTCTTTTTGGAAACTCCCATTACACCTCATGCTTCTCTTCTGTTGAGAACTGGGCTAACTTGGCCAGATCCTGATTTGTGACTCCTTGTGTGATGTGAGCAATTCTCCAGCACCATTTTCCTTGACTTCAGGAAACCCAGGAGCTCCTGATTTCACTTTGCAATAGGACTGCACAGCCCTGGGCAGTGGGACACGTCCTGGGGACTCCAGGGCAGTGTATTAGTCAGGGTTCTCCAGGGAAACAGAACCGACAGGAGAGTTGTATGCAAATATTACATTTTTTTGTCTAGGAATTGACTCACAACAACCAATTCTGGATGAGCACATCCAAATTCGGTAGAGAAGGTTGCAAGTTGGAAACTCCAATAAAGGTCTTGGTGAATTTCCCAGGAAAAGTTGGCTGGCTGAAGATAGAAATTCTCCCTTTTAACTACTGAAATCATCACTTCTTCCTTTAAGGCCTTCAACAGATTAAATGAAACTTCTCTCACTGATGAAGGCAGTCTCCCCAGTTGATTTGTAGATGTCATCAGCCATAGACAACTATTAGTCAGCGATCAACTGACTAATTTAAATCCAAGAAATACCCTCATAGTAATAATCAGACCAGTGCTTGTTTGGCCAAATAACTGGGCACCATAACCTGGTCAAGTTGACACATGAACTTAACCATCACCGTCCACCCCTTGTCCACTTGGCACCCACACACATCTCCTTAAACTATACCTCATCTATAAATGAAAATAGTAATGTTACTAGTTGGGCCTTACAATACTCAACTGTCCCTGCATACAACTGGAAATGCACTAACCCTTTGGCCAGAAGAGGATGCAAATACATGGATAAAATTCACTCTTAAACTTGATACCCTGTAATTTAAGTACATGACAAAAAGTTAATAAAACTTATGTGATATAAGGGGATAAGATAGGGAAGAAAACAGAGGTATTTGTTTTATGTATATCCACAAACATATTCATAACAAAACAAGGAAGAAATTCTCATAACCGTACTCCTTGTACGTCCTTGTTTCTGCAACTGGTCGCATGGTTTTTATAACTATCTTCTTCCACTACTCGTTGCATATTTCCTTTACCCTCAGCAAGCACATCAGCTGGTCTTAGTTCTTTGCCCAGTGGAGTGACCCAAGCATTCATATCTGGGTCCTTGGTAGCCCCGCCTGGATTGGGCTGTTGCAGTTTTCCATTGACTTTAATCACAGAGCATGGTAGCACTAAGAGAAGCCCTTGGGGATCTCCTCATTCTAGGCAAACTCTTCTTCACCTCCACTGTGTAGTAGCAGCCCAAATTCCCCTTGATAATAAAGATCAAACACTCCAGGGATTACAATTCCCTACTTTGCCTGTTGATTTTTTTTTCAATTTATTCATTTTTTTAAAAATATTACATTAAAAAAATATGAGGTCCCCATTCACCCCCACCGCCCCCACACCACCACTCCCCCCACAGGAACACTCTCCCCCATCATCATGACACATCCATTGCATCTGGCGAGTACATCTCTGGGCATCGCTGCACCCCATGGCCTGTGGTCCACACCATAGCCCACACTCTCCCACGTTCCATCCAGTGGGCCATTGGAGGACATACAACATCCGGCAATTGTCCCTGGAGCACCACCCAGGACAACTCCAAGTCCCGAGAATGCCTCCACGTCTCATCTCTTCCTCCCATTCCCCGCACCCAGCAGCCACCATGGCCACTTTTTCCACACCAATGCCACATTTTCTCGATTATTAACCACAATAGTTCATGAAGAGGGTATCATTAAGTCCATTCTGATCCTTACTGTATTCCTCCTTCCTGTGGACCTTGGCTTGGTTGTGTCCATTCCACATCTATGTCAAGAGGGGGTTTAGATTCCACATGGATACTGGATGCAATCCTCCTGCTTTCAGTTGTAGGCACTCTAGGCTCCATGGTGTGGTGGTTGACATTCTTCAACTCCATGTTAGCTGAGTGGGGTAAGTCCAATAAATCAGAGTGTAGGAGCTGAAGTCTGTTGAGGCTCAGGGCCTGGCTATCATATTGTCAGTCCAGAGATTCAAATCCCCTAGATATATCTTAAACCCCAGCACCAACTACAATTCCAGCAAAGTAGCATGAAAGGCTTGTGAAAAGAGATCCCATCTGAGTCCAGCTCCATCACGCAGAAACACCAGCTCCAAAGAAGGGCCAACTGGCATGGCAGTGAACCCCATCTGCCATGACCATAGAACCTGTGGGTCTCTTTAGCCCTCAAAAGGACCAATACCTAGGGTTGTATCTACTTTCTCTGTCTCTGAGACTCTGCTCAGGTGTGCATAAGGGCAATCCTTCTGACAACCTCCATTGCCTGTTGATTCAGAGACATCAAGAGCCTAGGTAGTCAGATAGCAGTCTTAATTTCCAGTTCAATGGAATCGCTGCTGTCTCCTGGTAGAAGCACTTCTCCTTTTGGAATTAAGACATGGAGAACAGCAGAGCTTAAGGCTGTGGGGACAGGAAGCAAAAATTTTTCTAATGGATAAATAGGAGTAACAGTACAACCCCCATTTCCACCCTTTGATTCCAGGATCTGTGAGTCCTGGCTATGGGGGAAACAGCACTATAGAATGGATGTGGATTTAGAGCATACACAGCCTCCTGGAGAACACTGCCCCAGCCCTGCTAGAAATTGTGACAAAGTTGACACTGTGATTGAGTCTTCAAAAGGCCACTCCACTGTTCTATCAATCCAACTGCTTCAGGATGATGGGGAGCATGATAAGATCAGTGAATGCCATGACCATGTGCCCCTTCCCACACTTCATTTGCTGTGAAATGGGTTCCTTGATCAGAAACAATGTTGGGTAGAAAACCATGACAATGGATAAGGTGCTCTGTGAGTTCACAGATGGTAATTTTAGCAGAAGTATTGCATTCAGGGAAGGCAAATCTCTAACCAGAGTATGTGTCTATACCAGAAAGAACAAAATGCTACCCCTCCCATGATGAAAATGGTCCAGTGTAATCAAAATGCCACCAGGTAGCAGGCTGATCACCTTGGGGAATGGTGCTTTATCAGGGATTGAGTGTGGGTCTCTACTTTTGTCAGGTTGGGCACTCAGCAATGGCTACGGCCAGGTAGGCTTTGGCGAGGGGAAGTCAGTGTTGCTGAGCCCATGCATAGCCTCCAGCATTACCACCATGGCCACTTTGTTCATGAGCCCATTGAGCAACGACAGGAGTGGCTGGGGAATGAAGCCAACTGGTATCCACAGGGCAGGTCATCTTATTCACTTGATTATTAAAATCCTCCTCAGCTGAAGTCACTCTTTGGTGAGCATTCACAGGGGACACCAATCTCTTCATGCTTTTCACTCATTCAAAAAGTTCAGTCTACATACCCCTCCTCCAGAAGTTTTTTATCACCAATTTTCCAATCACATTCCTTTCAAGTCCCTGTCCATCCAGCCAAACCATTGGCCACAGCCCATGAATTGGTACACAAACACAACTTCAGTAATTTTCCCTTCTAAACAAAATGAACAACCAGGTGCACTTCTCAAAGTTCTGCCCACTGGGAGGATTTTCCTTCACCACTCTCCTTCGGAATGCCCTAGAAAAGAGCTGTATTGCCACAGCTATCCACTTTCAGGTGGTACCTACATATCATGCAGGACCATCTGTAACCCAGGACCGAATTTTCTTTTCCTCAGTTAACTGATTGTAAAGAACTCCCCAAGAGGCCATAGCTGTGGGCTAGGAAAGAGAAGGTAATGTGACAGGAGTAGGGGTCATGGACATTTGTGCCAACTCCTCATGTAACTTACTTGTTCTTTCAGGGCCTGATAGAACCCTATCTTGTATATACCACTTCCATTTGATGATGGAGTGCTACTGTGCATGCCCAACTTTATTGTTTGGTGGGTCATACAACACCCAGCTCACGACAGTCAATTCAGGTCTCATGGTAACTTGGTGGTCCACGTTTACTTTACTAAGGTCTTTACTAAGGTCCAGTAGCAGCCCAAAGCAGTTTCTCAAAAGGAAAGTAGTTATGTGCAGAGGATGTCAAGACTTTGCTCCAAAATCCTAAGGATCTGCTTTGTGATTTCCTATAGGGGCCTGCCAAATTCTCCAAACAACATCTTTGTTTGCTACTGACACCTCCAGTACCATTGGATCTGCTGAATTATATGACCCAAGTGGTAGTGCAGCTTGCACAGCAGCTTGGACCTGTCACAGAGACTTCTCTTGTTTGGGTCCCCACTCAAAACTAACAGCTTTTCTGATCACTCGGTAAATGGGCCAGAGTAGCACACCCAAATGAGGAATATGTTGTCTCCAAAATCCAAGGAGGCCAACTAGGCATTGTGCCTCTTAGTAGGTCGTAGGAGGGGCCAGGTGCAACAGCTTATCCTTCATCTTAGAAGGGCTATCTCAACATACTCCACTGCTCAATGCCTAGAAATTTCACTGAGGTGAATAAAAGGTCCCCAAATTTTTGTTGGATTTATCTTCCACCCTCTAACACACAAATACCTTACCAATGAGTCTAGAGTAGTTGCTACTTCTTGCTCACTAAGGCCAATCACCGTGTCATCAATATAATGGACCAGTGTGATGTCTTATGGAAAGGAAAGGTGATCAAGTTCCCTGTGGACTAGATTATGACATAGGGCTGGAGAGTTGATACACCCCTAAGATAGGACAGTGAAGGTGTATTGCTAGCCTTGCCAGCTGAAAGCAAACTGATTCTGATGGTCTTTACTAACAGCAATTGAGAAAAAAAGCATTTGTCAGGTCAATAACTGCATACAAGGTACCAGGGGATGTGCTGATTTGCTCAAGCAGTGATACCACATTTGGAGCAGCAGTTGCAATTGGAGTCACCACCTATTAAGTTCATGATAATCCATTGTCATCCTCCAAGATCCATCTGTTTTCAGCCAAATAGGAGAGTTGAATGCAGATGTGGTGAGAATCACCACCCCTGCATCCTTCAAACCCTTAATGATGGCAATGATCTCCGCAATCCCTCCAGGAATGCAGTATTGTTTATGATTTACTATTTTACTAGGTAGGGGCAGTTTTAATGGCTTCCACTTGGACTTTCCTACCATAATAGCCCACACTACACAGATCAGGGAACCAATGTGGGGATTCAGCCATTTGTTGATCATGTCTATTCCAATTATGCATCCTGGAACTGGAAAAATAACCACAGCATAGGTTTGGGGACCCACTGGGCCCACTGTGAAATGGACCTGAGCTAAACCTCCATCCATCACCTGACCTCCATAAGCCACTACTTTGACTAGGTGGACCACAGTGATATTTTGGGTCTCCTGGAATTAATGTCAGTTCAGAGCCAGGATCTTATAATCCCTGAAATGTCTGATCATTTCCTTTTCTCCAATGCACAGTCATCCTGGTGAAAGGCCATAGGTCCCTGTGGGGAAGGTTGGGAGGAAGATTAACAGTATAAATTTCTGGCAGGGTAGCAGGGTCCTTCCCCAAGGGGATGTGGCCTTCTCTTCATTCAAGGAGCTCTGGGTCTGTAAACTGTCTCAAGTCTGGGAATTGATTTAAAGGCCCACAACTGTTTTTGTGATTCAAGTTGGACTTTTGTTCACTTAACCTAGAACTCTTCAGTTCTGCTTACACAGGTCAAATAAGAATTTAGTAGACTTCCCATCTATTTTACTTCTAGGTATTCCATGATCTACTAGCCAATGCCATAGGTCTCTGTAGGTCTGACAATTCAGATTACTGCTTTGAGTCTGCTATCAGTTATGATAGCCATGCCCACCTTGTCTTTGGCAATTAAGTGCTGCCACTGAGCTCCTGTCAACCTGGGGATCTGATCATTCCCACTGTGTTTAAGGATCCCAGTTTGGTGATAGCAGTTCCACAGTAACATCTGACTTACAGAGAAGAGCAACAACCGAGCTCTTCAGGGAAGACGGAGTTGTTCTCACAAATTTATTCCTCATAGTCTTAGTGAAAGGCGTGTCCTCTGGGCATTTCTGGGGTGGGTAAACAGGCCTTACATGATACACCCACTCTAGCATTCCAATCTCTCCAAGCGTTTGGATCCCCTCATCTAAAGTATGCCAGGGTGGTTCTGGCATTTCAACCTCAGGTAATGTAGGCCACCTTTTGGTCGATGCTTTAGCCAATCAATGAACAAACTGTTAGAGGCCTTTCTAACACCTCAAGCTACAGCACTGAATCCAGAATCGCTGCTTAGTGGGCCCATATCCATAAATTCAGCCTGATCTAACTTTATGTTCCTTCCACCATTATCCCACACCTTCAATATCCATTCCCACACATATTTCCCTGCTTTCTGTCTATATATATATGTGTGTGTGTGTGTGTGTGTGTCTAAGAAAAATCATGCAGTTGTCTTGGAGTGTAGCACACTTCCTCATGGGTCACACTTTGTACCTCACCTTTCAGGGCCTGTTGAGTCTTTAGTCTAGTTATAGGTCTGGAAAAAAAAAGAGTGATGATGAGGGGGTGGTCATGAAAGAAATTAGCAGTGTCTTGATAGCCAACTAACTCAGGGCATTGCATTACAGTTTCTTCTGGTGAAACAGAATTAAACTCTTCAAGCAGAGGTGTGAAGATTGTTTACTCAAGGGAAACAGTTACAGGTTCATCCGTCACAGCAGGGTTAACCTCTTCAGGTGGAGGTTGGGTGGCTAATTCTTTAGGGCAGAACATTACAAGGGGACGGATAGAGGAATTGAAAGGTAGTTGCTAATATGTAGGGAGGTTCTTTTTGGAGTAATGAAAATGCTCTAATATTGATGGCAGTGATGAATGTACAACTCTGTACACTGAATGTACACTTTGGATGGATTGTATGGAAAATGACTATATCTCAATAAAATTGCTAAAAATTTTTTAAAAGAACATTACAGGTATATCTGCAACACAGCAGGATCTAGGGTTTCAGTGTCCCCACTGTCATAATTATCAGCCCATATGTCCCCATTCCAATTTTCAGGATCCCATTCCTTCCAAATCAATGCCCTCACTTTAACAACAAACACCCTGCAAGGTTGGGAATTCAATTCACACTGTAATTCAGCCACTCACACAATGAGACTTTCAGGAGGCAGACTTGTCCGTCTACCACATGGGAGGTCCGAGGTTCAAATCCCGGGCCTCCTTGACCCGTGTGGAGCTGGCCCATGTGCTGTGCTGATGCACGCAAGGAGTGTCGTGCCACCCAGGAGTGTCCCCCGCGTAGGGGAGCCCCACTCACAAGAAGTGAGTCCCATAAGGAGAGCCACCCAGCACGAAAGAAAGTGCAGCCTGCCCAGGAATGGTGCCACACACACGGAGAGCTGACACAACAAAATGATGCAACAAAAAGAAACACAGATTCCCGTGCTGCTCACAACAACAGAAGCAGACAAAGAAGATGCAACAAATAGACACAGAGAGCACACAACCTGGGTGGGGAGGAAGGGGAGAGAAATTAAAAAAAAAAAAAAAAGACCATTAGAAAAAAAAAATGAGACTTTCATTCTGGTTTTCCAAAATCTCAAGTCTGCAGCTACATTAGGGGAGTTTGAGATGAAGATTTGAAGTTTTGAGCTCATTCATTCATTTAATAACTGTATCCAGCAAGCTTAGGAACAACCGACCAACATCATGGTGCTTTTTAACCCCAAAAACTCTGTTAATGTATCAAATACACTGCCACCCAAAGCCTTGCCTCTACTAAGCATTTGAGTAGCAGTATCCAGTAGTGATATTTTGCATATCTCTATTGCCAATTTGTAATGGATTATCTGTCATCTTGATCCTTGGAACTAGAGTTATTAGTGACTTTGAATCTGATATATTGGAGAACCAATTCCCAAACCCCAGAACCAACTCAGAAATTTGGTGTATACTCAGGAGACTTAAATCTCTGGACTGTCCATGTGCCGGCTGGGCCCTAAGCCTCAGCAGAGTTGCAACTCCTACCCTCTGGTTCATTGGACTTACCCAGGTCAGCTAACAGGGAAGTGAAGATGGTCAACCACCACACCAGGGAACTGAGAGTGCCTACAACTGCAAGCAGGAGAATTGCATCCATCATCCATGTGGAATCTAAGCCCCCACTCGATATAGAGGTGGAGGGGATGTCACCATCCTAAGATCCATAGGATGGAGGAATAAAATACAGATTAGAGTGGACTTACTGATATTCTACTATGGAACTATTGTGACTAGTAATGGAAGAAATAGCATTGATGTGGAGAAAGTGGCCATGGTAGTTGCTGAGGGCAGAGAGAGGCAAGAGGGGATGTGATGTGGGGACATTTTCGGGACTTGGAGTTGTCCTGGATGATATTGCAGGGACAGATGCTGGACATTATATATCTTGCCATAATCCACTGAATGTACTGGGGGAGAGTGTGAACTACAATGTAAACTACTATCCATATGGTGCAGCAGTGCTCCAAGGTGTGTTGACCAAATGCAATGAATATGCCACAATGATGGGGGAGGTTGTTGATGTGGGAGAAGTGGGTTCAGGGGAGTGAGGGGTATATGGGAACCTCATATTTTTTGAATGTAACATTTTTTTGTGATATATGTATCTTCCAAAAAAGACAATTTAAAAAATTGATGGAGGTGGGGGGTGGGGAGTGGGATATATGGGAACCTCTTATGTTGTTTTTTTTTAAGTATGTATCTTTTTTTTATTGATTTCTCTCCCCTTCCTCACCCTTCCCCCCTCCCCCAGTTTTCTGTTCTCTGTGTCCATTCATTCTGTGTTCTTCTGAGTCTGCTTATATTCTTGTCAGCAACACCTGGAATCTGTGTCTCTTTTTGTTGCATCATCTTGCTGTGTCAGCTCTCCGTGTGTGCAGTGCTACTCCTGCACAGGCTGCACTTTTTTTCACACTGGGCAGCTCTCCTTACAGGGCACACTCCTTGTGCATGGGGCTCCCTACACGGGGGACACCCCTGCATGGCACGGCACTCCTTGTGCACATCAGCACTGCGCACGGGTCAGCTCATCATATGGGTCAAGAGGCACTGGGTTTGAACCTTGGGCCTCCCAGGTGGTAGGTGGACGCCCTATCCATTGAGCCAAATCCACTTCCTCCTTATATTTTTTAATGTAATGTTTTGTGTGATCTATTAACATTTTAAAAGGTAATTCAGAAAATAGAATCTTTTAAAAATGTGAGGAAAAAAAGAATTTAGTTTATCATGTTGGTAAAGGCAAAATAGTATGTGAAGAAAGTGATAAGACCTTTTGAACCACCTCTTCATTTACTGATGATAATGATGAAGGAAAAATGAAGGGATAAATAAATGGATTTCATTTAAGTATAGGAAAAAAAGAAAACCACTTTCAGTACCAAAATCTGTATGAGTCAGGGTTCTTCAGGGAAACAGAACCAATGGAATAAATGTGTGTGTGTGCACGTGTGCAAATATTACGAGATTTAGTCTAAGAACTGGTTCATGTGACTGTGGAGATTGGCAAATTCAAATTCTGTAGGGCAGACCGCAACCTGGGAACTCTGATGAAGGTTTTCAATGAGTTCCCCAGGAGAAGCTGGATGACTGAAGGAGAGATGGGAATTCTCCCTTCTGACTGCTGAAATCATCACTTCTCCCTTTAAGGCCTTCAAGGCATTGGATGAGGTGTCTCTCATTGTTTTTTGTGGTTTTTTTAAAGATTTATTTATTTATTTATTTCTCTCCCCTCCCCCCCCCCACCCCACCTTGGTTGTCTGTTCTCTGTGTCTATTTGCTAGTCTTCTTTTTTGTCCGCTTCTGTTGTTGTCAGCGGCACGGGAATCTGTGTCTCCTTTTGTTGTGTCAGCTCTCCGTGTGTGCGGCACCATTCCTGGGCAGGCTGCACTTCCTTTCGCACTGGGCGGCTCTCCTTACGGGGTGCACTCCTTGCGCGTGGGGCTCCCCTACGCGGGGGACACTCCTGCGTGGCAGGGCACTCCTTGCGCACATCAGCACTGCGCATGAGCCAGCTCCACACGGGTCAAGAAGGCCCGGGATTTGAACCATGGACCTCCCATGTGGTAGACGGACGCCCTAACCACTGGGCCAAGTCTGCCGCCATGGTGTCTCTCATTGTTGAAGGCCATCTTCTCAGTTGATTGTAGACATCATCAACCATAGAAGCAATCAACTGACTAATGATTTAAATCCAAGAAATACCCTCACAGTAACAATCAGGCCAGTGCTTGCTTGACCAAGCAACTGGGCACCATAACCTGACCAAGTTGACACTTGAACCTAAGTGTCAAAGGCAGAGAACATGGCTGGTAAGCAGGGAGGAATGTTTGGGGGGAGACAAAACTTTCGTGTGGTCAGTTCATTACTGAATATTTCTCTACTATGACAACTTCCATTTTTCCTTCCCAACCATATCACTGTAGGCACCCAGAAAGCCAATGTTTGGAAAACAAGGAGCTCCTGTACATGACCAAGGACATTCTGAAATACCTGGGTTGGCACCCCATTTCCAGCTTGGCCAGGGCACCTCAAGAAGTTTATATCTGGGGAGCAGATGTGGCTTACGCAGTTGAGCGCCTGCTTCCCACATTGCAAGGCCCAGGTTCGGTTCTGATGCCTCCTATATAACAAAAATGAAAACAAGCAACGAGCAACACAAATGAAAAAACCAACTCAGGGGAACCGATGTGGCTCAGCTTCCCACATAAAGGCCCAGGGTTCAATCCATGGCCCCTGGTATCTCAAAAAAAAAAAAAAAAAAAGTTTATATCTAAGAAAGAGAAAGATGCATAGAAGTTCCCCGTAAGGCATCTTTAATTCCACCTTACTAAAGCGTCACCAAACCACAGGCTGCGTTTTCTCCTTTGTTTTGTTGTGTTTTTCTTCACCAGCCTAGCTTCGAAGGCAAGATATTGCCAGTACAGAGTTCTGCACCCACAAAGCCACATTTATGTAATCATTCCAACAACTTCTGAAAACTTTGAGGAATGTTATTAGGCCCTGTTGGCCTGAAGGGCCGTTGCCAGGGTAACAGCAACTCCACATAAAGGAAGCAAGGCGTTTCCCAGCCTGCTCTCCTTTCAGAGGTCAGGCCACTGCAGAGCAACACGTGACTGGAGACTGAGGGACACTTCCCGTGGCCCTCACCCACGGTAAGGACACGCCACCACCGACCAGTGGACTCACCCACCACATCTCCTGCCTCACATATCCTGTCCTGTCATCTTGCCTAAATACACCCGTCCTTGTCCGTCAGCACATCCCAATTTGTGGTCTGGAAACCTTGGCATAGATGGGAGTGGAACTCGTGCACAGCGTTTGTTTTTCCATGGTATAGCTCGAGGCCAGCCGCTGGAGTTTGTTTTGAGCAAGGTGGAAATGCAAACCGAGTCTCTCAGGGAGCAATGGCTCCTTCCAGGTGCTTGAGCAACTCCAGGCCCAGAGAGCGTAACGGCGCCCCTTTGACTTTGACCAGAAGGAAAAATGACAGTGGCCTTCTTGCCTGAACAAGACACATTTCCCCCATCTGATAAGCAAACGTCAGAAGGGAGGAGAGGAGGAGGGAGGCCCACAGGGAGCATTTTTGCATCGCTGTCCATGGAAGGCTTTTCCCCCATTGGTTGGCTTTCTATGCTGCCTAATCCAGTCCAGCTCTGGCAAGAGCGACGAAGGCGAGCCACGTTCAGCCGCCAGGAGACAGGCGCCCCTTTAGGACTCACGACATGCCGCTGAAGTCCAAGAATGGGACTGTAAACCTCATAGAGGCAAGGCAGGTCATGGCCCCGGATCCCTGTCCCCTTCCCTCACCCCCCCAGACCCCCATCTCTGTGTCCCCCCACTCCCACCCCCTGCCCCATTGACCAAAAAACCAACCTTGCATTTACTTGCAAGTCTCCTACTCAAGAAAACTCTTGAACTATGGCTGGAGAAACAGATGTTTCTTCCAATGACACTGAACTTCCCTGATTCCTACGGAGACAGACCTTTCGATTCCCCACGGGTATAAAATGATAAGTGACTAAAGAGAGGCTCTTGGGATTTGGGGCCTTGCCCTTGCATACGCAAGAGCCCAGTGGAGAAAGAAAATGAGCATGTTACAAAACAAGGGGCGAGGGCAAAGGTGGGTGGCGCTACTTCAGTTCACTAGAAAGTCAGAGAAGGGCACTCTCCCGGTAGGCTGGCTGGGGACAGGTGTGAGGTGAGGTGAGGCTCGAGCTAGGTCTTGAATGGAGAAGATTTCCCCAGATGAGGGAGGAGGGCAGGCAGGGCACCTGCAGGGCAAGAAATAGCACAGAGGTGAAAAAGCTCCAGTCCTAAGTGAGCAGAGCCAGCCAGCCACAGAAAACTGGAGCTGGCTCGTTTCTTTTAGGGGATTTTCAAATCTGGATTCCAACCATTCTATCACTTCTCAGCCTTTTGGGTAAGATCAAGTGCAGATTCCAGCCATTCTTACCGAGCACCTACTAGGGGTCAGGCATCAGGGTGGGACCTGTGGGGGATCTGAGGCTGATTCCACAGGACAAGGGCAGATCGGAAAGGGCGATGGGCCAGATCCAATGCCCTGAAAACACGCCCTGAGACCAGATTCAAGTGCAAGTGATTTATCTGGGAGGAAGTGAGTGGAACACTGACGTGGGAATAGGAGGGCTGTGATCGTGAGCAGGTGCTCCCTGAGGGTTCAGCCGTGCCGGGAACCTGTGAGAACCAGTGTGGAACAATCCCCCCAAAGCAAGTCACCCATGGGACCAGGGAGCTGGGGGATTTCCAGCTTAATCCCCGGGCATTTCCTGTCTGTCAGGTGCACACAGAGAGGACCCAGGTGGGCAGACTGCCCCCAGGCACAGGGACACAGATGCTGGCAACTGTGGGCACAGAAGAGGTCAGCGCAAGGGGCAAGGGGTCAGGCAGCCACGGCGTCTGCGGCGCAGGTGCTTGAAAGAGGGGGAAGAGGACATGGGCCTGCGGCCTCAATTAAGGCAAGGAACGGAGGAGGTGTAGCCCAAGCGGCTGAGCGCCGGCTTCGCGTGAACAAGGTCCCGGGTTCAGTCCCCGGTACTTCCTAAAAAATAAAAATAAAAACCCATCAGAGACCGGTTCCAAAAATGCCCTCAAGAGATCCTCAGGGTTCAATATGCCGAGAGATGGGGAGTGGTGCGGTTGATCTGTGACAGCCAAGCCAGGACCATGTCTGGGGCTGGCCGAAAGATCGGATTTGGGAAAGTCAGAGGGTGGACTCGGGCCACACGGTCCAGGGCTCTGAGGTCAGGCAACAATGTTATTCTTTTTTTTTTTTTTTTTTTTTTTTTTAAAGATTTATTTATTTATTTAATTTCCCCCCCTCCCCTGGTTGTCTGTTCTTGGTGTCTATTTGCTGCGTCTTGTTTCTTTGTCCGCTTCTGTTTCTTTGTCCGCTTCTGTTGTCGTCAGCGGTACGGGAAGTGTGGGGCGGCGCCCATTCCTGGGCAGGCTGCTCTTTCTTTTCACGCTGGGCGGCTCTCCTCACGGGTGCACTCCTTGCGCGTGGGGCTCCCCCACGCGGGGGGACACCCTTGCGTGGCACGGCACTCCTTGCGCGCATCAGCGCTGCGCATGGCCAGCTCCACACGGGTCAAGGAGGCCCGGGGTTTGAACCGCGGACCTCCCATATGGTAGACGGACGCCCTAACCACTGGGCCAAAGTCCATTTCCCAACAATGTTATTCTTGATCCCATAGGCAATGCAAAGCCGCTGAAGGTATTTGAGCAGGGATGGTATCGAGCAGTGGTTTTAGGAAAAGTAACCTGGCCTAAAAACAAAGCAATAACTTGGAGGTAGAGGGACCAACCAAAAAGTCCCCAAGTGAACCGTTTTTCAGTTTTAGGGAAGATTGGGTAAGAGATAAAGGGGGTTCCCTGTGGCTCTGGCCCAAGAGAAGAAAGGCCCCTGAAAAGAACCGTGTGGGAGCCACTAAAAGGGAAACCAGCCCATCAGCTGCCCAGGCCAATTGTTCCTTCTGGCAAAGATGTGGGCCCACTCGCCTCTTGTCTATTTTCTTTCCTCCAAAACGCTTTTGGCCTCTGGTTTCCGAAAGCTTTGCTCAGTGAGTTTAAACAGCATCTCACAGCATGGCCGAGCAATAACAAATGGCGCCTGGTGGCTCGCCTGCTGGTGGCTTAAAAAACAATTGATGACTTTTAATCAGCTGAATGAGCATGGGACAAATGACAGCATGGCCTGAATGCGGCCCAGACGTCATTGGCTGACATCAGTGGGGAGGAGGGAGGTGTCCCTTCTGGCGAGCTCGGGAACAAACAGGAGCCCTTCCCGACTGCATGGGGCTGCAGGAGGCAGCCCTGCCTCACGCCCCAAATCTGCCAGCTTACCTTTCCCACCCTTTGGGGGAGACAGGGAGAACCGGCTGCAGAAGCAGTAAAGCTAAGCGTCAGGAACTGCCATAAACCTCCAGGCCGTGGCCTGAGATGGTGAGTAAAGGGCTGGGGCTCGGGGATGTCCTCACAACATCACTTGGTAACTCGGTTCAGGGCTCCAGGACATCAGTTTCCCCCTCAGAAAAAGGGAAGCAATAAAAACAAGGTCGCCACTCCCCTTAGGCTGCCCTGCGAACTGTGGGATAGCTTTAGGAGAGGCGAGAATCCCTCCAGGATGCAAATTTAGGTGTTCTGCCCCTTCCCACAGCCACCAACCCTCACCCACCCACGCCTCAAATGGAGAGCTCTCAAGCATCTTTGATAAACGAGTGCAAACCACAGCAAGTGAGACCAAAATCGCAGGATTGTAAATAAATGCCCCTTTTGAGGGCTCCCTACCCGCCAGTCACTGTGCTAAGGGGTTCCAGGACTGCTCTTCTCACTATCCCCATTTTCCAGATGAGGAAACAGTTCCTGAAGGGTTAAGGAATTTGCCGGCAGTTCCACTCCTGATCAGGGAGGAATTCAAGCCGAAGCCTGCCTGACTTCAACAAGCCCGTTCTTCCTTGCTTTTCCAGCGCCAACTGGGACACGGCTGAAAGGAAGAAGCTGGCGGGAAATGTGGCCCAATGCAAGGACGCATAAACGATATTAAGAAGCGAACGTCCAGCTAGCCAGCCAAAAGGAATGCTCACGGGCCACGCCTTTATCATAACAGGAGGAATGCAAGAAAGCCCTGTGCTGAGACTCCTCGCTGACCACCAAAAATGTAAGGATTAAGAATCTACTTTCCGGGATTATTTACTTTCCTTGCAGACTATCTGGAATGCAAACTTTCCTGATAACTTCTATGCCCTCAGGCGCCTTCCCAATTCTCCTGCAGGGCTGAAGGTCCCTGGGCTGGCTGCCCCTCCCTGCCTGGGACCTTTAACCCGTCTCTGGGGGCTAGGTCTCTAACGCAATCCCCCACGTCAGAGGAATTCCAGACTTTTCATCTTCACCGCAGGTTACTAGGCCCCTCTGGCTTCTCCCAGCCAGTACCCTCCCCAGCCACGCTCTCCCACCCGCCAGGCCCTGGGAAGAGTTCTCCCTTCTCCCCTCCCTGGCTGAAGTCCATTGGCCTGGGAAATGGACCCCAAGATGGAGATGAGTGTGGGGGAGGTGGATGGGTGGGGCAGAGGAGATGTTGGGCTACTGTGCAGTGGTCATAATAGAGGCCTCAACCCACCCCATGGAAAGTTCTGGAGCTGGGAGAGCCCTTCAGCAATGACCAGAATTGAGATGAGGGGGTGGCCTCTGTAAACCTCCACCTCCTAGCAGTGACTAGTTATGGGTCATGAGTTGCCTACCAAGATGGGGGAGGGGGCATTACCTTGGGCATCAGCTAAGGGCAATTCCCAGCAAGGGGCTCAACTGTGACTGGACCAGAGCCACCATCCCCGAAAGGGAGCTGGGCATCTGGACGGCCACCACCGTGCAACAGAACTCCTACTCATCCTTCCATTTGCAGCTCAGGCCTGATGCCCCTTCCCCAACTCCTAGCCACCCACTGAGCACCCTGGACTCAGAGCTAGCTCAGCACTTCCCACCCTACATCAGAAAAATCTCCTCATTCCTTCCCCTCCATGTCTAGACCGTGGGCAGGAGAGCTCGCCTTCACCACCTGAGCCCAGAACCCTCTTCCTGGCACACCGAAGTCTCTCTCAGCGCTGAGTAGACGGATGTTGCATGGGAGGTGCTGGCAGGCCCGTGGGAATGTTCTACGTGGCTTCTGCCGATGACAGGCAGGCCCGGAGAAAGCCTGCTTCTAACAGCCAACCTGGCAACCTCTCTTGGGCTCCAGCCAAGAAAGTCCTGTCCTTGTTCCCTCCCCTGTCCAGCTTTCGGCCGCAAGTCCATTTCCTCGCTTAGAGGGCCAAGTGCATTTTAGAGGCCTCTGTGCCAGGGAAAGCCCGGCGCCCCTGCCAACCGTGCGACATCGCCGTTCCTCTGAAGGAAATGACTATTGATCCCACAGCTCTCCTCCCCGGGCTGTTTGCTGGGGACGGCCAAGGATTCCCGCGCCAGCTGGGCTCCCACCCGGCTGGGCTGTTCCTGCACCAGATGGCCAGACCAACACCCTCTGGCTGCTGAACGCTCCCTGGGAGACGAGGCACTGACGTGGATCGGGCTGGCTTCTGATGCCTTGAGGACAGCGGGGTCAGGGATGACAGGTCCCGTCACATTACAATTTCTTTAAAAAAATTTTTTTCTGCACAAAATGTCCCAGTCCCGGCAGTCATCAATGTCTCCAATGAGTCGGGGGATATTTTTCTGGAGCACTCTGACCCTCACTGCTTCTTCAACAGATAACGATTGAATACTTACTCAGCACAAGGGACGCAATGATCTACAAACCGTCCCTTACCCTCAAGGAAGTTACAATCTAGTGGGGGGCGGGGAGAGTGTGGCGCTGCTAGGTAGTGCCACAAGGTGGCGCAGTTGAGATACTCGTAGCTTTCCTTTGTTTTTCTTTTCTATCTTAATGAAAACGGGATTTTTCCCCCCTATTGCCACAGAGCAAATAGAACCATTCCAGGGTGTGCTGGAGCCAGCTAGGACTGGTTGATGAGAGCCGAGCATGCCATTTCCAGGAATTTTGCAAGCTGGTTGTTAAACCCAGCCAGTATTAACAATTGAAATGTATCGACGTAAAATTAAATGAAACACCTTGAAAACAAAGGTAACCGATACTCAAAACTCATGACTTCCCTACAGTTTACTATTATCTATGTTCTTGAAGTTATTTAGGTCCACAAGTGTTCGTGTGGTAGAATGACTATATGATTGTGTGCTATATTGCATGTCTCTTCCCAGCTCCGCCCTCGCCTTGACAGCTTCAGACTGGTCTTGGTGAAAGCATTACATCACAGAAATCAGCGGATGCCACAATAAGGGCTAAAAAAAAAAAAAACAGAAAAGAAAAGTTTTGGAGAGCCAGTTGTTAAACATTTACCAGCACACCACTGGAACGAAATTTCACAATTTACGTGGCTGATTCTCACATACTTTGGGGTCAGTTCTATCACATTCCCCAAAGGAACAATTCCACTCCCTGCCCCCATCAAAAAAAAACCGGAAATTTGGAGATAGAGGATCATGTTCACCCTATAACCTTATCTGCACACTCAAGATCGGTGAGCCCACACAGACTAGTCAGCCGGTGGAGCTCAGGGCTGAAAGCTACGAAGAGGGGTGCCACAGGTCGGCCAGGCAGAGCCAGGCTCTGGAAGGCAGTGGAGAGCTCACCCCTGAGCCATGGGTGCCTGATGTGTGCCTGTTCTAATTGACCAAGGAGGAACTCCTAGCCCAGAAAGCTTGCCAGTGATCGGTGGGAGAATTTAGGGACCACCCTTGGGCCCCTGCACAGATGGTCTGTATGAGTCAGGGGCCCGGCAGGAGCCCATTCAAGGAGACAGTTCATTGAAAAGAGTTTAAGAAAAGGACTAGGTACAGAGGTGTGGGCAGGTTATGGAAATGGTTGTTAGCATCCCCTGGACTGAAGGGATGAGGGCTAATGTGGTTCCAGTTACTGCAGCCCTGCTGGGGAAATAAATACCCCAACCTCTGGCTCCTCCTGCAGGCCTTGTCTCCTATTGGAGCCTCCCATTGGCCAAATACAACCAGAAGCCAATGGGCGAAGCAGTCCAAGCAAGACAGTCCCCAAGGCACCACCTCCCAGGCACAGAAGGGGAAAGAGTGGCTCTGGAGGGATCGATAGATCTGCTCACCCAATATGGCGCTGCCTTTGCCAGTCTACGGGTCCCAAAAGGACGCACCGGAAACCCTGCATGAGGCTGGGCCCAGCAAAGCAAACTGCAAGCCGGCTGTGGGTCTAGAAGAAACAGGCCGACCGTGGCCTGGCAGAGTCACCCTGAGGAGGCAAAGGAGAGTAGTCCAAGACCATCCACTTGACCCACACTTAGCGTCTGGACATGTGTCTTCACAGCACACAGGCCAATGATTCAGTCACTGCCTGGGTCAGGATTCACTTTGAGGCTGATAAAGACCCCAAAACTTGTATCTGCCGGGGCATCTGTGATGAGAAAAGGGATTGCATGGGTTACTCTCCCCAGGGGTGACTTCCTCTCTGGGATCCAGGCATGGGGAAGGCAGGCCATGGGGCAGGAAATCCACCTCCCTCAACCCCACCCGGCCCCCCCCAAGAAAGATTTAGGTGGCCACCTAGAAAGCAGGGCTTGGCGACCAGAAGCCCCCACCCTCTTTGGTTGATCTCCCAGGGGCCTTCCCAAACTTGGCTCCTCCTCCCACCTTCCCCCGAGGAAGTTAATAGATCTGGGGGTAGCCGGAGGCCTTTTGTGGTCCCAACACTTCTAGAAAAGCCCGGGGGGCCTCACCCCCTCCGGAAAATCCACAATGCATATTAGCACAGCAAAGGCTCCCGAGAAAGCAAACGTCTGGCTCTGTTTATGGTGGGGGTTGACCATACTTCCTGGAGTTTAAACTGAAAGTGTTAGGATGGACTAGGCGTTGGTTTAGAGGGGGTTTGAGACTGAGGGGACAGCCCCAGCTAAGGCCCAGAGAAGTCCGGAGGATAAAGGGAAGGGAAGCACCGCAGGTGGGAAGAGTTGGAGGAGGGGGAGAAGCGAGGGGTGGGGGCTGGAGGAAGGGGGGAGCCTTTTCTCCTGAGGGCCTCAATCCGGGCACTGTTGTGCTCCAGCCAGCTTTCCCCAATCTCCTCAGTTCAAGGCAGCTTCTCCCTGCCCCCACACACACACACACACCCAGCTCTCCCCCAGCTGAACCGGCCGACTCCTCGCACCCTCCCATCTGTAACTGCTGTTTGGGGACAGGCAGGAGTGGCCGCGGATGGTGGGGGATCCCCAGGCAGGTCCTCGTGGAGTTTCTCTCCCCGAGCCTCTGGCTTTCCTCACCCCAGAACTGGGACAGGACCACAGTGCCCCCACGGTCCCCTCAGATGGGACGC
The DNA here is from genome assembly GCF_030445035.2 of Dasypus novemcinctus. Lineage (NCBI taxonomy): Eukaryota > Metazoa > Chordata > Mammalia > Cingulata > Dasypodidae > Dasypus > Dasypus novemcinctus. The sequence goes on from NC_080704.1 coordinate 45,466,977, forward strand.
GGGCTTCCGCCTGGGTTCCCACGGACAGGGGAGGGTTTTGTAGAGACTCCTGGCTGCCCCTCTCGCCGAAATCCCTGCCACCAAGTCAAATTTTGCTCTGAATAAAGCAATTAGGCGAGAGCAGAGGGATGCCACTGGCTGTCCCTGAAGCTCTGGCCACCTCGGTGCTGGCCTCAGTCCTGTGAGCCTGCAGAGCTGCCAGTAGTGGGTAGAAGTGACAGTTTAGAGACAGACCCTCCAAGAAAGGTTGGGGGCTGGATAGGGTGGTTATCTAACAGCTGGGAGGACACCAGACCTCAGGGACACATCCCCTCCCCCCCACTGTCCCTCTTACTTGAGACCTGTCCCTTCTCCCCAGCGAATAGCATCTCGCAATTGCCTCTCACAGGCCAGAGGGAGGACGAGGCTTGGCTCTCCAGCCTCAAATTACCACCCTCCTTCTGTCAAATATGACACATTCTCCAAGCTTATGACCTCTGCCCCAGCCTTAAAACACACACACACACACACACACACAGCCTTCCACTGCATCTCTTTGGGCTGGTGACTGCTTTTCCTGGAGCAGAGAGAGCAGTTCCTTTGTTTTCCAGTGCTTTTTCTCCTGGATTTCCTTCCTTTCGGTCTGATTTCACGTCCGCATGGCTTACCAGGAGGTTGGGAAGTCTGCCTCCCAGGGCTTCCCAACCTCCTCCCTCCCTCTCTCACCAGGTCTTTGGAAGGCCCGCTGAGTAGCTTTTGATTCCATGTGTGGGCCTGCAGGGTTGGCATTCGACTCTTCTCAGATTCATGCCCAGAGTGGCCATGCAGAACGAGCCCTGGATCCCGGATGGGATCCGCCCACAGGACGAGGTGCCAAGGAGAGCCAGCCTTTTTGACAGCAGGAGCACAGGGCAGGAACGGGCCTCACCAGGCCCCGGAGCAGCCTGAAGAATAAATACACATCACAAACAGCCTTACCGCCCACACCTAGACCGGGAGGGGCACAGGAGAATGCCTGGAACCTTCTGGAAGAGAGCAAAGGAGTGGTGGAGCACTCCTAGCTCCCCTCTTGACTCCGCTTCTGTACACACAAGAGTCCTGCCCCTTAATGGTGGAGGGCCGTGGAGTCTGAGTGTCAGTCCCTGGAGTAGTTGGGGTCCTCTAGGACACAGACACCAAGCTGGAGTTAGAGGAGAGGGAGACATCACACCTGTTGAGGATTAAGGAGACAAAAAGCAGGAGCAGGCCGGGAGCACCTTCAGACGGTGATGCAGGTCTGAGCCCTGTGAAAGGAGAAGGGGAAGGAAGAAAGAAGGATGGGTAGCGGGGCGTCCGATGGCTGTGCAGCTCTGAGAAAGTCTCAGCCAGGCCGACAGGGAGCCCCAAAACCAAGACTGTCCCATCAGAGAAGCCACAGGTCAGCAGAAATGACCCAGTTCTAGTGCTCCCACCAGGCTCCGTCGCTGGCTGGGACCCTCCTAGGGTGCATGTGACCTGGGCAGGAACGCTGCTGGAGGATCCCGAAGGCGCAGCTGCCACTAGAGGCTGTAGCTGGCAGCGCTCCTCGCAGTAGACCCTTTGTACCAAAGCAAGAGGGTACATCAGGGACACGCACTGGCTTGGTGATTGGCAGACCAGGCCCTCATCCTGGTCTCATGACCTCAGCCCAGCTTTTCCTCATCTTAGTTTCTTCGTGTGTGAAATAAGAGAAGCCACCACTGCCTGTCAGTCCCCACATCTACAGTGAGGCTTAGCAAGGTGGAGGCTGGTTATTCGAGCAACTCGAAGGTAGATAAGAAATCAGGGTCTGGAGTCCTTTTCTATCTGCAAAGACAGAAGGTGTGGGGGGCTACCCAGGCATTGGCTGAATTATTTCACAAAAATGCACTGAGCATCCATTCTCTGCAGCTTTGTGCCCAGGGCAGAGACTCCCCAAGAACAGACAATATAATCCCAGTGACCCTCCCTCCATTCCCCCTGCACCAACAACTTACAAATACATGCACATGTGCGTGCACACATACACACACACACACACACACAAGCACAGCCATGTTGGTCATCATTAATAATTTATCTTGGTAGAACCCTTTCCAGATTACAAATATTAAAGCATTATCTCATTGTTTTGCTTCCAACAACTGCTTCAGGGTATCCTCCTTTTTTCCTGATAATGAAGCGGGGCTCAGAACTTGGGGCAAGGTCCAATGGCTGGTAGGCAATTCTTCTGAGGCAGTCAAGAGATCCACTCAAAAAATATATATATACATATATATACACACACATATTCAAAATTTTGCCCGAATCTCAGGGGTTTGCAGTGCCCTATTTCAAAAGTTGCAGGACTGCAGGGTGTGCGGGTGTGGAGGTGTGGCCACCACCAAGTGCCCCCTCTGCCCCCAACGGGTAGGAGGCCAGACTGAAGTTTTGGCCAAGTGGACAGCCCCTGAATGAAATCAAAAGGCTGTGTGACACCACAGCGGAATCATGAGATCTCTGTCCAAGTCAGGAAGGGCACGGAAAGGGTTAAGGGGGTGTAGGGTTTTGTTTTTCACCTCTGAGGACTCTGTTCTGGGTCATTAAGAACACACAAGGCCGACTGAGCATTCCATTCCCTGGGCCAGCCTCCAGCGCCCAGCTCTGCTTCCCAACAAGATAAGTCCAGGGCAGGAAGACAATCCTGCTTCCCAGAGAGGCAGATGGGAATTCGCCCTAGATAAGGGCTGTGGCTTGGAGCGCTGGAGTCACATAGGGTCCTTCCCTTGTGAGAGTGACACAAGCAAGAGGCTGCCTTTTCTGCAAGCTAAGGACGACCGCCCTAATACATTTGCTGTTCTAGGCCGCCCCCGAGGGAAAAACTCTCCAGGGATGCAGCACAGTGGCGGGGAAAAGCAGGGCTGACTCCAGGTCTTCCCGAGGTCTCAGGGGCCTCCAGCGATGCCCTGTTGGGGTATGACTCTGCCGCTCTGCTGTCTCCAGCTAGACCCACGTCCAGCACGCCCCCTCCCCCCAGCACACACACACACACACACACACAGCGGGGCTTTCGGGCATCCCCTCCCCCCTCTGCCACCCAGGTGGTACCTGTGCCCGCGCAGGTGAGGAGAAAGGCCTGTGGAAAACACCATTACTGATAAGTAACAGCTCCTTTCAGGTTTAATGACACGTTGCATCCATCCTAAAGCTCTCAAAAAAAAAAAAAAAAAAAAAAAGCAAAAAGTCCTCTCGAGGGACAGCGCCTCGCGCCTGTAAATAGGAACGACAGGCCGGGGCGCGCTCGAGGGAGGGCGCACGGCGCACGGCGCGGCGCGGGCGTGTAAATTAACTGGGGGCAGCAGAGTAAATACATTACACACGGTATTTATTATGCGTTCGAACCTCGGAGGGCTTCTCCGGTTCCCGGACGTGGCAAATCCTGTCCGGGGCACCCGCCAGCCGCCTGGCCGAGGCCCATCTCCTGCGGGCCGGGGGCGTCGGGGAGCTTAGCGTCCCAGGCCCCAGGAGCTCCCGGCAGCCCTGTTCCCGCGACTAGAGGGGGAAGGGGACGTGGCCCCAGGCGCCGCTCGGGCGAGGGGCCTGGCGGGGAGGGCGGTGGAGTGGGAACCGGCGGTGGGAACGAGCTGCGCGCCGGGCCCCTTAGCATTCCGCCGGCGCGCCCGCCATCGCCGCGTGCGCCCCCGCGCCCCGCTGTAATTACCCCGATTACCAAATGAATCTCGCGCTTTTGTGCTCGCCGGGCGGTGGGTGCGGGGAGGCAGTTCTAATAGTTGTCATTAGGGCCGAGGGAGGCGGGGCGCCGGGGGCTGGGGCGGGGAGCGCGGGGGCGGGGGAGGCCCGCCGTTCCCCCGCTCGCTCGCTCGCTCGCTGGCTGTCCCGGGCGGCGCGCAGGCCGCTGCTGGCTGCTGAGTAATGATTTTTTTTCTAATTGGAGGCGAGCAGCGGCCCTAATGGATGGAGCCGCTCTCGGCGCGCTCGCTGCGCCCGCCCCTCGATCAATACTGCTCACGAGGACCGCGGGGCCGAGCTCCCCCGCGCTTTGTGGTCGGAGATGCTGCGGGGGCCCCAATCAGCCCGCGCGCCCTCTCAAGCTGCCTCGCCCCCCCCCGTCGCCAACACACACCCGCCCCAGGGCCGGCTCCCTCCTCACAAGGCATTTCCAACCCCCCACCCGCCCCTCCCGGACACCCCCCTCGCGGGCCTCCCTGGGTTCTCCATCTCCCCACCCCTCCCCGGGCCCCGAGCCCCCCCCCCCCCTCCGGACACCCCTCTTCCCCTCCCCAAACACCGACCCTCCATCCCCAGCTGTCCTCCCACCAGCCCTCAAAGCCTGGTCCCGGTGGCTAGGCAGCCAGGGCGGGGAGGCCGGGAGGCTCAAGGGTGGGGGGAGGACGGCCCCAGGATTGCGCCAACCCCCGCCCCGCGACCACGTTTCGGCAGAGCGCCTCAGGCCGGGAGGAGAGCCGGGCACAGGCGGCCGCCTCCGAGGGTGTGCGCGCCGGCTGGTCGGGGAAGGGTTCGCTGAGTCCAATTAAATCCTTTCCTTCCTGGGCCCTCCCCAGCAGCAAGCCGCTCCTGCTCGGCCCTATCAGCTTTCTGGGGGAACAGAAACCAGAGGCGACAGACACACACCCTCGGGGCACTGTTCTCTCTGAAACCTCTTGTCTGTTTGGCTCAGAAACGGGACTAGCTGAACGGGTTCTTGGGGGTAAATGCGGGTGGGGGGGGTCAAGTGCCCCCCAACCCCCTGTTTTATGGGTCTGAGCTGGTGACCTTGGACAAGGACTCAGCGCCTGGGGACCCTTTCTCTGACATCCTGCCAGAGTTTCTCCAACCGGGCTGGCTAGGAGCCGGGAATACAACGTTAGAAGGCGTGGCCAAACCCTCCTGCCCCTCCTTGCATTGTACTGTTCTCCCCCCCCCCCCCCCCCCCCCCGCCTTCCACCCCCCGCCAGGAGAAGTTCCTGGCAGTGCCAAACTGCTCTACTTTCTACCCTCCTGACTTCATCTGCTCACTGCTACCGACCGCCGTTCTTGCATGGCCTTGAACATGTCTAGACATGGTAGATGCTTGTCCGCTTGTTTTGGGTCACTCATCCCCACTACCATGTAAGCTCCATGAGGACAGGTTTTTTTTTTTGTCATCTTCTATCCCCAGCACCTAAAACAGAGCCTGGAGCAGAGGAGGCAATTCAATAAATATTTGTTACAGGAGGGGATGGGAGGAATTTGAACTTGGCCCAATTTCTTCCTCTGCCCTCCTGGGAGAGGGTAACACCTTGGCTTCTCACCCCTTGGGCTCTGTGGCAGACCGTGTTTTGCGAAAATAGCCCAGTGCTGTTTCCAGTCTCGCTGGCTAGCTTTTCTAGAACCTTGCCCTTCCCCTCCCCCTTCAAGAGGAGGAGTCCACGTCCCCTGCACTTGAGGCTGGGCAGGCTTTTGCCTCCCAGACTAGATTGTTGCAGGAATGATGCTGTGGGCTTCCTGCTGGAGGTCCTCAGAGGTGAACTGGTTGGCTCTCTTTCTCTCCTGGGACGGGGTGCCCTAGGACCCAGCCACCATGGCAGGAGGACGCCCAGACCACATGAAGAGGCCCCACGTAGGTTTTCCAGGCAACCAACAGGCCCCAGCTGATGTCAGATGGGTGAATGAGGAAGTCCTCCAGTGATTCTAGTCCCTAGCCTTCGCGCTCCCCTAGTAGATGCCAAGTGGAGCTGCCCAGCTAGCACTAACTGTCCCCACTGAGTACTGCCCCAAGGGCAGATCAGGGAGCAAAATGAATGCTGTGGGTATGGTCAGTCACCAAGTTTGGGGGGGGGGGGGGATGATTTGCTACCCAGCAGCCGATGGCAGCCTCCTCCACTGACTTCTCTTCAGCCTCCTGCTTCCTGGGCACACCCCGCGTCTCCTTGCCACCGTCCACAGAGCCACCCCTCTCCCGAGGCCCGCTGTCAGCCCTGTGCCCCATCCCTTCAGCCACTTTTTTGAGGCTTCTCCTCTCCCCCACTCCACAGCTACAGCTGCGCAGATAAACAGCCCACCCAGTGTGAATCAAGCTTGGTCCTTCTCCAAGAGACTCAGCTCAGCAGGAGGAGATCCCTCGGCCTGGCTGGCCAACATCATCACCTTCCTGGGCAGCTCTCTCTCCCACCCTGCCGGCAGCAACTTTCCTCCATTCTCCCCTCGACCCAGCCCCACACCCTGCCCCTCGCCTCCTCCTTCGCGGAGACCACACTGGACTCACAGGCTAGATCCCCCCTCCCCCACTCGCTTCTTGCACCACACATCTGTCCACACCACCCTGACCGCCTGTCCTCCAGTTCCAAGGGGGGGCCTCCCTCTGCCCATTATATGGCCAATCCCACTCTTCGGTTCTGGGTCTCAGCCCCCCCCCCCCCCCAGCCAACCCTAGAAGCAGCACGGTGCAATAGATCTTTGGGTGATGACGAAAATATAATCTGTGCTTTCCAGTACAGTAGCCACTGGCCGTGTGTGATGACTGGGCACTTAAAATGTGACTGGTACAACCAAGGAACTGAATTTTTTTTCTCCTTTTATTTTCTCGTAATTAATTTCAGGGCAAACAGCCTCACACGGCTAGCGGCTATTGAATGGTACAGCACAACCCTCATAGCCCTTTCCCCACATCCTCAGCCTCGCCCCTCGAACATCAGCACTTAAAATATCCAGCTCTCTCTCATCCCCAATGAACTAGCCCCCATCTTTCTCTGGTCCTTCACAGCCAAAAGACTTGATGGACTTGTCTCCACTGCCTCTTCGCCCAGTCCCACCCAAGCCCACTATAATCCAGCTCCTGCCTCTGCTCATTTTGTCCTCCAGGTTTTGCACATAAGGGATTATCCTCTCTCGCCTTCCTGCCTCCCTCCCCTCCCGTAATCTAATCAACTCTGATCATCTTTGAAGCCTTTAGTAAAAGTCACTTCTTCCAGGAAGCCTTCCCTGATACCCCCACCCCAGAACAGATTGGGTGTCCCTACCTGGTGCTCCTGTAGCACCCTACACACTCCCTGGGACTGGGGATGGCACGGGCTATGGGACCCTCCCTGTTTAGTTGTCAGACTTCCATGCAGACTGAATGCACCATGAAAGTAGATGCCGAGATCCCTCACTCATCATCACCCAGCCCCTGTGCCCTGGAGGGAAGGGCACAAGATAATCATCATCTCGTGGGGGAAAATGTAACTAGATGTGGAACAGGCACTCGGTGGGGGGGGCGGCTCGATGGGCTGGTGGGAACACTTCCGAGGGAGTTGAAAATTGTCAAAGGCTTTCCAAAGAAAGCAGCCCCTCCAGTGGATCATCAAGGATGGAAGGAGTTTACTGAGTGGGTAAGTCAGGAGATTATTCTGGGGGTATACCAGCCTGAGCAAAAACCCAGAGACATGAAATAGGGCTGAGCAGAAAGAGAGGCAGCCTTTGGCTGAGGGAGCAGTGCTGGAGTCAGAGGAAAAGACCTGGCCTTGTGGGTCTTTCTCGGACTTTCTCCTAAACCAAGGGAATGACCTGTTCCATTTTGGGATTTGTTTGCCTGGAGGCTCCCAGGGACTTTCAAACATATAACTGAGACAGCAGCGTGGAGAGCAGACTAGGGCGCAGGCAGGGATGTTCAGGAAAGGAGAGCAGCCAGAGGCACATACGAGGCTGGGGTGCAGAACAGGGGACCACTTCTAGAGAGTTTTTTAAAGTCGCTTTAGTGGGACTCAGGGACCTGCTGGATACGGGAGCGAAATGCAGCAGGAGCTGCCAGCAATATCCCTGCAAGGACCAGACACAATTGTCCAAGAAGTTGCAAGTCTTCCAGGAGGGCTACCTTTTGAGGGGACTCCTTTCCCCAAGAAGTGCCAGGAGCCGACAGCCTCCAGGTGCATGTGCCTTTGGGCTCTGCCTCAGCGTTCACGTCTGGGCCACCTACTTCCCGGGGGTCCCAGCCAGTGACTGGGCATAGACATTTTGGCCAGCTCTAGACGCTTCTCTGGGCAAACTTTACACGACAACCCCCTATTGGGCTGGCCGAGACTTTTTCCACACTGCCCCCCCCCAGCCCGAGGCTCCTCTCACCCAACCCTCCTTCCATCCCCCTCTTCCTCTAGGTCTCAGACCTGTCTCCCTGTCCAAAGCCTCTCCCTGCCCACACCTGCTCCCTCAGGAGGATAAACCTCCTGAATGTCTAATTCCAGCCAGACCTTTGCTTCCAGGAGGCCCCAAATGACACAAGTCGTAATAACTTTACGAAAGTGTTTCCCTGATTGACAGGGACCTGCTTCACACGGGTTGTCTCGTTTATCCTCCCAGCAGTCGGATAAGACTGGCGCCCTTATTATCTTCAGTTTACAGGTGAGGACTGAGGCTCACAGAGAACAAACAACTTGCCCCAGGTCACATGGCTAGGGATGGGTGGAGTCCAAACTCAAGCCTGGGTGGGTCCAACTCAAAAACTTTTTGACCATTGCCCTCGTGACTTTTGGGGGGCTGGTTGGGGCCAGGGAACATCCAGGTGTCCTGGAGATGATGGCCATGTTCATGGATGAAGGGGACAAGTGAACTCGAGGGTCCCCCAAGCTCCACTTTTTCTCATCCCCTTCTAGCTAGCCCCCATCTTTTTCTGATCCCCCATGGCCAAAATTCTTTTTTTTTTTAATTGAGATAGATTCACATACTATACAGTCTATCTATATGTTCAAAATTCTTGATGGACTTGTCTCTGCTGCCTCTTCGGCTTTGGGGGCACGGGCACACATGTCCACACCCGTGCACACACACCAGCGCTAGGATTTACCTCTGTTGGGGAACCTGCCTCCCGGGACACGGCCCAGCAAGTGCTGAATTCAGAGTAAAGAGATTCAGATGCCAGTTCATGGGGCTTTAGTCACCCGCTGTGTGACCTTAGGCAAATGACTTGTTTTTTCCAGGAACCTCCGTTTCCACAGCAACCGTGATAATCTGCTGCTTCTCCTGACAACCTGGTCTGCCAACATCCGACGCCCCTCTCTGCCGCTGCAGCGGGACTTCCTGTCCTGGCCAAGAAAATAAGGGTGTTCCCCCACCCCCACCCCTCTGGTTTTCAGGTCGATCTGTGCCCTCAGCTCGAGGCTGGGACAGGACGCCTGTGGCCAGGGGTTGGAATACCCGAGAAGCGCTTAGGTAAATCAGCCAGCAAGTTTGCCTCCGAAGAAGGTTTCTGGGTGGACCGGGAGATGCAAGAGAGGGGAGCCCACCCAAGGCCAGCGTGTGCCTGCACCTGACTCTGCACGTTTGCCACGAAGATGCAGTCTCTCTCTCTTAACCTCATTTCAGACTTGGGAGGAGGGTGCAGTGGACGGCAATGCCCCGCTCAGCTGCCCCCTGTGTGATGTAACCCATGGTTGCTGGCCAATGGTTGACAGCGGGCTTTCTGGGGGAGAGGAGGTGTTGATGTCAAGCACGTGCTGATTTCCATGCAGTAAATAGCCAGTTCCAAGCTACCAACTTGTCGTCACTGAATGTGAAGGTGGGAAAAGGTACACACCTTTGGCTCAGGGCTCGGAAGGCAGAGCCGGCTCCAACCCACCATCTGACCTAGCCCTATGGCTGAATGCATTCTTAACTCTTCAAAAGGAACGCCCCCCCCACCCCACCCCGAGCCAGAGGCTTCTGAGTTGGGGGGCAGAGAAATCAAAAGGCTCAGGTAACACATCTCCGACAGACCTGGAATAGTTCATGTCTGCTGCTAAGTTTCCCAACCAAGAAAAAAGGTCTTGGTGCTTTCTGTCTGTCTGGTTGTAGCAGTCAAGATTGAATGGGGGAATACAGGAAATTCTGAAAAAGAATTTAAGGGGAAATAACCTTTGCAGCTCAGAAATACACTTGTAAATGGCGGGGGGTGGGGTGAATGAAAAGGATGGGGCAGGGGTTAGGTGCTTTGACTGGCTGGCCCAATCGATGGGGTGAGGAAGGGAGGGGGGGACACACGCCCATCACAGCAAGAGCGTCACTGCACCATCCAGCCCAGGTTTGTTTGTGTGGTTTGCTCTCTTTTTTTCTGGTGACTTCTCTAGAATGCAGCCACGCTCTCGGGCAGATGCTTGCCCCATTGCTAATTGGGAAGAATGGGGGGTTATGTGCCTAGATCTAGGACTTCCCGCCCCGAGAGGCAAGAGGGATGGAGATGCCCAAGGAGAACGATTGTAAGACTTGGCTGCTCTAGGGCTGTGGTGGGAGCAGAGGTCAGACCAGGACCATCTCAGGGAAGAGAAATGTCCTTTTTAAGTTGGGACCAGAGGTTCCTGAGGCGAAAGTGACAAGGGGCTTCTCTTCTACAGAGGTCCTGGGAGAGCTAGAGGCCCCTCCCCTAGCCTCCCACCCTCAGACAGCTTTGCCCCACTCCCACCCCCTGCCCGCCTCTGCCCTTACACAAAGGGGAGGGCAAGCCTGGCCCGAGCCTGCCACTCTCCAGGAATTGCTGAGAACTCAAAGGAATGAGGCCACATGGCTGAGGACCGAGCTGATCCCCCAAGCCCTTGTGTGGCACCTCTTGATCACCACCTTGGTGGCCATTCCTCGTGCCCACAGCTCATTAGGGTTTCTGTAGCCCTGCCAAGAAATTGCCAAGGACAGGACAGGCGGCGTCTGCCTGGAAGCTCCGGGGAGCCCACTCCCCTCAGAGGCCCTTCCTTCGGTGTGAGCGAGAGGGTGAGTTCCGCTGAGCTAGAGCCGTGCCTGACAAGTGACACTTTGACGAGAGACGCGATGACGAGTCCCCGGGGAGGCTGTGGAGTCTGGTTCCTGCAGACAGTGTCTCCCCCGAGGCAGTCTCCGTGCTTGAGTGCTGAGTGTGTGTGTGTGTGTGTGTGTGTACACATCCTGCTTCTCTGAGGAAGATTCTTCCAGTTCCACAGCGCGCCTGACAAAGGCCCCCGCGAACACTCCTGGGGCCCACGGACATCGAAAACCAGCAGGGCACACCAGTCACTGACTGCCGAGTTCAGGAGGTCCATCAAGGGGTTGCCCTGTCCTCACGTCCTTGTTCCCTTCAGAGCTACATATCCTGCCTGGTTTGGCAAGCTGCCTCCAGGAGGGTGATCCTGCCGAGGCTACCAGCCCTGAGCTAGGCACTGGATGGGAACAGAAATAGATAATACACGGTCCCTCTCTTCAGCGAGCTGGCAATCTAGGCACTGAAAAATAGAGTAAGGGTCTTGGGTTCCAAAGAAGTCAGGGTCAAGTGAACAGCTTTCTGCAGAAGATGGCATATGAACTGTGCCTTGAAAAATGCCTCAGCAGACAAAAGCCCAGATGGAGCTAGAACGGGAGGGAGGGACGAGGGTTCTGTCTTCCAGTGGAGAAAGTGGATGGAACAAATGTGGAGGGGAGCAAAGAATCAAAGAAGTTCAGGGTGGGACTCCACGCCAGCCATCGGGTCCCCCAGACCTCCTTCCCAAGGCTGACAAGCAGCCTCCATCTTCTCCTTCACTCCCTGTGGGGAGTGCACCAAGGTTACACGTAGTCCCCTACTTAGGTGGCTTCAAATGTCTTAGAGGTCGTACCTCTGCTAAGCCAAGAAGTTGCTGCTCGCTTGTGTATTAGTCAGCCAAAGGGGTGTTGATGCAAAATACCAGAAATTGGTTGGTTTTCGTAAAGGGTATTTCTTTGGGGTAGGCCATAAAGCATAAGTTCCTTCCCTCACCAAAGTCTATTTCCACGTATTGGAGCAAAGATGGCTACCAACATCTGCCAGAGTGCAGGCTTCCTGGGTTCCTCTGGGCTCAGCTCCTCTGTTTTCTCCACAAGGTCAGCTGTAGACTAGGAGGCTCTCTAGACTTTGCCTCTCTCCACAAGGTCAGCTGTAGGCTATCAGGTGAACGGCTCTGTCTCTCCCTGGGGTTTCTGCGGTGTCTAAGGAGCAGTTTCTATTCCTCTGTGTTCTTCTCCTGGCTCAAGTTCTCTCTTCCGGGGGCTGGCTTCTCTTTCCCCTGTGTGCTGACTTCCTGGGGCTCCAGCTTAAGACTTCAGTGTCAGTCTCCAACATCAAATCTCCAACATCAATAACCTCAACTCTGTCCTTTGCCATGTCTTTTATGAGTCCCCACCCACCAAGGCGTGGGGACTCAACACCCTAATGACGTGGCCCAATCAAAGCCCCAGTCATAACTCAATCATGCCCAGGTATAGACCAGATTACAAACATAATCCAATATCTATTTTTGGAATTCATAGCCATATCAAACTGCTACAGCTTGCTATTCTTCCCTGGGGCCTGCAAAAACAAGTCTCAGTCATCTTCTACCAAGAGCCCTTCAAATACTTGAAACAGCAGTCTTTCAGTTTTCTTCTGCTTCCTGAGAAACATCCCCAAACTTAGTGGTTTAAAACAACCACCAGGGAAACGGACTTGGCCCAGTGGTTAGGGCGTCCGTCTACCACATGGGAGGTCCAAGGTTCAAACCCCGGGCCTCCTTGACCCGTGTGGAGCTGGCCCACGCACAGTGCTGATGCGCGCAAGGAGTGCCGTGCCACGCAGGGATGTCCCCCGCATAGGGGAGCCCCACACGCAAGGAGTGCGTCCCATAAGGAGAGCTGCCCAGCGGGAAAGAAAGTGCAGCCTGCCCAGGAATGGCGCCGCCCACACGGAGAGCTGACACAACAAGATGACGCAACAAAAAGAAACACAGATTCCCATGCCGCTGACAACAACAGAAGCGGACAAAGATCACGCAGCAATAAGACACAGAGAACAAATAACCCGGGGTGGGGTGGGGGAGGGAGGGGAGAGAAATAAATAAATAAATAAATAAATAATTTTTTAAAAAATATTCAATTCAAAATGTAAATAAATAAATAAAACAACCACCATGTATCATTCCTCACAATTCTCTGGGCTGGCTTGGCTCAGCTGGGTGGTTCTTCTGCTCCCTGTGACATCAGGGGAAGTCACCCATGCAGCTGCAGTCAGTCAGGAGTTTGACTGGAGCTGGTAGACCCAAGATGGCCTCACTCGCCTCTTTGGCAGTTACCGCTGGCTGTTGCCTGAGATGCCTCTGTTCTCTACTTGGCCTCTCCCCCCAGCAGGATAGCCCAGACTTCTGGCACAAACCTTCTATTCAAGAGAGCAAAAACAGAAGCTGCCAGGTCTTTTGAGGCTTAGACTGAGAAGTCACACGGCAACACTTCCACCGCAATCTATGAGCCAAGGCAAGTCTCCAGGCCAGCCCAGATTCAAGGGGAGGGGAAAGAGACGCTTTCTGCTCTTTGATGGCAGGAGCAGCACGCATATCCAGCAAGGGGAGGAATGGCTGGTGGCCATCTTGGCAGACAATCTGCCAAAGCTGTCACAGGCCCTGTATCTGAACTTCTTCCAACAGGCTCTAGGTTCTTTGTTCAAAGTTGTCCTTCCACTCTGAACCCACTCCAGGTTGGGTATCTCCCTCTTAGGCCTGCCATAGAAACTTCTTCACTTGGCGAGGATGGATGATCTGAGATGGGCTGAGGCCAGGGAAGAATTTCACCAGGAAGGCCACCCCCAAATTAACTAGGGCCTGAGGCTGGGATGAGGGGGCAGGGCAAGATATTTAGATCTCCCTAGTCCAAATCAGAACAAGGTGTTTTTTAAAGCCCCTAAAGGGAAGTGGGTTTGGCTCAACAGATGGAGTGTCCACCTACCACATGGGAGGTCCAGGATTCAAACCTAGGGCCTCCAGACCCCTGTGATAAGCTGGACCACGTGCAGTGATGATGCACGCAAGGAGTGCCGTGCCACACAGGGGTGCCCCCTGTGTAGGGGAGCCCCACGAGCAAGGAGTGCGCCCTGTAAGGAGAGCCGCCCAGCACGAAAAAAGTGCAGCCTGCCCAGGAGTGGCTCCACACACACAGAGAAATGACACAGCAAGATGACGCAACAAAAAGAGACACAGATTCTGGGTGCCACTGACAAGAATACAAACGGACACAGAAGAACACACAGCGAATGGACACAGAGAGCAGACAACTGGGGGTGGGGGGGAAGGAAGAGAAATTTTAAAAAAAAGATCTATTAAAAAATTTTTAAAATAAAGTCCCTTAAGGCTCTCCATATCCCAGTTGGTCCGCTGGAGAAAGCACAGCTGGTGAGGAAACTCTGGAGTGCTGAGTTGACAATTTGTCACTTAAGAGTCCTATGAAGTTCCTCACGTTGTCCTGGGTTGTTATTTAACTCTGGCCCTGTTGAGGCTGCCAGGAGCTGGGTGGAGCCTCTAAGACAAGTTGCCGCAGCCACAAGACTCTCTGCCAACACTTGAAAAAGGATCTCTCCTCTCTCTGAATGACCATTTTTATTTTCTTCTTTTATAGGTCATCTGTATTTTTCCTTTTTTTCCCCCTACAATGAGTATATTTTACTTTCACAATAAGGTAAAAAAATTAAAAACAAAGTAAAAGTACTGTGGGCAAAGATGTTCATTGCTGTGTTGTTTACATGAATAGATGCTCAAGAAAAGCATCAAGATTCAGCAATGAGAAAATTCTTAAATAAATTAGGTGAAGCCACAGGGTACAAAATCCTTAAGCCATTTTTAAAATGAGGCTGTACCAGAGTTTTGTGTTTAAGAGGATTTGGCTTTGGTTTGGTTTTGATTTTGGTTTTTAGGTTTTTTTTTTCTTTTTTTAACTCATTTTATTTATACATACTCTGTATCCACCAAGAATTTATTTTTCCTGGTAAAGGAAAATACTCATGGTAGAACATCCAAGAAAAGAAAGTAGGATTCAAGATTTTTTAGAGTTTGGTCTAGACTGTGACCTATGGAGATGTGATCATAAGAAGTAGCATTTATTGAGTGCTAACTGTCTGCTAGACATGGTTAGAAGCAAGTAGAGGAATCACCTTAGTCAATCCTCATGATATCCCTATAAGGTAAGTCTATTCATATCCCCATTTCACAGATGAGAAAGCTGAGGCACAGCAAAGTTTAAATAACTAACTTATCTAAGATGATACAGCTAATATGTCACAGGGCAGAGATTTGAACCCAGGAAGCCAGATTCCTCTCCCACACTCTTAACTACTCCACACTCAACAACAGTTTGGAAAGTGATGGGGTCAAAGTGTTAACAGTGGTTACCTCTACCTAGTGAGGATAGGTGGTTTTTTATTTGCTTGTTTAGACCTTTCTGTGCATGCCAAATTCTCCCCAAAAGGGCATGATTTACTTTGATCATCGGGGGGGAAAGGATCATTCTTTAAAAATAAGAATACAGGGGAACACATGTGGCTCAAGCAGTTGGGCACCCACCTCCTACATGGGAGGTCCCAGGTTCGGTTTCTGGTACCTCCTAAAGAAGACGAGCAGGCACCGCAACGAGCAGATGCAACAACCACTGCAACAAGCGGATGCTGCCATGAGCATACGCTCAGCCAACAGCCAACGCAGCCAGCAGACGACCCAGGCAGCGGGGAGCAGATGTGGCTCAGGTGGTTGGGCACTTGCCTCCCACGTGGGAGGTCCTGGTTCAGTTCCCGGTGCCTCCTAGAGAAGAAGAGCAGACACAGGGAGCAGACACCATCTGCTCCAAGATGGGGGTGGGGGCGAGGGTATAAAAATAAATAAATAAATACATCTTTAAAAAAAAAAGAATACAAAGAAAGAGGATCCTTCTCTAACACAACTCTGTCTCAAGTCTTACTCAAGACTTAAGGCTTGCACCCCTTCTTTGGGCCTTGGACCCTGCCGCATGCCTGCTTCTGCTGTTTCGCTTGCTTGGCTCGCCCCAGGAAGCAGTGGGATCAGCCCCCCCCCCCCCCCCCCCCCCCCCGCTCCATTCTTAGTGATTTCCTCTCCATCAGTATTGGACCACGCAGGTCCTAAAATGACTGCTGGGAGGCAGCTGCTTCCCCCACGCAGAGCCAAGCCCCTCCCTCCCCACCCCCACCCCGCCTTGGTTTCCCTGGCCCGGCATCTGGCACACATGTGTGCCTTATCCCCCCACACACACACACACACACCAAACCCTACACTGCTCTCCGGCACGGCCTGGGACGTCCACACATCCTGCCGTCACCCCACGACACCCGGCATCTTGACACAGAAAACAGGACCCTGAAAACAGATCTACCCACTGGCTGCCTGACACAAGGACGCCCAGAAACACTTGAGTGGAGCAGACAGCTCAGGAGCTGGGGAGCAGGAGCGGGGAGGGTCAGGCCAGGTGGTGGGAAGAGAAGGGAGGGAAAGCGCAGTGGGAAGGGAAGGGAGGGAAAGCACTGCCTGCGTCTTGGACAACTGCAGGCAGCACCGCCAGACCCCGCGGGGCTGGTTTGAGGCTGTGGAAGCCCAAAGGAGCGTCAGAAGCCCATTCTGTGCCCAAGAACCTTGGAAGTGGGATCTTCTCCGTAGTCACGGCAAGGAGGTAATCCTCCGTCTCATTGGCATTCAGTCCGAGCCTCCATAGGATTGGCTTGGTCCCTGTGAATGTCAGCCTGTGTTTATCAGTCAGTCAACAAATATTTATTGAGCCCAAGGCAGCAAGTCACAAAGTACGTAGATTAGGGCAGGGGTTCTTGGGGGTTGGGGAGGGGATAGTGGGGCCTCTTTATCTTACCTACTCCCCCTCCCCCACCCCCACCCCCACCCCCACATCACACATCGCACACATTGCCAAACAAGTGACTCAGGAGATTGGGTCACAGGCTGTTGGAGAGAGTGGTGGACGGATCCTTGCCCCTCAGTTCTCCCCCTGCCCCTGTCTTCGAATTGTTCATCCACACCCCTTGACACATGATTTTTTTTAAAGATTTATTTTATTTATGTATCTCTCCCCACCCCCCTTGTCTGCGCTTGCTGTGTCTGTTCGTCTTCCTTGTTTCTTTAGGAGGTACCAGGAACCCAACCCGGGACCTCCAATATGGGAGGGAGGGGCCTAATCGCTTGGGCCACCTCCACTCCCTGCTTTGTTGTGTCTCTCATTATGCTTTTTTTCTTCTTCTTGTGTCTCTTGTTGCATCAGCTTACCATGCCTGCCCGTCGTGCCGGCTCACTCTTCTTCTTTTTTTTTTTTTTATGTAATTGTTTAACTATCTCCATTTTT
The DNA here is from genome assembly GCF_030445035.2 of Dasypus novemcinctus. Classification (NCBI taxonomy): domain Eukaryota; kingdom Metazoa; phylum Chordata; class Mammalia; order Cingulata; family Dasypodidae; genus Dasypus; species Dasypus novemcinctus. Next base: position 45,484,008 of record NC_080704.1, read on the forward strand.
ATTTTTAAAATATTTCTTTTTTTAATTTTTATTAAAGTTAATAGATCACATAGAATGTTACATTAAAAAAAAAATGAGGTTCCCATGTAACCCACATCCCACCCCCAACTTCCATCATTTTTGAAAATTGTATTTTTTGTAGATACATACATCACAAGAAAAGTTACATTATAAAAAAACATGAGGTTCCCCTATACCCCCCATCCCCCCACCCCACTCCTCCCACATTAACAACCTCCCCCATCATTGTGGCACACTCATCGCACTCGGTGAACACATTTTGGAGGACTGCTGTACCACGTGGATAATAGCTGACTCTGTAGTTCACACTCTCCCCCTAAAATATTTCCTTTTTTTAATTCAGCCCCCTTTCATTGTTTCTGCGCTTGAACCCAGGGCCTCCCATATGGTAGACGAGAGTCCAATCACTTGAGCCATATCCATTTCCCTCGCTGTCTTCTTTAAGAGGCACTGGGAACTGAACCAGGGACCTCCCAGCTGGTAGGCAGGAGCTCAATTACTCTAAGCCATATCTGCTTCCCAACAAGTGATTTTGACAATTCTTCTCACCAGAAGGGAAGTATATTTCCCCACTCCTTGACTTTGGGCTGGAACCTGCTGCTTGCCTTGGCCAATGGGCTATTAGCAAGCCGGGGTTTGAAAAGCACTTGCCAAGTCGGCCCAGCCCTCTTGTACTTCTGCCATTGCCAGACTTCCTTCTCACCAACTCATCCCCACCTCTGCCTGGATTTACAGTCACTACCGCTAAGGCACCAGACTAAGTCCTTTAACATCCACCAGCCCATCTACTCCTCTCAACAGGTCTAAAAGGTAGGGCCTGGTGTTTTCCTGTTATACAGATGCAGAAACCAAGGCATGGCTGGGGAGAGCATGCAAGGCTGTGAACTCAGGTGGGGAACGGCCCCTCTCCCTCCCTGGGAACCTCATCCGCAGGTAGGATCTGGGTGCCAAGGAGAACAGTCCTCGCCTGTGGGAACCTGGTCGCTTGGGCTCATCTCAACCCCCCGCTGGTAAGAACTCCAGAATATTCCAGCTCACCACCACCACCACCGTGGCCTGCCTCAGAGGCCCCGGCCATCAGACCTTCAGCCCAGGAACCCCCAGAACCAGCTTCTGCCCCCCATATGCCCTGCCGTAGGCACCCAAGATTGGTCTCTGGATGGGCTCCACCCCCACCCCACTTTCACATTGGAATTAGAAACCTCAGGCGAAGACTAAGACGAACGTTTTTCCAACGTCCCTCCGAAGCCGTGGGCTCCCTCAGGTAGAGCCACCGCCGGCAGTTCCTCGGCCTCCGGGTTCACCACACGAACCCTGAGGGGCTGCTCAGGTCTCCCCAGGATCAGAAAAAAGCAGAACAAAGCTCCCACAGCCTGCAAGTCCTAAATTTCACACAGAAGGCGAGGTTTCTCTCCAGTCTGTAGTCCTGGAAAGTCCCTACAGCTTTCAGACACATGTAGATGTATACAGATAATATGGACAACAGATGGCCTCTGGATTTCGGCCTTGAGCTCTTGAAGGGTAGAGTGCGGGACCTGTAGGTACTGTCTGTTATCATTAGAAAAAAAGGTTTTTTTTCCCAGCCCAGCACTAATTCACACAAAGTCCAGAAGAGGATCAAACAGCCCTCCGCTTTTCTCGTTGATATGAAGGATCCTTCTGTGAGTCAGCACAAGGTCTGGCTCTGAGGAACAAAGACCAAAAATAAGAGGGCTTAAACACATCAAAAGAGTATTTCTCACTCCAAATCCAAAGATGGGCATTCTGGAACGGGTCCTCGGGGACTGTGGGAGAAAACATTTTCCAATACCATCCACAGTCGTTAACTCCCATCTTCCATGTTCTTCAGCCACGTAGCCTTGACACTCCTCCCATTAAGAGGTGGAAGCTAATTCCTCTCACCTTGAACCTGTCAGGCTGGTGACTGTTTGGGCCACCAGAGTCTGGCAGAAGCAATGCTGTGAGACTTCTGAGAATGGATCATAAAAGGCCAGTTTCCACCTTGTTCACTGGAACATTCCTGCTTGGGGCTCTGAGTCACCACATAAGACGTCCTCCTCCCCTGAGGAGGCCACGCTGTGAGGAAGCCAAGCCACATGGAGGATGCTCTGGCTGACAGTCCTAATCCCCACGTCATCCCATTCCAGCCTCCAGACATGCAAGTGACACGGTCTTAAATCTTCCAGACCAGCCCTTTGGCCAGCTGAGTACCACTGATGGGTGCCAGAGCTCCAGCCATTGCATCTGCATTCCAGACAGTTTTGGGTTTTGTTTTGTTTTTATTTCTTTGCCAGCTTGTGTTTTATTGATGTCGTGATGTCCAGGCCTTGACTGTGTACTTCCAGAGTGAGTACAGCTGTTCCTTCTGCTGCTGCTTCTTGGTCTTCAGGTTCTCTTCATGTTTGCTGAGACTTCAGCCCAAGGCATGTATTTTCTTAGGCTGCAAATCCAGAGACTTAAACTTCTTGTCCTTGTAGAACTTCCCAAGGTTCTCTTTCTAAGTCTGGTTAATGACGGTAAGAACACAGGAATAGCTTTGCAAACAACTTGGATCACGGAAAGCCCGGATGCTGTACCACCTGTCACCTTCAGGTCGTCCAACTGTTTCAGCAGCTCCTCCTTCTTCTTGCCACAAAGATTCCGGACCTTGATCTTAGCCGTTGCTAGACAAGCCCTTCCACTGTCTTTTAAAGAAGGTTCCTGGAAGATACCTCCGACACTTTCACTGACATCATCTGGGTTAGTGTTTGGTTTGGGGCCATACCTAGCAGTGAGGGAGGCTGGGAAATATGATCTTGATTCTAGATCACTTTGGGCCCAAATAAAAATCAGAGGTTCTGGGACTTAAGAAATGAATAAAATGAAATGATGAAATGATATTGGAGCATCCCAAAGTTCCCTTGCTCCCTCCTCCCTTTAACCGCTCCCTTTATTTATTTCTGCAGTCTCAGCCCACCGCAGGTCACTCCAGGAACCTAACCTGAACACTGTGCCTGGATTAAACAATAGATCTCCAGAGTGAACAGCAAAAGGACAAACGAGTGTTTCTACTGAAGGCACCTCTCATGGCATAATATCTGATGCTAACAAAGTCCCTGCCTCTTTTTCTTTCCAACGACCTCCTCCCATGAAGAAGGTGGAAAGACAGTAGTTGGGGGGAGAGCAGACCGTGACCTGCCACGTAGATTAATCCAGCATCTGTTAGTGTGTGTCAAGCAGCAGCTCATCAAATCCCTGCCCTATGATGTCCATTTAGCAGATGAAAAAACCCAAGCCTCGGAGAGCTGCGGTGACTCACCCAAAGTCACACAGCGAGGAAGTGGCAGGGACAGCAGGGCTGCTGCAGCAGCTGTCACAGCTCGCCCCCAAGCACAGAGTCGGGTGCCAGGCCCCCAGGAGGTGGCTCTATAAACACCAAGTCCCAGTGCGGCCCTCCCCCAAGCTCATCAGAGGAGCCCGCCTGTGGTCTACGGCCTCGGCCGGCTGGTCGTGTAGACGCCCTGCGCTGAGCGTCTCGCCTCCCTGCCAGCGCCTCCCCGTTCCCGCAGGATCCTCCGTGAGCGCGTCTGAGGGCAGGAGGCCAGCGTTGTGTTTAATAAGCCGCCACCTCTGCCAAAAACAGCAGCGCTTGCTCCCGCAGAGCGGGTCGGCTCCACGGGGGGGCTGTCTGAAGCGGAGAGCTGGCTGCAGGGGTGGCTGCAGCTGAGGCACAGCTCAGGCTGAGAAAGTCAGGAAGCGGGGGACAGGGGACAACCCCCCCCCCCCAGTTTGTCAGCCAGTAAGCTTTCAAATGGAGGAAAACACCTCCAAACCTAGTGGCTTAAAACGGCCATCATATATTAGTTCATGATTTGACAGGTCGGCAACTTGGGCTGGCCTCACCTGGCCCATGGCCGATTGGCAGGCTGGCTGGGGACCGTCTGGCCTCAGATAGCCCCACTCACAGCACTGGTGACTGGTGGTCAGTGCTGGTTGTCAGCAGGGTGACAGTGGTGTCTGGAGTACCTCCAGCAGGCTAACCCAGGCTTATTTGCATGTTGCATGTCCCAGTGCACAAGCATTTTGCAAAACTCTGCTAATCGCGTGTGTTATTGTCCCGCTGGCCAAAGCAAGTCACATGACCATGCCTGGATTCAGTGTGAAAGAGGAGCACACAGGAGGTCTGAGGAGGTGTGAACAAATTAAAGGTCATTACTGCCACGGGCGGCTTGCCTGCATGGCCAAAGCTATGACTTGCTGTTGCAAACGCAAAGTACATATGTGGGTTAATTTTCAAAACCGAAAAGAAGACTGGCTGCTCCTAAACCAGCCACTGCTCTAGCCATTGGAAGCACAAGATGTCCCTTCCCCCTAATGACATGGATGTGCTTTTCAGAGAGAGGGAACATTCTAGCATGAAGTCTTCTCATGGAGACCCAGAACAGAGGAGCATTCTGCAAGGGGGTGAGTGTGGGTGGGTGGACCAAACAGCGTGCCACCACTCTTCCTCCAGCCTGGTCTGTGGGAGTTCTAGCCTCTCCCAGACCATCCCCCAGTCCCGTCCCCCCCCCCCCCCCGTTCCTGCCCCTCCCCCTGCCCCATCCTCATCAAGAGGCGGACAAGGGAGGCTTGAAGGAGGAGGCCTGGTGGTGAGAACCAGAAGGGCTGGTGCTTCCCTTTCTCAGGTGACCCACTTCTCTTCTGGGCGGAAGTGGGGGCGGTGGTTCCTTCTCTGGGTTACAGAGAACATGGAGAATGGAGGGCCCGCTTCAGCCACGTGCAGCCAACTGCATGACGGGAAGATTAAGCCCTCTTTCAGGGCTGTCCTGAAGACCACGTGCTCTAACCCTGGCACGCGACCGTGCAAGGCCCGTAGAAGAGGCTTAACAAACACAGCTCGTCTTTCAAAATGGCTGTCTCTCCCCAGCCCCAGGAGAAGACAGCGCCTAAGAGCTAAGCCAGGGTAATGGGGCACCAAGGGTTTCTTTTAAACCCGTGTCTGGAGACAGCAAATCTAAGAGCCTGAAAGCGCCTCTCCTTTCACCCAAAGGGCCCGGATAAGGCAGCGGCCCCCTCAGACCCCTGGGCCCAACCCTAGACAGTCTCCCTCTCCCCTCGCGTTCCCCAAAGGCCAAGGGAGAGAGATTCAGCAGGTCCTGGCCATTCCGGGAAAACCTGCTTCCCACTCCTGGAGGCCGGGGTGGGGGAGGCGGCCTGACTGGAAGGTGGTCTCACCTGGGAGGATCACAACCTACACTTCGGGTCCCAGCCCTGCAGATTTCAGGAAGCAGGCCAAGCCATGACCCCATTCACACCGCCTCTCCGGCGGGCAGGAGCCGCGCTGTGGCGAGGGTTTTGATTTCTCTTCTCTAGACCTTCCGTGACTTCATGCAGTAGCAGCCGTCCTCCAGAAAAGAAAAAAAAATCATCACGATTCTCACAGACAGGTGAGAGGGCGTGGAGCCAGGAGATGTTCTCTCATCCCAACTCCATGAGGCAGACCCCCCAACCCCAAGCCGCCATGCCCTTGGGCTGGCCGGATTTTACCCCTCGGCACAATCGGTGGTCCAGAGGTGATCTACTGCACACGCCAAATTAACAGGTGATAGAAACCAGGTCCATTGAGCGTGTCAACTCTGGAAACACCGCCCCCACCTGACTCAACCAGTTTATTGCAAGTTCTGTCCACCACAACCCGCCCCCCCAACCACCAACTCCATCACACTGGGCCAGTTACGTAATAAGGTTTGCCCATTTGTTCATGAGATAACAAAAATACGTCTGCCTCCTGAGTTTTACTTCTATGGGGCTGGAGGGAGGTCGGGGCATCCAAACAATGAAACCGGAAGCCTCCGCGTCACCCTGGCACTGGGGGTGGTAGTGGGTGGGGCACCTGGAGGCTCCCTTTATCAGGTCCTCCACAGATGCTGAAAGGGTGAAATGCCACCTTTTCCATACTGGTCAAACCAAGAGAAGGCTGCAGACCTCCTGCTGTCCCCTGCTGTCCCCCTGCCTTCCTCATGGCTTGGGGAATATGGTAAAGGTCCCTGCTGCATTGGAGAACGGGGTACAGTACTGGGGGGCCAGGAGATGACTCTGAAGAATCCATCTTGGCTTTAAAGATGCCTTTCGTGGCCTCTTTTCTCCAGGTTCAGAAACCTGGACAAATAGCTCCTTCCCTCCTGTGGCCAATGCCCAAATTTGACTGGAAGGGGAGGGAGAGAGTGAGGGGAGGGGGGAGGAGTGCTGCTACTGAGGCCGGGATAGCCCCCCTGTGTATAAAACTCCCTTTGTATGCAGGTGGCCGGCTGCTCCCCATGCCAGGTGCAGCTGCCAGGATTCTCACTGCGGTTTGAACACAATTTGCCAGTGTTGGTTCAGCTCCGCTGGCTTCCAGTTGGGGGGCCATATGCTGCCTTTAATCTGCCTGTGTGATTCTCACCGATGTCAATAGGTGCAGGTGGGTGGGTGGCTCAAAGGGCCCTGAGAGTCGGAGCCGGGTGGTGCCCCCGCTGCTGCCAGGCGAACAGGCTGTCCTTGGGCAGCCAACCTGGCCCTCCACGCTGCCTGGGACCCCCCAGTGGGTCCTTCGGGGGGCTGCGCCACTGGGCGGCAGGGGCGGGAGGTGGCCAGCCGCTGGCAGCTGTCCCTGTGTTTGGCTGGGTCGCATGGGAGCCTCTGCTTTCGGCCATCCCCAGAGTCGTCATTGGGCCTTCCCCTCGGCAGAGATCACTGCCAAGGAAGTGGGCCGGGGAGGTGCCAGCACTGAGCCCAGACTTCACATTTCCCTCATTCTTCCTTTAATTGGATTTTTGGTCCTGCTGGGCAAAATAAGCTTTCCAATGGCAAAGCACTCTTGCATCTTCTCAACGCGCGGTGGTGCCCGGCGGCCCCGGGCCGTTCTAGGCAGAGCGTTGCCCTCCTCCCCCGCCGAAGCATTCATTCCCTCTCTCCAGGGATGTGCAAGCGCACGCACACACAAAACACACGCACGCGTGCACACACACGCGTGCGCGCACACCCGGCAAATTCAGGCCTCCCTTGGAGAACTTGATTTTGAGGCCTTCTCTAAAAACAGTTCTTCTCCACAAACCTGGTGGCATCCCAGCTTGGGATGGCCCAGAATCTGGCACTGTGGTCTGAGTGGTGGCGGCACTCAGGGAGCCGGGCCTGGGCCCAGCTGCTTGTTTCACCCTCTGCGGCTTCCTTCTCTCCGGGTAATTAGGCCCTCCTGAAATGCCCAGTCGTGTTACCTGGACACAGATTAAAGGCTGAGAAACCATCTCCCTTCCTTCCTTGACAACCAGGCAAGCAAGCATGGGCCCTTACTGTTGTGTGCCTATGTTGGGGGCATGGGGGGTGGCGGGGTTGCTTTCTGGTGAGGGGTTTGATTGCCTCAGCGGGTCACCATCCTATAGCTAAAGACTGGGACAGGCACGCTGGAGCTGACTGAAGATATCATGCAGGGAAGCAGCATTTTACTGGCGACACTCAACCTAAGACATTGGATACTCTTAAATCTTGGGCTGAGCATTAGGGAGGGAAGGGGGAGGAGGAGGAGAAAGAGCAGGAGTGGGAGAAGCCAGGGAGGGGGAGCAAGAAGAGGTGGAGAAAGGGAGGAGGGGGCGAGGAGAATGTGAGGAGAAGGGGGAGGGGAAGAGGGGGGAGAGGAGAAAACAGAGGAGGAGGAGGAGAAGGAAGGAAGAAGGGGAGAGGAACGGGTGGAGGGAGAAGAGGAAGACAGAAGGATGGAAGCAGGAGAGGGAAAGGGAGAAGGAGTGGGGATAGGGAGACCTTGGGGGAAGAGAGGAGGAGGAGGAGGAGGGAGGGAAAGGGAAAGGTGTGTTTTCTTTTTAATGGAGGCAGCTCTGAGCATATTAAGGATTCCAGAGAGGAAGGCACAGAAACGCAGCCCCTGGAATCCTCATATGCGGACCCTTCCGAGGCTGTCACTGGCCGAGGAAGTTCAGCAGTACTGTCGCCTCTGCTCCTGGGGTCCTGAGGCCCCGCATTTCCCTGCAGCTGGACCCTTCCACCCCAGCTCTGCCTGCATGGGGGTGGGGGGTGGGGGGACCTCCAGGACCACCTAAGGGGCGCTGGCCCTGGGTTGTTAAAGGGGCCGATTAGATTAAAACATATCGGCTCAGCTGTCTCGGCCTCACCTCCCCCCGGCCCCCCCAGCAGACAGGAAAGCTGCTGATGGTCAAATACATCACACTGTTTCAGAGTCCCTGTTAACAAGCACCCATTAAAATTTGACAACCGGGTAGTAGCGCAGAGAAGCGCTCATTTTGGAAAAAAAAAAAAATTGAGCGCTTTCTGCTGCTTCAGCGAGACAAGGCAGGCTTACCTGTTCCTCGCATTTTAAGCCTGGGAGCAGGAGACCTGGGTGCTGTCTGGTGAATGGAACCCTGGGTGTTTATTTGCCAGGCCCCATCTGAACCCGGCTGGCTAATGAGCTCTCTGTCAGTCATCCAGCCTTTTTTTAATCAAAAGATAAAACAGTCGGTTATCAAGGATTAATGACTCTTACAGCATCCATATGAGGCTCGTATTTATCTTTTTAAGGAAAACGGGGGGAAGAAAAATGGCCAGATTTTGTTTCCGTAAGCAGTTTACATCTGCTCTGGTAAGTTGAATTCATTCATTCATTAATTCAGTCACGTGCCTGGGAGAAGCCAGCAGGAGCCCCTTCCATCAGAAGAACTTCTGACTGTGAAATAAACCCCGAGTAACCAGATTAAGGATGAAGTATGTCGCCGGCAGGTTTTCGGCATTAGTTCAAGTGTACTTTCTGTGCATTCTGGCTTATTGTAGTGAGTGGCCAATTCTGGTATTCCAGGAGGCACTTCAGGAAGAAAGTCTCTGTTTCCCTCTCCAGCTTCAAAACAGAGCTTGTGTATGCAATGATATCATTGTGCGATATTGGTTTAACGGAAAATATCAATATTTTATAGAGAGTGTATTTTTGCATAGCATAGAGCATGCAAATACCGCGCCACCTTCAAACACACAGAAGTGTGTGGTCACACAGGCACACACACACACACATGCATGCCCCTGTGTGGGAGACAGGGCAGGGAGGATGGCTACCAAAATACGCATTTTAATCTGTTTGGGGTGTATTAGTCTGCCAAAGGGGTGCTGATGCAAAATACCAGAAATTGGTTGGTTTTGATAAAGGATATTTATTTGGGGTAGGAGCTTACAGATACCAGGCTGTAAAGCATAAGTTACTTCCCTCACCAAAGTCTATTTTCATGTGTTGGAGTAAAGATGGCTGCCAGCATCTGCGAGGGTTCGAGCTTCCTGGGTTTTTACGTTCCTAGGGCTTGCTTTTCTCTGCGTTCAAGGTTCTTTTCTTCCTGGGGCTGACTTCCTTTTCCTCCGTGAGCTTACTTCCCTGGGCTCCAGCTTAAGTCTTCAGCATCAAACTCCAACATCAAGACTCCAACATCAGAAACCCACAACTCTGTCTTTGCCATGCCTTTTATCTGTGAGTCCCCGCCTACCAATGGGCAGGGACTCAATGCCCTAATGATGTGGCCCAATCAAAGCCCTAATCATAATTCAATCAGGCCCAGGTATAGATCAGATTGCAAACATAATCTAATATCTATTTTTGGAATTCATAACCATATCAAACTGCTACAGGGGGGTTTTGTTTATAACAGACAGCATGACACTGACATCTTCTCTTTGAACAATCCTAGATAGAGTTTGACCATTAAAACAAATTCTTGGCCTTGCTCTCATCCAAATTGGGCCCCACTGATTTCTACATTGGATGTCTTCCTATTGGTCTCTTTCTTTTTACTCTCTGCCCTGTTTCTGAGTGTTTCTGTGCTCTACAGGATGAAAGCACTAACTCTTACATGAGGATACTTGAAGTCACAGCCAGAAATGTCAAAGCACTCCTTCCCGCGTCGTCCACAATGGAACACACTCACGTTACAATGCCAGCCATTTTGGAAATTCAATGAGGCTTATGGCACTGGAGGGCCCAGAAACCTTGTCATTCAGCCAAGATTGATGTTCTGACCTCTGTGTTGGGAAGAGAGGCTATTGGGGGTTGGGGATAGCGTGGGGAAGGAATCCTCCATGAGAGGTTCCACAAGCCCTGTCTTCACTAATAAAACTGTGAAGTTCTAGAAAAGCGTCTGGTCAACCTCATCAAGCAAGCATCAGAAATGCAGGAGAGAGGCATTTCCACTACACTATGTCAGCTTTCCTTCTGGCTACCAAAACCCTCAAAGTAGTAAATGGCTTGGCCCACCTGATACCCATGAATTACAAGGAAAGAATATTCACTTTCCCCTGGAGACACCACCTTAACCAAATGATGACATTACCAAATTGACATCATCACGTGCCTCCTGATACACTGTACTAAGAAGGACACAACTTCACTTCTGTGGCCCTCTTGCCAAAAATGCATAACCTGAATCCAATCATGAGGAAAAATCAGACAAGCCCAAGCTGAGGGCCAATTCCCAAAACAGCTAGCCTCTATGCTTTAAAAATGTCAAGGTCAAAAAAACTCCAAGACTGAGGACATGGTCCAGGTGAAAGGAAACCAAAGAGACATGATGCTGAAATACAATAGGTGATCCTGAATTGGATCTTAGACCAGAAGATATTTTTTTCTTTTCTTATAAAGAGCAGGTGTGGAACAACTAAAGAAATGTAAATGTCTGCAGATTAGACAATAGTATTATGGCAAAGTTAATTTCCTGATTTTGTTCATTACTGTGATTATATAAGAAAATGTCCTTGTTTTTTAAAGATATGTATACCAAAATATTTAGAGGTAAAGGGGTGTCATGCCCTGCAAGTTATTCTCAAATAGTTCAGAAATATTTATAAGCATGTATACATATATATCTCTATATATCTTTTCTAGAGGGAGAGAATTTAAAAAAGCAAATTGGTAAAATGTTAACCTGTGGAAAATCTGGGTGAAGAGATATCAAAATTATTTGGACAATTTTTGCAACTTTCCTATGCATCTGAAAGTTGTTTTTTGTTTTTGTTTTTGTTTTTAAGCAAGGAATTAATTAATATACAAAGAGCTCTGAGCTTCTCTTTGGAGCACCAAGGAACAAGAGATCTGGGGAATGGGTTGGAACCAGACGTAGGAGCATGGGGTCCCCGAGGGACAGTGGACATGGCAGCCATGACCCAGCAGAGAAGAAACAGGACAAGACCCAGCATCAGTGCTGACCACGGTCAAAAGTTATCTCTGGAATTTTCTGAAATATGTGCCTGGAAGCAGGCTGGCTAGGGGTTCTTTATGGCTCAATGCCTAACATGGACTGTCTTAGTTTGCCAGGGCTGCTATAACAAAAACCGTGGACTGGTTGGCTTCAACAATAGGAATTTACTGTCTCACAGTTTTGGAGGCTAGAAGTTCAAAGCCAAGGTATCAGTAGGGACATGCTTTCTCTTGAAGTCTGTAGCATTCTGGTGGCAGCTTGCCGGCCACCCATAACTCATTCTCTGCCTCCATCACATGCCGTCTCTCTCCCCTTCTGTCTGCTCCTGCGTCCCAATGTCCTCTGCCTGGAAGGACTCCAGTCATACTGGATGAAGGCCCACCCTGATTTAGTTTGCTCTCACCTTAGCTAATAACAGCTTCAAAGACCCTACTTACAAATGGGTCCACACTCACAAGACCGGGGGTTAGGACTTGAACATGACTTTGTGGGGGATGGGATTCTATCCAGACTAGTGGAGCTCAACAAATAGAAGATGGTCAATCAGTCTGTGTTGCTGAATGAATGAATGAATATACTCCTACCTGGCATCACATACCACATGGCACCAGGTTTTATGGGTCTGGTGAGAGCTTTAAATAGAAAAGCCAGGCTTTTGCCTCCATTGACTGGCCCGGGTTGGGTGAGGAGACTTGAACTGCAGGGGGAGTAAGGGCTCCCAGCCTTCATCTGAATGCTTACGTGAGATTCATTATTTAAGCGCCCTCCGCATCCCCCAAATAAACACGTGCGGCTTTGCAGCCTGCAGCCCGGGAGCGCTATTAAACACGCAGCGCAAAAGGCCCAGGCCCTAGCTGCTGCGTGCAATTTCCAGCCGGCTTGCTATTCTTTTGTCACCGCCTTTTTATTGGTTTTCTCAAAGTGGTTACAATGCTGTTATTGTAAAACCCTCACACCCGAAGAGCTAGAGAGGCGGCAATGACAGGCAGGGAATGGAGCAATTTCTGCCGGGAGAGCCTGCAGACATAGGGGGTGGGAGGTGGGGGGCTACCTGGCTAAAGTGGGGGGAGGAGTGGGGGATGGAGCCTTTTCCTTTCTCAGGTCCACTTGGCCCAATTGTGAATGACTGAGAGCTGGGACAACCCTTGAATTCCCTGTAGGGTAAATGGCCCTGGCGGATTTTTTCTGCCCCCGTTGAGGCACCTCTGGGAAATATCAGCAGCGCCTCCCTGTCACAGCCCAGCAGAGCTTCTGAGGGAGCAGAGCCCAGCCCTGATCCGCATGGGGGGCAGCCCAGAGGACAGAAGCCGAGCTCTTGGAGGGCTGTGATTTCACCAGCACTCCCAGTCCTCCCCTGCAGGAAGGAGTCTCTTTTTGTTTGTTTGGTTTTTGTTTCGCTCTTATCCCAGTGTAGTGCATGCATTGTAGCATAATTCACATGCAATAAATGTGCAGATTTTAAGTGTGTGGCTCAATGACTTTTTTTACACCACCCAGATTAAGAAACAGAGCACAGTTGCGCTTTCTGGAAAGTTGGGCATGCCCTCTCTCTGCCGCATGTGGCTATTGAGCATTTGAATTATGACTAGTGTGACAAAGGGATCGAATCTTTTAATTGTATTTGATTTTAATTTAAATAGCCATGTGCAGCTGGCAGCTACTGTCCTAGACAGCGCAGAACTAGAACACTGCCTTCATTCCAGAAAATTCCCTAGCAGCCCCTCAGGTCAGCACTCCCCAAGAGGTAACCACTTTTCGGATCTCTGACACCCTAAACCAGGGCTTCTCCACCTAGGTGCTATTGGCATTTGGGGAGGGATAATCCTTTGTTGTGGGAGTCCTCCTGTGCACTGGGGGATGTTTAGCAGCATCACTGGCCTCTACCCACTAGATATCAATAGCAACCCCACCCCCCAGCTGACTACCAAAAATGTCTCCAGACACGACCCGATCATACAGCATGCAATCTTTTGTACCCAGCTTCTTTGGCTCAACATAATGTCTGTGAAGTTCATCCAAGTTCTTGTGAGCATCGGTTGCTCCATCCTTTTCGTCGCTGCATAGTATTCCCTTGACTGTTGATAAACATCTGGGTTGTTTCCAGTTTGCAGCTATGCAAACATTACAGTTCTCTAATGGGGACATCGATCTTTACTTCTCTTAGGTAAACGCCCAAGAATGGAATAGCTGGGTCGTGGGTGGCGTTTTAGTCTGCCAATGGCCTGCCAATGCCAAGTACCAGAAATACATTGGCTTTTATAAAGGTGATTATTTGGGGTAAAAGCTCACAGTTCCCAGGCTGTGAGATATCTAAAGCAAGGCACAATCAGAGGCGCTTTCTCACCAAAGTCAGCTGTCACATGGCAAAGATGGCCACCGATCTCTGCTTAGGTCTCTGCCTTCCCCTCCGGAATCTACCATCTCTCGGAGCCCAGCTCCCAGGGCTCAGCTGTCAGCTCTCGGGCATAGGGCTTGTCTCTTTCCGGGCCTCCACTATCAGTCTCCGTGCTCTTCTGTCTTCCCAAATTCAGCTGCAAGCTATCAGGCATGAGGCTTATCTCTCCCTGGGCCTCAGTTCTTTGAGCCTCTCACGGGCTTCTGTTTTCTTGCAGTCCTCTCCCTCATGATGGCAGGATCAATATAATATGGCGGCTCCCCTTCTTCTCTGGACCTGTCCTCGTGTCTCCCTTTTTATCAGACCCAGCAAGAGGGCAGAGACTCAACTTGAGTCACGCCTCATTGCCGTAATCCAGTCAAAATGATCTCTCACCCACAGAAATGGATTCGTTCTCTTTTGGGGATTCATACAAGAATTTCACACTGCCACAGGTGGGGATGTGTTTTCTTTTATTTCAAACTCTTTCTCACAGTGGCTGTCCCATTTTACACTCCCACCAGCCTTGGGTGAGAGCTCCAGGCCCTCCACACCCTCGCCACGTGGCGTCATCGGGCATTTTCATTTTAACCATTTGAGTGAATGGGAGTGTGACCTCCTAAAGGCCACCAAGCCATCCACAGGAGTCAGGCTATGAAGCTCAGCTACGATAACAAAATGCTAAGAATCAGAAGGGGCCTCGGAGACTCCCCGGTCTTTAGTGACCTCTGAGGCCCGGGGAGCTGACTGTGCACAGGAGCCCCTCCGCAGCAGGTGCATGTGGCAGGTTGCTTCCTAGCAACGGCCTCTCTGCTCCACAGCTTGTGGGAGGAGAAAGGCCACGGTAGCTCCACTTGGAGGGAAGACACAGAAAGGACGGCAATTCTCGGAAAACAGAGTTTGCATCACCAATGAGAAGAGCGTGTAAATCTATCTGGTCTCTAGGAAGCCCTCCTCTCCCTTACCCTTCCTCATTTCCAACACACACACACCCCTCCATTAGAGGCCCAGGGCAGTGTTTTCCTTTGCCAGGGCTGCTGCAACAAAACACCAGAGACTAGTTGACTTAAACAATAGGAATGTATTGTCTCACACTTCTGGAGATGAGAAGTCCAAAGTCAAGGTGTGGGCAGGGTCATGCTCCTCCTCCTTTTTTTTTTTTCCTTTGGGCCAAGATTTGCTTTATTATGTTTTGTTTTGGTTTTTTATTTTATTTTATTTTTAAAAGTAGACTTTATATCAACTTTAAAAGATAGCAGACAAAAGGCAGCTTAACGAGTTCTGGAAGCATTACTCTAAAAAATTCTGGCCAGGCACATTGATCTCATTTAGTCCTAAAAACAAGCTCAATTGTGTCTCCAGTGTTCAGATAGATACATAAATGAGCACAAATTGGTTAAATGACATGGTCAAGGTCTCCTTGTTAATGAAGGGAAAAAAGTTTAATCATATTCCTGTCTCATATTCTTTTTTTTTTACCTTTAGCATTGAGGTAGAATCTTTTTTGCCTTTGCTACAAAAACATTGTCATAGTCTCTAAGTTACATTAGTTGTGTTTTTCCCATGTATCTTCATATTCTTAACACCTTGTAGCAGAAAAACATTCGTGTATTTGTGTTATTAACCACAATCCTCATCTACCACCAAAATCGCTGTTACACAGTCCCTAGATTACCTTCTAACTGTCTTTCAATCAACATTTACCTCTGTAGACTACCCCTTTTAACCACAATCACATTGCTAAATCAGCAATGTTAGTTATACTCATTATAATGCACTACCATCAACTCTATCCATTTCCATGTATTTACAGTTGACCTTATAAATAGTCTACATACACTGAGCATCAGCCCCGCCTTCTCAACCCACATTTTGTCTCCCGCTAACCCATACTCTATATTTTAACTCCGCAAGTCTACAGATCGTATTTAGTTCTTATTGGTGACACCATACAGTATTCGTCCTTTTCATGCTCCTTCTTAAAGGGAAGACTCTGCTCTCCTACTGACTGTTGTCCAAATATCCTCTCCTGATAAGGACACCAGTGATGTTGGCTTAAGGCCCACCCTCATCCAGTGTGACTTCATCTTCAGTGTTCCTATTGACAAGTTCACATTCACAGGACTGGGGTTTAGGACTTGAACATGTCTTTTGGGGAGACACCAGGCAATTTGTTCTCGATTGGGGAGGAGGGTGATGTTGATGAAGAAGAGGTGAAGGGCAAGGGGGGGTCACTCAACTGCTACTTGGGAAGGTCCAAATGGCCTAGCTAAGACCTTGTCAACTTTTGGAGGGGATGCCCTGAGAATATTGTCAATTAGGCACTAGAAGATGTCAAATATAGCAAAGAAACAAAGCTCACCCCACCCCCACCCCCATCTTGGTGGAGCTTCTGGTCTAATTTTCCATGGTAACTAATACTGCGACTCAGAAGTTGGAGATGATATAATACCACCAGGCCCTGGACCCAGAAAGCTGCTTGCGTTGGGACTCACAGAGTGTGACAGGTAAATCCAGACAGGCTTACCCAGGGAAGTCAGAAATCTGAAGGAGAGAAGCAACTGGAATTAACCACAAGGCAGAAGGAAACTCCCCACCATTCCAATAAGAATACTTGTCTTAACCTACTCTTTTGTTTCATGCTGTTTCTGAGGGCCTCATTATCCTCAGTGTTCCCCTAATTTTGTATCATGGGAAAATGTAATCCCCCACCCCCCAAAAAAAATATTAGGATAGTAAGGAAAGTCCTGGTAATGAAGTAACCTACCCCTGCTACCACAGTTAGTGTGGGTGTTTTGTGGGATGCCCAGAAAGCTCTCTGACATTATCCTGTACAGGCCTAGAGTCAGGAGCTGGGGAAAGGCACCCCCCTGCCCAAAAAAAGGATGGCATCACCTGCTCTGTCACTCACCCAGGAAAGAAATGGCTGGAACTGGAAAATTACCGTTTAGGCATTCAGGAGGTAGACCTGAGTCACCCTAGCAAGGCAGCTTGGATCTAGTTTTCTTGGACCTAGTCATCTTGGGCCTGGAACATTCTTTTTAAAGGCCCCCTCCAGTAGTAGGGCTTAAAGATGGCACCTGCTCAAGAAGATTTAAGCCAGACAACAAATCACAGCCAGAGGGGACATCAAGCCAAAGATTAGTAAATGGTAAGTTGTAAGCCAAATGGTCCAGATTCACAGCTCTCGGTTTATTTTTTCTTGGCCCATCCCCCAACCTATTTATTAAAATGTGAGTTCCAAGAGGGCCTGGGTTTCATCTGTTTTGTTCACAGCTGTATAAGCACCTAGAAATGGGCCTGGTACATTGCCCTGTTTTACTGGGTTAAATCAGGTCCCCTCAAAAGACGTGTTCGGGTCCAAATCCCCAGGCCTGTGGGTGTGACTTTATTTGGAAATAGGATGTTTGAAGATGTTATGAGTTAAGGTGAGGGTAGACCCTAATCCAACAAAACTGGTGTCTTTCTAAGACGGGGGCATGAGGGAGTACACCATGTAAAGATGGAAGTGAGCAAGAAGGCTATGTGGAGATAGAGATAGAGATGCATCCAGAAGCCAAGTCATGCCAAGAATTGCCAGCCAACTCCGGAAGCTAGAAAGAGGCAAGGAAGGATTCGCTCTTACAAGTTTCAGAGGGAGTGGTGTGTGAGGGCGCAACTAGTCCAGGGCTGATTTGCAGGACAGCCGTGGTTGACAGCCAGCCGGTAATAGAGCTCTTTGGGTCTATGTTATCTAATCCACCTACCTCGGGAGCTTCCCTTGGCAACTCGTCCAGGAAGCACCCCTCCCCCCTGCCATCTGGAAGCAGTTTTTGAAAAATCAACTCATTATTGTTAAAAAGTGACTCATCGGCTTTTGCAAGACACAGTGACAACAGCAGCCCCTGGACTGGAAGTTCCTGGAAGGTAGGGGCTTTCTACTTTGTTCACCACCTGGCACATCGTAGGGGCCAGATAAATAGCAGATGTGTGTTTTCTTTTATTTCAAACTCTTTCTCACAGTGGCTGTCCCGTTTTACACTCCCCCCAGCATTGGGTGAGAGCTCCGCGTCCTCCTTACCCTTGTCACGTGGCATCGTGGGGGGTTTTCATTTTACCCATTTGAGTGGGTGGGAGTGTGGCCTCCTAAAGGCCACCAAGCCATCCACAGGAGTCAGACTATGAGGCACAACCATGACAACAAAATTGTAAGAGTCAGAAGGGGCCTCAGAGACTCCTGGCCTTTAGTGACCTCTGAAGCCCAATGAATGAAGAATTAGTAAATAAACCTAACAGCATTCCAATAACTACTTCTGCCTAGCAAATTACTTCAAAATTTAGCAGTTTACGATTTCTCAATGTCAGAGAAAGGTAAAGGCTGGAATGAACCTGTGAAGCTGGATCAGAACTGGAGGTATCAGTATGAACTCGTGGATTATCTATATGTACAAATGGATATTTGCATACAAAAATAAAGGAAATAGTGTAGCTCAGTGGTTGAGCACCTGATTAGCATGTACAAGGTCCTGGATTTAATCCCTAGTACCTCCTTAAAAAAAGACAGGAAATATATATATTTTTAAATCTTAGCAGCTTAGAACAGCCATTTTATTATGCTCACAGTTTCCATGGGTCAGGAATTTGGACAGAGTACAGCAGTGATGCTTTGTCTCTCTGCTGTTGCTAAGACTTGAAGGGATTGGAGACTGGAATCATTTGGAAGCTCCTTTACTTACATGGGCCAACACGTGTGGCCTCTTCACGTGCCACCTGTCATTGGGAGAAGTGTCAAAAAAACTCTTGCGGACCATGTTTTAAAACCACCACCAAGGGTGAAAGATGAGAAAGCCCTATCTCCTCAGGATTTTTTACTCGTTCCTTCACAGGAATTCATGTTGCACAACTACCACATGCCAACAAGCCCTGGGTTGGGCGATATGGAGGGATTTAGTGACAAATAAGACAGACATCCTCTCTGCCCTTGCGCAGCCTGCCATCTACTAGAGAAGACAGGCATTAAACACGTAAACACTCAAACCAATGGGTAATTACAGACCTTGAGGAGTGTTCTGAGGGGGGTGGGGGAAAGTGCCCTGAGAGAAAGAATGGGGAGAGTTGGTTGAGATTGAAAGTGTCTCGCTTTTCTAGAAGCAAAGTCTGATTTTGAGTGCAAGTGATTTCTTTGGGAGGTGATCCCAGAAAGAATCAGTAAGAAAATGAAGATATGAGCAAGAGGTGGTAGGAAGGAAGCCAGAAGGTGTACTGCTAAACAGGTTGCCACTGTGGATGGGTGCAGCTCAGTCCCTTGGGACAATCTGAGTTGACAGCGTGGAACATACACCTCCAATGGCCCCACCCAAAGGGCAAGGATGCTGAGGCATTTACCCACCAGTCCCTAAGAGCCACTGGTGGGGGTCCACTTAGGCAGCCAGAAACTGTCTCAGACAAAAGGGATCCCAAGTACTGGCCGAAGGAGCCTTCGCCTGTCCCAGGGGACAGAGAAGCCCTCCTCAGGCGAGTGAGTTTCTCAAAGAAGTTCAAGTGGCAAGAAGAATGGACTTGTAGAGAGCCCGCTGAGCCTTCTGTGTTAAATGTGGATTCTCACCACACGCCGCTCCAATGCTGGCATTTAGCAAGGTGCCTGGAAGGGAAAGGCATTTGGGGTTTGGTGGGTCATGCCCATGAGTTTGCAAGAACAGGCCATGCTGACCACCCTGCCTTCACCCGTCTAGCCCCTTAGTGACTAATGGAAAACATTTGCAAAATGGCCCACAAGCAGGCAAGGTGGGATGGCTCGTGCTCCAGATGAGTTTTCCCTTTGTGTGAGGTTAACTCCCAGAGTGTGGGCACCCCACCCCAATCCCCAGCTTTGACCTCACCGTTGGGGGAGGGAGGATTTTTTTCATGCGAAGTCAATTTCCCAGGAAGGGAGGGCAATTAGGGATCACTGGGAAGCAATCCCCTTAAAGAGGCGAGGCCTTGCTGAAGGGAAGTCCATGATGGTCCCATCAGCAGGAGACAAGGCACAGGGCAGGGGCAGGGTTGGCAGGTGGCTCTCTAGTCCTGGAAACCTTCGTAAGAGTCCTTGGAATAGCACCCAACATCCTCGGCACCCTACAATGTGAAACCTCCCTGAAGAGGAGGTCTGGGGCAAACTGGGGAAGGATGCTGCAAAAACACTGTTAAATAAGCTCAAGCTTCTGGAAGAAAAAGTCTTTGGACCAAGACCATAGAAAACTTTTTTCTTAGGAAATGGTAAACCAGAATTCCGGTAAAGTTCTCAAGGAAACTTGGTACTTGTCTTAATGACCCTTTCAAAGCATTCTTTTACAATTCATTTGGAGACTGGGTATCAAACCTATGCGATGCCCTGGGTCAGGTAATTTTTAAGTTAGAATATCATCATGATTGCCACTGTCACGAATGACTGCCACTGTCACGAGTGGACCCAGCAGGGTGGACAACTGAAGGAGTGAAGGTGACCTTGACCTCCACACGTTTCCCTGCTGAGCGCTCCCTTGGCCAGCCACTCCTGGGAAGGGTGCATTCACCCGCAGGCTCTTCGGTGCTCTCCCACACAGCAGCAGCCATCTGTCTTGCTTGGGTCACTGTCACCCTGGACAGCAAACGATGGGGCAGGGGGGACATGTGAGAGGAAGAGGAAGAGAGGAAGAGGAGGAAAGGGGGAGGGGAGGGGATAGAAAAGGCAAGGCAGAAGGGGGAGGAGAGGAGAAGGGAGAAAAGTCAGGGAGGGGAGTGGAGGGGAGGAGAGGAGAGGGAATTCTACCGGGGTGGAAAAGCCAGGCAGTCAAATCCTCAACCTAGTGATAAGGAGACTGCCAGTTGCTGGAGAACAGACAGTGGTTAAGATCATTCAGACTCTGGAAAATAAACCCAGCATTGCCGGTGTTGGGGGTCCCCAAGCCCCCTTTCCCAACTCCCTGAGGCTTCTAGTTCTCTCTACCATGAAAGGGGGGGGACGGTGGCAGCGGGTGCCGAAAGCTGCACATCACCTTCCCTTGTCTTCTGTTGACCAGCTGAAAATGCTTCTGAGCTCCAACATTTTTCCAGAAGCTTTCAGGCCACATTGCCAAAAGTCTAGAAGGCGGCGGGGGGGGGGGGGGGGGGGAATGAATAGGGGTATGGAAGTTGGGGGGAAGAAGGCGGAAAGAAGGTGGAAAGAGGCCGGAGAGAAGTTGAAAGGAGGAGGATGAGAAAGAGAGCATAAGGAGGCCCGGGAGAAGGGAGGGGCACGAAGCTGGAGGCAAAAATCAAGGAGCCCTGGTGGGGCGTGGTGACCTTAAGAAGAGAGCTGGCAAATCAGGGGCGAGGAGGTGGAAGGAAGGAAGAAGGCTGCTCGGCTAAGGCACCAAAAATAGAACTGCAGGCATTTCTGAGCGCCTCCTGGACTTCGGCAGCGCTTTCTGGAAGCCTTGCCTGCGTGGCGGACAAAAGGCTTACAGTCCCCAGGAAGACTGGGGAGGCCCAGGGTCCACCCCACCCAGTGTGGGGCACAGTCTTTGCCTGGTCCTGCCACCTCTTGTCCCCTTGTCCCACATCTGGTGTCCTCGAGGGTTAGATTTGCCCAGAAGCTCCTCAGGTTTTCTCATCTGAGTCAGTTGTTCTTCCTGGTGTGAAAAGAAAGGACTGGATGCCTCCTCCTTCCAATACCCTGCCCTGAGGCCTGCCCACCCATACAGGATGGCCCCCATGGATGGGAGGGATGCTCCAGTGGCCCGGGGATAGGGACAGAAGAACAAGGAGGGTGTGGGGGGACACTGTGAATGTATTTTTGCTTCTAACAGTCTGCACCCATGACTTTAGGTGGAGGCCTGTCCTCAGGCTACCCAGCCAGTTTGCCCTCACCCTCTGAGATCCCAAGTCTCTGGAAGTTTGTATCTCAGAACCCCACACCCAGGCTATACCTGATGGGTGAGGGAGGACAAAAGTCCAGCCCCCTTGTCTGGAGTTGGGACAAACCCTGAGGTGGAGTTCACTCTCCAGAGCTCCCCTGTGGGATCAGGCTGGGGCTACTCTTAGCAGGACTTCATCTGAAATTGGCTGCCTTCCCTTCCTGGCCCCATTCCCTTAGCCTGAGTAATGTGTCCTGGGACATAACCGCCATAACTTCCACACAAATCACCATCTCAAGGTTGGTTTCTGGAGCAATGGAGCTAAGGCATAGAGGATCCCTCGCCGGTGGGCTGGGCAATCAGAGCAGCTCTCGCGGGTGGATGCATTACAGCCATCACCTCATCTGAGCCTCACAACTAGACAGTCCCCTTGGGTTTAAGCCTGCTGCTCAGAGGAGGAAATGGGAGCTCAGAGAGCAGAAGGGACGTGCCCAACGGCACAGCCGGCAGGCAGAGCGGTACAGGGTACACCCAAGGGTTGCTGGCTCCAGAGCCAGCGTCCAACCCTTGACGTCCCATGGTGGGGAGACAGGGCCCACAGGCTGTTCTGTGGGAGCCTGGAGGGCCAGGGCCCAGCGAGGGAGGGCAATCTGGGGCTAACCAGGCGCTTAGGGCAGATGATTAACCAAAGAGCAAAAGCTCCACTCAAGTCCTCCGCCTGGGAATTGACGCCCCTGGCTTCCGGGGCTTACCTGGAGCCAGTTTCCCAACCCCAGCTGGATTCACCTGGCACCCAGAGGCCTTCCGCTAAGGGACGCCTTTCCCCACTCGCCGCGCGTGTGTGTGTGTGTGTGTGTGGTGTGTGTGTGTTTTAAGACAACCCTGCCCCCTCCAAAGTCAGGAATAACTAGGAGGAGTTCAGAAGCTGCCAAACGCACCCTATGAAGAAATGTTCAGGGTTCCATCCGGAGACGCCTACAGTGACTGATGAGTCATCAGATGACCAGCTGTCACCACAGAGCACTATATATAGAAGAGGAAGGCCGGAGGGGTCCCTGGGACCTGACGCCAGGGCCGGCAGGGGTGGGTGGGAAGGGCATGCACTTAGGAGTTGAGGTCCCAGCCGCGAGGCAGGCCTAGAGCATCTGGAAACTTCCCCCCTTAGCTCCCCCAAACAACCGAATCTGGGCCAGCAATTCCCCTGCACACAGAAGACTGCTCGAACTGGGAGCAGGCAGCCACAGGGCCTGACATAAATTATTTTACCGCTAATGATGGTAATGGGAGAAAAATGGCTCCAAGAACTCCCCACCCCTTCCCTCATATCCCTCCCATCACACACACACACGGAGGACTTAGCGAGATGGTTACCGTTTAGGCAGCCGGAACCAAAGCTCTGGACCCCGGGCTTGCTGGCCACTGGCCTGTGGCGATTGAGCCCTTGAAATGTGGCCAGTCTGGATTGCAAGATGCTGTTGGGATAAAATACATGCTGGAGTCGGAGCCCTCAGTTTCCCCCACACACACACCAAAAAAAAAAAAAGACTAAAAGAGCTCATTCATAATTTTTTTACTGATGACATGTTGAAATGATAACATTTTGGACAAACTGGTGTGATGAAATACATTATTAAAATTAATTGCACCTGTTTCTTCTTACCTTTTTTAAGGCAGCTACTAGAACCTTAGAAGTTCCGTACGTGGCTCCCATTTGTTCTCTTCCTATTGGATGGTGCTGGACTACAAGTTGGAGGCCAGAACCTTCAGGAAATCCTGGCTATGCCTTCTCCTGACAAATAAAGCCTGCTTCCTGGTTCAAGGCTGAGAGAAGCCGAGGCTGCTGTGCAGACAACTCCAGTGGACAAGCTGTGGCTCACGACTCACCACAGCACCTGAGGGTCTGCGAGCCCCAAACTTTACCCCTCTCCTATTTTCTGAAAACCCACAGCCTTCCTAGTGGAGGAGGATTAATCCTGTCTCTTCCCTTCCCCTTTTCACCTTCTAGAGAGTTCAATGCTTTGTCATTGCAAAGAGAGACCTTCGAATGAGGCGGCTTCACAAAGGAAGCCTTCTGCAAACAGCAGAGAGAGTCGAAGAAGGGAAAAGAGAAACAGAATGAGAAATGGCAGGGGAGACGGACGATTGACATGAAGAGAGAGAAACCGTGTCCCAGAGACAGGCCCACAAATGTCACGCACTGTGCCCACTGAGACCTGGGGGAGGTGGGGAAGGGGGTGTGTGGGCGTGCGTGGTGTTGTGTGCACACGTGTGTGCCTGCGTGTGTGGTGGGCGAGAGAGAGTGCTAGAGAAAGATTGGAAAATGAGGCAGGCAGACAGAAACAGAACAGGGCAGAGAGAAAGCACAGGAAGCAAAAATTAACAGGGGCACGGGGAGGGGCACGGGAGGGAGGAGTTGGCAGGAGTTGACAGCCTCCCTCTTGGGGCAAGGGGTGCCCTTTCTTTCTGTGTCCCTTTAAATTATGCGTGTCAGGACAATGGCGATTTATTCGTGGTGGAAACAAAGCCCGGGGCGTTGGCTGGCCTGGGGGGACTGTGCTGCACCAGGAGGGTGCCCTCGGCTCCAGGGCCTCCAGCCACGGAGTGTCACCAGAGCCGGGCCCTGAGAGCTGCACATGCATGGGGACCAGGCTTGGCACATTTGGCGAGCTGGCTGAGGAGACTGTCTCTCAAGGCCGGCAAGCCTTGGTGGGCAGCCCAGCTGCCTCTCACCTCCTGTCACCCTCAGACAGGCTGCGACTCGGCACCTCCCCTTCTGAGGAAGCCTGCCCGAGCTGACCCCTTACCAGCGAGGCCAGGGTCTCCTAGGTGACCCTCAGTTAATCCAATCAAAGCAGGCTTTCTACAGTGTCAGGACAGGATGGGGGAGAAGGGGCCACCCTCACCCCAGGGCTCCCACGTTTCCCAGGCAACTACATCTAGGGAGAGGCCTGGGCCCGCCTGGGGGACCTAACCTGAGGGGGTGGCTTCCCTAAAGGGGATGCAGGATGAAAAGCAGACAAAAGCAAGGCCAGGCCTGCACAAGGAAAGGGGGAGAACAGCCTGGCACAGGCACACCTCTCAAAACTGGATAAGGCCTGCCGTCTTCCTACCTGCACTTAGGGTTCCCTCCAAGCCCATTTAAGAAAACAGAAGGAAACAATTCTTTGGGGCACAGGGTTTAGGGGAATCTTCTCATGACTGACGGTTACTTTAAAACACACATATACCTCATTGGTTAAAACGTGTCTTACTTGAGAGCTCGGCTTTTGTATCCCCAACTCCCAGTCCAGTGTCCGGCTTCTAGCAGAGAAACTCTGGTAGGGGCAGCATGGAGGCTAACAGGCAAGGCATCTTGTCACCAACAGGAGTGACGCCAGGGTGAATTTAGGTGTGATGCACTGAGAGTCGAGGTCCTTTAAAGATTAGAAAAGAAGAGAAAGAATAAAATAAAATAAAAAAGTCAGAGGCAGGGAGAAGCCATGGGGAGCAGCCAGAAGCTGGAAGTCAATGGAACCCAGAAGAGAAGGGAGGAGATGCCACCATGCACATTGCCATGTGATGGAAAAGCCAAGAGCCACGGATCTCAGGCAGTCAGTCCCAGAACGCCACTGTCTTCAGAGAGAAAGCATCATACCTTACTGATGCCTCAATTTTGGAATTCTCCTAGACTCAAAACTGTGAGCCCATAAATTCCCATTGTTTAAGCCAACCTATTTTACAGTGTTTGTTTTAGCAGCCAGGAAACTGATACACCATCAAAAAAAAAAAAAAAAGGCATGTATTTAATTATATGTGTAAAATAGTGGAATGAAAAATGAATTGGAGGGAAATGGATGTGGCTCAACCAATTGGGCTCCTGTCTACCATATAGGAGGTCCAGGGTTCAATGCCCAGGGCCTCCTGATGAAGGCAAGTTGACCCATGCAGAGTGCCAGCCCACACTGGAATGCCACCCCACACAGGGGTGCTACCCTGCGTGGGAATGCCTCCCAGTGCAGGAAAGCCACCCTGCGCAGGAGTGCCAGCCAACGCTGAGAGCTGGCGCAGCAAGAGGACACAACAAGAGACACAGGAGAGAAAAATAAGGAGATATAACAGAACAGGGAGCTGAGGTGGCACAAGAGAGTAATCGCCTCTCTCCCACTCTGGAAGGTCCTAGGATCGGTTCCCAGAGCCACCTAATGAGAATACAAGCAGACACAGGGAAACACACAGTGAATGGACACAGAGAGTAGACAATGGGTAGAAAAGGGGGAAGAGAAATAAATAAAATAAATCTTTAAAAAAATGAATTGGAAAATAAATCTTAAAAAAAATGAATTGAGCACCCATTTCCCACATGGGAGGTCTCAGGTTTGGTTGCCAGTGCTTCCTGAAAAAAATGTAACAAATGGGAAAAAAAAACCCAACTCAGGGGAGCCCGTGTGGCTCAATGACTGAGCACCGGCTTCCCACATACAAGGTTCTAGGTTCACTCCCTGGCCCAGTACCTCAAAAAAATTTTTAAAAACAAAAATAGAAAAGTGGCAGGCTGCCTTTTCTAAGATGGGCACAATGAGATCTCCCACCCCGTGTGCTCTTCCTCCCATCAAGAGCAGACGTCTCTGTCCCCTCCCCTTGAAGCCAGGTGGACTCGTGACTACGGTGGGAGTGTCACTATGTGACTCCCAAGGCTTTCTCCCTCAGAATGCTTGCCCTCAGAATCCCACTGCCATGGCGTGGGGAAGCGCAAGCTCCGTGGAGGTGCTCGGGCTGAAGTCCCAGCCAGCCACCAGCACTGTGGCCTGACGCCTAGTGAGGAAGGAAGCCTTCAACCCGGCTTCAGCCCCAGGCGTTGTCTGATGGTAACCGCGTGACACCCGGAGAGGGGGGACCACCTCACTGAGGACAGTCGAGCCCCAGGACAGCAAGACAGCATAATAACATGCTAGTTGTTTTAAGACGCAAAGTTTTATGGGGACTCGTTAGGCAGCGATGGATAATATGCGCGTGTTGCCTGTGAGCAGGCGCATACACACAAGTACACAAAAATCCCACTTTCCAGGCCCTGTTTAGAGGCTCTGGAGCAAGCCCAGGTGCCCACTGGGTGCTCTGGGGCCAGGCTGCCAGGGTCCAGGGTTCAAATCCTTTCTCCACCACTTCTTAGTTGTATAACCTTGGACGAGTAAATGAACCCTTCTGCCTCAGTTTCCTCATCTTTAAACTGGGGACCATAACGGAGTACTGTGTGTGGGATGGTTGTGAGGATTAAATATGGAGAAGCCACACCAAGTACCCAGAACTGTGCTAGCCAGCGACGGCTGAACTGTTGGCAGCGATGCTATTTGTCAACATCTCCCTTTCCACTTCTTAACAGGTGGGCTGAGAAACCCACCAGTGCTGGCAGATGCACCACTGACCAAAATTTTTTTCCATCAGCCTGAGGTCAACCAGCTCTGCCCCACACCTCATGTGTTTGGTAAAAAATGTCAGCAGCTGGGCCGGGTCCCTTCCTCGAGGCTATGTGGGAAGTCAGTCATTCCCGTGTCCCCATCACCACCACCCATCCCAACAGGTGGCAGTTGGGTTCTCTTCCCTGGAACTGTCACCTCACAGCTTTCTCTTGCAAACCACTGATTAGCAGTGGACAAAACACCAGCTAAATGCTGACCTCGATACCGGCTTTTAAAGTGTCTTGGCCCCTCCTCCCCCCAAAAAAAAAGAATACAAAAAATAAATTAAAAAAAAAAACTTTTTAGAAAGTCCCTTGGCCGGGCCCAGACTTGGAGCTGCGGGAGAAAGAGGATGGGCGGGCAGGGCACAAGGCGAGTCAACACCAGTAGTACTCCCTAGTCATTGTGACAACCAAAATTGCCCCCCACATCTGCCTTTTTTTTAGGTACCAGGACCGGTGATTGAACCCGGGACCTTATATGTGGGAAGCCAGCGCTCAACCACTGAGCTACATCAGCTCCCCTGTGTTGGTTTTAGCATTTGTTTGCTTATTCTTTTTTTGTTTGTTTTCAGGAGGCACCTGGGACCTCCCATGTGGGAAGCAGGTGCTCCACCACTTGAGCCACCTCCGCTCCCAATAATAGCCTTTTAAAGGAGGAGAAAGGGGAATTCAAAATCAAAGCCTACTGCTCCAGCGTCTGCTGGCTGTGTTCACTTTTCAATACAACACGGGCATGTGTGAGCACCCACTGCCCGTCCCTGAATCACCAGCCTGGCACCACATGCCCACGCCTGAATTCATCAGGCTAGAGGAACATCCATTCTAACAAGGACATGGCTTTGTACACCCGCACTGACAATGCCCGTGTGTCTGTGGGTTGAGTGGAAGTCATTCAGATGCCTTGGGCAGTTTTCCTGGTTGCAACAGCAGTCCTTAACGCTGGTGCTGAGAATCCCCACGTCCGGGTGCTAGCCGAAGCCTGAAGGTTGTGGGGTTTCTAGTCCTTTGTTGGGTCATGGACCCTTTGGCAGATCTGATGAAAACCTCTGGCTGTGCTTCCCAGAAAAAGACATGCACATGTACAAGTGGGCATGCCCCCACACGTGCATGCACTCCCACAGAATTTTGCACACGATCAGGAAGCTTCCTGAGGCCCAGTGTCACACCATGGGTGAAGAGCCCACCCCTGGTTTCTGCCAAGAGGGAATCTAATGTCATGTGGCTTGGGTGGCAGGTACAGCTTTGATTCAGTTTCAGGGGAAAGGAGACCAACTCCCAAAGAGTTTCCTCCTGAAATGAGCCAAGAGCCCATAAACATGATCGCTATTGCAGACAGCGCCACCAGTTTGAAAATCAAACAAGAGATAATGATAGCACGCTGCCATTGCTCTTGAACACTCCAAATGTATGTGGCCTGCTAAGGAGACAGGCCATAAAGCAAAACGACCTTGAAAAGCTCAAGACCCACTGCCCCCAAAAGTGAAACAATCCACCACGGGTGACAGATCCCATTGTTAATAACACTGGATCGCCCCCTACCCCCCTTGTCTGGTGTTGCCTACAGCACAGGAGGCTTGAACAGGCATTACTCCCTGGTCTCGTGATCACTCCACAGGGAAGGCAGGGCCAGTCTCATTGTCCCCATTGAACAGCGGCCACAAAAATGGGGGCTCAACCAGTTGAAGCAATGTCTGAAAGGCCACCCTGGTGGGTACTGGCAGGCCTGGGAGGAGGTCTCGGCAGCAGGTGACCCCAAATCCAATGTTCACAGTCATCAGGGGGTGGGGGGGGAATACACCACCATGGGGTAATCAGTGGGCCAAAAATGTAAATACCACAATGCAATTTCATGACCCCAATCCCTGAAGTTCTACCCCCAATGCTGCAGTAACCCAGTTGGATCATGAAAGGGAAGGCAGCAGCTCTTGTCCTGGTTTGAATAGTGTCCCCCTAAAGTTCATGTCCTCCTGGAACCTGTGAACGTGAAGTTACTTGGCAACAGGGTCTTTGCAGTTGGAATCAGGTTGAGATGAGGTCAGACTGGATTAAGGTGGATCCTCATCCCATGACTGCTGTACGTATAAGGAGAGAGAGATTTGGACCACGGAGACACACAGGGAGAACCCATGTGGTGACCAAGGCAGAGACTGAAGTATTGGAGCGACAAGCGAAGGGATGCCAAGGATTGCTGACAAGCCACCAGAACCTGAGAGAGACAAGGAAGGATTCTCCCTTAGAGCTTCTGGAGGAAACCCGGTCCTGCAGTCACCTTAATTTCAGATTTCTGGCCTCTAGAACTGTTCCAGAATAAATCTCCATTGTTTTCCACCACCCAGTTTGTGGTGCTTTGTTAGGGAAAAGGCCCAGGACACAAATACAAGTTCTAAAGGTCCTTTTCTGAAATTGGTGTTCAGGGGCCTGCGATTTAACCTCATGCTGTTACCTCCAACCAATCTGCTCCTCTTCCCCCTTTCAGATTGGAGTTAAAACAGCCACACATGCGCATACACACACACATACACACACACAAAGGGAGAGGGAGAAAGGAAGAAAGGACAAAGCAAAATCATATCAAAGAGAAGACTCCGATGGATGCAAGTAAGAAAGGCTTGCTCTTTTAAAAAATCAAGAATGGCTTTATTACACATCTTATGATGTAGCAATTTCATTTCAAGGTATGTAGCTGAGAGAAATGAGTGATTCTGTCCACCAAAAGTCACGTACGCAAGCCAAGGTGGAAATGAGTTTGGCGGTTCTTCAGAAAGTTAAACATAGAATTACCATATGATCACGCCATCCCACTCCTAGGAATATGCTCCAGGAATGGAAAGCAGGGACTCAAACAGATATTGGCCCACCAGTGTTCTCAGTGGCATTATTCTCCATAGCCAAAAAGTGGAAACAACCCAAGCACCCATCCGCAGATGACTGAATAAACAAAATGTGGCCTCTCCGTCCAAAGGAATATTGTTCAGCCGTAAAAAGAAAGGAAGTTCTGATCCATGCGATGACATGGATAGACCTTGAAAACATGATGCTAAGTGAAAGAAGCCCGCCACAAAAGGCCATGGATTTTATGGTTGCACTTACATGAAGTATCTAGAATGAACAAATTCAGAGACAGATAGTCGATTATATATTACCAGGGCTGGTGGGAGGGGGAAGGGGGAGTTCTTGCTTAATGGATAGAGAGATTCTGTTTGGAGTGATGAAAATGTTTTAGGAATGGAAGGCGGTGATGGTAGCTCCACCTGGGAAATGGAATCGATGCCACTGAGCTGCACACTTAAATACAGTTAAAATGGCAACATGTTACCACAATGTGTTTAAAAATTAAAAATGTGCACAACAGCTTTATTCACAACAGCCCCAAACAGGAACAACCCAAATACCCATCAACAAGGAACTGGATACACTAATCATGATAGATAGATAGATAGATAGACAGACAGACAGACAGACAGACAGAGTTATATAACAGAATACTACACAGCCACAAAAAGAACAACTTGCTGCAACTTGCAACAAATGGACAAATCTCACAGACAATGCCGAGCAAAAAAAGCCAGAAACATGAGTACATGTTGTAGGCTTTTATCTATTAAAAGTTCAAAAGCAGACCGAGTCCTGGGTTCAATCTCTGTTACCTCCTAAAAAAAGAAATATTAAGTTGGGCAGCTCTGGACTAGAGGCCCGTGGGAACAGAGAAGCTGGCCAGCTGTGTAGGAATAGGCAGAGGGCTGACAAGGGGTGGGTGGGAGCGCCTCCACCCCCTTCAGGAGCCTTTCCAGAGGCCCCATTTGACCTGCCCACGCCTTCTCCGTCTCAGGAAGCCTGCAAGAGAGAGACCTGACCCTGCCCCGGCCCACAGGGCTTGGCCGTGTGGGCTCCTCCACAGGGAGAGAGATGCTTTGAAGAGCCTTTGTTCCCGGGAGTTGATTAAGGAAACGAGCTGGTAATGAACAGCAGAAATAACCATAATTAATAATGGGCAGAATAAAAATGGATTTCAAATCCAGCAGCTAATTTGCCAGGAGACTTATCCCTGAGGCAGACAAGCAGGCAGGCAGCCGGCTCTCCCCTCGTGATAAACATGGAAGTGGCCGGGCCACGCCAGCCAGCGCGGGTGTGCGGGCGACAGGAGGGAAGGAGGGAGGAGCCCCCAGGCGTGAATGGGCTTTCTGGAACTGTGCAGAGCAGAGGTGCAGGCAACTCCGGGGAACGCGAGCAAGCAGGGGCTTGTCTTGGTCAGGGGCTCAGCCCTGCTCCTAGGAAGGCTAGGAGACCTCAAACCTCCAGAGCACCCGCAACCACGCTCACGCCCAGGACGCCTGCCAAGCCCAGGGGCCACCCGCGGGGTGGGGGGCTCGGACCCTTGGCACATACTCCCCACCGATTCCACGCCCCACCCCCAGCACACACACAGGAGCCAAACGCGGGGCGGGGGGGGGGGAGCCAAGACCACACAAAAATGGAAGGAAAACACTTGTCAGAGAAGGAGGATTCTCATTGGAGCCCGAAACGCTCCAGAAAGATGATCTTTCCGGTTCCCATTGCAAGGAGAGCCGCTGACAATCGGCCTGTGGGACTGTGCCTCGAGAGGCCCTCGAAGCCATTTCCCTCCCCTGCCCCACCCCAAACAAGCTGACTTGTATAGTTGTTATCACACCATTTAAAAAGGAGTGCTCTGGGATCCTTCAGACTTCTAGGATGGGGGCCAAGAGACAGTCTGGGCTGCCTCTGTCAGTTTTTAATGTGGGCGCTGTCTGCATAAAGCCCTGTCTGAGATCTTGGGGGAAAGGGGATCAGGGCTTGTAGGTGAAGGTCAAGCCTATTAAGAACAGCTTAGGCCATCATCTTAAGACCACCTCATCCACCGCGGTAAGCAAACTGCTTCCCCCCTTCCATCACGCCCTTCCCTGCATTTCAGAAGTCCTCTCCGGCAGTCTCTGCCTTCAGGAGCTCCTCTCCTGTCCCTTCAAACACACCACTTGCCTGCCCCATCTACCCCTGCCAGGTTCCCGCTTTGCAAGGTCCTCATCAGGTGTCAGGGAAAGCTGATGATCGGCAGGGAAGTCTCCGTCTTTGACCGTGAGCCTTTGGGAGGCACAGTGCCTTGACCCCAAGGCCAGTGGACAAAAGGTTGGCGGGAACCCCTGGATGCCCACTTCTTGAGCAACTGCCTGCATTGAAAAATGAGTCTCTTCAACTTCAGCCAAGTAGATTCTTTTTGCTAACGGCTAAGTACTCGCTGAGTTGCAAGTTTTTGAAAATGAGGCCATTGTGGGGCTAATTTCGGAGGGAAAGGCCTGCAGTGCCAGCGCCGGCCCGTCCACCTCCCACAAGGATTGGGCACCATTATTTTTACATCGGGGAAAATTCCAACTCCTGTTTCAAAAACAGCTGAATCCAGCTCCATCTTCTGCAAAAGTATGCAGGCAAGCGTTTAACTCTTAAAACAGTTAGGAGCACGTGACGCTAAAGGAACTTCAGGATGAAAATGACTTTGCAGTATGGAGGAAGGTTTTGGGGGGGGGAGGGGTATTGGCTATGGGGTAAAAGGAGGGTAATAAAGAGAGTCCCCAGAATGGGACAGTGTTGAGAGCACAGCCAGGTCCAGGGAAGGAGAGCCAGCCTCCCGTCCCCCCAGGAAGGGGGCAAAGGACTGTGAGGCTCCTGGTAGCTTGTGAAACCAGTACAGGCTTTCTCTTCTGCTGCCACAATTACAACCTTTTCAAACTCCAGTCAAGGAGGTTCCCATTTTAGGAAAAGATGCAGGGCTGCCAATCATACCCAAAAGGGTCCGGTGCCCAGCCCCCCAGTCTCCTCCCTGGGTAAAATCTCCTTAGCATCCAAGTCCAAGGAGCCCTCTCTGACTACTGAGCTCACATAGAGCGTTCCCCTTGCTGAATTCCACCATACCACAGGAAGGCTCGAGTCCTTCCACGTTCGAGTCAAGTCCTCGAACGCTCTAAGTCCTGAGTGTAACTCGGCTTTCTGAGTAAGAATCCCGCACACATGTAGCCCTACTGCCAGTACCCATTTCCTCCCTCTCTCAGCCAGGCAGTGTGGGGAGTTGAGGGTTGGCTCAACCCCCAGCCCCAGGGATCAGCCCAGCTGACTTAATCCTGACGGGAGGACACACGTAATTGCTTTGGTCCGATCACGGTGAACATCAGGACTAACATCTGTCAGGACACAGTCTGTCTTCTGGACTGGGTTTGGTTGTGGGAGGCAAGGCTTAGAGTAAAATAGCTGCAACTGGATGGGGGCAGGGGGATGCTGGAGAGTCCAGTATTTGGATAGAGTTTGGGGGTGAGGTGGGGTCAGGGAACAACGACAATGTGCTGCCCATCTGGTGGAAAGAGAGTGAATAATGGGTGCTGGTGGCATCCTTTAATTCCTGGATCAAGCCGTACCTGAAGTCAGAGAGCTCTGAACCATTCAGTAACATAAGTGAACGCATTCCCCCTTAAGTTAAAATTCGTTTGGGCTGGCCTCAGGAAGGAAAATTCACTCATTGATACAATTTCTTTCAGACCCTCCAAAAAGCCTAGCACCAGGATAGCACCGACACTTGAAAAATAACAACCTCTTAAAGTTTTGTAGATGAGGAAATCACATGAGGAAACCTGCCATCGAGCCATTGATGGCAGAAAAGCAAATTGTCAGGAGCTTGGGCCCCGGATGGCCTAAGTCTGGACTTCCTGAAAGTGAGAGAAAAATCAAATTTTCTCTCATTCATGCCACTGTCATTTTGGGGTTTTTCTGTTCCTCTCAGCCAAATGTGATCCTAACTAATACAGAGACCATTAGCCACCACATCTTATTGCCCCTGGCACAGAGAAACCTCCCAAACTAAGATTCGTGAAACAAGAGTGGATGGGCTGTGGTATGATGTTATGCATGTTGTTTTGTAAGTTCACAACTTTTACTATATATTTATTGTTTATGTATGTTTGTGTATGAATGATATAATAATACTTCAAGAAATTGTTTTTAAAATGAAAAGTGGATGGGCTCGGAGAAGGCAAGAGGCAAGGGGGTAGGCACCAGCTGACCAACTGGATTTCAAATCACAGATATTCTGTTCCTTTGCCTTGTCAGCTCCGTTATATTGGTTAGGCTGTGTCCTGATAGCTCTTTGCTAAAGTGCAAGGAAGTAAAGTACAAATAGTAAATAGGTGTTGAAGAATCGATAAAGGAATGAATGATCGCAGGGCATAAAGGAGAAAGAGACTCCCCAAATTGAGGCTCTCAGATGTGGCCAAGGTACCCGGGCCAAAAAAGAAGTCCTCTTTTTCTTCTCCCTCTTCCCCTTCCCCCCTTGTTCTTCCCCTTCCTTCTCCTCTCCCCTTTCCCTTTTTCCCTCCCTGTCTTTCCCTTCCCACACTCTCTTAGTACATATTCTTAGCCTCACCGCCCCGCCCCTCAGGAAACCAAGAAATTCCTAATGCCCTGGAAAGATGAAGGAGAAAAGCAGTCAACTCATTGATCCCAGCTCCTCAGCAAGTCTGGCAAGTGTGGCTCCAGCTTTCTGTCCACCCTTCTCTGTCCTCTGCCACGTCTACTCATGCTCCAGTCCCCTCACCCTCACCCTACATTCTTTTCCCCTCCATGCCTTTGCACATGCTGTTCCCTCAGCAGAGGTGCCCATCACCTCTTCCTGTTCTGGTGAAATCCCACTTGTCATCCACCACTCAGCTCAGATGTCTTTTCCCCTAGGAAATACCCTAAGCCAACCCTACACTCCCTGCAGCCCCCAGTTGGGGACAGTGCCCTTCCCAGGTGCTCTCCCAGTACCCTGTGTTTAGTTTTGTCAGAAAACTCATCTCATTGGATTCTAATGATCTGCCTTGGTCTCCCCTGAAAGTTGTAGGGATGATGTGCTTTTGCTACAGAACCTCAGAAAGTAAGCCTTCCAGAACATCTTTGATGGTGACTCTAATGGCTTAGACTTCCCTGGATTACAGCAAAGATTAACCTAGATGAGGGGCATTTCCTGTGGTGCAGTACCTGAGGCCAATGCCTTCCTGGCCTCTCCCAGATCAAGGCAGATGTCAACCCCTATCTTGTGCCTGGGCCTACATGAGCACTGGGTGTTCCTTGGAATTTGTGCTTTCAACATGTTTAAACAATGATTTGTCCACTCTTTTCCTGGACAACTCTCTTGTGATAGCTTGCATCTCTCAAATATGGCCACAGAAATATTTCTGGTCCCAAATGCTCTTCTGGAACGTTGTCACTCCCATCAAGAGGTGTTACCTTTTCTTTCCCCCACTGAGATGGCTCCCTCGTCTGTTTGCTTGTTGTTTCTGCTCATTGTTTGAGTTTGTTGTTTTTCACCGTTGTTGTTCATTGTTTTTTGCTCAGTCTGCTCGTTGTCTGTTTTTTCTTTAGAAGACAGCAGGAACTGAAGCTGGCATCTCCCATGTGGAAGGTAGGCACTCAATTGCTTGAGCCACATCTGCTCCCTGCTCATTTTGTTTTGTTTTGTTTTGCTTCTTGTCTGCTCATGGTTTGCTAGTTGTCTTCCTCATTGTCTGCTCATTGGTTTTGTTCAATGTTTACTCATTTTTGCTTGATGTCAGCTCATTTTTGTGCTCAATGTCTGCTCATTATTTGCTTGTCTTCTTTAGGAGGCACTAGGAACCAAACCCAGGACCTCCTATGTGGGTGGCAGGCACTCAACTGCTTGAGCCACATCTGCTCCCCAAGACTGGGTATCTTTTTCCCATCCCCTGGAACCCAGGTAGGTCGGTGACTGCTCTGTCCAATAGAATATGGCAGAAGTGATACGGTGTGACTTTCAAGGCTAGGTAGGATGTATCCAGCTTCCACCTGACTCTATTTCAGGACACTCACCCTTGGTCCCAGCCACCATGCTATGAGGAAGCCCAGGCCACACGGAGAGGTCCTGTGTAGGTATTCAGCCCATAGTCCCAGCTAAGAGCTCAGCTGAAGGCCAACATCAACTGCCAGGCACAAGAGGGACCTTTGCTGCCTGACATGTGTGCTCATAGGCTAAGCAGGCTACCCCACCTCTATCTTCAGAGAAAAAGCAGAGACGACTAGTGCAGAAAGTATTATAAAAGACACAGATGCACAGCCTGCACTTGGGGTGGGATGCTGGCAGTGTGATTTGAGTTGAAGCCCCTCGGGGAACCATCTGCCACAGCCACAGCTGGAATAGGAGGTGAGGCCGGGAGGAAGTGAACCCAGGCACCTGAGGCAAATGATCCAGCAGGTTCTTTAACCCTTCCATCTCAGTTTCCTCATACCCAAAATGGAAATAGTAGGGCAGGTGTGTGGATCAAATCTGTTAACCCATGCCAAGTGCCAGAACATTGGAAGTATCCAATAAACGTCAGTCTACTAGAAACAAACAAACAAGCAAAATGGGTTTTGAGGTCTCGGGAAGACTTCCGGACACCTAGAGCAACTCAACCACTCTTGAAAGCCAGAACTTCCGAATGCAAGCTCCAAGTGCTTGAGACTAAAAGGGTGTTCTGGAATTCTGAAAACTTGGCTTTTTAAATGCTTTGGACTTGGAAGGTTGATCCTATACCATAATGTATGGAATGGGGAGGAGGGTTTGAGAGCAGTTTTCCTGCCACGGGGAAAGGAAATAAAAGTTCCATCCATTTGAGGGGGTTGGCTGCTTAGTGGAGGACTCTAGATACTGCCTGGAACCCTGAGACTGGCCCACATTCACACCTACAGGCCCCACCTCTTATGGCACAGGGATAGGAGCTGTGCTGACAGCCCTGAGAGGTTTGTGGGGGTGGGAGGGGAGAAAGGATGAGCCACACTCCACAGCAGGTAGCAGGGAGGCCTGCGTGCCTTGGACAGTCCTCATTTGACGTGGCCCTACAGAGCATGGCTGAATGAGAGGCCCCAGTAGAGGCCACAAGGGTGATCCAGGTTCTGCACAAGCCAACTCAGCATGAGGAGAGCAGCCAAGAGCACCCAAGCTTCCATGGCACCCAGAATGCACCATAGGTGCATTAGAGGAGGCAACACATGGGGACACCTGCTCCCGCATAAAGTCCTATAGGGACAAGCCCAGCTCATCCAAGGCCAACCAGCCCAGTGGATGGGACCAGGAAACAAAGGACAGCATGTGGACACATCTCTCTCAATGTCAGGACAGTGTAGCCCACCCCAGCCCCCACCCCACCCCACCCCTGAGAGGGAGCCAGCTCCCACCCCAGAGAGAAAGGGCAGGAGAAACTCCTGAAAAGGCAGCATTTGCCTGAAAGTGACAAAGATTTAAACCAGAAGCGACTGTCACCTTGATATGGCAAGTTTCCGTTGTCCACGTCAACAGACACGGGGGCTCAAGGGCCCAGTGAAGACGGCAGTTGGGGAGAAACAAAAGCAGCTGTTAGCACAGTTGAGTGTCAGGAAGGTAGAACAGGCTACCTAAGACTTGACTCAAGGTTTGGGGAATAACAGAAGGGAATTAAGCCAGAGCTTACCCAGAAATAATCTAGTCGACAAGCCCTGACTTGTCCCCCAGGGTCCGTGCCCCTGCAGGAGGCACCCATGTGGGGAGGAGGCCAGCAGAGCGGGGAGGGGGTGGAGGTCAGGTCCGTCCAAAGGAAGACAAACGGGGCGGGGGGAGGGGGGGATACGACATGACAGTCTCCTTTTTGGATCCCGCTGCCTCTCTCAACAACTCTTAATTACCAGCAATCAGCTCTTAATTACCTACAACAAGAGAGACCAGGGAAAACACAGATAAATGAAATCCACAGATAATCCCCAAACCCCAATTTGGTCGATAACATCATCCGGTTTCCCCAAGTGACCTCTTGCCAAGGCTCTTGATGGCCTGACAAGTTGCTGAAGAGAATGACCCGGATTCCTCACCTTTCCTTGCCCTTGTCCACGTTCATTGGGGGGGAGGGGAAACAAGGGACCTTAAATTATACCTGACTGATACTCTCGCCTCCTGCCCCCTTGGAGGACAACGGGTTCCAGGGCAAGGGCCTCTGGGACCACAAGTGTCCGAGGGCTACCCCGGGGGCCTCTTTGTCCACACAGCTGAGACAGGACAGCCCGCCCAGAGCCGGGGACAGAACCACAGACCCGGGCGAGCGCAGGATGGAGGAAAGATGGTGCATCCCGGGGAGGCTCCCATCTTCCCCCATCAGGGATGCTTAAGTTCTGTCCTCTTGCGTGGGCAGGCAGGGCCTACACATGGGAACCCTGGGAAAGCTGCCTGTGCTTCTCAAAAAGATCTCGTGGTCGAAAAAATGCCCAACGCTGACCCAAGGGCACAGAAAATGGCCCAGGAGGAATTGAAGAGGAAAGGAAGGGGGGGGGCAGTCAGGGGGAGCCATAGGTTCCATGCCACCCCCCACCCCCACCCCCACCCACAATGGCCCAGGCAGATGTCCACTGGTGTCCTTTCGGGCTCACAGAGGTAGTTGCAAGTTGAACTCTAACCTGAAAATTGCTCTCCCCTTCCTGACTTTTCTTCCTTCCCGCAGTCCAGTTAACACAGTGGACAAGCCAAGCCTGGCTCCCGCCGGCCTCATTAACGAACCTGCGGTAGCAAATGTGCCTCGTTATTGCCGGGAACCTGGAAGCAGCACGCTCCCCGCCAGCGTGCAAACACCACACAGAAAGGGCCCTCTCCCCTCCCTGTTCCCCTCTCCCGCTCTCCCCACCCCTCCCAGGGCCCCAGCGAGGGTTCCCATATGCTGTGCCTGCAGCCGAAGCTTCAAGAGCCCGCTGGGCGGCCCGGTCAGTGCCCCCGTCATCCCCACGCCCAGCCCTCACTCCACCCTCCTCCTCCTGGATTTCCCCCAGAGCTGAGCCAGCAAAGGGGGCACACTGCGCTGACCCCGGGAGGAGGCCGCCTGCCTGCCAGAGGGACGATTGGAGAAAAAAAAGCAGCAGGCAGCTGGCCCACATACCTGCAACTCCTGCAAATGGGGGGCAGCCAGTGCATTGACTGGGGGGCTGGGCTAAGAGCTATGAGGCTGGCTCTGCGGGGGGGGGGGGGGGGGGCACTGCGTTGGCCTCATCTCCCTCACCCCCCTCCTGGCACTCTAAATGGGCATTAGTGCGGCCAGCACTAACTCAATTGCATCCGAGGGAGACAGGAATGATTTTTCTCCGGTCCTTTGCTTCTGCTACATCTCTCTCCTCTGATGGGGACCGTTGACTCTGCCTCATGAGGTCAGATTTTGCAGACTTTTTGGCCTTTCCTTATTCTATTTGATGACAGCTTGAATAGGGAGAGGCCCGGAGAGAGAGATGGAGAAAACCCAGGGACCAGGGGCAAAGCAAAGCTGACAACCTAAAGCCCACACGATTCCCAGGGAGGGTTGACCTGCATCTCTCCCATCACCTGGTGACCCCAGGAAGCCAGAGGACCACACGAGACAGCAGCGAGATGTGCCAACAGCCCTACTTGCCAAATGGCTGTGAAATCAAATGATGCAGGCAAGTTTTCAGAAGGGAAAAGGAAAAAGCAAGCAAGGAAAACAACCTTCGATTCCCCACCCCCGCCCCCGCCCAGGAGGCTGACAGCGCTCTCTGCCAAAGAGAAATTGCTGGTGTTTCTCGAAGCCAGCATTCTCGAGTGGTTTTCTGATTATTTCAATCAGCCTAATAACATGTAGGTTTGAGACAGCTGCCTTTGCGGTTTGGAGAGTTGGGCTTTTCGGCTGGCTCCTGCAAGAAGCATAATTTTTGCTCCCTGAAGTTCCCAAGCAGCCAGGGAAAAGGGGTTTCCATGGACTTCTCTGACCCGGAAATAGAACCATCTTGGACTCTGACTCCCTGTCCAACAGTCTTTTTACACTGTCTCGCTGTGGCTAGCTCGATGAGGTCACGTTTTTCAGCCGGTTTCCCCCCTGATCAGAGGAACTGGCTAAATTTGGATTCCATTCATTTCTATTTGCAGTCCCTGGACCTTAGGGCCCCATGGGGTGCACTGTCTTGCTGATTGGAATCTGGGCACAACAGTTCCCTTCTAGGCTTGTTTCTGTGCCAGGCATGTATGGAGGGAGTGCTACCAATACTGTGCCCCGTGTGCCATAGAACCCAGAGAAATGGATAAAGGACCGGGCTTAACTCAAAGGTGGCTCTCAAGGTCTGGGCAAGAAAAAAAAATTGCTTTTCAGAGTGGCATCAGGGCAAGTTAACCAACGTATTATATAGGACTACCCTTACAATAACTATCAAATTTGGAGTGCCTGCTACGAGCAGGAGCAAAGCTAGGTGTTTGACATACATTCCGTATTTAATCCTCACAACAAATAATGCAGATACAATTGCCACTTTGCATCTCAGAAAGCTGGAAAACCTTCCTGCGAGCTCATTTCTTTTGCAATTACAACCGTTCCTTTCTCTAGGCCTGCGTGTGTGCATGCAAGCACGTGTGTTTAATTTCATTGTGGTAAAATATATGTAATGTAAAATTTGCTGTTTTAGCCATTTTTAAGTGGCATGAATTTGGTGACGTTGATTACATTCACAATGTGGTGCAACTGTCACCACTGTTTCCAAAAGTTTTTCATTCCCCCCACCAAACAGAAACTCTGTACCCATTAAGCAATAACTCCCCATTTCCCCCTCCCCTGGCCCCTGATAACCTCAAATCTACTTTCTGTCTCTATGAATTTGCTTATTCTAGATGTTTCATATATGTGGTGTCATACCATAGTTGTCTTTTTGCAGCTGGCTTCTTGCAGTCAGCATAGTGTCCTCAAGGTTCATCGGTGTTGCAGCATGCATCAAAACCTCAATCCTTTTTACAGCTGAATGATATTCCGTGTGTATTTATATCACCTTTTGTGTATCCACCCATCTGCTGATGGATACTTGGGCTGCTTCCACCTTTCACCTATTGTGAAGAAGGCTGCTGTGAAGATGGGTGTGCAAGGCTCAGAGTCCTGGTGTTCAAGTCTTGGGCCTCTGTGTTTTCAAAGCTCATGTAATCCAAAGGAACCTAAAAGGATCGTTGTCCTTAGGAAACATTGCAAGAAGTGGTCTTTCTGGATGCCGTATCTGCTGGGAAGGGGGGAAATGAGGTGGAAAGATGACATCTGACCAGAGAAGGAGGTGAGCTCAAGCAAAGAGAAAGAGCAGACTTCCAAGGACTCCTCGCAGCTGCCTGCGCACACCATCCTTACTATTTGGGGAAGCCCCCCTGATTTTTTTTTTTGCTAATCTGCCCTAGTTGGCAGTTACTTTCTGACACCACAGCACACATGAACATGTTGGTTAAGCATCTTTCTTCTCGGTTGCAAAACTTTACCACCAGCCTGGCTGTTTTGAAGACTCCCTGCTGCTCAACATCCTGCAGTCTTTCCCCAAGGGGGCAGAAGGTCATGGCTGATCCTTGCCGATGTCTTCCTGCCCACCACGGGGGGGCAGAAAGTCCGTCGAACTAGGTGTTCATTGTCTTCTGGGCTATCCAGATCCCACAGAACCCCTCAATAAAGCGGGCAGCATTGTCCTGACCCCTCACTAAGCAAATCTCTTCAGCATAGAACTCACTAACAGATAGGGCTGGCTTCCAGAATGAGGAGACCAATTAGTCCCCTAACGAACAAAACAGAACACACACTGCCAAAGATGTCTCCGCCACTGTGGACACCTTAAGAGGTGTTTTGGTGGTCCTGGCATCCCTCAGAAACTCATGAAACTCCACTTTGAGAACGACCATCAGAGGTAGCTGTATTGAAATTCCTCATCATTTTGAAACCAGGGGCCTGGCATTCTCCTCTGGCCCTGGGCCCTGCAGATTACAGAGCAGGTCCTGGCTGGAGCTTGAGCAGCCAGCTTGAACCATAGCCTGACTTTAGGAATGGAGGACGCATAGAACAACAGATAAGGGAGAAGGGGGAAGTGGATGTAGCCAAAGTGGTTGAGCACCTGTTTCCCACGTACAAGGTCCCAGGTTCAATCCCTGGTACCTCATAAAAACAAAACAAACACAAAAAAATAACTCTCATTGGGGAGTGAATGTAGCTCAAGTATTTGAGCACCTACTTTGCATGTACAAGGCCCTGGGTTCAATCCCCAGGAACTCCTTAAAAAAAAGTATTATAGGGGAGTGGGGTGTAGCTCTGTGGTTGAGCACTTGTATGAGGTCCTGGATTCAATCCCTTGTAACTCCTTTAAAAAAAAGTAAGGGAATGGGTGTAGCTCAGTGACTGAGCATTTGCTTCTCAAGTACAAGATCCCAGGTTCAATCCCTGATACCTCCTTAAAAAAAAAATAGAAAACACAATTGCAAGAGTGGAGAAGGTGAGGTGAGAGAGGGGAAAAAGACAATAAAGAGCATGTCAATGAGCAGGTGGTCTCTGTGGGCAACAGAAACGCAAGCCCCTTTGGGGCCTTCTGAAAGACTACATAGAACACGCCTCAGAATGGTCCTGACAGTGAGTAATAAAACGGAGCTATTTATCCACAACCTCCCACAAGCTCATTGGTGGACAGTCATTCCTGAGCACTCTGACTCCCGCCCCCTTACCCTTCCAGGAGCATGATGCCACTTTGCCCCTACTAGGGCAGAAAAAACTCTGGTAGAGACATGCAGGAAGCCACCTACCTGTGCAGGAACCCTCTGCACAGCGGGCTGAGGGCACTTGGGCACAGACAACATCCACCAGAGAGCCAAATGAGTTTTGAACTGTCCGCAAAAAATCAAACCCACCTTTCAAAGATTAAAAAAAAAAATGCTCTTGCAGCAGTCTTCAGAGGAATCATCATCAGAACAATAATAATAGCTGAAGTTTATTGAGGGTGTATTGTGTGCCAGCTGCTCTTCTAAGCACTCTCTATGCATTAACCCATGTAGTTCTCCCAGCATCGATATAAAACGGGCACCATTAGTATATCCTTTTGACAGCTGAGGAAATGGATATTCCACAAACTCCAAAGCAATTCCAAAAACATGTTTGAGCAGTGAACCCATCATTGGAATAAACAAACCGTCATGCAGGTGATGGTTTGAAGGAGATAAGGTAAATTGGTGTCTAGATAAATATATGTATATGCAAATGCATTTGGCTATGTTTGTTAAAAGCAAAAATAGTCTCATTACTTATCCATGAACCAATGAATAGCCAAGTGAATTTTGACCACCCAAAAGGCCCTAGGAGTTTAGAAGTAGGAAGAACATGACTAGAAACACAAGGGGAAATTTTAACAGAAAATAGGGGCTTGGCGCTGTAGTTGAAAGGTGAAGACGTCCCAGAAAATAAGCCCCCAAGGCAGGCTGGAGTGGGGCATGGAAGGAGACCAGCTCATAGGGTGCAGTAGTCAAGGTGTCCATCACACTGCTCACGGAGTATGTCCAGCTCTCAGCTTTCCTGGCATGTGGTAGAACTGTGTCTTCTAGCCCCCTTTGGAAGTTTGGCTTGGCCATGTGACTCAAACTTGCCAATGAAATGTTAGCAGAGGTTACTTGGGTCCCTTCTGAGGGAAAACTTTTTAAGAGTCAGGGCATGATTCAGCAAGTTCTCTTAGCCCTGTGGAGGAGATAACAGAAGCACGAATTGAGA
The DNA here is from genome assembly GCF_030445035.2 of Dasypus novemcinctus. NCBI lineage: Eukaryota > Metazoa > Chordata > Mammalia > Cingulata > Dasypodidae > Dasypus > Dasypus novemcinctus. Next base: position 45,527,396 of record NC_080704.1, read on the forward strand.
TGTCCTGTCCATCCACCTACATCCCTGAGTGACTGTGATAAAAAGCACCTCTCTCTACTGACCTATGTAAAACAAGCAGCACAAGCCGGAAATAAACCTTAGTGATTGCAAGCCACTGAGATTTTGCAGTCGTTCCTGCAGAGTCACCTAGCCTATCCTGACAAATTCACTAGGCTTAGGTGGCCCCAAAAACCAACTCCATAATCTCAGCAGCTTAACCAACAAAATATCACGTCCAGGCCAAGTTCACTGTTAGTCAAGAGGCAAGGGAGTGGGGAGGGGAAGTGTTCTGCTCCACAGTGAGCAGAACAGGGGCTCAGGTTAATGGAGACTCCACCATCTGGAGCTTTGTTACTGGTCACCCCAACAAGGATCAGAAGAAACTAGACTGTTCAACCTCCATTAGCCTGAGTCCCTGTTCTGCTCTCTATGAAGCAGAACACTTCCCTTCTCCACCCCAGTTCAGGACTTGGAGTTGTCCTGAATGACATTGCAGGGACAGATGCAGGACATTATATATCCTGCCATAACCCACTGAATGGACTGGGGGAGAGTGTAAACTACAATGTAAACCATAATCCATGCTGTGTAGCAGTGTTCCAAAATGTATTCACCAAATGCAATGAATGTGTCACACTGATGAAAGAGGTTGCTGATGTGGGAGGAGTGGAGGGGGCTGGGGTATGGAGTATATGGGAACCTCTGATATTATTTATATTTTTTAATGTAACATTTTTTGTGATCTATGTATCTTTTTTTATTCCCCCTTGCAACTTTTTTTTTTGCTTGCTGTCTGCTCTCTGTCCATTCGCTGTGCTTTCTTCTGTGTCTGTATTTATTTATTTATTTTATTTATTTATATCCTCCCCCCTTGCAGCTTGCTTGTTGTCTGCTCTCTGTGTCCATTCACTGCACACTCTTCTGTGTTTTTTGGCTTGTCTCCCTTTGTTGTTGTTGTTGTTGTTGTTGTTGTTGTTGTTGTTGTTGTTGCATCGCCTCGTTGAGTCAGCACTCCGTGGTGCTTGCCAGCCGGGCAGCACTCCACGGCACTTGCGGGTCAGCAGCACTCTGCAGCGCCCGGGCCAGTGGCTCTCCGCAGCATGTGGGCGAGCCTGCCCTCACAAGGAGGCCCCAGGACACCAACCCAGGGCCTCCCATATAGTAGACAGGAGCCCAACTGATTGAGCCACAGCCACTTCTCTCTGTGTATCTTTTTTTAAAAAAAACACTATTAAAAATAATAATTAATAAATTTTTAAAAAGAAAGCTTCTATTAAATTTACCAGAAAAAAAAAAAAAAGACTGGAGGCTCCTCAATGCAAAACCATCACGTCGCTTCTGCATACATTACTGTGAGCAGAACTAGTCACATGGCTCTGCCTACCTGCAAACCGGCTGAGAAGTGGGGCCTCCCCCACGCCCAGGCAAGAGAGGAGCACTAATGACGTCCTCCAGGCCTGTCTTCAGAGCCCTGGCAAACAGTGGACAGCTGGAAGAAGGGATGCATGGGAACAGGGAAGGGAGGCAGTTGAGAGCTGGAATGGAATCTGCTAGGCATCAGGGAGCCACTGTAAGTGTATGAGTGTGACAGGGACACAAGGAAGGCTGAGTTAAAGTATCATTGGACTAACGGTCTAATCTGGGACTGATAGGTACACTGGGAGTGGGGCAGGGATTATCTCCCTGTAGGGTACAAAAGTCCCTGAGACGCTGTTGTAGCAATCTAGGCCTGTCACAATGAGGGATTTTGATTCTCTCTTGTCAGAGGAAGAGAAATTAGTGAATCCAATGACATTTATATGTATTTATATTTATTTATTTATTTATTCTTTTTTTATAGCAGGGATTGAACCCAGGACATCATACATGTGAAACAGATGCTCAACCACTGAGCTACACCCACTCCTCCACAACATTTTAAAGAAAGGCAAAGTGGGGCATATTGGAAGCCCAAGCTTTGACATCAGACAAATAAGTGCTCAAATCCCACCTGACACCTACGAGCTTTCTGATCTTAGGCAAAATACTTAACCTCGCTAAGCCTCAGGGTTCTTATTGGTGAAATGGAAGAATAATCTCACCTCTACAGCTATTGTGAGAATAGGAGGACTAGAGATTGTGTTTGTGAATTGACAGTGGTGGTGGTATGGTGACGATGGTGATGGCAGTGATGGTGGTGATGGCAGTAGAAATGTGGCAGTGGTGGTGATGGTGGTGGTAGTGAATCATAAAGGAATGCAGCTGAAGCTCTGAGAAATAAAATACCTCGAACTAGGAGGGAAAAGGAAGAAGCAGTAGTCAGAGAGAAATTAAACTATGAAATCCGGAGTCCTGCAAACCAAAGGGAAATGGTTTCAGCAAGAAGGGTTAAGCTCAAAGTGGACAAGGAAGACGTGAACAACAGGCACTGACTTTTACAAGAACGAAGTGACTTATGACCTTCAAGAGTGTTTTACTTTTCTCACAGTTTAAGCAAATACCAGACAATGAGTTGGCTTAAAAATAGGAATTTATTGGCTCACGGTTTCAGAGGCGAGATGGCTTGCTTCCTCCCAGGGTTGGTAGCTCCTGGCTGGCCAGCAATCTTCAGCATTCCTTGGCTCTTCTGTCATAGAGTGTGAAGCATGAGGTGGCATCTTCTCCTTTCTCCTCCAGGTTCCACTGACTTCCAGCTTCTGGCCACTCCCCATGTCATCTCTCTCTGTGTCCAATTTCCTTTGCTTAAAAGGACTTCAGCCATATTGGATAAAGGCCCACCCTCATGCAGGGTGGGCACACCTTAACTAATAAATAACTTCTTCAAAGCCTTTACAGATGGGCTCACTCCCACAGGGCCAGGGGTGGGGAGCTGAATGTGCCTTTTGTGGGAGACGCGATTCAGTTCCCAACAAAAGGGAGAGCTTTCAGCAGGGTGGTGAAGGGGCAAGTGGGTGGTAAGGAATTAAGGGAGCCTAGGCATCTGAGAAGTGGGTCCAGTCGGTAGAGATCTCCCTTGGAAGGAGTTTGGTGGTGTCAAGAAGGAAGATAAAAGGACTTGTATCAGTCAAAAATGCTTTGCAAGTAACAGGATTTTTTTTTAACTGTAGCTTTAAGAAAAGAAGTCCACAGGGAGACAGAGAGGAGAAATATTTGTGACAATGTCTTGCAGTCACAGAGTTTAAAGCGTCAGCCATAGGAATTCAAAAATATCAATAGCTCAAATTAAAAATAAGGCTCCATTTTGCTTATAGCTCCTGTCTTTCCCTAAAGGATATTTACAGAGCATTTACACTGAAGACCCCGAATATTTGGGTGAGGTTGAGCCGTTTTTCATGGACTCCTTGCTAGTTGTCCCCAGATAGCAGTCCAAAAGACCCCCCAGAAGACACTACATTTCCAGGGTTAGATGCAGCCATGTGACTAAGTACTAGCCAATGGAATTTAAGAGGAAGACTGGTGTGTCAGTTTCCAAGAATCTTCCTTAAAACACACAGAGTCTGTGTGTGCCTTTCCACCCCCTTCATTTTAGTCACTTCCTCTATCCTATTGCTTTAAACATGGCTACCACGGCTGCCATCTTGGACCACCAGATCCTTCGAAGGGCCCAGCAGTGAGCTTGGAGGAGCCTGGCTCCCTACCCCCCAGGACAGTCTCTGAGATTCACCCAGAGACACCAGCCCTCTCCCTTGGGGTACCAACTTTACATAGGTCGGTCCCCTGCCCTCCTAGTTACCACTTGGGGAGAGCAGAGGGGACAGCCACACTGCCTTAAGCCTCCTCAAGCTGGAGAAATCTTAGGAGGAAGGTGCCCGGCGCGGGCCTGGGTGTCAGCTGGCAGGAGGACAGATTCTGATCTCAGTTGTGAATAGCTAACAAGCGGTGACTTCACATTGGCGAGGCCAGCCTTGCTGAGTGCTTTCAAGGACAAACCGTGTCCTGCTATCTGGAGGTGAAAATCGGAACAAAGTAGCACTGTCTCGTTATTTCTAGAGACAAAGGAAAAGCTGCTTCCGTCCCTGTTCTGATGCAAAGGCCTCTCGCCCGTCGCACCAGCCCTCCCCCAAAAGAGCTTCTGCCTCATTGTTGACGATGACTCATTCTGCTTGTCCCACCTACTCCTGGTTCTGTGGTCATCTTTTAGGCAGGTATCCTGACTCCTCAGCCCCTCCCATCACCACGTGACAAACTCCAGGAAAGCGGGGTCCCTGGCTTTGTCACCTGTGTCACCTCATCACGCAGCACTGTGCCTGGCAGGCCACAAGACCCGACGAAGGTTTCTGATGAATTACTACCGCGTATAGCTTCGGGATCTTTACCTGTGATTGTGCCCGAAGAAGGCACTGGTACCAATCGCCTGACACCTAGTCAGCCTAATAAAGCTGCATGCCATCTATTTTGAAGCCCTTTCTCTCTGCACCCCCAAAGTTTCAGAGAGAATTTCCACCAATTTCCTCCTTGGTAAAAAAAAAAAAGAGTGATAGAGGTTTCCCAATGACTAGCCTCAATCTCTCCTGTCGCAATTTATAACCACTCCATCTGCTCTGAACGTCAGTGTGACAGCCCAGCTGCTCGCTGCCACCTACAACCTGGGCTGACATTCAGCCGAAATGCGCTGAGACGACAGCTGTACTGACTGTTCAAATACTGAAGGGCTTCTGTAGCGAAGAGTAAATAGCCGCTGCCCCAGGCCCCCTGAGTGCCCCTCACCTGCCACCCTGGCCACCCCCCGGCCACTCCCCAGGGTCCCCTGAGCTCCCCTCTGATGCTGAACTCAAGGACCACCACAACGCCAGAGCTCAGAGACTGCTCTGAAAGGCAGTGCCCGGGTTTGACTCTCCCCCAGCCGCTGCACCTTCTGCCTTCTCTTCCCAGCAACCTGGCGCTTTCCCTCAGGCATCAATGCCTGATGGTGCCAGCTCCCAGCTGAGATGTAGGTCCGGTGCCGGTCACAGACTGGGGGCAAGGGTGCTGTGAGCTGTATCCACACTGAGAGGAGAGGCAAAGCTACTCACCAGGGACCGTTGGGAATCAGATGCCCCGAGAGAGGACAGGTGGTCAGAGCCAGGAGGGGGCTGGACTGGATTCGGCATTGGCCTGGCTGCTGCAGCCAGACCTGAGCAGGGCGCCCAGGAAAGACAATTTTTTAGGGCAAGTGCAAGGTCAAAAGCACCTGGGCAAGAAGACGGGCATATATGGGAAATGCCAAAATAGGAGAGTTGAGCAAACAGCTATGAGGGATCCCAGGGGAGTCTGAAGGCCGCTGTGATTTGGGGTCTGTAGGGAATAGCAAAGGGGCCTGAAGCAGAAATGAAAGAATAGGTAAGAGGGAAGCTTTGGACATTTGGCTTTTGTTTCGCCCTGTTGCCCTGTCTGCCCATGGCCTGGGGACAGTCATTTCCTGCTCTTTCGTCCCAGAAAATTGGTGGCAAGAACCCAAGCTGCCTGTTGCATGGGTTGTGGGGTACAATCAGGCAACAGAGTCCTGCTGGGTGATAAGAAGAGGTGCTGGGCAGAGCAGGACCCCACCCCCCAGGCACCCACTCCTTCTCTCCTTCCCCTCCACACCCCAGGGCTGATGGGCCAGAACCTCACAGGGCTGCCTCCCACACCACCCCGTCTATCTAAGGGTTCAAAGGAAAAGCCACGTCCTTAGCAGCTGCCTGGTGAGGTAGCCGCAAACCGGAGTGACCCACACTGGTTCTCTGGTACCGGGGACTCTCCTTAACCTGTCCAGGCCTCGCACAGACTGGGGCCCGGCCATCACCCTGTCCCCCCCTCCCTTAGACTAGGCAAGTGGCTCACAGCCCTGCCCCACCCCGGGACTCACCGGTCAAAATAATGAGGCCCCCGGAAGGGAATGCCGATCACAAAAAGGAAGCCAACAAGCTGGACGTCAGACAGCATCTGAAGCAGACGTAAAGGACTGGAACGGAAGGACCAAGACTTTAAAGTAAGCACGACAAAGCTACTTAAGGAATTAACAGGAAGTAGAAGCAACATGGAACAAGAATGCACAATCGTTAGGCAAATACCGGGTTACAAAATAAAATAGATTGGATGAAATAAGGAACACACTTGTGGGGCTAAAGAGAAGAACAAGTTGATGAGCTGGGCGAGCAGGTCAAGGAAGGGTGCAGAGCCCAACAGAAAAGGGTAAAGAGGCAGAAAACATCACAGAAAGGCTCAGCAATAGGTTGGCTGGAAGCAGAAGCGCCTCTGGCGCTGGCCCAGCTCTTCCGCCCACAGCCCCACGTGGGGGCAGAGAGGGCAGGGCTCTGCATGGCCCTGTCTTCCTCTTCCAGATCCTTGAAAAGTTCTCCACGCCCAACCTGTCAGCGAAGCCCTAATATGAGGGACCCTGGAGGATCCGCCCGCCTGTCAAACCCACTCCTCCGACAGTGTGTCACAGATGCTGGCAGGATTCCGCCCGTGGCCCTCGGATCCCTTTTCATTTCTGTATACACCTGAAGGCCAGCACCAGGGTCCCTTGGCTGCGGGGAGCGGCTGGGGAGGGGGAGTGTCCTCGAGCTGCCAGACCTGCTTTGCCAGTGCAGCCAGCAAGTCAGAGGTACCCGGTAATTGCCATTCTCCCAGTCCTGGAGGGCAGTGGGTATAGATACCCCTCCCCCTCCTCGTCCCAGACCAGGCCTAACTCTGAGGTGTGACCCAGTCTGTCTCCAGAGCTCTCCTGTGGGATTAGCCTCCATGGGACTTGGCTAGCACACCCCACCTCCCGCCTTCCCTGGCCCATCCCAGTTCCCTCCACTGGCCTATTTGTTTTCCCTGAAAACAGTTCCTGACACATCACTTTCTCATGGTCTGCTTCTGGGGTGCCGGCCCCACAACGCAGCGCAGCCTGCACCATCCCAGACCCTGGAGGCGGTGGGGGCTCTTTCCCTCCCTCCCTCCTCACATCCAGTCCACCAAACTTCCCTTGGCTCCAGTCCTTGACGTGTCTCGAACCTGTTCCCTTTCACAGTCACATCCATCATGGACTACGATAACAGCTCCGAACAGGCTCCTCCCCTCTTCCCATCCTTTCTCTAGGTCATCCTGAGTGAGCCCACAGAAAGCCTGCCGCTGAGGGGTCCCCAGTTGTCTGAGCTAAAAATCAGTCTTCCCCAGGCAGCAGGGCCTTTCCTGCCCCACCCCCTCACACTCGTGCAGCCTCATCGCTCACCTTGGCCTCCCCCAGCCCCAGTCAACCCTAAGTCTTCTTCCCACATGCTCTTCCCTCTGCCGGAAACAGCCATGCTCTTCCCTTCAGCCAACTCTGACCTTGTCATTCTTTGGCCCTCGGTCTCCATGCCACCTGCTCTGGAAACCTTCCCCGATGCCACCTCCCTCACTCCAGGCTCGGAAAGCTGCCCTGTCCCATGCTTTCTACCACTGTGGCTTGAATACTTTGGGGGCCACCTGCCCCCATTCCACAAGCACCCCCTCTCTACCCCCACACGGTTTGCAGACGTGCTGCCATATTGGTAACTCGGGACCCCAGCCCTTCCCTGGAATTGACTGGTCCAAAGTTGGACACCTGAGTAAGCAGAGCCAATGAAACCCTTCTCCAGAAATTTTGGATCTGGAACAGATAGAGGTAAGTAAATCTCTGACTGGATGCATGAAGCCATGAAGTATAATGTCCCAGAAAAATAACCCTTATATTTTCTGTCTCATGGAGACCACGAATCTGTACGACAGAGAAGAGAAATACTAATGGGCAGAGGGAAGCAGAGAGGCAAGATGGAGAGAAGTTCCAGAGCCCAGGCATACTGCTGCCTGGGGTTCTAGGAGGGGCCCCAGTTTCCCTACAAAAACGAGGGAAATGTAACCCCATTTTCCTCAAGCTAGTCGGAGTCGAGTTTTTGTTCCTGGCAACCTCAGACTTGACAGTCAGCACCCATAGAGCCTGAGGGTCTTCCCGCCGAGATGGAGAGATGGAGAGCCAGCACGTGTCTCTGTCTTCTTCCCCCGTGGAACCACAGCACCGCATGCAGCGCCTGGCATGTGGCGAGGGCTCAGCGAGTGGCAGGGCTATGGTGGCATTGGTGGCAGCAGGTGTGGTGGCCACTCACAGCTACAGAACAGGGACCTGTCACTTTCCCTCTCAAGACGCTGCCAGATCGACAGCTCCTGCATACCTTCATGTGCCCACTGGGGGCTGGAAGAGGGGGAGGAGGGGCACATGCCCGGGGTCTTAGCTCAGTCCCACAGGTCTTTGTGAGGGTCTGCTCAGGGCAGGCAAGATGCCAGGGAGGGGGAGGCATGGATACCCAGGGAGTCCCGAGGGGGCATCTAACAGCTTTCGTGACACCCCTATAGCTTTGGGTCTGGCAAAGGGAACTGTTGTGTTATGCCCTTTGCCGGGGTCTGGCTGTCCCCCAACTACTGACTCAGGAGTAGATCTGGTGTGACTCAGGGGCTCTTTCATTTCCAGAGCCTGAGGGCTGGGATGTACCCCATGGAAAGCCACTCTACGCAGCTCGAGAGACGTTGACAGAGAAATGGGATCCCCCACAGACCAGTACACTGACATCTGAAGAGCCCAGGAACACATCCCAGCTTGAATCAGCCCACCAACGCGGCTGGAAAAGGCACGTGACCTCCTTTAGAAAATGTCAGGCCCTGGTCAAGAGAGAGGTGGAGCAGGAGGGGACAGTGCTGCCCCAGGGGTGGAAATGCCAGCCCTGGCCTTTGGAGAGAGGGCGTTTCCCAAAACAGATCCACAAAGGGCAAAGCAGGTTAGGAACCAAAGTTTAAACGAGGCATAATTACTCAGCTTGCCAGTTGCAGCCCTTCTGGGTTTTTGGGTTTTTTTTAGATCTACAGCAGCTTCTGTCCAAGCAGCTGAAAGTCAAGCAGGCCCATGAGCATCCCTTTCTTTGTTTATTTCCCTTTCATTTTTTTAATTTTATGATTGCATGTGTGAGGATACTTTATGTGGATTTTTTTTTTGGTGGGTTTTTTTATTCATTTTTTAAAAAATATTACATTCAAAAAATATGTGGATTTTTTGAATGTGTATTGTATCGACCACGTGGGATTTATGTGTGGACTTTATTTTATTTACACAACGAGAAGTCTCCACCCTGTGACCCCCAGCTCCCACCCCTACACATCTACTGCAATTAGTTTCTTGCTCATCTTTCCAAAGTTAATGTATGCAAATATACATTCTTATTTCCCTCCCCTTTTTACATCAAAGGCGACCTTCGATGTTATACACACTGGCCTACATTTGGCTTTTTTCACGTAACAATCTACCTCAGGGATTTTTCCAATCTTACACAGAGAGAGATTCTTCATCCTTTTATCAACTGCAGTTTATTCTATTTTGTGGATGCCGTAGTTGATTTAGTCCATCCCGTACTGATGGCCAATGGGTTATTTTTATCACAAGCGACGCTGCATTTCATAACCAGGTACAAATGTCGTTTCACACGTGTGGAGGACTGGTTGCATTGATGACCCCCTGACTTGGCCATTTCTCTTGCTAAAGAGGCATTTCCTTGCCCCTTAAATCTGGGCTTCCACTGGATGGAATGGGAGAGAGTATGGGCCATGATGTGGACCATTGACTATGAGGTGCAGAGGTGCCCAAAGATGTACTTACCAAATCCAATGGATGTGTCATGATGATGGGAACGAGTGTTGCTGGGGGGGGGGGGAGAGGTGGGGTGGGGGGGGTGGGGTTGAATGGGACCTCACATATATATTTTTAATGTAATATTATTACAAAGTCAATTAAAAAAAAGAAAAAAAATAATACTAAACAAAAATCAGACAAACAGACAAACAAAAATAAATAAATTGATTTGTTTACTTTAAAAAAAAAATCTGGGCTTCACCATGTAACTTGCTTAGCAGACTGGATGCAAGCAAAAGCTTTAAAAAGCACTGGCAAGTTCCTGTTTCCTCTTTTGTTTCCCTGCAATTGCCATGAAACTTGCCTGGCCAACCTGAGAGCAAGCTGGGGCTAGCCTGCCGGAGGATGAGAGCACACATGGAACAGAGCCTTGTTGCCCAGCCGAGGCTGTCCTGGAAAAGCCAGCCCCTAGCCAATCTGCCAGCTGACAACAGATACATGAGTGAATTTAGCCAGGATCATCTGAGTCAAATCCAAATCAGCAGAACCACCCAACCAACCCATAGACTAGTAAGGAATAATAAATAGTTGTGGTTTTAAGGTACCAAATTTTGGGATGGTTTTTTATGCAGCAATAGCTAACGGATACATACGTGTATATGCCAGTAGGGTAAATTTCCAGAAGTGGAATTGCCAGATCGAATGTGGAATGCGTATACATTACAAATTTTGATAGTGATGATTTCTCTGCATAAGGGTTGTACTAATTTATGCTCCCACAAGCAATACATGAGAGTGCCTGCTTGTACACAGACTCATAATATGTTATCCGTTTTCCAGATTTTTGTCAACCTGTTAGGTAAAAAATAATGTCTCAGCATAGTTTTAATTTGCATTTTCTTATTATGAGTGAGAGTGAACAACACTTCGTATGTTTACAAGCCATTTGCAGCCCCGTCTCAGTAAACTGTGTGTTCATGTCTTCAGTGTACTTTTCCTGTTGGATCATTGATCTTTTTCCTATTGATTTTGATGTGGGATTAGCCCTGGGCCTGTGATCACTCCTGGATAAGGATCCTAATGCCAGGTAGGCAGCAGAAATACATATTGCCCAGCTTGGCAGAGAGTAACTTTTCTGCAAACAACCACAACTGCTTATTTGAGAGTTTTCCTTGGTTCAGGCCTCTGGGTTAGGCCTCCCAGCATATTAAAATATATATGTATGACTCAAGAAATGTTCTAGAGATGACTGTTACTGAGTTCCCACATATATCTACCCATCGTTCCAGCTTAAGGGGTAGGCAAGGGTACCATATACATTCCTCATGACCCAACTCCCCTGACTACTGCTGATTGGCCAGGACAGTATAGGAAGGAACCAATCCATAGCCTGGGCTAAACCAATTAGATAATCTCTTGAGATTCTGAGCTCAGAGACATAAAATCAGTGAGAGAGCGGTGGGCCCTGGAGCCATAAGACCATTTCAGAGTTCACCCTGTCATTTGGGAGCAGCCCTAATGGGCCATGTCCAGTCGGACAAATGCACCAAGGAAGGGTCAGCGTATAGGGCATATAGAGACAGGACCAGAGAACCACAGGGAAGCGCAACCCCGGGACTCTGCCTGAAATACAGACAGACAGGTGACAGCCTCGTTTCTAGTTCTCTAGGCCTCAGCTCCTATACCCAGGAGCCCCAGGAATGTTCCTACAGTTGGGTTCTAGAAGATACCCTTGTATCCTATTACTAAACTTCCTGATGCCTTGAGCTAATTGAAGTCATTTTCTGATCCTTGGGATCAAGAGTACCCTAAAATGAGGAAATTCCATATCAGCTGAAAAAGATCATAGAGCATTTTATCAGTATGGTATATTTCTACTTTCAAGGGTTTCATGGCAGCCATCACCCTTCAGTATAGAGATAATGAAAGTTAAGCCTGGAGAACTCAGGGGTTTGGCCAAGGTCAGCCACCAACCTGAGATATCTGCTGCCAGGTGGGCTTTCCTCCCACCCCTGGCTTCCCCCAGGCCAAGGCCTTTTATAATCACATGCTACACCACGTAGCTGAGGTTCCAAATGCTGAAAGCCTCCAAGGATAGGGCAATCAATACCAGCTAGTGCAGGCAGAGAGGCCAGCCAGGTCCCAAATGACTTCTCCAGCTCCCACCAGCCCCCAACACCATGACCCCTGCTCATTCTATGTGTACAGCACCCTTCCTTGGAGGTGGGTGGGCTTGCTAAAGGAAAATCAGGGTCCCAGTTCCCAAAAGGGACATGCTTGGCCTGCAGAATAACTCACACTGCTCCCCCACACACACACAGAGGACGGACCACCTTTGTCAGAATGCACACAGCCACGCCTGCGTAGGTGGTGCTCTCTTCTCCCTACCCATCATACACAAACATGTATATTTTTTTAATGTTAAAATGCTTTCAAATTTTCAGGACAGTTGCAAAAATAACACAAAACCCAAACAGGGAGCTCCAATTTACCCCATCACCACCTCCAGATATCCAGATCCACCAACTGTGAACATTTGACCACATTTGCCATATCATTCCATCCATCCATCCATCCATCATCTATCAATCCATCTACTTGTCTATCTAATTATCTATCAATTCTCTAAACATTTGCAAGTAGGTTATCTACATCATGCTCCTTAAACATTTGATGTTTCCATGTACATTTCGTAAGAACAAGGATATTCACTTCTTTAATCAACTTAAGTGCAGTTATCAAGTTCAAGAACTTTAACATTGATAGAAAGCTTACGGTCTATATTCCAGTTCCTTTGGGGCCTTTTCTCCTCCTTTATTGGTTCCAGTCCAGGGTCATGGATTGCATTTAATTAATACTGTCTCTTTAGTTTCTCTCTCTCTCTCTCTCTCTCTCTCTCTCTCTCTCTCTCTCTCTCTCTCTCTCTCTCTTTCTTTTTTTAAATCACGGAAACAGATCTACAACATGACCTTTCCCATCTCAACCACTCCCAACCGACCATGCTTGACACCGGAGGTGGAAAAAGGGGAACTCTGAACAAAGTGGCCAGCCTTACCCACTCTCTCCCAGCAATCAGCACAGGGGTTTGTAGGACCCAAGTGGCCTCAGCTTCCCCTCTGTATTAGGATCCTGATGTGCGAGTGGGAAGGGCCAGACTTGGAGGTGGGAGAGGAAAAGCCAAAGGGAGGCTGGGATGTCGACTTGGCCCCAGTCTCCGGCAGGTAGGGCTAGACTTCCAAGCCTGTAATGGGTGGGGGGACTCCCCTGGAAGGGATCTCATCAAAGAAAAGAATGAGTCCCACCCATCTCTTCTAAGCCATATCCAAGACATTCCGCAGTTCTCTGGCATCGTTTCAGAAGGCTTCTGGGCCTTCTTTAAGGAGGAGGGTGGAGGACCAGACTGGAGCCTAGGGAGGAGGGGAGCAGAAATATTCGTCCTGCCAAGCAGGACAGAAAATGAATTTCGTCCCCTCCCCCTTCTTCTGCCTCCGTCACCGCCCCTCCACGACGGCTCACTTTTTATCTCTCTCCAATTACAGTTTTAAGCATTTAGGGTGTTGCTGTTTTAGTTTTAAAATTTGTTAGGCTCAATTTATGCCACTTAGTAAAACCTCTTTTCCAAATGAAGCCAAATTAGAACTAAAACACTGCAAGCAATAAAATGCGGGCATTTCATTTGGTTTGGGTTGGCTTGTTGATTGTCTGTGTAAATGAAACTGAGAGGAGAATTCAGGAGTGGGAGCTTCAGGCCGGGGTGAGAGGAGCGCTGGCCCTGGGTTCCCGCAAGGTCCCCTGCCAGCTCTGGCCAGCCTGCTCGTGGCTGTTCAGGTCTGCCAGAAAAAGTTCACATGCCAAAAAAAAAAAAAAAAAAAAGCTCACATGCAGCTGGGCGGACAGCAAGCCTTTAAAAGCCCGTCACTCCTTCACCTGGCAATACCCGCCCCTCACTGTCCTTTCAACTGATGTGGGAGCCACACTGTCTCCCGATGGCAGCAGTGTGACCAATACTTCCTGCCAGCCAACGGCACCCTGACAGGTCCCGTTTAAGGGCCGTGGCAGCTCCTCTGCAGTGGCCGGTAAACAGATGCTGAACAGAACTGAACGGGCTGTAACAGGGAGGGGGGCAGTCTGGAAACGTCCCCTCCCATCCCTTGTCATGCAAATACCTGAAAATATGCTTCCCCTCCAATGACCCTCCCCTACGCTACTCAATGGAGAGGTCCATTCGGGGGTAAAGGTGGGGCCCAAGGAGAAGCTAGTAATTAGGCATCTGGTGTTGGGGTGGTGGCTGCCTAGCAGGTCGCAGCTGGGTCTCCCTGGGGCCCGCAGGAGGTGACATCTGGGGTTCCCGGGTTGGGCCCGTCTGTGCCAGGGGAAGAGGGCAGTGAAAACCGTGAGCACCGGGAGAGCCCAAGAGGGGAGACAAAGGCAGTGGCAATGGCCGCAGGGATGAGACGGTGACTCAGGGCCGGTGTACAGTTTGCCAAGCACTTTTGGCTTGTCCCTGTGCCAACGAGAAAGGGACGGTGTCTGGCAGGAGATGGGGAGTTTGTGTGCAGAGGAGCACCTGATGACTGACCCTGCTCCCAGCCAGCAAGTCTGGGGAGGAGAGCAGACATGCAGACTTGGGGAGGGGGAGGCCGTGAGAGAACGCGCTCCAGGCGCGGGAGCCGCAGACACAGGGGTGGGGGGAGCCTGAGGAGGAAGGGTGGGAGGAAATGGAGCAGAACAAAATTCCCGCTAAGCTCTGGCATGATAGGGGGGATGTGCGCAGATGCCCAAATGAAGAAGTCTATTGCTTTGGGGGATAATCTCTCAAAACAAGTGGAAATGAAGTACAATCAGTGGAGGAAACTTAGGTAACAATCTTAAGTCCAGCTGGTGCCTGGGATGGCCCAAAAGCACAGGTTATCCTCTGTCACAGGCTGCGTTCTCTGGAAGCTGACACTAAGGTAGGGTTCAGAGGGGCGGGGCACGATGCTTGGGAGGGATCAACTGTGAAAGCATGGGGGCGCAGGGGGCAGCAGGACTGGGTAGGGGGCTAGGTCAAACTGCAGTGCATGGCGGCGGACTTGGCCCAGCGGTTAGGGCATCCGTCTACCACACGGGAGGTCCACGGTTCAAACCCCGGGCCTCCTTGACCCGTGTGGAGCTGGCCCATGCGCAGTGCTGATGCGCGCAGTGAGTGCCCTGCCACGCAGGGGTGTCGCCCGCGTAGGGGAGCCCCACACGCAAGGAGTGCGCCCCGTAAGGAGAGCCACCCAGTGCGAAAGAAAGTGCAGCCTGCCCAGGAATGGCGCCGCACACACAGAGAACTGACACAACAAGATGACGCAACAAAAATGAAACACAGATTCCCGTGCCACTGACAACAACAGAAGTGGACAAAGAAGACGCAGCAAATAGACACAGAGAACAGACAACCAGGGTGGGGGGGGAGAAGGGGAGAGAAAGAAAGAAAGAAAGAAATCTTAAAAAAAAAAAAACAAACTGCAGTGCAAGCCTGACAAAGCCTCTACCAGTCACAGTGTCCCACCTTGAGCCAAAATGGCAAGGTCTTTGTAACCCCCCCTTTGCTTCCCCCACCCCCATATGGGCCTCCCAAGAGGGTGTGTCTTCAGGCGAGGCGCTTTGTGCAGTTGAGGCAGAACCTGAAGGTGCCTGAGGCTGGCTGCGTCCTACACAGGCTGGGTGGGGAAGCTTTCCTGGAGGGGGAGGTGGTCTGGGCAGCGCCTCTCCGTGTCCGCCACAGCCTCCCTGCTCCTTTCATTTCTAGGCTTCCAGCACAGCTGGACAAATACATCTCTTTATTTTCCTCTGGACCTGGTGGGCCCCTCCACTGTTCCTCCAGCAGCTGATGTGTGTCTGGAACCTGGTTTGACCCGAGCCCAGCCCAGTGTTTTTTGATGTGTGCTAAATTATCCCAGGGCCTGTGGAAGAGAACCGGGGTTATTTCTCCGTAATGATTTCCTCCTACATTCAGGTAACGTGTCCCCGGTAACCGGCAGCCATCACAGCTGGCGACCGACCGCGGGGGGCCTAATACTTACGGCTCGTTTGGGCTTTGGGGTGGTTTCTGCAGCACTGGGCGTTAGGCTCCACTCTGCTGCCTGCCAGGGGGCCGACCTGCCCAGGATCAGCCCAGGACCAGCTCAAGTCAAGACTCAGACGAGGCCAGCCACGGTTAAGTAGGACAAACCAAGCAGGACCACAAAACCTCCACTGCTTGGCCCGTCAACTGTGGCAAACATGGTTGTCACTGGCCTCCAGCATGGCCCCTCCTCCTTTCCAGCATGGCCCCTCCTCCTTCCTTCCACGGACTGGCCAGTGACCAGCTGTTACTCTTTGCCAAGTCATGTAGCTTCCCCTCCAAAGAATCCAGAGCTCCAGCTCCACTTTTGAGCTTAGCTATTTTCCAGCTCCCCCCAACTTCCAATTTGCCCAGGCCATCAGAGGCCTGTTTCTCTCTCTCTCTCTCTCTCCCTCCCTCCCTCCCTCCCTCTCCCTCTCTCTCCCTCCCTCTCCCTCTCCCTCTCTCTCTCTCTCTCTCTCTCTCTCTCTCTCCTCTCTCTCTCCTCTCTCTCTCTCTCTCTCTCTCTCTCACTCTCTCTTCGACTAATTTTAACATGTTAAATTTTCCTGAAGAGGAACATGACAGGCCTGGAGAAACGTGGAGACCAAGCTAAAGATTCTGGGCAAACCCCAGTTTCTGATTTCCCCCTCCTCCCTTTTTTATTATAGGCTCCCCATTTCTCAGCACCGAAGCTACGTCCCCCAGCACAAATTATGGCACTAAATGACCAGTACCAGGGGCTGAGAAATGGAGCCAGGAGCAGCTTCTGGCACATGCCTGGAGCTGGGGGAGAGATTGGGGGTACGATGCGGCCCACACAAGTGAATGTGTGCATAAACCCAACCAACCCACCCCTGCTACCAGTCTGCTCGCTTTTCCTGGCCCACCCCCCTGTGGTCCCACGCTCTTGCCAGGAGTCTTGGTTTGAAGCAGCCCAATGCTCTCTTACTTGTGATTTAGGTCAGCCAGCAAGCTGTGGGCTTTCGGGGGTGGAGTCCTGGAGGAGACCTCCTCCAGGCCTATTTAACCCCCATTACATTCGTTTCCTAATACACTTTTCACCTTCGGCAATAGTGTAAATTTGAATTTTTACTCACTGATCAAATATTTACACTGTGAGCTGCCAGTCTGGCTGAGTTTGACTTCTCCAGTTTCTCCACGTTTGTATTAGGTGAATTAGCATTTTATTGTCCGTGCTGCTGGTTTAGGATTCTGAGGTGAGCTGAGGAAGCCCAAGAGATTCTCCCTGAAGATTGGGTTGGTTTAGTCTTGGGTCTGAGGGTAAGTGACAAGCCTCAACAAAGGACTCATCAGATATTTTAAAACATCGATTTGGAAGATGCAGAAGATCATTTGCTCCTAAGGTACAGTAACGTTCTGTACTTGGCACCTTCATAACACCTTCAAAACCTGTTGTCTGGCAAAGTGGGTTCAAGGCTCATCTCTTCATTTATTAGCCAAATAAACTTGCGCAAATCATGTCACCTCTCTGTGCCTCAGTTTGCTTATCGGCATCATGGTAACAGTAATATTACCCCTGTCAGAAAGCAGTTGCAAGGGTCAAGAGAAAGATTAGAGGTGACCGTACCACAAAATGTAAGGCACTAAATGAAGAGTTTGTAGAATGCTAGAAAACTATGGTGGTTTTCAAAACCTGGCCCCCCAATTCTCCGTCCCTCCTCCTGGGGAGAGGTGGGGCTCTCTGGCTCCTCCCCTTGAATCTGAGAGGGCCTCTGATTGCTTCACCTAATAGTGTAGGCACCCATGGCACTGGGTGACTTCAGAGACTGGGTCAGAAAAGGTCCTATGCCTTTCTCCTGCTTCTCCTCTCTAGGGGAAGCCAGTGGCCAAGTAAGAAGTCCAACCACCCTAAGACGGCCGTGCTGGAAGGCCGCAGGAAGACGTTCAGGGTCAACAGCGCCTACTCTTCCTTGCCAAGGCACCAGACAGGTGTGTGAAGCCATCCTGGACCCTCTGGACCCCCACCTCTCTGCCAGCTGAATCCACTGAGTCACCTCCGTAGATGCCTCAAGAGAACCAAAGAATCGCCCCAGCTGAGCCCTGCCCCCAACTCCTCACCCACAGAATCCTTTCACCTAATGGAACGGTGGTTGTTTCCCCTCACAGGTTTTGAGAAGGTCTCTTACAGAGAAATAAGAACTGGAATAAAAGCTATTCATTTCTTAAATTCCTCTATCCACCAAGAGATCAGTTCCCATGTCTTTTTTTTTTTCCTCTCCCCCTCCCCCCGCCCAGTTGTCTGCTTTCTGTGTCCATTTACTGTGTGTTCTTCTGTAACCACTTCTATCCTTATCAGCAGCACCGGGAATCTGTGTTTCTTTTTATTGCATCATCTTGCCTGTGTCAGCTCTCCGTGTGTGCAGCGCCATTCTTGGGCAGGCTGCACTTTCTTTCGCGCTGGGCGGCTCTCCTTACAGGGCGCACTCCTTGTGCGTGGGGCTCCCCTACACGGGGGACACCCCTGCATGGCACGGCACTCCTTGCGCTCATCAGCACTGTGCATAGGCCAGCTCCACACGGGTCAAGGAGGGCCCGGGGTTTGAACCGCAGACCTCCCATGTGGTAGGCAGACGCCTGATCCATTGGGCCAAGTCCCCTTCCCCCCATGTCTTTTGTTTTATCTCTTCGTTCCTATTCAACTCTGATAGACAGGATGTAGTAGGATTTCTTCTGGCCCAACTTTGTAGATATGGAACTGCAACACGCCCAAGGGTCCATCATAAACCTAAGGAACAAGTGAAGGGCTTGAAACTGGGAGTCCTGGTGCCCAGTCCCCTGCTGCTCCCCACAGGACAGAGCTGCCAGGTTCTGCTTCAAGGAAGAGTCTAGCCTCATCGGCTCCAACCCCATGTAAAAAAGCCGACAGGAAACTTCCAGTTATCCAACCAATAAAGCCACTGGACGCGACAGAAAACCACAAACTGCTCATAATCCACAATTAATTTCTCCTTGACTTTGGGATGCTAGGGATTTTGTCATTCAAGCAAGTTGTCCACACTTATGTTCGGGCTTCCATTAAAAGGCAGAAAAATGCTTGCCCTCCCAGAACCTGCACTGCCCAGAAGAAACTTGGCATGGTCCAGGAGGGTGTGGAGAGCGTGACAATGGTGGCCTGCCAGGGATCGGAAAAATACCCCACTTCAGAGACTCCAGAAAGTGAGCAATCCACACCTGGAAAACAGGTTGGAGGCTGCAAAAGAGGTTTCCAAGTCTGGATCCCCGTTTACACTTGCCGAAGCGCAGCCTTCTAATTCCAACCGCTTGTGAAAAGGCACGTAGATCCTCCATGACGTCAAGTCGCTTTTTCAACTGAGCATAATTTCTTTCAATGATGGGCTTGGAGGGGTTCTGGGGCGACGGTGGTTTTTGTTGCTTTTTTTTTTTTTAATTGAATCATAAACATGCAGATCAGATTTAGTGTTATGACTGTGGTACGCAGAGCGTCACTGTTAATTCTTGCTAAGCGCTGACAGCAGAATCAACCCCCCAAACAACACAGGCAAATACACCATCCCAGCCCCGGGGGCTTTGAGACTGCATAATTACAGACAACCCAGGCAGTAGTCATTATCATCACCGGAACATTTCAGCCCAGGCGCCTGCACCCCCTCATCCAGAAAGGGTCCCTCTCCACCCGGGTTCCCCCAAGTTGGGAGGATTCGGTTTCCCACCTTTCAACCTCTAGATGGGTCAAGGTCATGTAAATCTGGGCAAAGCAGAGCCGGCATGCCCCCTCCCCCTGTCCCGAAGGTTGCAGTCCATAGCAGTGGAAGCTGACATGCTGCAGCGAACGAGCTGGAAGGGGAAGGGGTGGAGGGCTGTGCAGAACGTATGCCAGATTTGCTAAATGCTGAACAGCTGAACATGTCCCCAGGGCTAAGGAGAGCGCTCTCTCCTTCCCTGGGAGCCACTGGCTCGCTCAGTGTCTGAGAAGGCTGGCCCATGGAAGGCCAGGGAGTGAGAGAGGGGCGCAGTCCGGGGTGCCCTGTCACAGTGCATTCACCCCACCCCCCCACCCTTGAATCCTCCGGGGGGCGGGGGAGGAGGGGCGGGGAACAGCCAGAGCCACCGCTCAGCTGTTTTCTCAACCACGATACATGAGAGCATCATAAAATCCATGTCTGGAGTCTCTACACCACCT